>NW_028244127.1:0-742367 GCF_964263255.1 Lissotriton vulgaris | reverse complement strand
CTCATGGAGCCTTGTTATTGCATTATATTATACTGATGGCGCGTATTAGGAATGAAAATACAACAACTGGATCCGATGACTCTACAAGCTCCGCCCCTATCGGCCAGGATGACGTCAAGACAAGGCGGTTTTGAAGAACAACAAGTCTCATAGCAGACTGCTCTTCGGTCAGGTTACCTAAAGCAGAAGTAGTCTCATTCACTACTGCTTCCAAAGTTCTGGTTAATTTACTTACCAGTTTACTGTTTTGACAGGACCTACAAAGAAAAAGAATCCTTTATTGAATCTGTATATTGCTCCCATGTTGTTTCAGTCTGGTCGACAATCGGGGTCTTGATCTCCCTTCTATGTCTTACATGCACAATATGTGGATTTCGATGGTAATCAGGTGGGGCTAGGAAAACAGGTGGCAATAGGAACGCGATATAACACGTTCCATCCCAATCTAATGGCAGACGTACATAAGCTGTCTGGCCACATATAAAATAAGAATGGCGGGAGGCTTTGAAAGTAGACTTTCCTTTATCACTGAATTCGACCACAGTATTACAATCACTGTGTCCTAGATGTACTGAACCATTCTTTCTGACGCATAATTCGCCTTTCACCGGCAAAACTGTAATAAACGGCAAGTCCGAATCAGTCTCGGATTGAACGTTCAGAATCATGAGGTTAAGTGTAAAATTACCTAATCCATACACTTCATTTTCTAGATCAGTCCCTGTCCTTTGGGGAAGACCTTCCTTGTCTGGGAAACATATGTTATTCATAACCGTATTTAGGTTCCCCCATATCCAATTGCCTTGGGAAACCGTGGACTTACTATCTAGGGAGGACATTAAAGTAAACCATGCACCACACGAACCATTATGCGTCAACGGATAAGGAAAAAGGGGCGGAGCTCCCTTGTATTTCTGATAGGGAGGGAGTCGGCCACATACCCAGCGATTGGTGGCATTGCTGGTCTGGTGAGAATGGTGTAACATACGGATAAAAGTATTGTTGCGCATTGCTAATCGATAGGACAGTTCGTGGGGGGTAGGTCACTGAAAGTGTGCTCTACAGTGTCATTAGAGGAAGTATGTACATGAGAACCAAGAGGAAAGAAAACTTGTAGCATTAAACTTATGCATATGATCGTAAGACTCAGAAGAAACATAAAAATTAGAGTAATAACGCATCTGCTATGCAGATTTTTGCAATATTTTTCTCTTTTTTCAATTCGCCTATCTCTCTGACTACTTGGGTCTATCTTATACATGTCAGAAGCCTGTCTAACCGCTTCACCCGAGGGGGACTTAAACAATTAAACGCTGTCTGACTTACTAGACCTCAACTTGGCTCGGTACTCCTGTTGTGGAGTTTTCTCTAACAGGGGGAGTTTAGAGTCTGTAGCGGGGCAGTCCTTGAGAACAGTCTTTGGACACAGTCCATAAAATCTCTTCACGTGGCTGGAGTGCAACCACCCCTTCCAGCCTTCGATCTTCACTGCGGTCCTCGTGGTCATCAACACCAGTTTGGGTTCCTTCCACCTGGGCTCCAGAGGGCTCGATCGGTCAAAGTTGCAGACCAATACCAGGTCTCCGGGAACGATTTCATGCGGTTTCACCTGGGTATTGTCCGGGAAGGCAGCCTCGACCTGTGAATGACAAGATAGTAGTGCAGACATCAAGGAAGCCAGGTAATCTGTCAGCATAGTACTTTCAACATCAGTAATTTTGCGGGGCATAGGCGTACCCCACATGTTCGGGGGACGTCCAAAGACTATTTCATACGGGGACAATCCGGTTCTGGAATGGGCTACCATACGCATATAAAAGAGGGCAACCGGCAAGGCTACCATCCAATCTACTCCTTTTTCTGCACAGACCTTCGCTAACTGTGTTTTCAGGGTTTGATTATGTCTCTCAACGAGACCGGCGGCTTCGGGGTGTCGTACGCAGTGGAATTTCCACTGGTATCCTAACAGGAGTGATACCTGTTTCATGAGCTCGGATGAGAATGGCTGTCCATTATCAGAGTACACGACACGGGGCAAGCCGTATCGCGGGAAAAATTCACGGACCAGTTGTTTGGCAGTAGTTACGGCAGTGTAATCTGGGACTGGATATGCTTCTGTCCATCGGGAAAGGGCACATACAACTACGAGGACATACTTGAATCCTCGGCATCTGTCCATCTGGATATAATCCATCTGGAGGACTTCAAAAGGATGGTCAGGAGGATGAAATCCACCTTGTTCCACGGGGATACCTTTGCCTGGATTGAACTGACAACAGATCATGCAGGTACGCACTTTCTGTTTGGCTGCTGCACGTAAATGCTTGTTGAAACAAAGATTCTGAATGCGGTCTAACATGGTTTTCTCTCCTAAGTGTGCTGGACTATGTGCTGTGTTAATGATAACTTGAACCATAGAGTCGGGGAGGAACCATGTGGCTCTTCCCTTCGTCGTCCATCCCTGATCTGTCTGGATCCCTCCTTGTTCAGTCCATTTCTTGATTTCATCTGAAGTTGCATGTGTCTGTATGTCAAGTACATCTAGTGTGGGATCCTTAACTGTCATGCAATGTGTCAGTGAAGTTACTTCAGTCTTTGTCGTGTCAGTCGGAATGTCTGTTTGAGTCTGAGCTGTGAGTTTGGCTGTTCGATCTGCCAGGTCGTTACCCTGGGAAATAGTGTCAGTGACTTTAGTATGTGCTTTGCACTTCATGATGGCTATGGCTGTAGGCAAATGTATTGCTTCTAACAGGGCTTGAATGAGGGGACCGTGTTGTATCTTGGCACCGTGAGAAGTTAAAAAACCTCTTTCTTCCCAGAGAACACCGAAGTCGTGAACGACTCCGAATGCATACTGTGAATCTGTGTATATGTTTACTTTCTTGTTCTTGGCTCGTATACAGGCCTGGGTCAGAGCGATGAGATCTGCTGCTTGGGCAGACAGTGTGTCAATACAATGTGTTTCTATGACTTCAGTTTCGGTGGTCACTGCATATGCGGCCACTAACTCTCCTGTGCTTGTTCTCTTACATGAGCCATCCACGTAAAGTGTCAGGTCTGGGTCGGGCAATGCAATGTCTGTCAAGTCTTGTCTGGGCTTTGTCACAGTATTAATGACTTCCACGCAGTCATGTGGTGCTGGATCAGTTGTACTTGAGGGTAACAATGTGGCAGGGTTGAGTATGTTGCAACGTCTGATCTCTATGTGTGGTTGGAACAGTGTCAGTTCATAACCTGTCAGTCGTGCTATGGTCAAGTGTTGAGTCTGGGTTCGGTTTCGGAGGACTTCCACGGAGTGTGGAACCTGTACTGTCAGGGGATGTCCTAACACTATGGAGTCGCTTTGTCTGATAGCTAGAGCTGTTGCTGCAACTGATTTTAGGCACGCAGGCAGAGCCTGGGCCACTGGATCCAATGTACTAGAAAAATAAGCACAAGGCTTGTGTTTTCCTGCTTGATCTTGTGTGAGAACAGATAATGCTGTGACATTGCGTTCTGTGACAAAAAGTGTAAAAGGTTTGCTGTAACATGGTGTCGCTAAAACTGGTGCTTGACATAAAGCTTTCTTCAGTTCATCAAAAGCTAGTGTATGTTCCTGAGTCCAAGGAAGGACAGTCGAAGTCGCTGCCTCTTGTGTTGTCAACTGTATGAGTGGCTTCGCTAGATATGCATACTGAGGGATCCATTATCTGCAGTACGAAGTGAGGCCAATGAAGGCCCGTACTTCCTTTTGTGTCTTGGGTTGTGGCAGATGTGCAATTAACTGAATACGATCTGGTGTCAACTGTCTACCCCTCTTGGACAGCAAGTGTCCAAGGTATACCACTTGCTGGGCACAGAATTGTAGCTTCGAAGGGGACACTTTATGCCCCTTTTCGGCCAGAAAATACAAGACTGTCAGTGATGCGCGTTCGCAGTCACGTTCGGTCCGTGCTGTAATTAACAAGTCATCAACATATTGCAGTAGGGCAGTGTCAGTAGGCAAGTGAATACAGTCTAGTTGTCGTTTCAGTGCTTGGCTGTAAATACTAGGACTCTCTGTGAACCCTTGAGGTGCACGTGCAAATTTGAAGCTTCGGCCATTTAAACAGAATCCGAAAAGGTACTGGCTTTCCGGATGGATGGGGACACTAAAGAAGGCGTTCTTGAGATCTATTACAGTAAAGAACGCAGCTTTGGAATCAATGGCAGTCAATAGGGAAGAAATATCTGGGACCACTGGGTACTGTGGTATTATACATTTATTTAATTCTCGAAGGTCGATCACCAGTCTGTAGACTGGAGGTGAATTCGGGTCAGTTCGTTTAAGGATTGGAATGATTGGAGAATTACATACATTGGAGTCAGTTTCTACAACTACTCCTTGTGCAATGAGCTCGTCAATAATTTTCAGTAAGGCTGCTACAGCCTCAGGTGGCAACTTGTATTGTCGGATTCGGGGCAGAACAACACCTTGTTTGGGAGTGACACGATATGGTGTAATGTGCATACAACCTACATCAGTTGGACCTTGCGCCCATAAATGCTGTGGTACATTTTGCAATCTTGGATCAAAATCTCTCAACACATAATGTCCTTTAAAATCACGTAAAAACAATCTCACTCCTTCCGGAGAACAACATATCACTGCTCCTAGTGCTTTCAACGTTTTAATACCAAGCAAGTTTTCAGGACATGATTTCGTAAGTAACAAGTCTGTAGTACGGGATAATGGACCAACTTCTAGGGAAACTGGCTTTGACACTTCGTTAACAATAGGCTTTCCTGAAAATCCAAGGGAAACATTCTGTGAGCCTGAGAGGGGTGCCCCTGGAACCTCGTCATGACTAATGGTAGTTCTGCTCGCCCCTGTGTCAATCAAAAAATGTTCTGTCTTTCCCTAATACCTGACTATGTACATAGGGACCCTCTTGATCTACAGGAAACTCGATAAGGGGCAAGCCAACCTCCCTCTCTAGGCTGTTTCATGAATACTGCTGATAATCGGGGTAATCTGACTGTGCATACTGGTACATTTGCTGTGTGACATGTTGTGTGGCAGCAATGGGTTGGGGCTGGGGTACAGCTACTGTCTGTTGTGCATTCTGTGGAGGTTGCGTGTTCTGTGGACTATTTTGTGGAACGTGTTCTTGTCTAGGCGGACGCGGTCTTTCTTTCATCCTGCCTGTAGCAATATTGTATTTTAGAACGGTACATTCGTTTATATAGTGACCTGGCTGTTTACAATAATTGCAATTCCCTTTAACAGGAGCTGCAGGATGACTAGTTTGTGTCGTACCCCTCTTCTGACCATCTGCTGGGACAGACTGGGCAACTAGTACTTTCATTTTCGTATCTTTCATACGTCTCTGTTCATGTTCGTGTTCCTCTCTAATTCGGTTCTGGTGGTACTGTAACATTTGTAACATTTGGGAAGGGGTATTAGCTTGCCATGTACTCTCGACTTTCAGTACTCTGTTTTTAACCTGTGGTAAGGAATTCTCGACTAATTTGGTCACAAAAAGATGTGGATAAGATTCACTACTTGTTTTCAGGCCGCTATTAATAATGAAACATTTCTCAAATCTGGAATAAAAATCACTAGTATCTTCGTCTTGTTTCTGTTTGCAGGCTGAGATTGCATCCCAGTCTTCCTTTTTAACTGTCAATAACCTAGAAAAGACCTGTACTAATAATCCTGGTAATGCTTTAGCTTTGTCCCCAAGACCTGTACCTGGGATTCGCCCATTTTCTTCGGTTTCTAATTCAGTCCAAATAATCTTTGTATCTCCCACCTCCCATTCTTTTTCTTTAAGTTTTTCGTAAATGCCTGCCGGCAATAGTACCTTTAACATTTTAAGAATATCGGGATACGTATAATCCCCCATGAGTAGCATGTCTTTTAATTCACGGTGGAACCCTGCGGGATCTTTATCATGACATGGCACTAATTTTTTCATTTCCAATAATTCCATTTTAGTCAAGGGGGTGTATACGAATACTCGTTCTAGCCACCTCCTGTGGTCCGGACGGGATGAACTTCTGGTAAGGGATTCTGTCTGTCTATGTAAAATGGTTTCCTTACTGGGGGTGGGACAGGAACGAAATGTGGAGTCAGGAAAGTTCTGTATTTATGGCGTTGTTCTAGGATGATGTTAATTAGATCGGTACCTAGGCCTCTCCATCTTTTTAGGAGTAATTCTTCCAATAGATTATAAAGGGGACCTGGATCAGAATGCTGACTTTCATACAGTGTAATGAGGTGTGGAATCATGTACATACCAGCTAATCGCTGTTCGTCTGGGGAAAGACTCAAAAACGTTTGCGCTACTATGTCATCCTTATATATACTAGTATCACCAGCCCATTGGACTGCTGACCGGGCCAGTTCCTGTTCAGACATGGTACTAAGTTCACTGTAACCTATTCGTTCTTTCAGTATTTTATCGGTGGCTTGGAATAAATGTTCAAGAGAACATTGTTCTGGTATGGGAGAAAGAAAACTTTTCTTACATTCTAGGCGTATGGGTTTGTCAAAGGGTCTGTCAAAAGGTCTCGCTCTACCCACGAACGCTATCCTGCCTTGTGTTCCTGTTTCTATATCCCCGTCATCTGAGACGTCATCATCTGTTTTCTCGGTTTCTATCGCTGCTTTTTCCCTTTCGTGTATGTCTAGAATTTCTTTACGAATCTTTCTGTACATGGATTCTATACAACCTTGCTCAGCTATGTTGTTACTCCATTTAATTAGAAGTTTCATTTCGTCTTTGTCTTTACCTGGCTGGTCTTGTTCCCTAATCAGACAATTTATCAAGAACTGCAAAATCATGCCTAGAGTCTCCACCTTGTGGTGTGCCATGGCCTCGTGAATGCTTTCTTGTCTCTCCCCTGTTCTAATAAAGTGATATACGTTGTCTAAATGTTTAGTCATTTCTGGTAAAATAGTCAAATAGTTTGTAACACGTCGTAAACGTAATGAATATAACATCATATCTTCTTCGCCTGGTACTGGATCATATCTACAATCTGTAATGTACTGTCTTAGGGTTGCGAAGTTAGCTACCTTTGGTGTGCGTTGTAATGCTGCTTCTCTGAGTGTGAGTCGTTTTAGTGGAGGCGGGGTGACAGGGTGACCTCCTACTGCTCCCCCTGAAGCGGAATCGTCTGTTATTACTGGCTGTGCTGTTACTGGTGGCAGTGTAGTCGGTAAAATAGGTGCAGGTAATACAGGTAGGCCCTGAGTTGCAGGTGCCTTAAAAGGATTGGTAGGACCAGTGGCCGGAACAGTGGCAGAGACAGTGGCAGATGAGACAGTGGGAGGAGGGGTCGAGTCTTGAGCAGGCTGAATAGGCTGATGTATATTATTAGCAGGTGGTACGCGTGCATTGGTATATTCTGGAGCAACATCATCTAAATAGGAAGAAAGGAAAATGTCCGCTGCAGTCTGTTTATGACGTAATTTAGTCGGGACCAATGGTGGTGGCAAGTTATGGGGTACTTCGGGGTCACTTTGGGCAGGCCCTCGGCGAGAACAGGATACATGCCTGTGACAAGGGCATTTCTTTGTCGGGCTCTAATTGTTCTGTTTTAACTCTTTCACCTCTTCTAGTATCTCTTTTTCTTTAGCTTTTTCCAGATTCTTCCCTACTTTCTCCTGTTTTCCTGATGTCTTCTCTGTTCTCTATGTGCTTCTTTACACCACAATTCTATGGCATCTTTCTGAGATTGTCTGGCTTTCTTTTCCATAGTGCTTCTTCTACTCTCATGATGCATTCAGCATCCAAGTCCCTGAGACAGCCATCTATACTTCTCTTCCAGATCTTTTGTGTAATCCACCCACAATGTAAGTACAGTATGGCATCTAAGCGTGCTTGTGGTACATAAAATGTCCAGGAGTGTCCCTAGGCGGGACGGGGACTGCTTCTTCGATTATCCCTTTCCTAGTTCCTATCTGACGTAATTTCGAGAACAGCGGCATTTTTGAATTGACTTGAACGTGAACACAATAAACACAGTAATGATAGCAAACAATCATTCATACCACGACATTAAACACATTGAACATTTCAGACTGATATTACCTGGTACATAGAAAACACGAGCTCTGAAAATCTCAGAAACAATACTAGAATACTGGATTACTAGATGCACTGCTAAAACAGTATAGACAATACCGGTCCCATAAAGAGACACGTCTTACCGTATTCACCTAAGTGAACACATCTGGACCAGGTCTGTGTACCCAGACCCGTCTTGACCGGGCACAGATTAATGAACACGTCTAGATGCGTTCCCAACAACGGTACTCACCGTGAAGCAAACTGAAGGCCTCGGAAAATGGACTGGACAGACTGGACTGCTACGGCGTCTTGGCTGCTACTACTGCTACTACGCATGCGCTTCCGGAACAGGTGGGCCTCCGGATACCTCGGACCTTGCTCTCTCCCGCTTGGGCTCTGGTCGGGACTCTCCCATTCTCACCGCCTCGTCTGGATGCCGGACCGCAGTCTCCGTCTCCTCCGTGGCCTGAGGGAGATAGCAGGAAAACCCCAGGTGTGCACAGGAATCCGTCACAGCTGTAGAAGGGTCAGGGCCTGCGTACATCACCGGCGTGTGATGAAGGGGAGGGGTACCTATTCGGGCGCCAGATTATGTGGTAAATAAATTACCGGACTATTTCTTATACATTAAATGACAATAAAGGATAGCTCAAAAAATGAGAGGCAGAGTCCGTGGTATCTGAGTCATACGGGCTTTAATTATGATCTCGAGAACCAGGACATCATGTTCCATCACCACTAAGGTTCAGGAAGGGACATTCAACATTTTATTAGCATCACACATTATATATAGTAAAACAGTATAATTGAAATGAATACAGTAGGCGTAACAAGTGGAAAGAGAGAGATAAGAACACGTGTGCGTAACACAGGAGGCGTGTATAAGGGCGTACACGTAGGCGTGTAATGGAAACGTCACAGAAGTGTCATAAGTGGGTGGATGCATAGAAAATTCTGCGGGTCGCAGAAACCTTTGTTACATATGCGTGCGCAACTAAGCATGGCGTGGTATGGACGTGTATCTAGGGAGAACTGGGGGCTTGACTTGTAGCACTAGTAGAGGAAGTCTGGTGTCTGGGATGTCCAGAACGACCTGTACCTATAGCATATCTGGTATCTTATGTTTGGAGGATGTGTCGTCTGAAGTAAAAGGTCTCTCGGGCAAGGCCGTTCAATACTGAATGCTAGTATGTGCATACGTGTCTTGGTGCAATGCGCGGGGCCATGGCCTACCATGGTAACGGGTTCTGTAAATCACTTGCAAGGAGGACAGAAGGTCGGGCCTTCGCTCTGCAGCCGGGAATATGTTTACCTAATTCACTAGACTGGAATGTGTTTTCGAGGAGGCAGAGCTGATAACTGTAGGCAAAATACTGTCTTGGCCGGCAGGCCAGGCTGAGCCGGGCACCGCTTCGCTGGGCAGGAAGTAAGTTAGAGGTCAGGGATGCATACCTAAACTGCAGCTTTCAGAGACAGAAGAGCTCGGAGTCTCAAATAAGGGCCTGGCTCGACGGAGCCAGAAAACGTGTGCTTCGCGTTATTTAAAAGATGCACCATGTAAAGACGTTGGCACCATAGGCCTAAAAGCCAAATTAACGTGGTTTTCATGGAGAACTGAATAACTGACATGTTAACGTTGGACGCAAATGCATATGCGTCTTCGTGGCATGCACGGAAAAAAAAGAATTACACGACATACATGGAACATGGGTGCATGCATAAGGTGCGAGTGGGGGACATATTGATTACCTAAAAATTTCTATTTCCTCAGAAGGATGAATAGTTTAAATAATGTGTGGAATGATCCGTGGATATATTGATTGATGGATGCATGAAAGAAAGGCTATAAATATGTATATATGAAAGGACTACAGTCTTGTCAGGGTTGAGGTACAGCAGTTGGAGCATGTACCTCTATTAAAATGCAAACAGCACTGCGTTGTAGTCACACACAGAGGAAAGCTCACATTTTGAGATAAAGTTGCTGTAGTAGTTTATTCAAAAGACTGACGTGTTTAGACCGGAACATTCTTCAAGGTGTTTATTCTGATATTTATATGTGTTGATCGTCTTCATTGCATAATTCTGCTTGCAAGAAAGTGTCACTCATAGTTGTTGAAATGTCCCTCATAATTACACTGAAATTATGAAAATGTCACACATGGCAATCTGAAACCTTGGCAGCTATGCCCCCAGCAGCCACATTTTCCAGCCTCCAGGACCCCATAAGCACTGTAGCGCACGCAGGCAGCACTACACTCTCCCCAGCGTTGGTTGCACTAGGAGTTGCTCATAACAGTCCTACCTCATATATTGAATGGTGCGTGCCAGATGCGGTGGGTGCAGGTGACCTGAGCATTCAGGCACAGAAGCAGGGGATTGAAGGCAACTGCCTCGAGGCCAGAGACCATTTGCATATTTACATACCTTTGTAAACTGGTTACAGAGGCTTAGTTTTTTTCCGATTCCAGTAGCCCTGGGCCCCCACTCTGCCTATTCCTTACATTTTAAATTTACGTTTACTGCTGTAGTGTGAGAATGCATTTAATGAAAAGGAATATAAAGTAGGGTTGCCAAAAGAAAAATGCCAGCCATGTGTTGTTTAAAGACAGTGAAAGACTGCGTCTTGACACTAAATAGGGTTATAAATAAAAATGCTCTTATTCTTTGTAATGTGATTTTTCTTTCTTTGTTCCCTTTAATTATCAGTCATGGATCAAGTAGGTAGCCCTAGAACACAATTAAAAGTGTTTTCTATTTATATGTGCTGTTCAAAGTATGCACAGATAAGTGCTGAAAATACAGCTTTAGGTGACTGATTACTTTTGTCCTGTATAGGCCATCAAAATAATGAGCTGGCAACCCTGTTCATAAGACGGGAAATGTGTTGCAGGATCAGCACATTATTTCCTACACCCTCAATTAATCCCTATTAATGCCAAAATAACAATAACTTTTACCTGAAATCCTACGCCACCGTCAATAGGATGCTTACTGAGTTACTTCAAGTGTCCGGGAATGCGCCCTGCACTCAGACAACTCACTCCTAATTCTCGCCCTTCACTTTTACGCTCACCCTGCACTCACAGCAATCCCAATGCACTCATACCATTCACCCACTCATCCTGCACTCAGTCATCACTCTGCACTCGCAATGAACTTGCGCTGTTCACCCTGCAGTCACACGAGTACACTACTCACCCTGCTCTCATGTCACACTTCACTAACCTGTCCCCCCCTCACTGCTCAATAGGCAATCTCGCTCAAATAAGCCTTTCACTAACCATGCATTCTTTCGTCAAACTCTACACTTACATCTGCAGCCAAATTCATATGGTGACCTCACTCACCCTGCAGTCGCTCCTCTTACCCAACTTTCACACTGTTGCATTACTCACCATGCACTCTTTAATCTATGCATACTTAGGACCATTGACGTTAAACAGTAGGCACAGTGTTTTAGAATGGACGACTCCGTGCAGTAATCACCAAGGTGGGGCTGTGAACAAAAGAAATCCCATAAAGGGACCTGCAGAGAGATGAAAAGTAAAATAGTGTGCATATCTCTCACCTCTTAAGCCATTGCTAAGCGCTGCATCCTATTTCTCAATAAGCTGCATGCACCCCAGTCAGTGGTCCTCATGGACAACATGGAAGGGGAACACTTCTAAAATAGCGTCAAAACAAATGCAACGCCCTTCCAACGACACACTCTTCACATATCGTAGCTTGCTACTCATATAGGCAAGCGCTTCAGTGCTCCACGTAAGGATAGTAGACCCTTTATGAATATAATAATACAGTACATTCAAGACAGCTCAATACCGTCTTCTTGGCTCTGTCCTTTAGCTCCTGCCTCCTTGCAGCCGCCCATTCAGTTCATGCCTTCTTGCATCTGCCTTCAACTCCTGCATTCCTTCTTGTATCTCTCCCTTGAGTACTCCCCTTCTTGCATCAATTCCATCAGTTAAAAACTTGATTTGCTGGTATGAACACCATAATCCAATGCATTCATTTCATGATGCCTTCAGAAATCCTCAGAGCTAGTAAGGAGGAGTTGGTTGAAGTAGCCATGACCCTGGCAGCTCATTATGAAAAAGACTTGTTTCCACAACAACTCATCGCTTTCAAAGCGGTGTTGAAAGAACAAATACAAATTATCTCAGGTGGCACTAAAAACTTAAGGATCTGGCTGACCTTTTATTTTTGCCCAGGGTTTTGGATGTTGCAACAGCACTGAAACTTTTGCTTACAATTCCAGTTACTGTAGCCAGTGCGGAAAAGTCATTTTCAAAGTTAAAATGAATCAAGAAATATCTTGGAAGCACAGTGATGCAGGAAAGGCTGTTGGGGCTTGCAACTTTAAGGACGGAGAGTGATCTGGCAAAATATTTTTATGTGAAAACTCTAACAGAAGAATTTTCACGAAGAAAGGCAAAGAGGAAAACATTCTTTCAGTCAAGTACATCTCTCCAATTCAGTGAACCAAGCAGTAGTAGCCTTCAGCCACCAGTCTAATTTGCCAGTCACTTCTCCTGGTGTAAGCAGTCTTCAGCCTTGTGTCCACTCTAAGTATTGTTTTCTGCTGTACCAGCCTTCAAACTCTGTAATTAATTTTATCAGGCTCCTGCAAGTACTGTTCCTACTCATAGTCTGATTTTTCTAAATGTATCTGTCCTTTGAATCCCATGAGGGAACAGTAAAGTATATGGTATTCTGCCAGTATATCATACTTTAAATATTGTTCGCTTATATATAGGCTACCTCGATATTCTGAACATACGTTTATAGAGGCTAGAAGAAATGTATTCAGTTTAACATGACATGAATGCACCCCCTTGACACTTTCTTTCGCACAGACAAAAAGGCCATCATTTCAGTAAACAGCTTTGTTTATTTAGCTGCTGAGCCTAATATTGTTTTGCTGGTCACTTAACACCTTAGCTGCGTGTAAATATCCCTCCCCAGTGCTGCGCTGTCCATTGGAAGTAGTGCTGAATGGACGTCCAATGGACGTGCGCAGCACTGGGGACGTAGCGCTGCTGACGACCGTTGGCCGTCAGCAGCACTTAAGAGGTTAAATATTTGCACCTTTTTGCACAAACTAAGGGGGCATACTATGCGAAGACTGGTTTTAATGTCCATGCTGCTAAACTTCTTATCATTTTTACCACTAACGTTGAAATATTTGCACCTTTATGCACAAATAAAAGGAGCATGGTTTGATTGGACAGGTTTGATGTTTACGCTGCTAAATTGTTATTACTTTACCAGGCACTTTGAAATATGTATGCCTTCATGCACAAACAAAAGGACAATTAGGCTGACTAAATAGGTTTGATTTATGTATGCTGATGCTTGCTGTACTTGTTATTATTTTAACAGTCACTTTGAAATATTTGCACCTTCATGCACAAACCAAAAGGGCATTGGTTGACTAAAGTGGTTTGATTTTTTTCTATTGCCTGCGGTATTTGTTACTGGTTTGCTAGTCACTTTGAAACATTTGAGCCTTCAAAAAGGGAATTTTTCGTTTAAACTGGTTTGATTATTGTATGGTGTTGTAGTTGTTTACCAGTTGTTTTGAAATATATGTGCCTTTATGCACACACCAAACGGGGAATTTTTGACTAACTTAGCTTCGTTTTTGCATACTGCTGGACTTGGTTTTTACCATGCACGTTGAAAGTTGGATTGTTTTACAAAAATATGCTTGATCTTGGTATATTACTGGACTGGTGGTTGCTTTATTATGCACTTTGAAAGTATTTCCACTTTTTCTTTTGCTTTACCTACTACAGTTTGTATAGATTGTCATTCGGTACTTGCCGATATGGTCTGTTTTTATGCTACATTTAGTGTTACTTATGGTGTTGCTTGCAGTTGTCTTCAATATGTGTGCCTTAAATCTTGAGTTTAGCATGGTTTACATTACAGAAATGATACATTAAAATAGACAAACATCTGCATCACTGTCCTTAAGCATTCAAACACTTTTCTTCTGCAGCCTTGTTTGCCTGCCTGATTTGCAATACTTACTAATAAAGACATGATGGTAGAAATTGAAATTGCTTCCCCAGTTCACGTTATTATCATGCACAGCCCTTGACAGTCGCTAGTGTGTGGCATGCAAATAATTCACCAGTCTATTTCTCTTGCCTTTCACAGGATACTGAGTTATATCTTGTGTACTTCTCATGTATATTGTCAGTCAAGTTTTTATGGAATTGCAGGTTTGGGTTAGTCTTTCAAAGTTTCAATTTATTGTCCATTAATGTCAATTCTATTTCAGACCCTTCATAGTTGTTCTTCAGCCAAAGGCCGTTCCTGAGACAATAGGATCGCTCCTTGGCATTGTTCAGATTGCTGCCTCAGTTAAATAATCTGCTTTTGACAGTATTGTTACAAATGGCATAGCTTGTATGTTATTGGTGTCTCCCACTTTCTCATTAGAACTTAGAGAGACAATCTAGAGACATTTCATTTAAATGTTGGAGGTTTCAAGTCAAAATATACTAGATTTCTGGGTGGTAGGGCAAAGTGGTAGGTGGTGGGCCAGACCGCCGATGGACGGGGTGCCGGTGGGGGGCCTCCTCCATGTGCTTCGCAGGGGGCCCCCCTCAAGTTACATTACGCCAAGGGATAATTTCCTTGCTAGTCCCTGGTGGTCGTGGTCCTTAGATAGAACCCAAGTCTTCACCTGGAAAGAGAAAGAAAAAAACAAGAAAACCAGTTTACTGACTGCTCTAATAAATATGCGCAACAATAAGAACAGAAAGATGATTAATCTATGTGCATAAAAAACCTGTAGAGTAAAGCAATGAAGCACAAAAGACAGTAATAACTTTTTATGTGCGCTAAAATTCAATGTTCCGAAAGTCAAGAGCTAGTTGTTCAGCTCAGACCCTCCGAGGAAGAATCTCTTAGAAGCAGTGCAGCAACTGCTATAATAGTAGCTTACAGTTTCAGCATTGTGTGCTCCCATGTTTATTATACTCTGCCTCAAAGAAATAAATCCACACAGATGTAAAACTCTAGTAACAGACAAATCCAGGTACCAATGTCCTGGATGATTTAAATAAGAAAAGCAACAGTGAAAGGAATTCACACAAAAATAGTATGGGAGATTATACCAGAGTTGTTGGGCGTTTACTTGTAAAGTGTGAATAAAGATTTTTTCATGTGTGAGTGTGTTAACGATGGTTGCTTATTATTCAGATCACATCTGAGAAGGACAAACCAAAGCTGCATTTGGCCTCAGCTCAACAACAAGAGAACGAAAGAGGTGAGTAGCGAGAGAGTCACACCCACCACCAAACCTCAGATGAAGGGCACCAGAACTCGTTTGTTCTCCACTCCATCTCCCCCTTCCTCTGGTGGGATGGGCACACGCATGGTCCAGCTCAATTGATCAGCGTACCTTCTCGTGGGATTTATGGGATCCACAATGCTACTGCAGTTGACTGTGAAGGTACGAAAATAGAGGTCAGTCGCCTTGACATGCTTGATCTGTCTGTCATGATGCCTGTGGGTCTGCGGGGAACCCAGCCCGCTGATCCTAACCCATTTCGGTGCTGCACTCATGCCGATTATATAACAATAAGTAGAATATAGCTGTGTCAGGATTTGTTGAGCATGAGAGCCCAGCGCTCCATCAGAGAGGGGTCGCTGTTCTCTTTGCTCTCGAACAGGTCGGGTTGTGGATGGTTTAAGTGTGCATGTTGAGCTGGCCATGATAAGGAACCAGCATACATCAGACCCAATTTAGGTGGAAAGCTCCCGATTTTTTTTATATAACAATGGCTTTATTTTGGCTGTCTCCCGCCTGAAATTGTCTCTGCTTCAATAGAAGTAACAAGCATTTGCAGTGGAATAGGTCTCGCATTTATGAGAGTTTGAGCTAATGGCATTGTAAATGACAAGGACTTTTATTTATGTGTTGTTTTTAAAACAGATAAATAAAATGCATTGTCATTTACAATGCCAATAGCTTAAACTCTCGCAAATGCGAGACCTATTGCATTGCAAATGTGTGCTATAAAAATGTTGAATAGGCCTTTGGAGAGGGCATGTCCTGACTGCAACAGCAGGCAGGAAAATGCTATTTGAGAAAATAGCGCTCGAAGGCTGTAATTAGAGCCTACCGAGCAACAACACTTGTAACAGGGGGGTTGCTATGGGAGGTTACAAAATGAGACAAGGCAGTACCAAGGAGGGACTACTAAGCCTTTTGACCAATGAACAGCCACAGTTTACTGTGGACAATGACACAAGCCAAAAAAAATGTGGTCGGAGAGTGGGCAGAGATTCAAGTACCTACCTCAATACAGCATGCCTCGCAAAGCAGTGCATGACTTCCCAGGCTCGACCTAAAATTTGAGAAATACATCCTCCAGATTATTTTTTTGAAATCTCCCACTTTTCTCTTCTGAATTGTTGCCATGCATGAACCAGTCACCTCTACATCTGCGCTTCTCTTCCCTTCGTCGTTTGACTGGTCCCTGTCAATCAACCTGAATGGCCATGCCATAAACCAAACCCACTGCCGTGAGATCATCGCAGCATTGGCCAACGAAAGGTAATGGGATGGAGAAATGTGACTTAGGACAGAAGAGCGCTCCTCTTATATTCTATATTATATTACTAAATACACACAAAAATGTGCCTCCTTCTTGTGTGTATTTTTACTTTATTAGCCGTCTATTCCACTACATTGAGGTCATGTGAGATATAATAATTTATAAGTTAAAATTGTTTGTTATTATGTGAAACATTAGGATCTATTTATAAGTGTATGGTCACTTTTTCTTGAATTAATTGTACCTACTTTTATTCTGCTATACAGCTATGACAAATCACCCCCTGATTAAGGGATAAGGTACAATCTAAAATATCCGGTCAAATACAGGCACCTCTGCACACCGACTAACAATCACATGTACAGACACACACACGGACCAACAGAAATACACACAAGCATGCACACAGGTCAAAGGACGTACAGGCACCCATGCATATGGATTAACACGCATGCATTCATAATAATGGATGTAAATACATCCTTGCTCACAGATCACTAGACATGCATAAATTCATACACACATGCCGAATGTCTTACATGGCACCCTTGCACATGGACTGATACACATAGAGACATTCTTGCTAACAGACATACTTACACCAAGCCATGCACACAGGCCAATATAATTACTGGCACTCATGCCCAAAGATGAACATGGCTGTAGACACCCATGTACACACGTGATCATACAAATCTACACCCATAAAAGGTAGGGGCAGCGAGGGTAAATGGTGCCAGTGCTCCAATGCAACAAAAACTATTATCCAGTGGGTTCTTTAATTCGATTTTGTCATTACTATGGACAGGCTGCATTGCTTCTGTGAGTACCATAACTTAAATGTACATAGTCCATGTACTTTCCTTTCATAGAAAAATAACAGAGATTTTTTTATATTATTGCACAACAGTAATTGATTACAAGACTACAAACGCCACATGAGACCATTTGATGCTAGCTGTGCAGAATGTAAACTTACTTTCCCCTTTTGTCCATGAAAGCACAGAGTTCATTCTGCAGTTCAAGCTTGTTTGATTTTTTTCAATAGTACAATGCAATGCTATGGCCACATTCACGTGCAGGCGTTTTATAACAGGATCTGCGATGGAAGGGACTCAGCAGCTGTTAATATCAAAGTGTTCTGGGAGCTTTTTGTTCTGATTTTCACAGTAACAGCTTGGATTATGCTGGCTCTGCGCCTCTGGCACGGCAAAGGGAGCTCAGCACACGGCGGAGGATATTCTTTCTGCTTCATCAAAGTCATTGTGTCTCTTCTGTCCTGAGGCTTTTTAGGATTTATACACATTTATGAGAGAGAAAGGGACACTGTGTTAACCGGATGAACAGAACATCTCTGCACTGAGGTTTGGAAATTCCGCCTTCACTTCACTGCCACAGGTACACTTGTCTGAACTCTGCTGGGGTCTGTGCTAGTGCAGCCCCCTCTACACCCTTCCCCCCAGGAGCACTGCTCTTACAACGAGGAAACTCCTACTCCTTCTGTGGGTTAAATGAAGGTTAGATCGGCGATTACTTCGAAATAGGCAATAGGTGCAGGTGACCCATTTAATGAAGCATGCTCAGGCTCCTTAACAGAAGCGGACATGCATTCACTATTCACTCGGGGGCATATGTATGAAAGGTTTGCATCATGCTTGAACAATGCCTTCTGCTACATGCGTGACGCAAACCTCCAAGACAGATTTATGAAGCCGCGCAAGGCCACTTTGTGTGGCTTTGAAGGGCTTAAAAAATCTGGAGTAACGCAGCGCAAATCTCTGCGTTGCCTTACCCTGCACAAGGGAGTTATTCCATAGACCATGAGCGTTGCGGCGAGTAGTCCTATGCAACTCCCATGGTTTTTTAACATTCCCAGATTTACAAAGACTTGTACATTTGGAAATGCTCCAAAAAGATATGCCTCCCCAGGAAAGGCGTAACGAGGAGAAATATCTTAAATTTTCCACGTTTTTTCCTCTTTCTATGTGTGCTGCAGAACGTAGCACACATAAAAAGAGGAACATGCCTCCCATGGTGCGAAGGTGCCGGCATTGGTGTTAGGCGCCAAAACAGCACCAGCGCAGGGGGAAGGGCACGGAATGCACTGTATGGAATAAATACGGTGCAGTCCTGCCCTTTCCCTGTGACACAGGGCAGCAGAGCAGGGTGACTTGCTGTGCTGTCCTGTAGGACTTGGCCCTTTTTGGCTAAAGGCCCTAAAGTTTTTGCTTTTCCCCTAGACCTTTTTTCTGACATGGTGTTGCCAACTTAGGTACTGTGGACACTTTGCCACTGCTAAACAGTGTCAAAGTGTAAGTGCTCACTGTATAAAGTGTAATAGTAATCGGTTGTCCATGACTGGTATATTTGCCTTACTAGTAAAGTCCCTAGTAAAGGGCACTATGCGTGCCAGGGCTGGTAATGCAAATGCTACTAGAGGGCCTGCAGCACTAATTGTGCCACCCACACAAGTAGCGTTAAAAATGGAACTCAGGCCTGCCATTGCAGGGCCTGCACACAGTTTGTTAAACTGCCATGTTGTTCTGTCAAGTGCACTCACTTGCCAGACCATACACTTTCCTTTCTATGCATATCAGGCACCCCTCTGGTAGGCCCAGGGTACCCCCTGGGCAGGATGCAGTGAATGTGAAAGGTAGGTTATGTACTAAGGTATGACCTATGTCCTGACAGTGAAATAATCTCCATTTCGTTTTTCACTGTGGAATGGCCATCTTGCCCATAGGATAGAAGGGAAGGCTGTGTAATTTGTTTTCCAGCCTATCTTCCCAAAGGCGTGAGATGGAAAGCTGAAGTTTAGTATGCCTGTACTCACAATGTAATAACACATTGTTTTATGAAGGTGGTTTTTGCATTGTGTGTTTAGAAGCCACTCTTTTAGAAGTGGCTGTGTTTTGGTGCTCTAACATTTCTGTGTGTCTCTGCCTGGCTGTGGATTGACTGTCTAGATTTGATAGTGATGGGATCTGGGGGATTTCTTGACCCAGGGGAGGAAGTGAGACAGCAACAGGTTGACCTGTATCTGGAGTGTAGAGGAAGGAGAAGCCTCTAGAGGTGAAAAGGCATTGGTTGCTGCTATTAAACAATTGTCCCATCTCCTGCTGAGTGATTGAGAATCCAGAACTCCGCTAATCAAAGGAAGAAAGGTGTCACTGGCAGGGAGGCACCCTGAACTGGTTTCAACAGGGGGCAGTGCCCCCTGAAACACAAAGACTTCAAAGCCATTGAGAGGTATAACTATGAGAGCTGAAGCCACTGAACTTTGGAGAATGGCTTGATCAAGTGTAAACAAGACTGGAGCTACTTCCTGGTCAAGAGGACCTTTGCCAAGTAAGAAACAACTGAAGGATAGGACTGACCTTTGTTGTGTGTTCTGGGGCTGGCCTGCAGTTTGCTGTTTTAACAAAGGAAAGGCTAAAGGGACTTTGCTGTGTTCTGTGTACCCCTGCTTGAAAGGACTTTGCTGTGTCATGTGTCCTGAAGTAACTTACCCCCAAGGGCCCAAGGTGAGCTCGCTCCCTGTTTGGAAACACAGGAACACAAAAGTTTCCATGAGAGTCTCAGCGGCGCGGTGTGTGCATGCTTTTTGCAGCCTGAAACCCTCGTAAGACGTGCCCTGTGATCGTAGGCACCTGGAGTCCAAGCAAGGATCAGCGATGCTGTGTGCGTGTGCTTTGTGAAGCCTGAACCCCTTTGTGAGGATTGTCCAGTAATGATGTGCACCGGAATCCAAGTGAGTCTCATCAATGCTGTGCACGTGATCTTCGTGCAGCCTGAGACTTGTGTGTGGAGTGCCCAGTGATCGTGAACCCGAAGCATAAGGAAGTTTCAGCGACACTGTGTGCGCATGCTCTGTGGCAGCCTGAGATCTTCGTAACTAGCGGCCCGCACCGGCAGTCCCAGAGGAGCTGAGTTGCCGGCCCGAGCCCACTGTTGCCAATTCACAAAGTTGCATTGGAGGCCCAGCCACTGGACCATGAGAGGAAAATGGGTTTGCGCCCCGCAGGTAACGTGTGTCGACTCCTAGGGCGGGTCGCGGGCTCGGAGGGAGATGCTCTCGGCCTCTCTCTTGTGTCAGCAGCACGAGCCTCTGCTTCGGAGCGGATCGTGGCCCATATTGCCAAGGGACTGGCAGTACAGGGGCTGGAGTGCAGAGCTGCACTTTTTGAATACATGGTACCGCTGTTGGGGGTAACTGTTGAAAGGCTGACTGCAAGCCAAAGGGACAGGCGGGGAGACCGCCTAAGGCACAATGATCGGTGCCTGATTGTATTACAAATTATTCAATTTCTGTATAACGGAGTACCTGACTGTCGTATTACACATTGCATCATTTCTGCATAACGGAGTATTTGATTAGAGCATTACGTATTGTATTATTCCTGCATAACAAACTACCTGATTATCGTAAGTTGCATTGCATTGTTTTGCTTAATGACCTACCTGATTAGCGTATTGCGCATTGCATTCTTCCTGCATAATGAATTATCTGATTAGTGTATTACACATTGCCTTATTTCTGCATAACAACATACCTGGTGGTTGCATTACGAATTGCATTATTTTACAATGCAAAGTGCCTGATTGTTGCGTTACGCATTGCATTCTTTTTACATTGCAGTGTCTGATTGCTGCGTTACGTCTTACAGTATTTTTATATTGCAAAAGTGCCTGATTCTAGCATTACGAAATGTATAACATGATATTAGGATTACAGGAGAATGTTTAGAAGTGCTCATTAATATCGCCAGAACTTACAAGGGCTGGCTGGCCTAACAACCGGCCAGGAGAAATAGTACACAACCTCATATGCTGGATTTATATTGTGTGGTCTTATATTATATCTTTTTATATAAAGTTTATACTCGTTTTTATAAAACTCGTGTGGAGTCTATTTGTGGTGTCATTATTGGGTTGTTGTGATCGTGGTTGTAAATACTTTACACATTTGCCTTGAAGATAAGCCTGGCTGCTTGTGCCAAGCTACCGAGGGAATGAGTGGGGCTATCTAAGAAGGTGACCTTTGTTTCCCTGACGTTGGAACTCGGGTCCCTACTTGGCATAAGGTACCTACCTCAGTCAACCAGGGATCCCGGGTCTAGCATGCTCTGAACCATAAATGTCATAAATATGACCCACAATGTCTTTCCATACCACCTCCTAATGCTTTTGAGATCATTTAATATGATGTAAATTGAACCAGTGGAAGGCAATTTTCCTCTGGTTGCAGAAAATGTTTGCACTGGTGAAGTACAGTTCTGTAACAAAATCTCGGATGTTGGAAATGGCTATTTTTGCAGGGTTATGCCCAAACTTTTTGCCTTTGTTTTTGACTGGTTTTAGGAGTCTTGGCACTTTACCACTGCTGACCAGTGCTTAAGTACATGTGCTCTGTGTCTTAAACATGACATGATTGGTTTCTCCGTGAATGGCATATTTGATTTCCTAATACGCCCTTACTACCATGCACTACGTGTGCTCAGGGCCTGTTAATCAAATCCTACTAGTGAACCTGCAGCACTGACTGTGCCACCCACATGACTAGCCCTTCAAACCTGTCTCAGGCCTGCCACTGCAAACGCTGATTGTGCAGTTTTAAACTGCCATGTTGGGCTGGCAAATTCACCTACTTTCCAGACCTAAACCTTCCCTTTTATTACATGTAAGGCACTCCTAAGGTCGGCCCTAGGTAGCACCATGGGCATAGTGCAGACTATTTAAAAGGTAGGATATGGACTTTTTGAGTTTTTCATGTCCTGGTATTGAAAAACTGCTACATTTGTTTTTCACTACAGCAATGCCTATATCTCCCACAGGTTACAATTGGAGCTGCCTTGTAATACTTTGCAAGTGTATCTTTCAATTGAGAGCAGATAGAAAATTGGAGTTTGCTTCTCTAGACAATCAATTCATTTTAAAACACATCTTTTAGTGAATTTGGTTTTTAAATTGCAGGTCTGCAAATGCCACTTTTGGAAAGTTGTCAAGTAAAAGTGCCTACAAGGGATTTTATTTAACCCTCATCAAATTTCTTTAAACAATGTTTCTGAATGTCCTAGTATTAGCATCCTAGCAAATACATTTCCAACTTAAGAACAGTAACTTAGTAATGAATTAATCTCTCAGAACAAAAGAAACAAAGTAGGGTGTATTTCTTTGTTTGTTTAACTTTATATTCTTATAGTAAGAATGGAAGGGTACATAAATAACTCATAGATACTGGGGTGAGAGAGACAGAAGTCATATGAACTGATTTATCCTCATCACCAATGTAATTAAACCCAGTTCAAATATAATCCTGATGAAAATGGCCTATACAGTAGACATCATTTTCATGAACATGTAGGTTCTTTAGTATGTTGAAAAAGGGGTTGGCGTGTCGATGTTTCAGTCTTTTGTGTTATCCATCTATAAGACCATCTTCAGGACTTTGCAATTCATAACAAGAACACAGACCCTTTGGTAAACCTTTCAGTCAGTAGTCTTGTTGATTGTTGTTATCTGAATCAATTTGGCTCAATCGCTCCAAGCGTGTCATAGCCCACGAGTTGTATGAATGATCTCTGTCCTTGGTTTCTGGTGCCGCCAAGGTACTGAAGCTAGTCTAGATAGCCCCAGTGGAAGTTATAGACTTCTAAGTACAGCATGTTGGATTTATTCTTTAGGAATCCACATGTTGGATTTTTGGTCTTGTTGTACTCAGATAAATATTGGCTATTTTTCTAAACTGGTGTGTAGTAGTTTTGCTGTGTTTTCACTGTGTTACTGTGTGTGTGTGTGTGCACAAATACTTTACACATTGTCTCTTTAGTTTAGCCTGACTGCTATGTGCCAAGCTATTAGTGGGTGAGCACAAGTAACCTTTTAGGGTGTACTAAACTTACCCTGACTAGAGTGTGGGTCCCTACTTGGACAAGGTGCATGCTTTTGCCAACTAGAGAACAAATTTGCAACATTGGTGATCAGCTCTGAGGATAAGCATTGTATTTGTGCATTACATACAGTGATTGGTGTATACTACTTCCATATCTCAGACCATAAAATTCCAGCATAATGTTTTTCTTTCTCTCTTTTTGCAACCTGAGTTTTCATCACAAGCATGTCACTATCTGGAGAGCCATCAGCTTTAACTGCAGTAGTGGAATTTGAGCAGGCGAAGTTAGAAACCTACACGGTGTCCCAGCACAAAGGTTTTTGCAGGGAGTTCAAGTGTTCTTTTAAAGGCCTCACAAGAAAGGAGGAGGTGCAAAAGGCACTGAGGTCCTGGTTAGCAGCCAGGGATGCAGCTGTGAGAATTATGTTGTTTTGGAAGAGGATCAACCAAGCTTGCATCTTGGATGGCTGGACGATCCAGCATTGCGTGTGGAGGGAGAGGGACCAGCCTGAATGCTGGAAGGGCTCCCCCCAGAGCTGGCAACAGTGTTCCCTCTAGAGGCCTGTCCTCAGCAGAGTTGCGATGCACTTTTTATAGTAGCCCCTAAAGGGTTGCTTAAAGGGCTTCAGCGCATACAAAATGCAGTGGTTAAATTAGCCTTTGGATCACCTCGATATGCTTTTGCTTCCGCTTTGCTGGATGGACAACATTTGCTTCCAGTTGTAAAAAGGCTTGTCGTTAAATCTTTTTGCCATGTTCATTGAACGTTCTATGAGCCTACACCTCTTTACTTCAGGAATAAGTTTACTTTTTATAATCCGACCCATTCTCATTGCTCCACTGCTGCACCCCTGCTGGTAATACTGAAGTTCAATCAGGTTCTCATGAAAGGCAGGTCTTTTTCAGTTCCAACCACCAAATTAGGGAACAAACTTTCAGTGACAATTTATTGCACTTTGGAAAGGTCCCTAAAAACCTGGTTACACACACAATAGAATCCACTGGGCTCCCATTGCCTGATTTGCTCTACCCCTTATTGTAATGTCAGGACACATGTATGGGGTTTTAAGAGCTCTGTAAATAGATGAATATAACATAACAGAACATAATAAATGCACCAGTGCAACGTACCTTTGCCAAACTCCCACACCTAATTAATTAAGGAGGGTCGATAAGCACGAAAGGGAGAATCCTGAACTTTAACACTCAGATACAACCCTTAAGAAAACCTGCACAATAAGGCTTTTCCATTTCTCAGTATTTGTAGAGTTAATCAAATAATAGAATCACTACATAAAGGAAAAATTGGCTAACTAAGGAAATTAGCATGAACCAAAAACCATTATAAATGCAATAATACAATGTGTTTTAGAGAAATTAAACAACATCTGCACCTTTGGCAATAAATGATAATTGTAAATAGGCACTAAATACAAAATGAACCACCAAACCCTCCCTAAGCAGCAAGCAAAGGGAATGTAATCTGTCTGATTCCCAAAAAGCACCTCTTTTCATAATATTCTGGACAAAGAAAGCAAATAATTTTCATAGCACAACATTATATAAAAGCAGCACTGACGTGTTACTTGCACTGCACCAAGCACATTAATGTTTTTAAAATACCACATACTTGTTCATCATTCTCATTAGTTAATAAATTCATACATCGTTGCACAGAAGAAATCATACATGTTATTAAAAGCACCATGAAACATGAAGGTGCACAGCTTGTTCATAGCAAAATAAACATGCACTATTTTGTACTGCACCCTAGTGTGGACTAGTTATGCTAATTAAAGCAAACCTAACTTAGGCATTATTATTTTATACAAAAGTAGACTCCCTCCACCTTGGCCAAGGGGCGGTGTTAAACCCCTGACCTTTCCCATTGCATGTGAATTACCTCTTTTTTAATCTTTAATAACTTTTGCACATTTAGACAACACTATATGAAACTTTCCTAATGTTTGATTCATTTACAGTAATTCAAACCTGGTGAGGTTTGTGGAAATCCATGAAGAGGGCTAATATTATGGTAGGGTTCCAAAAGTTCTAAACCCTATGTTGTTTCCCATACGGAAAAAAACTTTACCTACAGCAAAAACACGACGTATTTTCACAAAACATGGATCAGGCGAAACATGATGGACCGACTAGTGACTGTTTTTATTTCATAAAATCCATTATTTTCTCATAAAATAAAATAAAATGTGGATCACATAATAAAAATAGAGCTGTTTTGACATTGATAGCTCCATCATGGTTTTGCTAAATCTATCAATCAGATTTTGGAAAATAGATGAATCAAGGGATATTCATTCCATTGGTCCATTGTGGATTTTTGATTCCATGGTGATCATTAAAGGATAGAATATGAGATGCTGCATTGCATGCCATACATCATATGCCATTACAACGCGGTTGTTACAACGACCCCGTTGTTACATTGCATACCATTACAACGCAAGTCGTTACAACGACATGCTGTAGGGGTCGCTGGATGTTGGATTAGTATAATTTACTATTCCAACTCCAGTCTGTCCAACAGTAGGGAAGGTGTTGGATTTTAAATGAACACCTTCTGCCCCCTACAGCAAGTCATTGTAACGACTTGCGTTGCAATGATTTGCGATGTAACAACTCGGTCGTTGCAACAACCGCGTTGTAATGGCATGCGATATATCGCATGCAATGTAAAGGATGCCTCCCTAAAGGATGCATTGCTTACATCCTGGAAAAAGAATGAGGGCAGAAGTAAATAGGTAAGTGGAGCATGCAGTTACCTGAGTTTATCCAGAAAACTGTGACCTGCAAACCTGCTGTTGAGTTATGAAGCAAGAACCAGCCTCTGATTTGTAGAGGGACACATGGGCTGTGTATAGAGCATAGCTGGCTTGAATAGGACAAGGGTTGGGCACATGTCCTTTCCAAAATGAGGGCCTGACTCTACAGCCTACTGAACATGGTTGAAGGCTGTACACAGCTGGTTCGAATGGAATGGGGGTTTGTAAATCTTGCTATATCTGGCTGGTTTAGATGAGCAAGGACTTCATTGCACCAGACTGAAGGACATGCACAGCTGATTTAATGAGATGGACTGTGCACAATCTCTACTAAGATCAGCTATAAAAAAATGCCCTTTCTAATTACAAAAAACTGATTACTTCCGAGAAAACCACCTACTTCACTAACCAAATTAATCAGGCCAAAAACTCATCAGGAAAACTGTTCTAGGTGGTAACATACCTGTCCAATCCTCTGCCACCCCCCTCAGAGGGATCTCAGGACCTCTCAGATGCACTGGCCAAATTTTTCGAAGATAAGGTCAGAGCCATTTTCTCCACTTTTGCACCTGACCCTTCCTTATCCCATACCGAGCACTCCACGACAAACAATACTCCACATTTCCCAGCCTTCGAAAAAATCACGAAAGATACGGTTCAACCCCTTATCGCCCGAACCAAATCCGGATCACCTCTTGATCCATGCCCTCCTGCTGTTCTCAACCTCATCCCAGAAGCCGTTGCTCCGTCACTCACTACGATCTGCAACGCAATGTTCACATCCGGCACCTACCCTTCAGTATGGAAGGAAACCATTATTAAACCGTTACTCAAAAAACCCAGTTTAGACCCTTCTCTTCCAGCCAGCTACAGGCCTATTGCATGCCTTCCTTTTCCGGCCAAAATCTTTGAAAAGATCATGAACCAGCAACTGTCAACATTTATCCACAACAACAACTTACTGGATGACACCCAGTTCGGGTTCCGTCAGGGACACGGCATGGAGACAGCACTCCTGAAGGCTGCGTACGAGATTCGATCCACCATGGACAATGGAGGAGCTGCAATCCTCATACTTTTAGATCTGTCCGCAGCCTTCGACACGGTCGATCATACCACACTGATCGACCGTGTCGCGGCTATAGGAATAAGGGACAAGGCTAAGGAGCTTCTCGCCTCATTCTTGTCAAACCGCCCACAAACGGTGAAGTTGGGACAATACACCTCCCAGACTTTCTCCTTGCCTTGTGGTGTACCACAGGGATCCTCGCTAAGCCCGACACTGTTTAATATATATGTGTCTGACTTAGCGAGGGTCATCAAATCCCACGGGATTTCTCTCACCACATACGCAGACGACACACAACTGGTGTTGTCCGTATTCGATGATGGCCAAACAGTAGCGTCAAACTTCCAATCTGGCATGAAAGCAATAAGCTCCTGGATGTCATCAAACTGCCTCAAGCTAAATTCTGATAAAACAGAAGTGATGACATTCGGGAGACTACAACCAATCTGGTCCCCACAATGGTGGCCCCAACAGATGGGACAACCTCCAGAACCAGTAGTCAAGGTACGAAACCTGGGGGTCATCTTCGACAACAAACTGTCCTTCCAGCAGCACGCAAATTCAGTGGTCTCATCCTCCTTCCACACCTTAAAAAAAATAAAAAAACTCATCCCGTACTTACCATCTTCTGCAGGCAAAACTTTAGTCAGCACGTTAGTCTTTTCCAAAACCGACTATTGTAATGCCTTGCTTCTAAATGCACAACAAAAGGTCCTCAACAAACTACAGACTGTACAGAATGCAGCAGCTAGGACCCTGCTACACATTCCCAAATTTCCATCTGTCTCCCCCTACATCCAACAGCTGCATTGGCTGCCGGTGAGGAGCCGCATCAAATTTAAAGCCTTGTGCATAGCTTACAAAGCAATCCACAATCATGGCCCCCTATTCTTAAAACAAGCCTTTCACCCGCCCGAACAGCGGAGAACACTGCGCTCATCCTCAGCCCATCTGTCAACAGTCCCCCGCACAAGAAGGGCTAACTGGGGAGACAAACGCTTCACCGTTGCAACAGCTAGACTGTGGAACACTCTCCCTCTCCACATCAAGTGTGCACCAACTCTGCTCAATTTCAGAAAAAAACTGAAAACATGGTTGTTCCAAGCCTAGTCCCCCTTCGCCGATAGAGAGTTCTGTGACACAGCGCCAAGACACCCTCGGGTATTTGCGCGCTCTAAAAATCGCCAAAAATAAATAAATAAATAAATAAATACTAATAGACAAGGACCTGTGACCAAATGTTGCTGCACAGACTGAACACCGTGTGCATCTGATTCTGTAAGACAAGGGCTGGGTGAAAGGGCTTGCTTTAGGTACCTGCAGTTACCAGCCCCCTCATAATTAAAAGGGACATTTAGTGAAACCCCCAGCAGCATCCAGATAAGGTTGATCATCACCCTGCAATAATATTTTACAGCATCTGGGCAGCTCTGAATTCCAAAATCATCATTAATCTTCCTGTCATATTTTATCCCAATCCAATCCAAAGTAGCTTCATTCGAGGTATACTCATAAAAGCACAAAACAAACAACATTTAAATATACACAGTTAAACATTCCTTGGCTGGATTAAAGGTAATTAAAAATCTTTAGATAAAAACTTATATCTCAGAACAAATGGAAGAGATAAAAATGACATGAATACAATTTTCTTTGCATTAAAAAAGTACATTGCAGCAAATAAAAACAATTTAAAATAATCAATCACATTCAGTGGCCAGACTAGGGAAGGTGAAATTAATGCTCACCAAAGAATTACCCAGATTTTGGGTTCAATCTTATTACCCTCGCCCATCCTAGGTATTTGGCTACTGCTATTGTAATAAATGGCAAAGTGCTGGTGCACATAAGCCTTTCAGCTTCGGGGCTCCTATTTTTGCCAAGTAGTTTACACATTGGGGTCAGCCAAACTCGCCTAGGGATAGCATAGGCGGGACAGGCGAAGAGCAGGTGGGCAACTGTTTAACTGTGACCCCCACAGACAGGACAGATGTTATCACTTGTGGGGGTCCACCTGGATGTAAGGGACTTAAGAGGTAATGAACCTGCCCTGAGTTGGAAGTAAAGCTTCCTATCTCTCGGCCTAGTGATAATATCCCAGTAGGATTCTAATTTGAGTGTGAGTTTTGTTTCTGAAAATATTCCTGACATAGTAGATGAGTCAGTGTTACTCCAAGCGTTAAAAGCAGCCTGCTCCAAGTACTTCTCTTTTAGGATTCTTTTTAGAGGGAAAAGAAGCTTCTGATGGGTTCTCCCATAACATTTTCATACTCAGGCCAATCAGGCTATTCCTAACACCTCTTAACCAACCGATTTTGTGGAAGCCATCAGATTTTATTACATCCAGCAAAAAAGAGGCATATGATGAGAGTTCAAGTGTCGTCCACAACCTACGCCAATATAAAATCGGACGCAACTTGGCAACATCAGTAATAGCTTTTCTACCTAAATCATATCTAAGTGGCTTAAGGGGAGTGCTTTGTGGGAGATTAATAATGCTACAGAGGAACTTATTTTTCGGAAAGAGTTAAGGAATCTGCTTTTTCAAACCCCCATAATTCAGCGCCATAAAGCATGGAGCTAACAGCTTTAGATTCATAAACTTGGAGGACTGGTCTAATCGGTTTTGTTAGCGACCTTTTATGCTCTAGACTTAAAGCTCCTGTAACATGTCAATGTTTCAGAGCAGCTATATCTATATGGCAGTCCAACTTAAGGTTCTTCTCTAGGTGAATGCCCAAATAGGTAAAAGCCTGACCAGTTCAAGTGGTTGTTTACTCATAAAAATCCTCCCTTTAAAACTTCGATGCGGATTAAAAGCCATGAATTTCGTGCATTCTGCAGCGCACATAGAAACAGCTAATCGGCTTTAAAGATTGTGTATGTGCAGGAAGGTGTCCCTTCTTGCACTAAAACAATAGCCCCTGCATTGCAGGCATCCTTGTAACAAAGCATAAGGGTGCCTGCGCTGGTGCTAGGTAGCTTTTTTAGCGCCAGCACTAGGGGAAACACGGTATTTTTTCTAAATACGGTGCCTCACAGCATTTAAAAAATATTGGAGAGCGGCGTTACCAATTTTGGAGCAATACCGCGCTCTGCCAATTTATTGTAAATATCCCCCTTATACTGATGCTAGGATATTCAACTCTAAATAAAGGACAGGATGCACTTCTCTCATTCAGTAGAAAACAAACTTTATAAAAACATACTTTGTGCTGCAAAGCCAGAACTGGCTTAAAACCAGTTCTGCTACTCATGACAACTCCTGACTTAAGTCAGCAACTCTGGCTGTGAAAGGACACTAGCCTCTCCTAGGCATGGCAGTTTTCACAACATACCACTTAGCAGGGATTTGTTATGTGGAAGCATGCAGGCACAGGTGGCAGAACGAAGGATAGTCTTAACACTACCTTGTTTGGCCTGGAATTGCCAACTGGAGTTGCTCCTAATAATTCTCAGTGTCCCAGTGCCCTTTTAAACTCCTTATCACCACCTCCAGCAGGAAGGAGAGCATGTTAGGACGAAAAGTGTGTGAAATTTGTATAATTTGCTTTTGCAGAGTTAAATTGGAGAACAATTGTGTGAAATTATCCTTAACTCCGTGAAATGTGAATCCATTATTTTGAAGAATTAAAAAAGAAAAATGTTTTTATTACATTTTTCAAAAGTAATTTCCATGACAAATACAGTACATAGGATGTTAATTAGACATTAGCATTAGGTATGGCAATGGCAGGTATAATACCAACAATCAAATAACAATGCAGGTTTACACAAAGAGAGGTACAAGCAGATCTGCTTTTATTATAACAGGCTGGCTATCAGAGCATCCACCACGGCTGAGAGAACATTCGAATCAGTAAGTTCAGGGTGGAGTAGCAAGTAGGATCCGCTGCCAAATGGTCCTTGGTCGGGAGGCCAGGGCTAGCAATGTCGCATAATATTGCTAGTAGTGTCACAGTACATGAGACCTGTCATCCAGGCTTTTACTGTCGGCAGCGCAGGCCCACCCCAATGTAAAGAGAGCTGTCTCTTGGCTAATAGTAGGGCAATAGCAGTAAAGCACCCAATCCCAGCCACCAGAGGATGGATATATCCCAGCAGTGCAAGCAGTAGGGAGGGGGTCAACTCTGATTCAACCATCAATGCCAGGTACCCAAATGCCACCTCCCAAAACGCAAGGTCGGGGTGTGTGTGTGTGTGGGGGGGGGGGGGGGTTCAATTCCATGGCATGTGAATAAAATAAGGGCGTGCAGCCGTATATTTCTGGCAAGTGTCAAGCCTGGCTGGGCCCATCTTTGCAATAAGTTTGGGGGTAACATATATTTAAAGTGGAGGAGCTTGCGCTTGTAATTGTTGAAAATGTTGCGGGTTTGCTCACAGCAGTATGCCCATGCCTTATCTGTCAGAGAGTGTCCCAAATCTCCCTCCCAAGCCACTCGCACACCCCCACCCACCTCTGGTCAGAGCGTCAGGGCAAGGTGATACAGTCGGGATACTAAGAGTGTGCTGTCAGGTGATATATTTATTGTAGATAGGGGAGGGAATTCCAGCGGCTCCACTGTCAAGGGGCGTATTGCGGCGACCGGTGAGGCTCGTGTCCTGTGTATTAGAAACATATCTAGAATGGATATGTCATGGCCCTCCACTATGTTTTCCGCCGAACGCACCCAACCATCCTGGAACATATCTCCCAAAGGATCAAAGGTGACATCGGGCGAGCGCATGCTGCGCCAGAGTTTCAGTGGCTGGGGCTAACCATGGATTAGAGTCATTGTAGGTACGAGGAATAAAGACCATCAGCCTTCAGTGCAATACTTTTTAATGTGAAACGCCTCTTTACATCACTTTTTGACACATTTTACACCCATAAAAAGCACAAAGAACACAATTGCAGTGAAGAAAAGTTGCTCACATTCGGGTTGATAATGTTGTTCCCACACAATATTTCTACAGTGAACTGTGGTGTAATTATGTAACTATTATAGTAGCGAAATTGCGGGATTTTTGCGTAACAAGCATAACTTGAAATTCCCAATATGAAGTGAATTACGAAGCTTTATTTAAAGTTTGCCCGGGCCTAGTTCAGCGGCAGCTTCTCCACTAAGGTGGAGGAGCATCGCCCCACTGCCTTTCACGACTGCAAAGAGAAAATTATAATAACGCACTGGTATTATCATTTTATTTTTCCATGCTGAAGGAGTATTGTGGGGTGGGGCTGGGAAGCGCAGGTGGGAGGAGTAGTGGTCACTCTCCTAAGTGTGCATGAATATTTGACCGGCCGTCCAAACAGTAATGTGCACTTTGCATGTTCTCCACCCAGGCTGTTTTACAGCCCGAGTGGAGAACATGCCCAGGCTCCCATTCCCCATCTGAGCACTGAACCAGAGCGCTCAGACCAAACACAACGCTGCATGTCAACGTTGTGATTGACTTAGGGGAGCCTTTGTGCTTCCTGCTCCACAGAATCCAGGAAAAAGACGGAAGAGAGGTGGCGGTCAGCCAGCTGGCCGGCTGGCAGGTAAGTGATCTTTTTTCTAATTCCCCCCACCCCACTACTGCAGCTGCCATTGGCCTAGTTAGAACTCTGCCAAATGGTCATATAAAGGTGAGTGGTTTTGGAGAGAAACAGAGAAACTCTTAGCATAATAAGAGTTCAGCTATTTCAGACAGAGGACTTCTGGGTATTTTGATGCATTAAAGTGAAGAGTATGTGCTTGCCAAAGGAGGTGAGTATAGAGCAAGTATAGGGCGAGAATGCAGACATGATAAGATAGGGAAAATATTCCAGTCAATGGCAAACCACATGATAACATTGATACTTCACTACCACCTCCTCAGAATAATTATGGAAAACTATAGGCCCTGTTGGAATAAGGAAGACTTCTGACTTCTAGCCAGCAGCCAGGGACAGGAACCGCTCTCCAAGGGTCAGGTGGCTCATATCCTGTTTGTCTGCCCCAGAGACACAAAAGGCAGAAGGACTCCTGAATCCAACAAGAGGGTATTAACAAAAGAGGACTACATAGACTCCAGGGCACTGATTAGAGAACAGACACACTGTCCTGGTCTGCACACGCACACCTGTCACGAATGCTTGCCACCAAGGCTGCCACAACCGCATTGCTTCCTTGGGAGCAGTGCATTCAGTGAAAGATAGAGTGACTGCTTACAAGTGGCTTTTCTTTTTTCTCCTCCTGAAGGAAGACCTTTGGTGGCTCACTAGCAATACACCACCTTTTTGTGGCGGACTATCAGTTCACCACCTAAGCACCTATTTACCTCTAAACCAGTGTCAGTAATATGATCTGGGCACAATGGCAAGTGATTCCCTCATTTGCATGGGTACACTTCCCTATCAAATGAGGGAATATCCTCTCATGATAGCACTGGTGCTGCATGTGCACCAGCACTATCAGCATTACAGAAGGGCCAACACCAGTGTCTGCAGCCCCTTCTGTGACATCATAGTGTCCTGGGGGCACAAAGTGGGCACACACACACACACACACACACACTCCTTGTGCCCGCAGGGTACTATGCATAATACAGTCCCTTGTGACTAAAAAAGGGCTCTGAGGACTTTAGGGCCACAGGAGTGACCAGAAAGAACTTTCTCAACAGTTGGAGAAAAATTGATTTGTTCCAAACTTGATCAAACATGTACACGCACAGGGAGGAGGAACAGCAATCTCTCTCCAGTCACCGTGCCTACTACGTACAGGTGGGGTGGGGAGGGTGGGGGGATGTGGGGATTCTGGGTTGGGATGTATGTTCTATGTCTCTTGTTTTTCTTTCTTTGTGCTTGCATATTAATTACTGTCTTAATACTTGGCGGTGAGGGAGGTTGTGGGCTCTGTTATCGCACTAACACATATATGGGCCTTATTGATCTCGAGGAATTTTGTCTCTTTGTCATGCTACTGCTGATGCCTTGTGTGATATATGACTCTGCTATGATGGTCCATTTTATTGATGACACATAGAATTGTTAGTACTCCGTTAGGGGTAGGTAAGGTCGATAAACTGAAGGTATTATCTCTTAATGTTAAGGGTATGAACCAACCTGTTAAGAGACAAAAGATCTTAGACTACATACGGAGATTGAGAGGTGATATTGTCTTGCTACAAGAGACGAAACTTGAATCTAAACAGTTCTACCATATGAGGAACAAATTTTATAATGAGGTTGTGGGTGCAGAAGCTGTGCAAAAAAAGAATGGTGTCTTGATTCTTGTGGCGAGGAAATCTAAGATTGAGCTACTGTCCTCTGAAGCGAGTGATGATGGGAGATGGGTCACGGCCAAGTTGAGTAAGGACAACACAGAGTTTTACGTCACAAACATTTATGCTCCTAACACTAGCGATCTTAGTTTTTGGGAGGCTCTTAACAAGCATATTGAAAACATCCCAGACAATGCTCTTCACATACTGGCCGGAGACTTCAATCTCCCTATGGATGCAACGTTAGATAGAGACTCCCATTGTCCCTTCAAATCAAATAAATCACATAAAGCCTTTATCAATTTATGTCAACGATTTCACCTAGTGGATGCGTGGAGGCTTCAAAACCCCACAGGGAGGGATTACACTTTTTACTCCGCGCCACATGATTCGTACTCCCGAATCGATTATATCCTCATATCACAGAACGGTGTACCTAGAATTGAGTCCACTACCATAGAACCCCGAGTAATGTCTGATCACTCTTGCATCTCCTTGTCCATAGCAAATGTCAAACCCTCTTCTCGTCAGACGTCTTGGCGTCTAAATGACGAAATCCTAAGTAATGAACAACATCGGGCCACAATACAAGAGGAGATTTCCTCTTATCTACAGGTCAACAAAGAAGGGGATACTTCTGATCTCATTAGATGGGAGGCCCTGAAAAGCACCATAAGGGGGGTCTGTATCAAAATCAGATCAGCAATCAACAAAAATTATAACTTAAAGCTGGAATCCTTAGAAAGTGAAATTGCGAACCTAGAGAGTAAACATTTGAAAGACCGAGATGACATGTCTCTTCATGCCCTGGCAAATAAAAAATACGAATACAATAAAATAGTCAGCGAGAGAGCGGGTGTTTGGCTTGACAACAGAAGGAGGTTCAAGATCTGCGATTCTAATAAAGCTGGTAAAAGTCTAGCGTCATATTTGAAGTTTAAAATTCAAAAGAGCTCGATCAGTGTCATTAAAGACGCAGTAGGTTCCTCGCACTCGGACCCAGACAAGATAACAGAGGTGTTTAGGGTATTCTATGAAGACCTTTATGCCAAGAATAAAACGGTGGAGGAAGACAAGATTAAGTGTTACCTAGACGAATGTGACCTTCCACGACTTTCTGCTGAGGACCAGACTAGTCTTAATGGCCCGATTAGTGCTCTAGAAATAGGGAATGCAATTAAAAGTTTGAAATCAGGGAAAGCACCAGGCCCGGATGGCTTCACGGCTAAATTTTACAAAACTTTCCCCTCCCTCCTAATAGAACCCCTACAGCATCTATTTCAAGAAATAAATGATACAGGCGAGGTCAGAGGCACAATGGCAGAAGCAATAATTGCAGTGCTCCCTAAAGATGGGAAAGACCCTTCGCTCCCGAAAAACTATAGACCTATATCACTGATCAATATAGACTGCAAGATCCTGGCTATGATACTGTCCGCCCGCCTCCAGAAGGTTCTTCCCCAGTTAGTCCACCCATCTCAAGCAGGCTTCCTTAAAAATAGGTTGTCCAGTGATAATACAAGGATTCTGGCTCATGTTTTAGAAAAGGCGAAATTGTTAGGTACACCCACAGCAGCGATAACACTGGATGCTGAAAAAGCCTTTGACAAGGTTGATTGGTCCTTCCTTGCAGCAGTCCTTCATAAGTTTAACCTAGGGGACACCTTTACTAGACTAGTGATGTCCCTATATTGCTGTCCGTCAGCGAGAGTGAGAGCCGGCGGATCCTTTTCTTCTGCCTTTTGTCTAAAGCAGGGCACAAGACAGGGATGCCCCCTGTCTCCATCATTGTTCTTATTAGCGATCGAGCCGTTCTTATACCATGTAAGAAACAACCCCAACATTGTAGGCATCCCTTTTGGAGACTGCACGGTTAAATTAACGGCATATGCGGACGATGTCCTTGTTCTGTCCGAGAAAGCCGATGAGGCAATACCTGCGCTCTTGTCTGATATTGAAAACTTTTCCAGGGTCTCTGGGTACAAACTCAATAAAGACAAGACGGAGGTTATACTTCTGAACAATATTGGCGATAAGGGAATCATTGGGGACTCCGGCCTTACTTGGCAGCCTAAGTGTTTCAAATACTTGGGGTTAGACTTTGACAAAGATTTGATCTCCACCCTGAAAATAAACGAAGAACTGACTCTAAAGAAGATAGCCACACTGCTCGAAGGCTGGTCTCCAAAATTTCTCTCTTGGTGGGGTAGAGCGGAGACGCTTAAAATGATGTCTACTCCGTTGGTTAACTACCTGGCTAGCATGCTTCCTATGACATTCTCGAACAACTTTATCACCAAGGTGGACCAGCTGTTTGGTAGCTTCCTGTGGCGTGGGAAGAAAGCAAGGGTATCACTAAAGAAATTACAATTGGCCAAAGACAAAGGAGGCCTGGGTCTGCCTTCGTTCAGGAACTATCAAACAGCCTTCCTCTGCAAACAGGGAGCCCAATGGTTAATTAAATCACCAAACTACACGCCCATATGGATCAATATTGAGGAATCACTAGTGAACCATGCCCCACTCGAGACCCTTCTTACTATGGACCTATCACATTTACCACACTCCAAATACATATTGCTAAACACTAGACGGGCGCTGCTTAGACTTGATCAGACACACAACACTAAGCTGACATTCGCTAAATCCTCTTTTCTGTCACTTTGGAGAAACCCATATTTAAAGTATAATGGTGATAGACTCTTCTGGAATTCATGGTCCGAGAAGGGCATTAACATGGCAAGGGACTTATACGATGAGAAAGATCCTCTCTCATTCTCGACTCTGCAACAGAGGCATGGTCTCACTCCGATGGATTTTTATGACTTCCTGAAAATCAAAGCGATGTTAACGGCACGTAACTTCTCCCCATACACACCATGGTTAGTAACTCATCTTCCACGTCTTGTACTTGCAGGTCACTTCGTCTCTAAGGTGTATAAACTTTTACTGCCCTTGCCCAAGAAAACTCACAGAAAGGTCGAATTGAAATGGGAAGCTGAGCCGAATTCGACAGGCATAGAATTTGACTGGGAGGTGATCCATGAGACGGCCCTTACCCATAAAGTCTCACCTATTCTATTCCAAACAAAGTACATGCTAATAAACAGGGCATTTTGGACTCCAGATAAGCTCTTCAAATGTAAATTAAGAGATTCGCCTACCTGCTGGAACTGCCAGTCGGGCTCAGGCGACCTTGCGCACATGCTTTTCAGTTGTCCTTCTCTACGTATATATTGGGGGAAAATATTTGATTGCATTCAACATGTATTCAAGATACGGCCTGTACAGGAATTTGTATATGTAATCCTAGGGGCGCTTGACCCACAGTTATCAAATGACCAAGACCGCCTGCTTTTGGACTTAATGATGACACTGGCGTGCAAAGTAGTTCTATGCAAATGGAAGAACGCGAAAGAGGTAAACTTTAAAATTTGGCAGGAGTGGTTAACATTTCTTAGAGGTGCTAATAATCCAGCGTTACAAGCAGCTTCATGGAAACCATCCAATAGAAAGCTGTGGAAATCGCTAGATGCATCATCATTTCACTACGATCCGCCTTGATGCAATACATGCGACTCTATTACAACGGCCTATGTCACCTGTGAGTACGTTTGTTGTCATCCACTAGAGCCTATAATGCCACTCCTACGCACTGAGAGTTATGTCTGTATGTGTTTTATAATAATGCAAGCAAGAGTTGATTTATTTTTATATTAAGTTTATTCACTGTATGTGATTATCGATAGATGAACCGAACATTTTGTATACTGGAAGAATTATTGTACTGTCTTTTCCTTTTGTTTTCCTATTTCAATAAAAATGACTTGAATTAAAAAAAAAAAAAGAAAAATGGGGCTTAGTCATGTTTTCCACCTCCAGAGAACTGAAAAAGGTTCTGAGGTGTTCACAGGGAGGTTGCACCAAATACAAGCAGGAAAAACAGCTTTTTTCTAGCTTAGAGCTTTTTACCCTACTGACAACAGGTTCAGTGTTACTTCATTGTAAGGTATCTGGCCCCACGGAGACCTGCCCATCTACAGCTTCCAGCTGAACCCGCTGGAGGATATAGAGAATCAAAAAAGTGACTTGGGTCTAATTTAAAGTAAGTCAGATGGCTACTCCATCACAAATGTGATCTATTTCCTGTCCACGTTATCACAAGAATATAATGAATGTGCTTGTAATTAGGTAACTGGATATTTATCACATTTTTGACGAAGTACCCATCTGTCAAACTCTAAATCGGGCCCTAAATCTCAGACCCTGGATTTGGGCAAGGCAGCAAATCCATTCAAATGATGAAGCAACCTTGGTGGCTATGAAATCAAGCTTTCTTCAGTAGATTCTTTTGAAACCAAAACCAATAAATTGAGTGGCAGCTTGAAAATGGCATATCTGAATTGAGGGACCTTGGTCGGCTTCAGCTATGAACCTTGCTCTGCTAAAGGATACTGCCTTCCAGGAACAAAAAGAAGCCAGAAAAATGTAATAAGGTAAAAACTTTATTTGAATCACCCACTTGGTGTATCTGACCTTCACTCCATCACAGTAGCCCTTAAAACACGCCTAGGTACCATTCAGCTGCAAACTGTTACTTCTGATTAGCGTTTTACTCTTCCGAAGCACTTTTTGCATTCAAATATTTTAAAAACATATCTTTGGTTCCCCTTATGCAATTTTAATTATTTCTTTTGTCTTGTTTTGGGTGGAAAATAAATTTTGTTGGTACCGATCTAATTTAGCATACATTTCATTGTGGAATTGGCTACTGCTTGTGCTATTGCAAATAGGGGTTGAGCAGAGTTTCTCTAAGACTTATTTAGAAACCTAACAGGATGGGGTTTACAATAACTGGCGCATCCCTGCGTATCAGCAGGGATGCGCCAGTTATTGTGCGCCGCAGCTCCGCCACCCTGGATGTGCCGCATTTATAATGCGGTGCACCAGGGGGCAAAAATGGCACAGATGCGTCACGCATCTGTGCCGTAAAATCGGCGCATTGTTGGAGTTGCGTCCCAGGCGTGATGCAGCTCCAGCAATGCTCTGGGGGGCTCTATCTCCACAATGCTGTGTCAATCCTTACGCCTGCTTCAAGCAGGCGCAGGGTTTTGACGCAGCATGGGCCCAAAAGTGACTGAGTGAAATATTGTAGATTTCACTCAGCGACTTTTGGGAGGCGTTACTGTGCCGGAACGCCCCCCACCCTGCGATGGAACGCCTGCTTCTGGTACAGGGCTTTACAACGTGACACATCAGGAAGATGCGTCACGTTGTAAATTCCCCTCACCATGGCGCATCTTTTGCGCCGCTGCTGCATCACAAAAGTGACGCAATGGCGGCGTAAAAGAGGCGCAAGGGGCTTGTAAGTCTGCCCCGCTGTATTTATTAAGGTGGTATGGGCCCTCGTCTCAAATAAACAACCCACTTTGCTAATATTATCAGCCACACATTCCCCTAATTCTGTAATTCAGTTGGTTTACTAAAAGAAAGGTTGGGTGCTAACAGTGCTTCTTCAATCGAAATAGTAAAGGCCTTTACTAGTAAGGAATCATTGATATTACCACCCTCAAAGGGATTCAAGTGAAAGTTACTTTGTTTAGTCAGTCAGACTAATTGTAGCAGAGGAAATACGTGTGACACTGAGAAAGGTAAATGAGCACAAATCATTAGGAGCCAGATCTTTACCAGTGACAGCAGCCGTAGCATTATGTGCACCATGGGCGTCCGCAGAAATTTTTCCAGGGGGGGGCAACATTTTTAATTCATCACCATCCTCCGACATGATTGAGCACAAGTATTAAATAAACAAGTAAAAAAATCTAATAAAACAAAGAGCCTAAATAAACAAAGAAACCCATGGGGTGGGAGAAAAATCATGTGAGGCTTCACAGCAGATTACCTGGCAACCACAATGAAACAGAGGAAAAAACAAACAAGCATTGGCATAGCCAATAGGTCTCGCCTTTGGGACCTTATTAGTGTTTAGCCATGCAACACTTGAAGTTGTTTCACCAAGGATATTGTACTAGACAACTAAACACTTATAAGGTCCCAAAGGGGAGACCTATTGGCTATGTCAATGCTGTTTTTTTAAAATGGCAAGCAGTGCTATATGGCTCCGGCTGCCACTTAGTCCACCACATCCCACGTAGATGCTGCAGCCATCTTTGAATGGTTTTAAAGCCAATTCAAAAGTTGTCACCAGTGTATGTTAATCTCTATCTCAACTGTGAGACTGCTCTCCTGTTTCCCAATTCTATTAAATACAAATGATGTAAAAAGAATCTCCCTTTCTGAGCTGCACGGCTCATCCTACCCACGTTTCATGCGCAGATTTGAAATACTGATGGTTTGGGCTTCCCGGAATTCAACTGGTTGAAAGGTAGACAGGGTTAGAGAGGTAGAGAGAGAGAGGTGTAGAGAGGTAGAGAGACAGAGGTAGAGAGAAGTAGAGAGAGAGGTAGAGAGAGAGAGGTAGAGAGGTAGAAAGAGGTAGAGGTAGAGGTAGGGAGAGAGAGGTAGAGAGAGAGGTAGAGGTGTAAAGGTAGAGAGAGAGGTATAGAGATAGAGGGAGAGGTAGAGAGAGAGAGAGGTAGAGGGAGAGAGGTAGGTAGAGAGGTAAAGGTAGAGAGAGAGTGGGAGAGCTAGAGAGGGTGAGAGAGGTAAAGAGATAAAGAGGTAGAGAGAGAGAGGAAGAGAGAGGTAGAGAGAGGTAGAGAGGGGTAGAGTGAGAGGTAGAGAGGTAGAGAGAGAGAGAAGTTGAGAAAGAGAGAGGTAGAGGTAGGGAGAGAGAGAGGTAGAGAGGTAGAGAGGGAGGTAGAGGTAGAGAGGTAGAATGAGAAAGAGGGGTAGAGAGAGAGAGGTAGAGAGAGAGAGATGTGGAGAGAGAGAGAGCAGTAGAGAGAGAGGTAGAGAGAGATGTACAGGTAGAGCGAGAGAGGAGAGTGGTAGAGAGAGAGAGAGAGAGGTAGAGAGAGAGAGGTAGAGTAATAGAGGTAGAGAGAGAGGTAGAGAAGGAGAGGTAGAGAGAGAGAGGTAGAGAGAGAGGTAGAGAGAGAGAGAGAGGTAGAGAGGGAGAGGTAGAGAGAGAAGTAGAGAGGAGTAGAGAGGTAGAGAGGGGTAGAGAGTTAGAGTGAGAGAGGTAGGGAGAGAGAGAGAGAGAGAGAGGTAGAGAGAGAAAGGTAGAGAGAGAGAGGTAGAGAGAGAGGTAGAGGTAGAGAGAGAGCAGTAGAGAGAGGTAGAGAGAGAGAGAGGTAGGGGTCGAGAGAGAGAGAGTGGTAGAGAGAGAGAGAGGTAGAGAGAGATAGGTAGGTAGATATAAGTAGAGAGAGAGAGGTAGAGGTAGGGAGAGAGAGGTAGAGGTAGGGAGAGAGAGAGGTAGGGAGTGAGAGGTAGAGAGAGAGGTAGAGAGAGAGGTAGAGCGAGAGGTAGAGAGAGAGGTAGAGGTAGAGGTAGAGAGGTAGAGAGAGAGGTTGAGAGAGGTACAGAGAGAGAGGTAGAGGGAGAGCGAGAGAGAGGTAGAGAGAGATAGGTAGAGGTAGAGAGAGAGAGAGAGGTAGAGAGAGAGAGAGGTAGAGAGAGAGAGAGGTACAGAGAGAGGTAGAGGTAGAGAGGTAGTGGTAGAGAGATAGAGAGAGAGAGAGGTAGAGAGAGAGAGGTAGAGAGAGAGAGGTAGAGAGAGAGGTAGAGAGAGAGAGATGTGGAGGTAGAGAGAGAGAGGTAGAGAGAGAGAGAGTAAGATAGAGAGGGAGAGGTAGAGGTAGAGAGAGAGGTAGAGAGAGACAGAGGTAGAGAGAGAGTGGGATAGCGAGAGGTAGAGAGATGTAGAGAGAGGTGTAGAGAGGTAGGTAGAGGTAGAGGTAGAGAGAGACATAGAGAGAGAGAGACGTAGAGAGAGGTAGAGAGAGAGAGGTAGAGAGGTAGAGGATAGGTAGAGAGAGAGAGGTAGAGAACGAGGTAGAGGTAGAGAGGTAGTGGTAGAGAGGTAGAGAAAGAGAGAGGTAGAGAGAGAGGGGTAGAGAGAGAGGTAGAGATAGAGAGGGAAAGGTAGAGAGAGAGGTAGAGAGAGAGAGGTAGAGAGAGAGAGGTAGAGAGAGACAGAGATAGAGAGAGAGATAGCGAGAGGTAGAGAGGTGTAGAGAGAGGTGTAGAGATAAAGAGAGACATAGAGAGAGAGACGTAGAGAGAGTGGTAGAGAGAGAGAGATAGAGAGGTAGAGAGAGAGAGGCAGAGAGAATGGTAGAGAGAGAGAGGTAGAGAGGTAGATTGGAGATCCTAGCATTTCCAGAGCATTAAAGGCACTACTCATTTGTAACGTCATTCCTTTCACTGCACATCCTGCTTTATCTAAATAACTAGGGCCCTCAAATACAAAAGGATGTTGTGGTCATAAAGCTTACAATTTGCAGCATCACAGTGGTTGCTACTGCAAAACCCATTTTTAGAGTTGTGTATAACCTTCATGATTGACAAAAGGGGTTCTGCATCTTGCTTCATATTGGAATTTGGAGGGGCAGTGGAAATGGTGCTATCTTCAAATTGCAATTTACAATGATATATATCAATGGTTTTCAAACGCAATGGCAGTCGCAAACCATTGATCTGATAGCAACACTGAGCTGCAGTTGGTATATGATTCAGAAACGAAAAGTTGTCCCTGTGGGACAGCTTTCCCTTCGGGAATCATGGCAGGCGACAGTGAGTACAGACAGTGGTCCAGGGGCTACACTGGATGAACATGAGGGACGGCCCCTTTGGAGCTCAAGGCATAAACTCTTTAATCCATCTCATCTGCAGACCCTTCTGTAATACTAGTGCTTATGGTGCAAAAAACAGGCATTTCGTGTGTGGTGCAGACACTTCTGTTCAGTTTTAACTCTTTTTCAGTTGGCAACAAAATATTTAAATTCATATTTTGGTTTCCATTGTTAACTGTTTTTAATACATCCATTATTTTATTTTAGAAATCATGGATATATTAAAAAACGTATAACAACAGTTAACAATGGAAACCAAAATATGAATTAAAATATTTTGTTGACAACTGAAAAAGAGTTAAAACTGATTATTACCATGGAAAAGAAATTGATGAAACTTTAATGTTCGCTGAAAACTGCACACATCCATCGGAACAGAAGTGTCTGCACCACACACTATATGGTATACGAAAGGGCACCTAAAGAGTAGGGGCCTCATTTATGAGGCCATGTGTCAGTTTTGCGCTTCCGATGCATCACTTTTTGTGACACATCGGTGGCGTAAAACATGCCTCCTGTTGCGCACTATTTACAAAGTGACGCATCTGAGCAGATGCGTCACTTTGTAAACCCCTGCACAACATTATACCTGCGTCAGGTATAATGTATGCAGGGGGGACGTTCCCCCGCAAAAAGCCTCGTAGAAATGACGCAGTGAAATCTATGAGATTTCACTGCGTCACTTCTAGGATGCCGTTGCGTCAAAATCTTGCGCCTTCCTCACAGCATTCGTAAGACTGACGCAGGCCCTTTCACATGGGGCTTGCCCCATGTGAAAGGATGCATTACTGGAGTTGCGTCACTTTTGTGACACACTCCAGCGATGCGTCACTTTTGCGCTTACAGATACGTCAGAAATACTGACGTATCTGTAACTCCTTGCGACATGATGCGTCATACATTAAATATGACGCATCAGGTATGTCACAAGGAGTGCGCACTGAGAAGTGACGCATCGCTGCTTTCACGCAGCGATGCATCACTTTTCATAAATGAGGCCCCAGGTACCAGGATGTAGTAGCACCAACAAAAGAAAGGAATATAGCTTGAGTACGAATAAATCACGAGTGCACAGAAGGACTTTCCAATTGATCTCGCAAAAAACAGGCAGACGCACCCATTGCATCTCTGGGCGAATTGTGTAATTCGGTGCCGGCGTTAATGAGGCTTTGATGGTTTTCACCCCTTCCTAGGGCCCCTGGCTGCAGCAGCTCCACTCTTCCTTAGCTTGAAAAATTATGGCGCTTTAAAACGTGTCATATTTCCTTGGCTCAGCTCAGAATCAGATTCCAGGTCCTTGCCTACCGACCCTCCTTCCTGGGACAACAAAGAGATCAAAGGCATCCCCGGACCCAATAGAGCAATTTGCAGTGCTTGGCCCAGTTCATATTAAAGGAAAGAATAGTGAGGAATTATATATCCCTTAATTTGCATGTCACACCACATCTGCATTGGGACAGTCCAAGCTCACTGGAACAAAGGAGGAATGCCAGACCTCTGGGGCCTACAGAGGAAGGGTTCGCCTTTGTTGTTTTGTTGGGAAGGTGTTAGGCAACTGTGTCAGCTAGGAGCAGAGCTAATCCTCTCAAAGGAGCTATTTCCATAGACAAATAATGGCAGCCAGGGGACCTATCGCTTTACCACCTGAAGTAATTACCAGTTTTTAAACACAGTTGCCCACCTCAAAATGACCAGCTTCCAATTGGCCATAAATTAGACACTCTTGAGACATAAATTGAGAGACAACAAGAAACCAAATTGTAGTAACCAATGGTTTAAACAAAAAAATGTGAGGAAAATAAGTTGAGTCAGTCACTGTTTGTCATTTTTTTCTTCTTTATTCCATTCTTTTTCAACAAAAGCAGCCAATGCGTTTCACCTAAACATAGGCTTCCTCAGGGCACAAACGTGTGAATGTTATTTATTCCCTTAGTCTCACCTGAGAAAGACATTGTGTGATGAACCAAAGCATACTTTGTTTTCTGTAACTCTGAATGTTCTAAATGTAATAAGTAGTGTATGACCTTACCGTTTCTTCCAAAGAGAATACGGGCTACCATCGGATTTGAAAGTGATCCTGAGTTAAGCAAGCAGCGGACTTACGACATATTGTGTATTGCAGATGATTTTATCATTCACTATCAGAGAAGTACTTGAGATCTGGCTGGCCGGATATCATAAACTCAAATGATACGACAACATTTTTCTGTCACTTGTCTCCAGGCATGTAAGAGATCCCAACATACAAAATATATGATGTCCAAGATCTGTTGAGAAGTGGGAGCATCCTGGCCACTGATATTTTTCAATTTAGGTTTGTCACCCCTTTCTGGCACCCTCAAGCCTTTGGTTACAGTTATAAGCTACATCGGTGCCGCGAGGGAGGGGAACGGTTACTTGGCCGTGAGGCAGCGAAATACATGTTGGCACCAGAAGTTTGCCTGGCAGACATAAAGTATTGAATTATTATGATGTTAGACATGAGAAGGTGCTGATCGGAGATGTAGCTGTGAAGTAATGTTTATTTAATCTTATTAACCAATGAAAGGTTGTAAAGCTATGCTTCAAAGAAATTGAAGATTTATGGAGGAGGAAAACTTTTGCTTGTGTCTATTTTAATGTGCAGACCCTGATGATATTGAGTCTATTTCATTTGGCTACATTTGAGCAATTGTGGGTACATAACTGAGTTTTAGAGGTGAACCTTAAGGGAAGGTGGAGGTTGATTTGGTATAATTGGCTTGTGATTTGGATATATGTACTAGTTGCATTAAGATGTCATTATGCAATAGTGAAATGTTTATGCAGAAAAGATAATGAATAAGTGGATGCATTAAAAATGTGATTCAATTCAAATTAGTTTTTAATATATTCTGGCTCCGCATTGGCTAGTGGATGGATTATCATTTTGGACTTATCAGTGTATGAAAGAGATAAGGGGTTATGGGTTTTTCCTTTTTGATATCATCTTACCAATTTCATATTATTATCAAACTATGTGCAGGGCATGTATGGCAGGTAACTCCACAAAATGTATTATTGTCCTTGCTGATGTATTTGACAACAACATGTGTAAATTATAATTATATTCTCATTCTAAATGTGAAATTATTATCCCAGCATATAAAGGAGTCATGAAATAGTACTTGCATAATATACTAATCCTAAAGGTTCTTACAGAAAGTAATGTAATTCCTGCTCTTTATTGAGTACATTTTCAGTAACTTGAGATAGCATGTCCACTTAGTGTCATTTTGCAGCTACAGAAAATCTCTATTACCCTCTCTGGGGTTGGCTGCTATGTGGTCTATCCTGTAGAGAATAAATCCTTTTTCCTCATCTTCTTCTGAACAGTTATTTGCTACCAAGGGGTAACTCAGGTCCCTTTGTTGACATGACTTGACATCTTCTAAGATTCTATGTCTCTATTATCTATTTGTACTCACCACATTGATCTTAGCGCATTTGCAAATGATCACATAAATCATGTGTGGTACAGCAATTCATGATAATGTCTGATTTTGAATTTCCTCTGTGTACTGTAACTAAAGTTACTAAACCCTGTTTTCCTGTTTACACCTTATATGCATGCTGAACAGTTCCCACAGTATAAAACCTAGTTGGCATTCAGCTAACCATCTACTAGCTTTCAAGTTCTACGCCTGTGGGCAACTGGGACTCATCCATTACCGAATCATGCATCCTGTTTGGTAAGTTATAAGGGGTCTCCGTGGTAAGACAGTTTCCGGGTCCAGTCTTTTCCGTAATAGTTTCCACTGTCTGTTCAGTATTTTGTAATCTCTTGACTAGATCTACAATGAGTCTTAATGGACTCTGGTCTTTTGTGTGTTCTTACTGTTATATGTCTTATGGATGTGTAGAAGAACTGATCTATTTACTTTCCAAACCCATTTCTCAGCCTTGGACTAAAATGCATGATTCACATTCCCTAGCGTTCAAGCAGTAGTTGACCGCTTCTATATGAGTGTCATAGGTTTTTCATCACTACAGTTTCAATGAATATGGAATTTCGCACCATAAGGAATAGCATTCTTAACATGAACAAGATGAGTGCTGAGTTGATGCAGGATACTGTTACATGCTGTTTTCTTTTGGAATAATGTGCTAGTGCTTCTGCTGCTTGATACATATAACAATGAAAAAACAATATCCCACGAGGTATTAATGGACAGACAGTTAAGTATGTATGCCAAAAGCATTACTAGCAATGAAGAAGGAGGCTCAATTTAGTTTTTAGAAAGTGTATATAGCATCATATATTTAAATAATAAACAAGGTATACAGTTATGGCAGCACTGTATAGACGTAAATCAAGAAGCAACCCAAATTGCACTTGGTGCTCAGTGTGTATTGGTGACACAAGGTGGCGACGCAAGTGACAATGGTGCACAGCAAAAACGGCGCAGGTGAAGTGAGTGGAATAATATATACAGTGAAATGAAAAGCAATGGCAAAAATATGCAAGTTAGTCAGATAACGTATGATTTACAATTGACAATTCAAGTAAGCCATTGCAGGAAGTTGCGCCAGTGATTGCGCTGTGTGTTGACGACGAACGTTTCGATCCACTTTTGTTGGGATCGTCTTCAGGACGGGGTTGCGGTGAATGAACGGTGCTGCGGGATGGAAGGATAAAAATGAGGGGGGTTGGGGAGAGTAAAAACATATATAACTGGGCGAGCACGTGGGTATCCAATTGTGTTGGAATCTGAGGAAGACGTTGTTCGGTGGTCATGGGGGGCCAAGGGGAGACAAGGTGTGTGTGGGCTCTGGGGGGGGCCAGAAAAAATTACAGGGGGTGAGCTTCGCAGTGAGGGTGGTCAATGAATTGGCGCCTGGCGCGGAGGGAGCCTGCACGTAACAGTGGCTCGACACCTTTAATTTTTCATTATGTGCGGTGAAGACTTTGCAATTGATTCTGCTTTTATGTTGTATGATGCGTTGTTTAACCATCTGTGTTGTTTGGCCAATATATGCAAGGCTGCAGGGACAGCGGATTGCGTAGATCACATTTTCCGATCGGCAATTGGTATGTTTTTAGAGTTTGTAAGTCTAACCGCTGTAGTTAAGCTCTTTTGTATTGGTAGTCAGTTCGCAGACACTGCAGTTTTGGCATTTGTAATGTCCTATGATTGGTTCAAGACCCCAGGAAGCGGTGATGGTGTGTCTATCATCCTTTTTCTCAGGCCAGGTAATGGCATGGACGAGGTGGCTGGCCAGGTTGGCACCTCGTTGATAGGAGAATAGAGGAGTTTCTTAATGGACTCTGGTCTTTTGTGTGTTCTTACTGTTATATGTCTTATGGATGTGTAGAAGAACTGATCTATTTACTTTCCAAACCCATTTCTCAGCCTTGGACTAAAATGCATGATTCACATTTCCTAGCGTTCAAGCAGTAGTTGACCGCTTCTATATGAGTGTCATAGGTTTTTCATCACTACAGTTTCAATGAATATGGAATTTCGCACCATAAGGAATAGCATTCTTAACATGAACAAGATGAGTGCTGAGTTGATGCAGGATACTGTTACATGCTGTTTTCTTTTGGAATAATGTGCTAGTGCTTCTGCTGCTTGATACATATAACAATGAAAAAACAATATCCCACGAGGTATTAATGGACAGACAGTTAAGTATGTATGCCAAAAGCATTACTAGCAATGAAGAAGGAGGCTCAATTTAGTTTTTAGAAAGTGTATATAGCATCATATATTTAAATAATAAACAAGGTATACAGTTATGGCAGCACTGTATAGACGTAAATCAAGAAGCAACCCAAAGTGCACTTGGTGCTCAGTGTGTATTGGTGACACAAGGTGGCGACGTAAGTGACAATGGTGCACAGCAAAAATGGCGCAGTTGAGATAAGTGGAATAATATATACAGTGAAATGAAAAGCAAAGGCTAAAATATGTAAGTTAGTCAGATAACGTATGATTTACAATTGACAATTCAAGTAAGCCATTGCAGGAAGTTGGGCCAATGATTGCGCTGTGTGTTGTCGATGAACGTTTCGATCCACTTTTGTTGGGATCGTCTTCAGGACGGGGTTGCAGTGAATGAACGGTGCTGCGGGATGGAAGGATAACAAGCATTGGAAATGCAATAGGTCTCGCAATAGAAAAGTTTGAGTTTTTGGTGTTGAAAATGTTTGTTTACTTTTTTGCTAAAATAGAAAAGTTTGAGCTTTTGGTGTGGAAAATGTAAATATTTTTAAATTTTTGTTTATGTTTTTCAAAATATAAAAGTATTAATTTTGTTATTAAAAATGGCAATAGTTATAAAATTAGCAAATGTTACATCTATAGCATTAGTAAAGGTACATGTTTAGTTTTCCCCTGTAAGTAAGCGTTGCCTAATCTGTTCCATTCTGTTCCTAAAGTCAATGTCCCTCGCATAGAATTGAGCCAAACGACTTTGTCTACTTTGCAAGTTCACTGCCGAGCCGGCTTATCATATTGAAGGCACAAGAGAACAAATGTTTGGAGTCTAATTTACTAAGCGAGAGTGGCAGTTCCCAGGTCAGAATCTTAAATCATGCCGGCTACAATGCTGCAATTTTACATCAAAGCTCATACGTGAGCTGGCTATTTTCAGAAAGGGAATGCCAGGGAAGCATTGTGTATTGGAAACTCGCTGCAAGCCCCCATACAAATGACGGAATGCTACAATGTTTAAAAGCTCATACGCGAGCAGATTGTTCAAACAACTCATGGAAGCATTTGTCTTTTCTAACTCGCTGAAATGTGCACACTCCTAGCTCTGACTGAAGAAAAGTAAAAAAGAAAATCCTCGTTTGTTTATTTGACAGATCTAAATAAGTGTCCGTGAAAATGTCACTGTTGTAATGTAAATATCTATTTACCATAGGTGTGCTCCCACCTGTACTCTTGAAAAGCGGTTAATGCAGCGTTGAACATTAACGCCCAAAATGAATACTCCCACGACATGTCGGTGAAAATACAGCGGGTTAGAGGTAAACGCAGTAGAACCGCTGTTTCCCCGAGTAAAAAAACAGTAGACACATCCTCCAGTGTATATGTTAAAAGAGGCAGTTATTGTGTTAGAGTGAGGACTAGGTGGCCGCTCCTCGCGTGCGAACTAACTACAAGTCGACACAGGAAGGACACTCGTGCCACTGGTTGCAGGTGAACTTGTAAGACGACGTATTTTGTTGCTCATTGAAAAATTTCATTTTAAAACACAAAAATGATTTCTTTCGTCACAGGTTTACCACCATTGACCCAAAAAAACGTGGAGAAGATTTAGAACAGCGTGAACCACATCATGTACCTGTAATGCCTTGAAAGACTTCCAACTGCTCTTGACAGTGCACCTGCATTTAGTGCAAAATACTGGAATGAATGAAAACACTTCTAAAGCGCATAGCTAGTACACGAGTGTCCATTCCCAGAACTCCAGAAGCGCGCGAGCACAACTTAAGTTCCATGCTACCTTATGCAACCAAAGAAAAGAGTAACACTTGCCCACCATGTGGGTACTAAAATGCAGCAAGGACAGGGCTGTAGCTGTGGTTGCTAACCACTCGGCGTCGGTGCCACTGCACCTGCTGCACTAATGATAGCAACAACACTCGCTGCTGGGCTTCAAAGGGAAGGATTGTGATTCGGGTACGAGAAACGAGCAGTAACTTCAAACACAGATGCTGGCCAAGAACCCTGGAAATCGGTCCTTTCATACGCGAACTGAGAATTTGGCATTTTTAGCGCACTTGCAGTCTTATTAAGAAGCAATAATTGAGCTGGTGCCCGATTTTGTGATTGTGAGTAAAAAGGGGACCGGGACATAAAACGGGTGTGATCTTTTAAGGCCAAAGCAGGTGTGTTAAGGGTCTATTCTACGTCAGCGAGATGTTTGATTTTACATGCAGGCACAAGTGCGTGGGATGTTAGGACACAATGACAGAGCAGAGGAAACTGCGGTATGTTCACCTTATATCGTTTTTTTATTCCAGTTCCTAAAAACGGTATACTTAAAAAGGGGATGCGGTAAAAGATTGTAAGAAAAAGGTAAACGGTGAGATGCTGAAAGATAGGAGGACCAGAAGAAAATGAGAACAAGAGACAATAATAATAGAAGAAAAAGTAAATCAGCAGATGGATAATAGAAACGGAGGATAATAAAAAATATACATATTAAAAGGATAATGAGAGAGTAACATGGCTAACAGAAAACTTTTCTAAAATCGCTTAATGAATAAGGAGAACAGAAAGGGAAAGACTGGAAGAAATATGTTGAAAACAAAAAAATAGGTAAAGTTGGGTATAAGAAACCACGGACATGTCAAAGACATACCAGTAAGAGGGGGGAGGGTGGAAGGAGTAGGGAGGGTGGGAGGAGGGTGGGAGGAGTCTATGAAGTAGTAAAAAAAAAACGAGACACGCCTTCCGGCCGTGAAAGTGAAAGGCCGGCCGTGAATAATTAGGGGAGGAGAAATCCTTTGAAGAGCTGCTGGCGGCACCAAGCTGGGGAGACACGGCCTGGCGGCCATGAAACGGAAAGGGGAGGAGAAATGGCTGAGTCAGAGCGCACGCTTTGATGCAGCAGGGGGTCGGAGCGGAGTGGGAAGAGCTGCTGGGGGCACCAAGTTGGGCAACAGATGGCTGGCGATTTGGAGAGGGTGTATTAAAGGAAACTGTGTAGCTCCGACTCTGAACGAACTCATTCGACCCCAACGCACCTATTACAATGACTATGAACCAGCACCGCCGGTGAGCGCCGGGGCGCTGCAAAAATTACATGAAACATGCTGACGAAAAAGATATACTAAACGCAGGGTTTTAACAGTTATCCTTTAAATCCAAAGTGGTCAAATGAGGGACCATAGACCTTTCATTCGATGGGTTGTTACTACACTAAAAGCCGGAAAGGTGGGCGGGCGTTGTAGTGCCATTATTTTACCCACAATTTACAGTCCCGATCTACCAAATTTAGAGCGGTCTGTAAAGTGCCAAAATCCGTTCAACAGCTGTCCAAATTCCCACTCAAAGAGTAGCCTGGCTAAAAGAGTAAAAGTACTTCCGCTACTTAATTAGAATTTTGTAACCATAATAAGGTAGGAGAACAACAATATTTTCAAGATACCCTTTCTAACAAAATACGTGACACTGCCTGGTGTTTGCTGCTGGCACAAACGTCCTCCTCCCAGCCCCCATGTTCCGGCCCCACTACTGTACTCTCCCAGCCTGGGGCTCTGTCTCCATGGAATTCGTTTGTGGGGGGAGGGCTAGGAATTAGGAATGCTCAGCTTGTTGGGTTTAAAGACCCTTGGTGGTGGGGATGAGCATGCATCCTTCAAATAACAAGCAGTGGGGAAGAAAGAGGCAGACGATAAAAGGAGCAAATGGCAGATGAGCGCGAGTGCTGCTCGAGTGCTGTTAAAAGGTGCATTCCTCACGATTGCCTTTGTGCACTTACTCCTCGCGCTGAAGACATGCACCCAGGCAGACTTCGGCACTACGGTGGGTCGCACGCATACATACCTGTGCATTTGTAGTGGATTAATTAAATAACAGAACGAAAGAAAAGAACCTGAAATGTAAGCATCAATAACATGATTACTTTAACACACTCCAATCGGGCCAGAAGAGCAAGAATAAGACACTGATACATGCAAAGCCAAAACGTGGCTTGCCGCATTAATATGCAGAAACAAACAAAAGTGGGCAGCCTCCATATTCTTGCTTAAGTAAAGCATGTGAAATGTAAGCAGGAACAACATGGTTACCTTAACACTTTCCGACCGGTCCAGTAGTGCAAGAATCCGATGCTGATACATGTAAACATAAAACGCGGCGTGCCGCGCTGGATGCCGAACCAAACAAAAGTGGGCCACTACCATATTCTTGCAAGGACGGGGTGGAGGTGGGGCAATAATGAGGCCAGCATTGTAGTGTGTCTGTAGCCCTCTGGGTCCGCGTGGTCTGCTTGAGGTAAAGCATGTGAAATGTAAGCAGGAACAACATGTTTACCATAACACTTTCCGACCGGGCCAGCAGTGCAAGAATCCGATGCCGATACATGTAAACATAAAATGCGGTGTGCCGCGCTGATATGCAGAACCAAACAAAAGTGTGCAGCTGCCATATTCATGCAAGGACAGGGTAAGGGTAGAGGAAGAGGACGAGAGAGTAAACAAGTAGGGGAAAAAAGTTTAAAAAAACTGGAGACACAGCCTGGCGGCCGTGAGACTGAAAGGGGATGAGAAATGGCTGAGTCAGAGCGCACACTTTGATGCAGCAGGGGGCGGAGCGGAGCTGGAAGAGCTGCTGGCGGCACCAAGCTGGGGAACAGATAACTGGCGATTTGATGCTGTCCACACGCATTTTAACTCATTGCGCTTGCGCATTGACCTAAAAGCGCATGTGCACTGCATCAAATCGCCACTTTGGTTAAACTCTGGATAAGCCCCTATATCTCCCTCCGGCTCGAATGCGCAAGCGCATCGCCAGGTGAGACCTAAAAATGAGGGGGGGGGGGGGTTGGGGAAGAGTAAAAACATATACGCCGTTTGGGTGTCACGGGGAACAGGTAAGAAGGCGTTACTCAGGTCAGAGCTGGGGGAAAAAGCGGTGAAGCCGGCTAAGTCGCGATATGTAACTGGGCGAGCACGTGGGTATCCAAGAGTGTTGAATCTAAGAAAGACTTTGTTTGGTGGTCAGGGGGGACCAAGGGGAGACAAGTTGTGTGTGGGCTCTGGGCGGGGCCGGAAAAAATTACAGGGGGTGAGCTTCGCAGTGAGGGTGGTCAATGAATGGGCGCCTGGTGCGGATGGAGCCTGCAAGTAACTGTGCTGATGTCCTGCGAATGCCCCGGGGTATGGACAAGGTTGAGGGGTGCTATGGCTTGTATAGCGGGATGTCAATCTGGGGCTCAGAGGTAGGGGTTGGCAGTTGTATAAAGAAATTACCTGTGAATGAGTAGTGATGTGCTGGCAGGTGGAGTACGGGCTGCCGCAATGGGAGCCTGTTAGGCCAGGATCGACCAAAGACCCCAATGAACAAAATTTGAATCAAAATACTAACCATCACTGGTGAAGCAAGAGATATGAATATCATCACCAAGAAAGAATATGATTTTTTTAACAACCCGCACCCGCAGACACAGGTACTATATGTACTTCCTAAAGTCCACAAAGACAGCACTAACCCCCCTGGACGACCAATCGTCAGTGGCTGTGGATCCATTCTTGAACCTCTGGGCAAATACATAGATGCCATCATCAAAGAATTTGTCCCTATCACCGACACCTTTATCCGAGACACAACGGACCTGATCAATATCGTGGAAGAAAGACCATTCGATCTGGCTTCACAACTGATGGCAGAACTCATTATACACAAACATCCCTCACCATGAGGGTCTTGAAGTCATCAAATCACTACTAGAACTTAGACCAGAACCATCACAGATCCCCACTGACTTTATAATGAAACTGCTCCGAATTGCTCTACAGAACAACTACTTCCTGTATCGTGATACCTACTACCTCCAAATTAAGGGCATCTCCATGGGGGTATGCTTTGCTCCAAACTTTGCCATCCTGTTTGTACGCCACTTGGAAAAAACCTCATCCTCTCAAGCAATAACCCCTTCCAAGACCAGATCAATCTATGGCGAAGATATATTGACGATATCTTGCTCCTCTGTAATGGCACTACCATCACACTCAATCTGTTCATTGACTGACTTAACCATTCACAGAATCACCTCAAGCTTACCAGTGACTGTAGAGCAACGATCTACCGTTCCTAGATGTCACGATACACGCCGAAGATGGAAAACTTGGACCTTGTCTCTACCGCAAACCAACTGAAAGGAATACTTTACTCCAATACTCCAGTTACCACCCACAAGGACTTCGAGACGGTCTCCCATATGGCCAATTTCTACGTATTAGACGCAATCGTAAGTGGCGCAAAGACTACTTTCGAGAAGCGGAAATTCTTACTAACAAATTGGTCAACAGAGGATACCCCAAATGGTTGGTTACCCGAGCACGAAAGAGGGCATGGTACTGCCACAGAGACCATCTGCTCACACACCAACCCAAGCAACCCATGACTAGGATACCTTTTGTTTCTAAGTTTAACCCTGGCAGCAACACCATCATCAAGATAATCAAAAGAAACTGGCCAATACCACGCCCACATAAATCCTTCCAAGAAACTCCTCTATTCTCCTATCAACGAGGTGCCAACCTGGCCAGCCACCTCGTCCATGCCATTACCTGGCCTGAGAAAAAGGATGATAGACACACCATCACCGCTTCCTGGGGTCTTGAACCAATCATAGGACATTACAAATGCCAAAACTGCAGTGTCTGCGAACTGACTACCAATACAAAAGAGCTTAACTACAGCGGTTAGACTTACAAACTCTAAAAACATACCAATTGCCGATCGGAAAATGTGATCTACGCAATCCGCTGTCCCTGCAGCCTTGCATATATTGGCCAAACAACACAGATGGTTAAACAACGCATCATACAACATAAAAGCAGAATCAATTGCAAAGTCTTCACCGCACATAATGAAAAATTAAAGGTGTCGAGCCACTGTTACGTGCAGGCTCCCTCCGCGCCAGGCCCCAATTCATTGACCACCCTCACTGCGAAGCTCACCCCCTGTAATTTTTTCTGCCCCCCCCCAGAGCCCACACACACCTTGTCTCCCCTTGGCCCCCCATGACCACCGAACAACGTCTTCCTCAGATTCCAACACAATTGGATACCCACGTGCTCGCCCAGTTATATATGTTTTTACTCTCCCCAACCCCCCTCATTTTTATCCTTCCATCCCGCAGCACCGTTCATTCACCGCAACCCCGTCCTGAAGACGATCCCAACAAAAGTGGATCGAAACGTTCGTCGTCAACACACAGCGCAATCACTGGCGCAACTTCCTGCAATGGCTTACTTGAATTGTCAATTGTAAATCATACGTTATCTGACTAACTTGCATATTTTTGCCATTGCTTTTCATTTCACTGTATATATTATTCCACTCACTTCACCTGCGCCGTTTTTGCTGTGCACCATTGTCACTTGCGTCGCCACCTTGTGTCACCAATACACACTGAGCACCAAGTGCAATTTGGGTTGCTTCTTGATTTACGTCTATACAGTGCTGCCATAACTGTATACCTTGTTTATTATTTAAATGTATGATGCTATATACACTTTCTAAAAACTAAATTGAGCCTCCTTCTTCATTGCTAGTAATGCTTTTGGCATACATACTTAACTGTCTGTCCATTAATACCTCGTGGGATATTGTTTTTTCATTATATCCTTTAACCCTGATCCCACCCTGGTTTATGGGTCATACTCCTGTTGTTCTTTACATGATACATATAACGGCACGTCTAAAAATAGTATATAAATATTATGTTATTAGCCTTCCATTATGAGCATCATCAATTAAGTAGTCACAATATAAAGATATCTGTTCATGTTTTATTGTCCATATTTATGATAATGGCATTTATTAATTAATTTATTTTTGATATTTGTACAGCGCTCTGTTACCCGTGGGTGTCCTGGCATCAATGCAGCATCCCCAAAAGTACACATGGTGCAACCATTATGAGTCCCCAATAAACCAGGGCGCCCCCTTATATTATTCATGCATAATTTGACATAAGGGACAGCGGTGGCCGACGCATATTAACAGTTGTGGGGCGGTGAGGGAAATGCGGTGGAGGGGCAGTGGGGGAGGATTAAAAAAAGTAAAAATAAAACAACTTCTGACGCCTCTGTGCTACTCTGCTTCCTGGTCCCAGCAGCCCCTGGGACAGCATCGGAGACTCCCTGTGCAATGCCTGCCCTGCTGTCACTCTGCATGAGAGCAGCGTGGGGACTGGCCTGAGCTGGCTTGTGTAACGCTCACTCAGGCGCAGGGAGTCTGTGCAATACAGCTGGGTAAGAGAACCCTGACTGCGCATTTATGTTTGGCCGGCCTAACATCGCTGGTTAAACAGACATGCACAGATAGCAGTGCACATGACTCCGCCTCCCTCCCATGGTCCTTTTATTTTTCAGCTGCCGGCTGAGGGTGACGCTCCTCCACTGATATTGGGGCGGGGGAGTCAAAGGCTGTCCCTTGGTACTCTTGATATCACGGTTGATCGTATAAGAAATAGTTGTGTGATAGAATAATGTCAACCATCTCCAGTAACATAATAGTGTGCACGTGACAGTTAGATTTTCTTGATGATTAAAAAAATGTTCAAAGGCCGTCATTTCAAATTCTTTCTTCAAGCAAGTGTGAAGACTTTCTACATCTAAAGTTACAAATATTGGGGTATATTATCAAGCATTATTAACATTATCGCCGCTTCAGCGGCAGAAAACTGCAGCTAAAGCGGCGATAATGTGCTTGATAATACGCCGTAGAGAATTCCCATAGAAGCCCATGTGCACACCAGAATATGGGCTTCTATGGGAATTCACAGGGCGTATTATCAAGCCCATTATCGCGGCTATAGCAGCAGTTTTCTGCCACAAAAGCGGTGATAATGTTAATACCGTTTCTTGATAATATGCCCCATTATTTTTTCGTCATCCCATGCTAAGAAGGGAGGGACAGAATGCAGGCGTGTTGGTTGTGCCTGAGAAAGACTAAGCACTATGCATTATTCCTTTGTTTAAAAGAAAAACGAAAAAATGGTAAAGAATGAATGCTCTTTTGCTGCATCACGGATGATGCGCCATGAGTGCCTAATTTCGAGCCGCTACTTGAGGAGATTGACAATGAAACCGGGCCCGCCGTTGCTACATCAGACAGAGATTGAATCAATAGCCAAGGATCAGAGGAGCAAGGAAGGATGCTTTCAGAGGTAATCGAGCGGCAAACACCATGCCTAGAGGCGCTCTTTGTACCGCACAGCATTGATGCTCACAACGTGCTCAACTTACAAACACTCGTCTAGCCCTTGGTGACCACATGGGGAGTATTTGGTGGTACGTTATGTGCAACTTATTGCACCCCCCAAGGTGCGGGTTTATGCTATTCGTGAACATTCATTTTTACAAATCAGTACCCCAGGTCAAAACATTAAAAAAACAGCATCACAGCCCGAAAAGTGCACGGTCATATAGAATGCCCTCATCAAAATACTGTCAATGCCAAGTTATAATGTCTGTGCATGGTTGTCAAGATTAAAGCCATAACATCTCATTTGCATGTTCGTTTGATAGAGGTGTAGTTTTAAGATTTTGTTTGATGCTGGCTTCAAATGTAACTGAAAATAACTTGCCTGCAGTGTCTTCTGAGAGCACTGGTTTGTTACCTGTGTAAACTCAGCCCACATCAGATATTACATGGCAAGATATGTAAACATTTCATTGTTTCCCGACGTTCCTTTTCAAGTCCTTTTTTGCATAGGTTTCCAACTGCTTTTTTGTGTTTACTTTCAAAGGAACCTTTTTCATATCAAATGTGCGTCTCCTTTTATAAAAAAACAAATTGTGTTTTCCATTTTTTTAAATATGGCAGACATCTCCCTGTGCATTTAAGGGACTTTGTGGTCATGACAACACGTTTTGAGGAATAGGATTGAGAATGTACCAATCCTGGTAAATAGCATTGCCGTAGGGTGAGGTACTTACTGGGTGTATTAAATAACTCCTTTCCCAAGTATTTACTGTGGAAACGAGGCATTTCATTCAGAATCGGTATAAGCATATTCAAATTACTCGTTTTACCTTTTTTCCATGCCTTTTCCCTGGTTAATTTCAGCATGCTTGACCTGTCTAAATCTATCAGGGAAACCACATGTGAAACATTTTCATAGGACTCTCAATTCTGATCAAAACTGTGCAAACTTATGTTTGCACAGGGATCGGAATTTATCCATAAACTTGTAATCAGGACCTATCTGTTTAAGTGTTGCACAGTCAACTTTAGCTGTCGGTCTGGGTATATGTTATTACACAAAAAATATACCTAGGGCCTCATTTATGAGGCCTTGCGTCACTTTTACGCCGCCGGTGCGTCACAAAAAGTGGCGTAAAAAATGCGCCGTGTTGCGCCATATTTACAAAGTGACGCATCTAGGTAGATGTGTCACTTTGTAAACCCCTGCGCCACATTATACCTGCGCCAGGTATAATGTATGCAAGGGGGGCATATTGACGCAAGGAAGGGTCGTAGAAGTGACGCAGTGAAATCTATGAGATTTCAATGTGTCACTTTTAGGACGCCGTTGCGTCAAAATCTTGCGCCTGCCTCACAGCAGGCATAAGACTGATGCAGGCCCTTTCACATGGGGCTTGCCCCATGTGAAAGGACGCATTGCTGGAGTTGCGTCACTTTTGTAACACACTCCAGCAATGCGTCACTTTTGCGCTTACAGATACGTCAGAAATACTGACGTATCTGTAACTCCTTGCAACATGATGCGTCATACATTAAATATGACGCATCAGGAATGTCGCAAGGAGTGTGCACTGAGAAGTAACGCATCGCTGCTTTCACGCACCGATGCCTCATCTCTCATAAATGAGGCCCCTAGAGGGCATTGGGTCAGCCTTTTTCAGCCATTACTTCTTTGGAAGTGTCATTGATATTTTGGGGAGCCCATGCAATGGCTATTTGGTGTTGGAATTATCAGTCAATAGTATGGAATTTAGTCATAACACCAGTCAATGTAGTGGTTACAGCAGCCGCTTGAGCCCGCATGAGTAAGGTACACTCTTTTTCCCCCATCACAGTGGAAAGACCCTGATAAGAAGTGCAATGAGCCTCAGCATCCGCACTGGCAGTTCAATCATCCAAACAGTTCTTTATAAAGCGCTGCTCTTCACCCCCGAGGGTATCCGGGAGCTGAGGTTTAGCTGGTCTCAGTTGAAAAGCCATGTTTTGAGTCCCTTTCTGTATTCTGCCAGGGAGGGTGATACTTGTAAGTGGAGGGGTAGGTCGTTCCAGGCCTTGGGGGCGAGGTCAGAGAAGGAACGACCTCCACTCTGTCTTTGGTGAATGAGGGTGGGTGTGCGAGGGCTAGGTAAGCGGAGTGCAGGTGTCTGGAGGGCTGGTGTAAGTTCAGACGGTGGTTGATTAATGCTGGTCCCTGGTTGTTTAGAGCCTTGTATGCTTGTCAGTATCTTGAACTGACAACTCTTCTGGATGGGGAGCCAATGGAGGTTCCTGATGTGGGGAGTGATGCAGGTCCTCTTGAGTATGAATCTGGCTGCTCTGTTCTGTATGGTCTGGAGTCTCTTGAGGACTTGGGCTGTAATGCCCATGTAGAGTGTGTTTCCGTAGTCTATTTATTTATTTTGTATTTATTTTGAGAGTTTTATATAGCGCGAACAAGACCCTTGTGGGTATCAGAGCACTTTACAAGAAAGTGTCATTGTTACCTAGTACATGTACATGACATGGAGTTCAATGCGAGTCAATGCTACAATAGACAAAGTCTTGTAGGTACATAGTTATATGGTACATAGCAAAATGATCACAAAATAACATGTATCATGTAATTACAGTATCTGCGAGAAGTAGGTAGACCGTAGGCATTCTAAAGTTCCATATCGAAGATACGTAGGGTCGTGTATTAACAGTGATCCAGGCTCAGGTGCATTTCGCCATGAGAAGCGATTTCACTTCTTTTTTAAACAATGCAGTAGAGGGTATAAGTCTAATTTCTGGGGCAGAGCATTCCAGATTCTGGGCGCCATCCCTGAAAAGGTTTGCTTGTATGTTTTCTTCTTGTTGAATCTTTGCGGTTTCAGTAGCAAGTTGAGGATCTGACACCACATGAGGGCACCAGTTTCTGTGCCAGATATCGTGGTGCATTGTGATGTATGGTTTTATGTGTCATACATGCTATTTTAAGATGGATTCTGGCTTCCAAAGGTAGCCAGTTGAGGGATTTTAGGTCAGGGGATATGTGGGAGCTTTTTTTTTAATCCAGTGATAAGCCTTGCTGCCGGCTGGTGATGAGGGTCTGGGTGACAGTCTTTCTGGTGCTGATGGGAATCCATCTGAAGATTTGTCGGAGCATGCAGAGGGTGTTGGAGCAGGAGGAGGTGACTGTGTTGATTTTGTACTTCATGGTGAGTTATCTCTCAAGGATGATGCCGAGGTTGCGGCATGGTCTGTTGGTGTGGATCTGAGCTCAGGAGGCCACCAGGTGTTGTCCCACGGGGAGGTGTTCTTCGCGAATATCAGAACTTCTGTCTTGTCCATGCTGTGCTTAAGGCAGTTGGTCCTCATCCAGTTGGCAAATCTGGTTATAGCATTGAAACTTTGTTCTAGTGGTGGAGGGGTTTTCGGTGAGTGAGAGGATGAGTTGGGTGTCGTCTTTTTAGAATATGAGGTTGAGTCCATGGGCATTGACGATGTCGGGGAGGAGTGTCATGTAGGTGTTGAACAGGATGGTGTATGGGACAATCCTTGGGATATGCCGCAGAGGATGCTCTTGGGTTCCGAGGTGATGGCTGGTAGGCAGATTCCCTGAGTTTGTCTATTTGAGGGTGTCCCCCTGGACGCCGATGTGGTTGAGTCTGTTAATGAGGGTGTGGTGGGTAAGGTGTTGAATGCAGCTAAGAGGTCGAGGAGGATGAGGGCTGTTGTTTCACACTGGTCGAGGAGGGATCTGATGTAGTCAGTGGTGGCTATCAGAGTGGTCTCAGTTTTGTGCTCTGCAGGGAAGCCGGATTGGGAGGCATTGAGCAGGTTGTTTTTGTCTAGGTATTCAGTGAGCTAATGGTGGATAGCCTTCTAGAGAACTGTGGGGGAAACAGAAGCAGCGACATAGGGTGGTAATTTTTGAGTTTGCTGGGGTCGGTGGTTGGTTTTTTCAGGAGGGGTCTGGCCTCGGCATGCTCCCATCTGTTGGGGAAGCTGCAGAGCTGATGAAGGCGTTGGGTATGTTGGTGCTTTCTGCACTGATTTCTTTGGTTCTGAGGTTAAAGAAATGGTGGGGGAAGGGTTCCACTGATGCTCCGGAGTGGATGGAGGACGTGATAGCTACGATGATCTGCGAAGTGAGAGGATTCACTGTGTGATTGAGTGGCTGGTGTCTGTTGGTGAAAGGAGGTTGTTGGGTAGGTGGTGTTTTTGGGTTGGTGGTGGTTGGAGTTGGTGGGTTGGGGATTGAACTTGTTGTAGATGGTAGCTATCTTGCTGTGGAAGTAGTCAGACAGGGTATTACAGAATTCTTGGGAGGGGTGGACTGTGTTCTCGGTGGCTAAAAGGAAGGAGAACTCTCTAACGATGTTGAAGATTTCCTTGTTGTTGTTGGCGCTTGTTTTGATGCGGTCTGTGAGGACTTCTCTTTTTGTGTCCTTGTTGCGTTGGTGGTACTTTTTGAGGACTGATTTGAAGATGGTTCAGTCGGTGGGGTCTTTTGTGGTGTGCCATTGTTTTTCTAGTCATTTGCAGTTGGTCTTGATGGTTCTGAGGTCTGGTGTGTACCATCTGGCTTGTCTTGAGGATCTGCTGGTTATGGCTGGCTTCATGGGGGTGACTCTGTTGGCACATTTGGTGATCCAGTCAGAGAAATTCCGTTTGGTATGTTCTAGGGTTGATGCGGCGTCGAGCTGAATGGTGTTGAGGGTCCCCGTCCACTGGGTCTCAGTCACTTTGCTCCAGCTGTGGTGGGGGAAACTCAGAGGCTTGGTGGTTGTGCCTGGGGAACCTGTGATGGTGAAGTGGACTATGGCATTCTCGGTCCAGGTGAGTTCAGTGATATGGCTGTACTTGATTCGGTTTCTGGATGTGAAAATCGGGTCTCGCATGAGTCCTACGCTGTGTGCGGGGTGGGTGACCAGTCGGATGAGGTCGATGTTGCTCATGCTTTCCTGCAGATTGATAGCCATGGCTTTGTTGGGATCTTTGAGGTGGAAGTTGAGGTCGCAGAGTAGGATGTAGTGTCTAGAATTGATAGCTAGAGGGGGCGATGAATTCGGAGATGGTATTGCCGAATACAGGTCACGGTTCTGGGGTCTGTAGGAGAAGGTGTCTCTGATGGTCATCCTGGAGTCGGTTTGGATTTGGAAGCTGAGGCTTTCCATGACTGATGTGGTGTCGTCTTTGGTGGTGGTGCATTGGAGAGTTTCCTTCTGGATGATGGCAATGCATCCTCCCTGTTTATTGGTGCGGTCTTAATGCATCATCTTGTTGCCATCATGCCTTGCTGTGGCGATGTCGGGGTTGAGAAGGGATTGAGCCAAGTCTCTGTGATGAACGTCACATGGGGGTGAGGTTGCTGATGGTATCCCATATTTATGTGGCATGTTTGTATAGGGACCAGGTGTTGAGCAGAATGCACAGGAGCAGTTCTGGGATTTTCGAGGTCTTCAGGGTGGGTGTGGCAAAGCTTACTGTGTGGGCAGGTGGTCGTGTATTGCAGATGAAGTGGCAGCAGGTGAAGGGTCTTTCCGTTGATCGAGGAGAGGTGGTGCAGCAGTTGTTTTGCGGTGTCTGGGATCCAGGGCCCTGAGCTCAGTGGTGGAGTGTCGGTGGTTGACTAGAGGGCCCAGGTTCCTGGCACTGGGCATGTTCCAGGCAAGGAAGGGCACATATAGGTTTGCCTTCAGTGTGCCTGCCGCCCCCCAGCAGTGTGGCCGTTAAGTAGTTCCGGGGAGGGGTACTGGGGAGGTGGGAAGCAGGCGGCAGAATGGCGCCCTAGCAGCAAGACTAGCTGAACAAAATAAGCCGTCCAGCACAAACGGGTGCAACTAATCAAAGGCTGAAAGACACAGTAACAGAGCAATGTTACCTGTGTGAAGAAAGGCGAAGCAACAACTTACAATATCTCTGGGCAAGGGGAATGTCAGACAGGCCTACCAGGTGGAGAGGCATGCAACCAAGCAGCGTGGGGGAGCCAGCAGAAGGATATGCTCAATGGGGTCGTGCTTAAGGCTCCAATAAATAGGTCCTGGGAGGGTGCTGGGGAGGCGGGAAGCGGGAAGGGCCAGCAAGTGGTGAGGCCCGCTGTACAGAATAAGCGACACAGCACAAACGGATGCAACTAATCAAAAAGGCTGAGAGACACAGTAACAGAGCAATGTTACTTGTGTGAAGAAAGGCTAAGCATCAACTTACAATACCTCTGAGCACAGAGGGATGTCAGACGGGCCAACCGGGAGGGGAGGCATACAACCAAGCACTTTATCGAGCTGGCAGAATCTTGGTGGGATATTCCTCATGGAAGGTAGAGAGGAGCAGGGAGGAGTAGCAGTTGGCAGGATCAATAAGGACTGTTTCATTCTATACTTAAGGGATGTATGTCGTTCCAACGCATGCTTTTTCCACGCATGCCTTTACAACGCAGGTTTTACAGCGCAAGTCGTTACAACGACTTGCATTGGGGGGCGCTGGATAGTGAATAGTTTAATTTACTATTCCAACTCCCGTCCCCGTGGATAGGAGGGAAGGTTTTGGATAGTAAATTAAGCTATTCCCTATCCTACAGCACCCTCCAGCGCAAGTCGTTGTAACGACTTGCGTTGTAATTCCTGCATTGTAAAGGTACTGCGTTGAAAAAGTTTCGTTGTAAAGGATGTTTCCCATACTTAAGTGCTCCAAAGGGCCATGGTGAAAAGGAGTCTTACCCATCTAAAAGCAACAAGTTTACATGGTCTGCCAATCAACAAGAGTGTTTTGACAACATAAAGAAAGACATATGTAATGCTGAAATGTTGGTTCCCTTAGACACAAGATGTAGATCCATTGTCACAGTGGATGCAAGTGCCTGTGGCATTGGGGCAGTTCTCAGTCAGATTCAACCTTCTGGCGCAAGAACAGTGGTATTTGCCTCACGTTCTTTCACAGGCACTGAATGTCACTATTCAGTAATTGAGAGGGAGGCTTTGGCTGCAGCATGGTGCATGGAACATTTCAGGACATATGTGTGGGGCAGTCAAGTGAAACTGCGATCGGATCACAAACTTTGATGAGGATTCTTTCTCCAGGTGGAGCAGGCAATGGATCTGCCAGACCTGCCAGATTTGCTAGCCTGGCGGCCAGATTACAAGAATGCAACTATGTATTGGAATTTATTCCAGGTTGGAGGAATGTCCAAGCGGATTGCCTCTCACGCTTACCATTGCAATGGGAACTGGTAGATAATGATGTTGTTTCGAGGAGTGAAAGTAAAGGAGTGATTGCTTGTGTGAGTGATGTGGTACAGTGGTCATCGGGTGCTGTTACTGGAGAGGAGTGGAACGATGCCATGTCGCCGGATGATGTGTTGAGGGAGTCTATGATTTGATATTGAAAAGAGCACGTAGGGAAAGTATGTTGCTCTTATAGTTTAGATCATTGGCAAAGGTGTTGGATGAGTTGTCCATAATGGGTGAGGGCATGTTGGTCCAAGGCAAAAAAATGGTGCAACCCATAGGTGTGCAAGGCAAGTTTGAGGCCATTGCCCCTGAGGGACATTTGGGGCAGACAATGACTAAGAAGAGAATCAGAGCTGAATTTTGGTGGCCAGGGATGGATTAGGAGGTGGTTCAATGGGTGGAGAAGTGTCCGGAGTGCATTGAATGTGAAAAAAGGTTGAAGGTAGAGCTTCAGATTGATTTTGGGAGTATTCGTGATCCAGCTCAAGCGTGGCACACTCTGTGTGGTGATACTGATTTTATAGGTCCTATAGATGGATTTTGGCATGTGAGGATATTTGCCTTTGTGTTGTTGGATGTACATTCTAGATGGTCAGTAGTCAAATGTTTGTCATGAGTAAGTACTTCCTCTGCGATTTGTGCGCTTTCTTACATTTTTAATGAAGAAGGGTATCCCCGGTGTCTCATTACTGACAATGGCAATCAATTGGTTTCTCAAGAAATGAGAGAATTATTGTGAGGGTGTGGTGTGCAACATTCCCGCTTTGCCCTTTACAATCCCCATGCAAATGGAATTGTGGAGAGGGCAAACAGAATGGTTAAGAGGCTATCAAATGAGCCTTGACCAATGGCCTGAATGTTGACCAGACTGTCTCTGATCTTGTTTGGGCATATTGCACAACAGAGAATGCCACTGTCGGGTCCTCACCTTTTGTTTTGATGCGTGGTCAGAGGCCAAATACCAGGTTCACTCCGTCTTGGCTGGAGAATCAGTTGAGTGGGAAAAAGGAGTTAAGTGCTGAAGAAGGTTGGGTGGCCGAATCCAACACCTCTGTTCATTGTCATCCTGAAAATGGCAAGATTAAGCCAGGTGATTGGGTGAAGATCAAATCAGGAAGGATTGTTAAGGGTTTGAATAAGTTTAGAGGTCATTTTCAGGTCTGTGAAGTCCACAACCATCACCTGTTACTTTCAATGGTCAGAAATGGAATTACAGGAGGGTTGCTAAGTTTGGGTCGAGTGGAAGTGTGTGTGGCTGTAAGGAGGATGGGTATGAGAGCTTTCTGGTGGTGGATGTAAGAGGAGGAAGGAGTGATAGTGGATCTATCTTGCTCTACTAGCTGCCATTTTATTATGTTAAAAACATGAACCATCACACACGTTAGTTAAAAAGTGTATTCTCTGCGCCATCAATTTGAGCATTTTGTTTATAGATAAGACAGGGTCTCATTCTTTGCAGATATCTTATTTCTGCATTGTTCCCTTGCTGCAGGTTGCAGATGTCCTGGGGCGTGCCCCTACACAGAGCAGTATCTAAATCTGTAACCTCTAAAATGGAAAGGTCCAGGTTTTATGTTGTTCTTAACATTTCAAAGCACTAACAATATTGGCAGATAAGGACCATGGATTGGCCTGATGAACAAAGGCATTTTGTTTCTAACTGCAAAATGGCTTCTTCTTATGTCTTAAACCCATTTTGCGATTCAGTAACAGGTCATCACATCATAAAATGGGTATAGACGCCTATGCGTGTTTATGTGGTCCCTACCAAATAACATGTATCAATATTTTGCTAATAAAATCCGGTTGCAAAACATTGAAAAGTTACTGATTCCTCAAAGGTAGTATTAACCCTTTCACCACTAGGAAATGTTTCCGTTTGGAAGCTTTCCCGTTTGTGAATGTTAAAAAAAATGTTTGTTGGGGGGATATATGACGTTACCACGCATACTTTTACAACGCATACTTTTACAACGCATTTTTTACAACGCAAATACTATTAAAACTAATGATTTTACAACAAATGCTATTACAACGCAAAATAGTGTTTTTAATGAAAAGGTACCATTACAACGATTTCCTTTAAAACGCATACTATTACAACACAAATATATATTTTTTTTGTTTGTTAAATAAAACCTGGCACGGGATGCAGGGAAAATAGGGGTTTTGGGTGGGGAAGTGTATTAAAATGTTGTAAAAAAAACTAAACGTAATGTTACGAAATGCAATGTTTTTTTATATTATATATACTCGAGTATTAAAATTATTACTTGAGTATTAAAATGAATACTCCAATTATTTAAAATTGACATTTTTTTCCAAGTCTCCGATTTACTAAAATTAATATTTTAAAAAAATATTTAAGAAAGATAAGAATATATTATCGTAATCGCATACATTTCACATACACTGAGTCGCCATTTTAAACTATGTACTTTCAAGAAATGTCCTTCTACTCTTTCCATGAAATCATACCACAACAATACTTTCAAAATGGATGCCAAAACGGAACGAGATATACTATACAACACTTTTTGAAACGATAAATTAAATTAATACTTTCCACATTAAATAAAAGATTATTTAAACACATTACCAACGGTGTATTTTTTACTAAAAACGATGACCCTCACTAAAACTTATAAATACAAGCCAGACACCATTTTTGAATCAGTTGATTATCAACTCGCAGAGTGACCAGACGTCAAAACCTGACCCTCTTACCCCTTGACCGTGATATCAGCCGTAGACTACATTGAAGGGTTTTTCACAGATATACAAGTAAGTTTATGAAACAAACTAAATAAATGTTCACTAAAAGCTTTTTAAACGCTGAAAATATTAAGGATAACATACTTTTTTAATAAAAAAATACAGCATTACAGAATCGAAATACCTACATATATCACTATAAATGCCAACAACAATTTAACCCTATTACTTTGTAAACGAAATAGTTTGAACATTTAAAATGACATCGAAACAAAAGTTGCATATAATTTTCGTGAAAACTGAATAAATTTTTTTTTTATTTAAAGAAACACTCCTACAAAGTGTGTCGAAAAAACAACCTTTGCTAAATACAGCATTTTCTTACAAGAACCACACTTTTCGACATCATTTATTTACAGGTACTTTGAAACTATTTTTATAAAATAATTTATTATTATTTATCGTATCAAAACATTTAATAATGCATACCTTTTATTTACTATTTTTCCACAGAAAAAAAGGACAATTAAACTATAATTTTACTATATTGAAAAATAATCGTCTCATTAAAAACAGGGTAAATATTTTTTTCATTACACACATGTTTAAAAAATAAGTGAAAGTGAGGGATAGTAAAGGTAATAAATTAATGTTGTAACTCCATCATAAAGCAGCAGTTTAAATATGTGACATGATGTACAAAAATCAAATCATATTTCACAACTAAGAAGATACAGCTGAAGGGTAAGAGTGGGATGATGTCGAAATAACAATTACTAGATCAACTCCATGAACATACAGCATAAGAAAAAGTGATGGATATTACGTGTTGCAATTAGTTTTTTTAATACAGTAAGATGAGGCAGAAGAGAAAGAGTGAGATATTCTCAGAATACTAAATTAAATGTAACTTACAAAGAATAATATCAGTTTTCACTGCATCGCAAACATTGAAATCAATAGTGACATTAAATATGTTTATACATTTTTTAGATACTCAAAGAAATCTTCAACAACCCTCTGACTACAGAAAATACCGAAAGAACAAACAACCAAAAAATCCATCAAAAAACGAGAAGCACGTCCAAAATCCGTACAAGAAATATACAAGAACATTCAAAAGTAATTGAAAGTAAATTTGAACCCAAATAGCATACCAAAGTAGTCTGCAAGACAAAAAGGAAAATGTCAATTTTATATCAGTCAAATATTTCACTAAAAATTTCTAATTTTGTAGGACACAGTAAAAGTAAAATTTACTATTCTTACTGAATAAATGTGCAATACATATATGGATGTTAATTAATAATGTAATCCCATTAGATGCATTAGTAGGGTAAATGGTGAATACTTCAGAAATGACACTTGCTATTCTAATTGCAGGAAGGTACATCAGTATAATAAGTGCTGGATACTGTAGGGGTGTCATTTGCTATTGTAACTTCAAGAAGATGCATCAGTAAAAGGAAATTCTAAATAGTGTAGGGATGCAATTTACTACCCTCACTCCATAAAGGTACAACAGTTGGATAAGTGCAAGATAGTGTAGAGGTATTATAACTCAAAAAAAGTGTAGCAGTAGAGAAAAAACAGGATAATGAAGGGGTTTTCAATTACCATTCTAAGTCCTGAATGGTGCAGCAGTAGTGAAAATGTAGGTTATTTGAAGAGTTTCAATTTTAAAACGAACTCCATGAAAAAGGCTGCATTGTGTAAAATGTGAGTGACTATAAATTTATAATAAAAATACTCAAAATGATTTTCTTTCCATTTCAAAAAGTCTTTGAAAAAATCATGCTCATTTTTCTTATTTTTTTATCTAGAATTTCTAATTTCTCCAGTTCTAAACACAAACCACAGAAGATCAGCAAACGAAAACAAGCAAGATAAAATAATTTCTGAAAACAAGAAACCAAAAGAACAAAACAACAGCAAGAACAAAAGGTATTAGAAAAAAAACACCATATTTTTAAACATAGCAACAAGCAAGTATTCTGAAATACCCATTAGAACATCTAAACATACTTAACACGAAAAATAAAATATAGTGCAGCAGTAGAGAAAGTGCAGGATAGTGTAGGAGTATCAATCACTATTCTAACTCCAGGTAACTACTGCAGTAGAAAAAGTGCTGGATAGTGTAGGGGTATCGATTTCTATTCTAACTCTAGATAAATGCTGCAGTAGGGAAAGTGCTGGATAGTGTAAAGGTATCAATCACTATTCTAACTCCAGGTAAGTACTGCAGTAGGGAAAGTACTGGATAGTGTAGAGGGATCACTGAAATAATATCGAGTGTCAAAATATCGACTAGCAGAAATATCGTGGACAAAATATCGACAGTCAAAATATCGAGTTTGTATCTACAAACAGGTAAGTACAAAAATATCGAGTACAAAATATCGTTTACAATAATATAGTTGTAAAAAATATCGACTTTATAAAAAACAGTGTTAAATTAAATTAATATTAAAATGTAATTACTAAAATATACTTAAAAATACTTACATTAACTTATAATAATTAAATAATAAATGAAAGTAATAAAACAAATTTTTACAATATTATTTGTTAAAACATATATATATATTAACATACTATAATTAAATAAGATACTAAAAACTGACCCTGAACCCTAAAAATACCCCTTTACCCAAAAACCCAAAACTGACCCTAAACCCTAAAAATACCCCTTTACCCAAAAACCCAAAACTGACCCTGAACCCTAAAAATACCCCTTTACCCAAAAACTAAAAACTGACCCTGAACCCTAAAAATACCCCTTTACCCTAAAACTGAAAACTGACCCTGAACCCTAAAAATACCCCTTTACCCTAAAACTGAAAACTGACCCTGAACCCTAAAAATACCCCTTTACCCTAAAACTGAAAACTGACCCTGAACCCTAAAAATACCCCTGTACCCTAAAACTGAAAACTGACCCTGAACCCTAAAAATACCCCTGTACCCTAAAACTGAAAACTGACCCTGAACCCTAAAAATACCCCTTTACCCAAAAACTGAAAACTGACCCTGAACCCTAAAAATACCCCTTTACCCTAAAACTGAAAACTGACCCTGAACCCTAAAAATACCCCTTTACCCTAAAACTGAAAACTGACCCTGAACACTAAAAATACCCCTGTACCCTAAAACTGAAAACTGACCCTGAACCCTAAAAATACTCCTTTACCCAAAATTAATCAATATTATTTAATTACCAATTAATTACTTAAAAAATATGTACTAAATTATAACAATTAATTAACTAATTAATATTAATTAATTATCAATTAATTATTAATTAAAAATATTTACAAACATATATTAATTAATTAATTATTATTAAATTACTTCCCACCCTATTCCCCTATAAACCCACAACCCGCTACAGAATTACATTACGCAATTATTATAAAAACAAAATTCATTTAATAAAATATTTTATAACATTAATACACACTTTGCACACATATTATTACATAAATATACACTATAAAGTATTATATATCATTAAAAATTCGATATTTTTGCTATCAATATTTTATACAGTCGATATTACTTCACTTACCTTAAAAACGATATTTTTGTAGTCGATATTCTGTCCAGTCGATATTTTGTCCAGTCTATATTTTAAAGTCGATATTATGTCCAGTCGATATTTTGGAGTCGATATTTTGTCTGTTTACCAGTGTAGAGGTATCAATCACTATTCTAACTCCAGGAAGGTGCTGCAAAAGGGTAAGTGCTGGATAGAGTAAGGGTATCAATTACTATTCTAACTCCAGGTAAGTGCTGCAGTAGGGAAAGTGGTGGATAGTGTAGGGATATAAATTACTATTCTAACTCTAGGAAGGTGCTGCAGTAGGGAAAGTGCTGGATAGTGTAGGGGTATCAATCACTAATCTAACTCCAGGAAGGTGCTGCAGTAGGGAAAGTGCTGGATAGAGTAAGGGTATCAATTACTATTCTAACTCCAGGTAAGTGCTGCAGTAGGGAAAGTGCTGGATAGTGTAGGGATATAAATTACTATTATAACTCCATGAAAGTGCTGCAGTTGAGAAAGTGCTGGATAGTGTGGGGGTGTCAATAACTATTCTAACTCCTGGAAAGTGCTGCAGTAGGGAAAGTTCTGGATAGTGTGGGGGTATCAATAACTCTTCTAACTCCTAGAAAGTGCTGCAGTAAAGAAAGTGCTGGATAGTGTGGGGTATCAATTACTATTCCAACTCCAAGTAAGTGCTGCAGTAAGGAAAGTGCTGGATAGTGTAGGGGTATCAATCACTATTCTAACTCCAGAAATGTGCTGCAGAAGGGTAAGTGCTGGATAGAGTAAGGGTATCAATTACTATTCTAACTCCAGGAAAGTGCTGCAGTAGGGAAAGGCTGGATAGAGTAAGGGTATCAATTACTATTCTAACTCCAGGAAAGTGCTGCAGTAGGGAAAGTGCTGGATAGTGTAGGGATATAAATTACTATTCTAACTCCATGAAAGTGCTGCAGTAGGGTAAGTGCTGGATAGTATAGGGGTATCAATTACTATTCTAACTCCGGGTAAGTGCTGCAGTAGGGAAAGTGCTGGATAGAGTAAGGGTATCAATTACTATTCTAACTCCAGGAAAGTGCTGCAGTAGGTAAAGTGCTGGATAGTGTAGGGGTATCAATTACTAATCTAACTCCATGAAAGTGCTGCAGTAGGGAAAGTGCTGGATAGTGTAGGGGTATCAATTACTAATCTAACTCCAGGAAAGTGCTGCAGTAGGGAAATTGCTGGATAGTGCGGGGGTATCAATAACTATTCTAACTCCAGGAAAGTGCTACAGTAGGGAAAGTGTTAATTTCTTTTTATAAACTTCAATTAAACATATGCACAGACTTAATAAAAAAACAATTCTTGCAGACAATGTCTACTCAACCCAGAGCAAACTACATCAAGTCCCGAAAAGGAAACACACTTTTAAACCATGCAGGTTACATTTATTGTAAGGAAAGGATAATTTTCCCTAGAAATCATTGGAGGTGCGTGCAATACTTTTCAACCCGTTGCAGCGGCAGAGCGGTTACGGTTGATGATATCATTGTAAAAACAACTGACCATAACCACTCTGCCTCTGCAATGGAGGTTGATGTCAGAGAAACCGTAAACGAAATGAAAGTACTTGCAAGCACCTCCAATGATTCTACAGGATCCATTTTACGAGAGGTTGCTCAGCATGTCCCTAGTCATGTAGCTAGTAATATGCCTACCATCCATAATTTGAGAAGAATTATTCAACGTCAAAAGCAGGCAAGTAATACACAAACAAATACACCTCATACCTTTTCTGACATAATTATTCCTCACGAACTCACTATTACTTTTGCTGATGAACCTTTCCTTCTGCATGATAATGAAAACCCTCACAAACGTATATTAATTTTTAGTACACCCCGCAACCTTGTTAAACTTGAAACTAGTGAAATTTGGATGATGGATAGGACGTTTAAAAGTACGCCCCATCCATTCACCCAAATTTATACTATACATGCTAAAATTAACAATAGTGTGATCCCCCTAGTATATAGTTTGCTGCCTGATAAGACTTCTGCAACCTACACTGAACTTTTATCAGTTATGAAATCAAAAACAAACCAAAGCCCTAGGAAAATTATTATTGATTTTGAATTGAGCATGATCAATGTGATCACCAAAACGTACATGGATACCCAAATTCAGGGGTGTTTTTCCATTTTTCCCAGGCATTCTGGCGTAAGTTACAAAAAACACCCCTAGTTACAGAATACTCCTCAGACAGCAAACTACAGGTAGAATTAAAAAAACTGACTGCTCTTTGTTTTGTCCCTCCCGAAAGTGTAGACGAGTACTACACTGCCATTACAGAATCTGATTATTACATTGCAAATGAGGAAAAATTGGCACCCATTCTAAATTATATGGAAGACACGTGGATTGGACACCTAAGCAGATCGGGTCGCAGGAGGAAGCCACGTTTCCATGTGGAGTGGTGGAACTGTTATTCGAGTTGCTTACAGGGTGAGGCTAAAACAAATAATGCCATTGAGGGATGGCATAACTCCTTCAACCATCTAATTGGTAAACCCCACCCTAATTTCTACTCTTTTTTGGAAACTTTGAAGAAGGAGCAAAGTTTTCAGGAAATGAGAATTTCCCAAACTCTTTCAGGTAGTCTAAACTCACGAATAACTCAAAAAACAAAGGAAATGTCCGAGAGACTATTGGCACTTTTACAACAGTTTAAGTTGTGTGTGGCTCTAGACTACCTGGAAAATCTAGCTAACATTCAAAGTCAAAGTCAAAGTCAAAAAGCTTTATTTCGATAAAATTTCATTATCATAAAAGCAAGTTAAAAAGAGTTGGTGGTTAATAAAATTAGTAACACATATCCAGTTAATAGCAAGAAATATGACATTTGCTAGAATTAATATAGTTTAAGAAGAAATTAAACTGAGTTTTTAAGCTTTCTGGCTCGAATAGCCCAAGCCCAGAATAAAAATTTAGCTAAGGCGCAGGCATAGGGTACATAGCTGTCCGAAACAAGTATCCTGATTGCCACATCATGGCTCCTGGTTCCCAGTTGCCGGCACAAATTCTTCAGCCACGCCCTTCTTGGATTGGCATATTCGTTACAGACAAATAAGAAATGGGCTAATGTCTCTGGGTGGGCTAAACATGAAGGACACAGGTCAGTTTTGTGTGAACAGGATTTCCATGTTTTGGTAAAAGTGTTCAATGGCAAGGTACCCGTTCTGAATTTAAAATACAAAGACCGGGCAAACGGTTTCCCGATTATATCTAGGTAGGGTTCTCGCCTGGGAATGTCTTTAAACTTCAAAAAATCCTCAGTAAGCCTGCCAATGGATGTGCTAGAATGCCTTTGGGAGCAAATCCAATCCCGATAAAGGTTTTTAAGTACTTGTTTTGGAGGAGAGGTTCTGCTTGACCAAGAGTCCAATAGGCCCAAGTTCGACAATAAGGATTTCATGTCTGTTAGCCATTTGACTCTGGCCCAATGTGGTGATGCCATTATTTCTTCCAGGCCTCTGGCGTAGGCACTAAGTTCCTCTACCCGCCAAATACGGGCCCATAATAAGAGAGGACGAAATTTCGCAATTTCGCCAATCTGAGTACAGCCAAAGTCCATAAATAAGGGTAGAAGTGGGGTACTTTGAGGGAGGGACATTATTTGTCTGCAGAAGTTATTCTCAGATTTTTGAAGAGCTTGTGAAGATGCAAAGCCCCAAATTTCGGCTCCATAAAGTGCAGAGCTGACGCCCTTGGCGGCATAGATCTCTAGGACTGTTCCTATTGGTTTGAACGAACTGGAACGTTGCTCCCTCAATAGGGCACCTGTGATCCTTTTATGATTCAACAGCATCTTATCTAAATGGGGAGTCCAATCCATTTTGTCTGAAATGCGTATCCCTAAATAGTCAAATACTTTTACCCTTTCCAGGGACTCAGTGTTTAAAGTAGGGGGACGCACTTGCTGTTTAGGGGGGTTAAGGACAAGGTATTTTGTTTTATTGGTGTTTATAACCAAGCCCCGATCAGTGCAAAAGGATTGGAAATTGTCCAAGAGTTTCTGTAGTCCCATTGGGGTTTTAGAGATTAGGAGCGTGTCGTCCGCGAAGAGGAGGGTCGGTATACGAACCCCCGCCAGGGATGGTTCGTCAGATGGAAATTTAAGTAAGTGCTCAACCACCCCATTGATGTACAAAGAGAAAAGGGTGGGAGCCAGAACACATCCCTGGCGGACCCCTCTCTCGACCGGAATACAGCCCGTTTTCTCCCCTCCAGAGCCCCACCTAATTTGGGCAAAGCTGTCCTGATGGAGCCTAACTAGTAGGGATAGTAGATACTGTGGGAGCCCCATGTTGGCCAGGACCTTCCATAGCAAGTCCCGGGGGACAAGGTCAAAGGCAGTCTTTAAGTCGATAAATGCGAGATAAAGACTGCCCTTGCCTATCACTACCACCTTCCAGTAAATCATCATAAGCCTGAAGGCCTGCTCTATCGTTCCAGTGCCTACTCTAAAACCGGCCTGGAAATCGGTAAGTATTTTATTTTCATCTACCCAGTTAAGTATCCTGAGTAGAATAACTTTACCAACAACTTTTTGGCTTACATCTAGCAAGCTAATCGGCCTATAATTGGACGGATCATCCCTTGGGCCTTTCTTGTGGATGGGAACCACCTCTGCCCCCTTCCATGACGCGGGAATGGGGGCACCCCTACAAATGGCAAGAAGGAGGGAGTGGATTAATTTGCCCCAAGTAACACCATCAGATTTTAGCAGGTCCCCCGGGATACCATCAGGTCCTGCAGCTTTTTGTGGAGTGATGGAGTTAATAGCATATTCTACTTCCTTCTGTGTGAATTCAGGATCACTGGGGAGAAGAATATAATTAATATAAGGAGAGGATTGAACAGACCCTCTCCCGTTCAGGTCATTATGGCAGGAATAAAGTTTGGCAAAATGGGCCTCCCATACCTGCCCCGAAATATTGCAGGTTACGAGATCGCTATCCGGTCTGTTTCGTGCCCTTATGGTGTCCCAGAAGGATTTAGAGTCTTTTTTCATACTGGCTTCCTTAAGGGTTAGCCAGTAGGCATCCTCCCACTCCCTTTTAGCTACCTGTAGGGCCTTTTTATGGTCTCTTCTAGCAATTTGGATTAGTGGGGGGGACTTCCCTTTGACTGCCTCTATTAGGCGAGATTTGGCCTTCCTGCACGTTGCCGAATACCAATCGTGTTTACCTTTAGGTTTTAGTAGAGATTTTTGTTTCCCTGAGGGCAATTGAACCCAAAAGAGGTCCCCTATGATTTTTACGGCAGCTTCAAATATAGCGGTGGCCTTGTCTGCTGCTATAGTTAGATCAATTGAGCCAATTTCGGCTTGCATGCCCTTAGCCACTTCGTCTATTGTGGATAGTTTGTCAGTGTTACACATAATCTTACTCCACTTTAGACGCCTGCCACAAGTGGCAACAGTAATCCCCTGTGGGCGGCTTAGAGGGACTGGCAATACTTCAATGGGCCAAGGATTTTTTAGGGATAAGGAGAGTGGATTATGGTCGCTCTCTATGGTATTGGTGATAACCATGTCGTTAACATGGCTCCAGAGGCCCCTATCCAGCAGAATATAGTCAATCCGTGTGCATTGACCAACTCTGTTGAATGTGGGAGCACCCTGGAGGTCAGATCGAGTGCGACCGTTGGCAGCTCTTAAAGCAAACTCCAATGTGAGTGCATTTAGGTGGATTGCACTGCGAGTCCAGCGTTTGATGGGTGGGATAGAGAGGGTAGGGATACCCCATCTGCTATCCTCTTCTCCTAGGTCTGGTACTCCTTCTAGGGGAAGTGGTTCATATGTACAGTTAAAATCCCCTGCTACTAGGATATGCCCAGGTCCACTCTGCTCTCCTAACTGAGCCTCAAGCTCCATCATTGTAGGTGAAATACACCCGTTTTTTGTTCCCCTGATATAAACATTATAGAGGTCAACAATTATGCTTCCCCGTAGGCCCAATAGAGAGACAACAAGAATATCCGGGGTTCTTGGCTTCTTAGTGATTATCCTGCAATTAAGCAGGATACTTATCCAAATAATAAGCCCCCCCCGATGGCCGCCCCTTCCCTGCCTTGGATTTTACTGCTGGTGTAAAAATAGTGACAAACCCCACCCGGTGTAATGGTTCAATGGCCCATGTCTCTTGGAATATACAAATTGTATGGGCATCGACCAGGGCATTCCACTCCGGGAGGCCTAATTTCCTTGAGATCCCAGCAAGGTTCCAACTAAGGATTTTTAACTTGCCATGTGCTAAGTTTCCGTCTGAGATCACAGTACATTGGGGGTTAGATGAATCACCACTGTCCCTAATTAGTGTAGGTGATAGCACCTCTAAGTTTGTAGGGAGAGATGTGCCCAGCACTGGATCCTTCGTACCGATGTTAACACTAGGGAGGTTAGTATCTAAACCTCCCTTAGGAGAAAGTCAATCAACCTCATCCAATACACAGTACCTATTTGGATGGGCAAACTGTGTATAGGAAGGGTTGAAAGACAGAGATGGAGACGGATCCTGCCATGGCTGTTGCCATTGCTGATTAGCAGTAAGTGGTGGCTGAGGAAGTTGTTGCCACTGCTGGGTAGGTTGGAAAAAAGGAGGTAAGGGGTGGAAAGGTTGTTGCCACTGGGGACCAACATGATGCGGGACAAAAGATGGGAAGTTAGGCGGTTGCTGCCAATGGTTAGGGGCATAATGAGGGGGACGTACAGGCCCTTGATTACTTGGCTGGTGGAAGTTGGGTCTTGTCGAATTGGGGAGGAAGTAAGATAAGGGGAGTGGTTTAATCTGGGTGGCAGGACCGCTGTTAGGTGCATTACAAATGAAAGTCGCAGCCCCCACGTCCCTAAAATTGACAGTAATTACATCCCCTGATATTGTTTTCTTACTCCTACCCACCCAATCCCCTCTACGCACAGTAAGAATTTCCCCACTCATACTACTAGGTAGTGGTCTATGTAATTGAAGCCACTGGGCACATTTATTTCTTAACTCTACATAAGTCTCTCTAACTCCTTCCTTCAGTGGGGGGACAGCAGTCAACACAACCACAAAAGGAGAAACTTCTGGTGGCAGACTAATAGACTTATAACGAGTCTGCCTTGGCTTAGGGGCTTCAGAGTTATTGGTAGAGTGAGAGGCTAGGATATTCGTAGGTTTCCCTTTGGGGTCCGTGGCTTGGGAAGTGGTAGATTTCGATCCAGCAGCTGGTTGCTGGACGGGTGAAGGATTGCTAACCGCTTTTGGTGGTGGTTGAGCAAGGTTATTCACTGAATGGGGAGGATGTGATGCAGATTGATCTTTGGAAGATGGAAAGATTTTCGCTTTGTCAGTTGAAGACTTAGTGACCTTAGCTGGTGGTTGGGGATTGGGTGGTGGTTCTCTGTACCCTTGTTGCTGAACAGGCCCAAGCTCATTGATCTTATTGGGCCATTTAGTATTAATGAGCGATGTTAGTCTATCCAGTTTAGAAATCAAGGGTTTGATTTGGGCCACTATTGTAGTTTCAAGATCATGCTTGAGGTCCGTGACCATATTTTCGACCCAGCATGGGATGCCAGGCGTTGTGTGTGGAGTAGGTGTCACCAAATTATGATTGCTAGCTTTGGCTTTGGTCTTCTCCTTAGATTTAGACTCCTTAGTTTTGGGCTTAGTTACTACTTTTGTAGGGATAAAAGTAACCTTTCCCCTGGAATCACTTGGCACATAAGGGGTCGACTTGGCAGTTAACCCATCCAGGCCCGGCTCCGTCTCTCTGGGTGTCCGACAGGCTTCTAGGTCTGGGGTCGCCTCCAGATCCACAAAGGACGGGTCCGACTCTGAACAGGTAACTGACAAGTCGACGGCACTCGGTACTGTAACAGTGCCCATGGTGGTCAAGGGCAAGGGCAAGGAGCAATTGTTCGAAGCTTGCTGAGAGGGTGAATTTGCATTTACAAGGGAGCCCAGGGAAGAGCGCTTGGCATTCATGAGGTCCAGGGAGACTCTTTTCTCTAGGAGTACAATGCTCTTGTCGATTGTCTCAGTTACCCATGAGATGAAAAGGTCAATGGGGCCAGTCACTTGAGCTACCTCCGCGGCTTTTTTGGTACAGCTTCTTGTTTTGTGCCGCATGGTTGGCGTTAACAATGAACAGGCTATACCAGGTATTGGGTGGCTGTGGCCTCAAGGAAGGCTGAGTAACAATCGGCCTACCTGGATAGAGGTTTCAGGGCGATGAGACAGGGATTCAGGGCCTGGGCCGTCCTCTGCCGTCCTTGAACGGCCTTAAACGGCCCGCTCTTTGCCCGGTCTTCGCCCCGGTGGCCGCCCCGCGCGCGTCCCGCGTGCGCGTTAGGACTGCACAAAGTTTATAGGAGGAGCAGGTGAGGTGGAGGGGGCGGGAAGAGGACCAGCTGCGGCCGATCAGCGCCGCGCTGCACGCTGGTCCTCGCAGTCCCGCCTCGAGGAGAAGGGTTGATGTTAACTCTCTGAAATCGCGTTGGTGCTCCTGTGCACTCCGAGGTGACCTTGGGCAGGTTGGTCAGCAAAAGTCTTGCCTTCGAGCGGCACCCGCGGAGCGGGGGCCGCGAGGCGTGGAGGTTTTAAGCAGGCGCTGGAAACAGGGATGAAAGGCTGAGCGACAGGCAGGCAGCGCTCACGGCGTCCCAAAGGCAGAACCCACACTCCTGGCACACCGCTTGATCTTTATCGGTGGAGGGGGCGGGAAGAGGACCAGCTGCGGCCGATCAGCGCCGCGCTGCACGCTGGTCCTCGCAGTCCCGCCTCGAGGAGAAGGGTTGATGTTAACTCTCTGAAATCGCGTTGGTGCTCCTGTGCACTCCGAGGTGACCTTGGGCAGGTTGGTCAGCAAAAGTCTTGCCTTCGAACGGCACCCGCGGAGCGGGGGCCGCGAGGCGTGGAGGTTTTAAGCAGGCGCTGGAAACAGGGATGAAAGGCTGAGCGACAGGCAGGCAGCGCTCACGGCGTCCCAAAGGCAGAACCCACACTCCTGGCACACCGCTTGATCTTTATCGGTGGGGGGGGCGGGAAGAGGACCAGCTGCGGCCGATCAGCGCCGCGCTGCACGCTGGTCCTCGCAGTCCCGCCTCGAGGAGAAGGGTTGATGTTAACTCTCTGAAATCGCGTTGGTGCTCCTGTGCACTCCGAGGTGACCTTGGGCAGGTTGGTCAGCAAAAGTCTTGCCTTCGAGCGGCACCCGCGGAGCGGGGGCCGCGAGGCGTAGAGGTTTTAAGCAGGCGCTGGAAACAGGGATGAAAGGCTGAGCGACAGGCAGGCAGCGCTCACGGCGTCCCAAAGGCAGAACCCACACTCCTGGCACACCGCTTGATCTTTATCGGTGGAGGGGGCGGGAAGAGGACCAGCTGCGGCCGATCAGCGCCGCGCTGCACGCTGGTCCTCGCAGTCCCGCCTCGAGGAGAAGGGTTGATGTTAACTCTCTGAAATCGCGTTGGTGCTCCTGTGCACTCCGAGGTGACCTTGGGCAGGTTGGTCAGCAAAAGTCTTGCCTTCGAGCGGCACCCGCGGAGCGGGGGCCGCGAGGCGTGGAGGTTTTAAGCAGGCGCTGGAAACAGGGATGAAAGGCTGAGCGACAGGCAGGCAGCGCTCACGGCGTCCCAAAGGCAGAACCCCTAACATTCTTAGTTTTTAATTATCTGTCACAGATTACTTTCCTGCTTTGCTCTAAATTTATATCCTTCCTAAATTTAATTGGCTATTACTTTTTCCAAAATGTTTACATTAAAAATTATAAAGTCGGGTCTCCTTACCTTTAGTTGTCTTCTATTTTCTTTTTTCTTCTTTTTGCAACTTTTCAAAACCCATAGTTGCAAAACAATCCAAAAATCCAAATATTCCAAGTTTTTTTTTCCCTTTTTTAAAAAAAAATAATCCACTCTTCTTTAAATTTGTATGATTTTTGAATTATTAAAAAGTGCATTATTTGAAAATATTAAAATCTTCTGTTTTTTACTTTTCACAAAAATTGTCAAAAAAAAGCTTCTTCAAATGAGTAAGCATTACTTTCCAAAAATGTTTTTTACAGAAAATATGTTTTTCCAAAAATAATTTAATTTAAAAAGCAAAAACGAAATCCATCATTTTTCAGATTGGATTTTTTCAAATTCACCCATCTCCTTTAGCATATTCTAGAAAGCCACAACATAATTTTAAATGCACAAAATGTTGTAAAAAAAAGAGAGATCCTTTTTTCTTGACTTGACTTTTACCAATACATCACATTCCATTTGCATTTTCATGCTAAATTGTTCAAAAACAACCAATTTTCTCCAAAAAGTGAACAAATATCCATCTCTGTTTGGAAGCAATATTTTTATTAAAACACAAGAACTTATGCATCTTAGTTCACTCCACGACATTACGTTTTTTTACAAATATCTTACTAAAATGCTAAGAATAATATATTTTTGGTAAAAATAAATCCCAAAAATTCACATACCATTTTGATAATCAACTTGTTACATTTTTTTTTACAAAAAGCACTCCATGTGTAACCAAAAATGATCTTGTATCTTCAAGATATCATTTATCAAAATACAACATTATAACAGTACTATAAATGCAACCATCTTTATAATCCTACTCTGTACATTACGTGAAATTATTAACATTTCACTCTGAAATCTGCTTATACATTTAAACAATGGTCATCAATAGTCAAATATGATAACTCTCCAAAATATTTCCAAGAAAATACTCGTACAATTTTTTTGGTAAACCTTAAGTCGAAGAAACCGACAAGTCCCTTTCAAACCACGTGATCTCTCTGAACATTATTAAACAACACAACAATTCCAAAAAAAATAATCCTTATCCAAAAACTGTAAAATACAACTGTTTACTTTCTAAGAAGCTTTTTTCAACATTTATCTAACCTCTTTTTCCTCTTTCTTAATTGAAACAAAAACAATCGATAAATTCAAAAATGCATTTTTTACATATCTTCCGTAGCGATAACAAAAGTTTAAAACATAAACATCTTAGCTTTTTTTTTTTAAATAAAGACAACTTTATCAAAACAGGATAAACATTTCTTACTTTTTTCTCCCAGACCCGACATAGGCATACTCTAGCTATACAATTAGCGACATGCTTTTTTTACGTACATTACATCATTTACGTATATAGCAACCTCTCCTTATCCTTCCCTTACAATAAATGTTTACCTTTTTAAATTAATTACTTAAAATAAAGTTTAAAATGTTTCCTACCTGGACGCAGATCAGCTTCCAGCTGCTTCCACCTTGGATACTCTTCAAAATGGCCGCTTACGCTGACGTTTACGTCGTTACTTAATTGGATGCTACTACGATAAAAAAAGGACTACTTTATTTATTATTATTTATTAAATTGTTTATTTATCTTTTCATAATGTTTCCCTTATAATAAAAATATTGAAAAATATGTAATAAAATCATACAAATACAAACAAAATTTCTATATGTTTAATAAAAAATAAATATATTATGAAACAATGTTATGGTTTTTTTATTATATTCAATTTATCATGCATTACTTTTTTTTCTGATTATATATTTTTATAAATTATATATTTGTCTCCTTACCTGTTTTCTGTTTCCTTTTCCCATCTTTATATCTTCTATCTTCTTCTTTCCAACATTCTTTTTCTGTTCCGCGAGACTCATAGCAAGTAACATGAAAATAAAAGAAGGACAATGTTTACCATTGGATTCAATGTTAAAACGTGAGAACCGAATCTTTCATTATTTTATTCTTTAACATTATTTTTTGTAAAAATATAATTATATTTTTTTATACTTATATAATCCTTTTACATACATAAGTATACATTTTAGAATTTTAAATCGAACCATTTATTTTATGTAAAAAAAAACACATTTTTGTTGGTACAATATTTATAACTTTATTAACAATAATATAAATAATATTTAATAATGTTAAAAATATTGTCTTAAAGAACTGTTTTAAAAAACACGTTAATTTATATTTATTAAATATTGTGCACATTGCCTTTTAAAAGAAATAAAGTTTATTATAAATAAAATATTTTTAAAAATAACATAATAAACTAAAATATATATTTTTGATTAATATTACTAGTTATACAAAATTTACATAGTTATATACAATTTTAAATTTACAATACATATAAACTATTTTTTATAGAACATAAAAAAATACTGTAGTAAAAATATTTATGCAAAATAAAAAGGGTAATAAGAAATAAAAAACTAGTATTACTTTTTCAGCAAAAGCAAAAGTTTATGAAATACCATTTTTTTAAAAAGAAATACCAAAGTATTTTTGGTAAATCTTTAGTATCATAATAAAAATAATAAAAATAATCTAGTATTAAGATTTAAGCTAAAATAAATAAATAATAAAAAAAATACACTAGTATTATTTTTCAGCAAAAACTAAACTTTATTAAATGCCTTTACATTTTTCAAACATTACCATTTTTAATTTTTCAATTCTTAATTTCCATTAAAAAAATTAAAATAGTAATACTTAAAAAAAATACTCTAGTATTAATATTTAAACATAGACAAAAGATTATCTAATACTACTACTCTAATATTAGTTTATACATAAAATGCGTTGTAAATGTACATGCGTTGTAAAGGTACTTGCATTGTAAAAGTATGCGTTCTAAAAGTATGCGTGGTAAAAGTCTTTGCGTTGTAAAAGAAGCGTGGTAATGGTATTGCGTGGTAAAAGATGTGTTGTAACAGTTGTATACCTTGTTGGGGAGTAGGTAGTGGCCAATGAGATCAGTGGAGAAGTATGGCTCACTGGTTAGAGGAGGCAGACCCTGAAGCAGAGGTCAGACCCGGGACCAGGGTTCAATTCCCGACGTGGCAGGGTCTTGAGCCCAAATGTCCACGGACTCGATAATTCTCGCTTCGGTGCCTACTCGAATCATGGGTTCACACTCTGCAACTCTGGGCATTAGCTTGCTTAATCTCCACTATGCCCCCCCCCTGCGGCGAGATGCCAGGATTTCACCTTGGGGATGCCCAGTACGGGTTATCTCACAGGGAAAAAGCCAGGACGGGTTCCCAAAGCAAGCGCTGAGATGCCTCACGGTGATTCAAGCGCTATAAAAGAAGACAAAACATAACATTGCCAACTCTAAGAAAAAAACATTTATTTTTAAATGAGCCCCGTTTCCATTAAGGAAAACGGGTTCGATTTCAATAAAAAAGAAAGTTGTCTTCACTTAAAATACGATCAGACATGGTGCCCTGCTGAACCTATCAGGCCACCATACCTATTGTGATGTCATCCAATTATAGTGAGTCTCAATTAACAACCTATTCATGAATATCGATGATGTAGGTCAGATTAAGACCCACTATGACTTGAAATTTTGTGAACCGACCTATTAATACAAGGTCGGCTCGCAAAACTCCTTTCCATTCCCAAAGAGTGTCATATGGCACCCTACTGTTGATAGTTGTATGTCAGAGTAGCTATTCTAAATATTGTTGGGATTTAGACTTTCTAATACTAGTTTTAGTGATGCTTTACCTTGTAAATGATCTTCAGGACTGGTTATTTCTGTCAAGTGATATGATGGTTTCCATATTCTACCGAACCCACCAAGAGAACGTACTGCTACTTGTATTTGCCCTTTGTCTCTGCTCACAGTATGCAAATCAGGACCTAGATTACTTATCCTTGTAAGGCAACATGACTTAATATTGCTACAAACAATGCAAGAATCTCTGATCTTGTGAGAGTCGCCTGTAGTTGATGAAGGTAGAACTGGAACCCCAGTCATTGGTACCAGATACCAGCATGTAATTCCCTAACCATATCTACTGTCTAAGCTGGGACCATTTGATTTATGTGTGCACACTGATTCCAGTGAGATCCTTTTCAACACTGAGCCCGAATGCTGTAATTTATTGTGCTCACCCATTGGACAATTTCACAAGGTTCCTAGTGTATTAGGATATTGAAAGTTACAGATGTGCTTTCCTGGAAATAATGTTAATTCAGTGGTTAGCCGTAGCAAGTAGGTCCTCACACAGAAGGTTAATACAGTTGTGCTGGAAAACTGTCAAGTTACGTCTATCAAATGTGATCCCTACTCTAGTGGCCTTAACCGAGCTGCAGAAAAACAAGGGACTGGGGATTTGATATAGGTGTAACAGCATTCCTGATGATTTGGGCACCTCATGTATATCCCTGCATTCTGAGATCTGAAACAAAGGTCAGATAACCAAGCATCTCTTCCTCAGACCTGGACTTCCTGACATGTATGGCTTCCTCACTTTCATAATGAGTAAATGCCCTCTCTAACATAATGCTGTTGATTGAGCTTCAGAGGCCAAAGATCTGTTGGACTTTTTATTTAAAAATGTCAAATGCATAAATCGCACTTTATGTGGAGACAGGATGCATTCTCTTGTCCATCACAAATTCCTGCATCCAGTCATTCATGCATGAATCCATCAATGAGCTCAGTGATCCATCCATTCCTCTACTCACTGTTCTGTTGGTAGCTTTCACCACTCATCTGGTTACCAAACAAAACACAAACTTGCCAATCAATAAAAACACCTTGTGTTGGGACAGAATGGCCCTTTGCAGGGTAAGAGACGTGTATCCCTGCCCTGAGTGCCCGACTGTACTGTTGTCTGGATCCCTAATGCTGAGCTATGTCATTGATGAATAGAGATCATGGGTGTGTGCCATAACATAGACCTGTCTCACGGACTGCGGTCTTGTTGGACCAAGAGGGTCATAGTGATGGAAGGCTATTGTCTTCACTAGGAGCAGCTATCGTGGACTGAGCCGAGGAGCGAGGCTTATGTGGAGGGCATCAGGCCTGCATGGCCTCGTGGTGGGGGGCTCCGCGTGCCAGAGAGGGGGCCACCATGAACATCAATGCCAGGTCAGCATGACCGTGCTGGTAAGTGCTATGGATCTGACCCCGTATTCCAGGAGTGGCCGCCGGAGACACTGAGGTTTGTTTCTGCGAGCCTTGACTGATTGTCTGACTCTACCTCACTGAGAGTCGGTGCAGAAGGGCTGCTTGGCCCAGTTGAGCAGGATCCAGAGTAGGTCTCGTCCTGAGGCATCAGGAGTAAAAGGCCTCAGCCACCATGGATGGGCTCAGTAACTCCTGCTAGCCCTGCGGCCCACTGAAAGGGGTTCTGACACCTTGCTACTTTGCGACTTAAATCACAGCTTATGAAGCAGCCAGCTGAGGGAGTTCTTTGGGCTGTGCACGGAAAACAAGAGGCAGATGATTTAAGTAATGGTGAGATTATGTTACCTATGCGAGTCTATATTCTTATTATTATTTTAATTCCTGATTATGAACAACTGGGTGAAATTTATTTCACAAAACTCATCCTACCCTCACATTGCCAGACACCCTCTATATTGAGATGAATCATAATCAATACCCAAGTCCAAAGGACATTACTTAGTTATTTATTTTCTATTAAGTGTCTGGTGTCTTGTTCACCAGCACAGATGTCAAGAGATGGCAGGTGCTTTCAGCGAATGTGCAACACCAAAACCTGACACATATGATGAAAGCAGTGCCCTCACTAGATATCTAACACCACAGATTTTCTGTAGACCAAGGGCCCGATGTAGGTAAATCTTTTTTACCACTTCATAAATACTGATTCATACCGAATCGGTATTTAAGAAGTGGTAAAAAAGAGAAGGGCAGATGTAGGTAATTTTATTTAAAAAAAATAAATACCGAATCGGTAATGCCCATTGATTCCTATGGGCATTGAAGCCCATAGGAATCAATGGGCATTACCGAATCGGTATTTACCGATTCGGTAATTACCGATTTCTGCAAGGGTGCAGGGGGTATCACTTTGACACCCTCTAGCACCCCCAATACTGGCTTGTGTGCCATGTGGCACACAGACATGTCTGTCTGTCACATGGCGTAGGTGTGCATGCACACATGTGCATGCACACCTGGATTCGGTATTTTAACACCCAATTGAATTGGGTGTTAAAATACCGAATCTGAAAGGCCTGTGGGACTCAGAAGAGTCCCACCTACATCTGGAAGATACCGAATCGGTAAAAATACCGATTCGGTATTTCACAGATTCTGTAAATTTACCGATTCGGTAAATATACCGAATAGGTAAATACTGTCCCCCTACATCTCAAAGTGCCAAATACCGGTCGGAAACGGCCGATTTTGGCCGTTTCCGACCGGTATTTGCCACCTACATCGGGCCCCTAATGATTTTCTATCCATCTATTAGGGCCATACTGGCCTATCTTTAAAGTCAACGTCCATTGAGAACAAACCAGCAGTAAATGAATAATGTGCCCCAGGCCACCAATATACAAAGCCTCGCAATTATTTCCAATAAGCAGAATCAGTATCTTTGTCAGGGGCGTAGCTTGAATTTGGTGCACCAAGTGTAGTGGCACCGGGACCCAGAGACTTGTGGGGGTCCCAGGAAGCCTCAATAATGCTATATTTCACAGTTCAAACAGTGGTCATGGGGCACATTTCCTTCCTTGCACTAGGGCCCTTGGCACACTCTTACACCACTGATCTATTTGCATTGAACATGCGTGTGTTCCAATTATTTATTTCTGTAGGGATTCCATATGCTTTTATGTGAAGAAACCCCAGACCTGTTGCACCTGCTGCCCTCAGTGAAGAACTCAGCCAGGGACGGTAGCCTATAGTTTTGCAAACTTTTATAACCATTCTCCCTTGTCAGGCCGCACTGGAAAAAGGAGTCTAATCTAACATCCTTCACTCCCGATGGACCGTACGTTGCATATTAATTTTAGGAACATACAGATTTTGTGTAACAACCTCTGTCAGTCTTGTTATACTCTCATGGACACAGGGCAGGAACACTACATTTCTCCCTCCTGTGATTTGCCTGAAAGCGCCCTGAGTCATGTAAGTAGAGAATAGAGGATCTGTGTTACCTAACCACTGGTTCAATGAATATTAATAGTTTAGGCTATCTCTGTTGGCAGCGACGCATGTTGTTTACAGTGCTTAGATACATCAAAGCATGGGCATCAGGTGAAATGAAGGAACACATTATCAGTATCATCACAAATTAGTTATTGTTGTGAAACTTGAAAGGTATATCTAACTCTCGGTGAAACTAACAAATGTGATATTAGTTGGCAAGATCCTTCTTCTAAAATATAGCTTTGCAAGAGGATAAAACAAGATCAATTTAGCTCCGATACAAAATGCAGTGTTGGAGTTTAACTTAAATGAGGTGGGCATATGTTAACCAACCTTTCTGGAAGGGATCAGGGGATTTTCCGTTTCGATTTCTCAAGAACGCCAGTCAGAACTGCCAAACTGCAGTTAAGGCACTTGTGCTGCTACTGAGTAGAGCGGACTTTCTTAGCCGTGCGAGCTACTATGCCTTGGTTTGAGATTTGTATTTTCCACAAACCCTTCCATCCTAAGCTCCAACTTGCCCTATCTGAGATCCAACAGCACTGGCCAGTCTGAGTCTGCTATCCCTGCCCTCAAAGGAAGAGAAAGTCTCTACAAGAGGAGAACCAAACTAGCAAATCCATTCAGAGCAAAGGAAGCCGTGCACCAATGAATAACCACCCAAAGGCGCCTTACACAGCCTGGAGTTTTCTGAACTCTGATTTTGTACTGCCATGGCCTCCTGAAGACAAACAGAGCCTTGGGCCAATCCAGATAATAAGGTTTCTTAAGCTTTGGGGGTGCGCCCTAACACCGCTGCAAGGGCAGGAGGCTCTCTCTATCTGGACTGATCTCCAAGTGGTCCACCATGTTTCAAGTTCCCCACAGACAGGCAAGCAATTGTTCTGGAATGTGAAAAAAGACAATTCCGACTGGTCCAACAAACCATAGAGGTATGACAGGCAGATCTGACAGTCATTATTCTGTGAACTGTTTTGCTTTGCTGAGTTGTTGAACCTTGCATTAGCCAACACCGCCCTAAGATTAAGCCTTGACCCCAGGTCACTGTACAGAACATTGTGAGAAACCTAATTTTAAGAAATCTCTGACTTCCCTCTGAAAGGGTCTCTGGAGCAAAGTCTCTGTGGAAGTTTATCTAAAGGGCTTGGGCTACTCTTGTTCCCTCAGGCTGCAAAGAAGATTTCTGACAGGTTGTCTGTCTCTTACAGCTCTTAATCAGTTCTCATGAATTCATTGAGCAGAGAAGACGAAAAGTTCAGGAACGTATTGTTCAAAAGTGCACAGACTGGCTTCACATCACTCAAGGTGTTGAATATAGAAATGAGACGGACACGTTCCCTAATGTCAGTGTCTGGCAGTGCCAAGCGTGCAATGTATTTATTTATAAGTATGCTGTTTTCTTGCAAACGTGTGAAATAAAAAACACAAGTTTAAAGGTGAAAAGGTAATAGTAAACATATAAAGCAACATAAAGAGAGATTAGCCACCAGCCCTGGCACTGCCTGCAGGACAGCTAATGCCTGAAGTGGGCTGACTCATGCCCAATGCTGCATGCGGCGGCGCGTGGAAGCAAAATGTGAATTACTATTCCGCAGACTAGAGGGCGAAGCCCTCTGTATATATTCAAATATATGTATTTTGTTATTCATGAACATGAAGCTAGTGAATCGGCTACACCTGTCTGTAGGCCATCCCTAACAAGCTCCACTTAATACAAATCTAGTTAGCAGCGAATCCCAGGCTGACATTCGAAGTGCCAATTGTTGTCTTTTTATTAGGCATTCATGGATTGACTGCACTCGGCAGGGGCCATCACAGCCTAATTACAGTGGCTTCAAGACCCAGCAGCAGCCCGAGCTGCATCTGCTGCACTTAGACTCCGTCAAAAGGGATCAAGACAAAAATCAACAGCAACCCATGGACGAGCCAACACCTCGCCTCTGGCAGGGACAAATGTCAAAGCCACGCCTTCATTCTCTATGCAAATCGCCACTTTCACAGTGAAATGAGGCCTCCTAGAGAGTTTCTTTGTGCAAGGAAATGATCTGAAGTGTGTACAGAATGCAGGGCACTGGGATACGTTCCAGGCCTAAAATAACTTAATAGTGTGAGGGTGATGCAGGGCTTTAAGTGGGATGAAAATACTGGGGGTCTGTCAAAGGGGCGTGACCAATGTAATTAAGGGCGTGGCTTAAACACATTTGAGTGAAAAATCTGTGCTTAGCATAGTGTGCCACCAGACTTGTATTTTGCTGTTTCTGTCGTAGCATCCAGATATACGATGCACTAAGTAACCTCATACCAACAACAAGTCAGGAATATTGGCTTTGTCAATGGTTGGTAGTTGCATAACATAAATAAGTAGCAACTAATGGAGGGCATGTTTCCTAAAAGCAGCTATACATCTCTTTCCGAATGACTCCATGGGCTTTATGCAATGTAGCATGAACAATTGTGAGAAGTAAATAAATGTAACAAATGAAGAAAAGTCCATTTACAAGGTGATGTGCTGTGGCCTCTTAGAAAGATTCATGTCATTGAAAGAGGCTTCTGTTGTATGTGGGCCCTAGGCCCTCATACTATTAAAATGAGGAGACACAGGCACAGGTATTGTAGTTGGTTAACTGGCCCTGAGCATGTGCGCTCAGCCCTTTTTTATTTAGCAGGGTCATCTGACTGATGACGCCTGTGGTGGGTGGGTGTTCAGTGTGTGACAACATACTGAACACTAGAACGTATCCAGCGCGAAACTACATCCCTCCCAAACTTTAATGAAGATCCAAACAAAATGAAGTCCGAATTTGAGGGAGAGAATACAAAATTGCAAACCCAAACATAACTCAATGCAGATGACTTCCACATAGTCTCTGCGCTGCTGGTCATCTATCGGCGAGGGTATCTTTGCAGCCAGGACCATTAGTTCTCCCTGGCACAATGTTCAGGTGCCCTGTGGATGTGCTCCTTTTGTACTGGCACCGTGGAAGTGTGCTTTACAGTCCATTTCTTCTAACACTGCAGTTAGTAAAAAAGTGCGGATGGAATGATGGTGGATCATTGGTGTGCTGCTGTCCACTGTATAATCCTGGTTGAGGTGTTTTCTCCAGCTGGTGGCTGTCTCCAACAAGATCTGCATTTGCAGGATATCCCTCTCATGGATACCCCTCTCTCGTGGGTGTCCCCTCTCACTGGACGACCCGGAGGCCCTTTGTTGCCAAGCTTCCACTTGACCGGTGGGCTGCCGCATTGTCGCTCCAAACGCGTTGGAGGAGTCGCTAAGGGTCCCTTCTCTGTGTCCGAAGCTCCACCTGAAAAGGGTGTTGTTGGCACTTGTACTGTCGCATGCTACCGTTGTTCTCCCTGGATCTCCAGAGCAAGCTTAAACGGTCCATCTCTCGTTTCGGGATCCGCTGCCACCGGTGTCCCTGAGGCCTCTGACCCTTGGAAAGCCACGGTTCTGTGTCCGTTCCATCCCAGAGGTGGTTGTTACCAATGGACCGGCTCGCTCGCCTCTGTCGTTTCCGGGTGATCTTCGGGTTTGCATGTAGATGTGTACTCCCAGTGGTGTCACTGTCACTGGGCCCTCAGCGCAGGGTAGAGAGATACTGCACGATTGCTTCATATATGCAATCCAGCCAACTGCATTGGCTACTGCCGACTGATGGTGACCTTTAAGGATGGCATAGGGTAAACATGAGCCTGGAGCACGGATGAAGAAATGCTGGGGGCAACGAGTGACAAAGTGGTGGTATCAAGTAGGAAAGGAAGACCCAGCCCAGTGTATTGTTTCTGGCCGATCTAATGAACAGTGTAGGTCCAATTCCTCAAAGGCTGTCTGAATTAGGAACTCTGACGAGGAGGTAGTCAATGATATTAGTGGCTTTGCCTGGCACAATGGAACCAAACATTCATTGTTCACAGTAGGGAGATTATATAGGAAAAGGACTGGATGTGATGTATTTTAATGCTTCTACAGTAGATTATTGTTCAGAGAAGGGTCAGAGATAGTCTGAGGGCTGAAGTTATGTTATGTTATGTATTTGTTTAAGCGCGAACAGCTGCCCCAGCAACGAGGCGTCCCAGCGCTAATAACCATGAAATAACAGCTGAGGGGAATGAGAGGGAACAGCGAGATGGCCTAGGACAGAGGGAACAAATGAGTTTTAATTGCCTTCCGGAAGGCGGACAAGTTATTCAGGGAGCGAATGTTCAGTGGCAGGGAGTTCCAAAGTTTTGCCCCCAGAACTTTGAAGGAACGGCCACCCATTCGGCAGAGCTTCGTTCGGGGGATAGTCACAAGATGTTGACCTAGGGAGCGCAGATTGAGCTGAGGGGTGTAAGGTACTAAGAGCGGGCGTAGGAGTTCAGGACATTCTGATTTAAGAATTTTAAAAGCAATAGTGAGGGTCTTGAATTGAATTCTAGATAGATTCGATCGGCAGCCAGTGTAGTCTTTGAATGGTAGTTCTGACGGAGCACCTACGGGGGAGGCCCACCACGGCCCTTGCCGCTGAGTTCTGTACCCGTTGCAGCCGTGCTATATCTGCTTTATTGGCGCCTAAAAATAAAACACTGGCGTAATCCAACCGAGAAAGAATGATAGATTGAACAATTAGCTGGCGCGTTTTTGAATCGAAGAAACCGAGTATCGGGTTGAGACTCCTCAGCAGGCCCACACAAGTAGCTTCCACTTTCTTTGTGTGGGTCTGAAAACTGAGCGAGGAGTCCAGCCAGACGCCCAAGTTTTTCACCTGAGTTTTTTGGTGAAGGGATGGGGCCCAGCAAGGAAGGCCACCAGTGATCACTCCAGTAACAGGAGTTTTTACCGAGGAGCAGCACCTCCATTTTCCCTGCGTTCATTTGTAAGCAGTTGCCCGTCATCCACTTGGCAACTGCAGCTAAGCCATCCCTAAATCTCGTAGCCGAGATTGAAGGGCCCTCAGTGAGAGTGATGACCAGCTGCGTGTCGTCGGCGTATGACACCAGCGTGAGGTCCCACTCTTTGGCCACTGCCGAGAGAGGCTGTACATAAAGGTTAAAAAGGGATGGACTGAGTGCAGAGCCCTTGGGAACTCCTTGGCCGATGGGGTGGGACTGGGAGATAAACGGAGGGGCTGAGACCCGGAAGGACATGTCCTTCAAGAAAGAACAGAACCAATCAAGGGCAAGATCACTAATCCCTATAGCCTCTAGGCGTTTTAGCAAGATGTTATGGGAGACCGTATCAAAGGCTGCGCTGAGATCAAGTAGAATCAGCGCAGCACTCTGACGGGAATCAAGTATATTCCGGAGGTGTTCAGTGGTAGTCAACAGGGCAGACTCTGTACTATGTCCTGGCCTGAAACCGTTCTGAGATGGGTCCAAGATGGTATTTTGGACCATGTGGTGGGACAGGACATTATTCACATGGGCTTCTGCTAGTTTAGACACCCATGGAAGCAGCGAGATAGGTCTAAAGTTTTCCAGCTTTGTGGGGTCTAAAGTAGGCTTTTTAATAATAGGGGAGACCCATGCTTGTTTCCAGCAGGTAGGGACCACAGCCGAAAAGAAGGAGAGATTAAGTAGCGTGGCCAAGGAAGGGAGGAAGAAATCTAAAGATTCAAGAAATTGGGCCGGTCTCATGGGATCTGTAGGGGAGCTGGACTTAACCTTTCTGACTAGAGGGGAAATACAGCTTTATAAACGCTTGAGTTACCCCAGGGAGCTGCATGACGGGAGGTCTGTACTCTGCCTTCAATCAGGATGACACAGAAATTTCCTGCTCTATGAATGTCCTTGGAAACCCACATTAAGATATGGATCTTGCACGACCTCAGTTGCAACATACATGTCTTTAGGTAACAATGCGATAACACAGCCCATGCAACTGAAGACCTGATTCACAATGGGCCTCTGCACGCTTGTCTGAGGTCCAACAGCTATGGGGGAGACTACACACTCTGGACAGAATCTCCACAATGAGAATTTTCATAGCGGAGACTTCCCCACGACTGCGGGGTCTCCACCACACATGCAGAGGCCCTTTGTGAGAAAGGCACATAGACTTTTACTACAGAAGATCCAACTGAGTGTTCCAGTTTCCCTTCTTGTCCTTAGACTTGTGCCTACCTGGGACATTACCTCCTAAAAGATCCTTTAATTTTGGCTTATTGTCCTGTGATGTTCCCTCTTATTCAGTAGCACCCATGCTTCATCACGGCCAGTCAAACAGCTTATTTTTAACGAAACATTATCAGTTGATAAATCTGCAATTAGTTAATGGCAGTTAAAATGTTGCAGTCAGCGCTAGACACTATTTGGTAGGAAATGACCACAACTGGGACTTCATATACGAAATGTGACACAGCATTGACTGATTTCTCTATCCTTAGAAATGAAAACAGTTTGTGCAATCATTTCAACATCTTAGACTCAGTTGGGTATGACGGAAATTAAATTGGAGCGTTTGAAAGTACATGTTTGAGAGGATTCCTGATTGGAGCCAAAATGTCAAATCAGAAACCTCAAGTAATGAATCTGGAAGACCAAGCAAGGTGAGATAACATCTGTATTCACGGGATCCCATGGAAGGCAGAAAAAGAGTGCATGATTGCATTTTTTACTGAGTTCTTACCATGTTGTCTTGATTTGTAATTTGAATAACCCCTAGAGTTTCAGTGGCCTTTGAATATTGTCAAGAAGTGTAAATAAGAGAGTACACCCTGCCCAATAATTGCATGCCTTCGTAGGCACCAGCATTCAAGATTAATCTTGCAAACACTTAAAAAAGGGATGGTCCAGAACGTTTTGAGTGGGCACCATCCACTTTTCTGCTTCATTTACATACTCAAAACAAACAAAAGTTTCTTGCACTGAGACCAACAATGCATCATTTGAATATTAAATATGAATTTTGAGATTCGACAAACATGCTTATCACGATAAATGGGAAAATGATGGAGAAAACAAACACCACAATTTCGGAGGAATTTTTTTGACTACTTAGGGGTTGATTCCAACCTTGCTCGGAATGGCTCGGAACGCGATCCGGCCGCAAAAGTACGAGCCGGACGCGTGTTTTCCGACCAACTTGTACTACTGTATGAGTCAGCAAGTACGATGCGGGAAATGTGAAATCGCAGACTGAGACGTTTCAGGGTCAATAGAGGCAATTTCTGACCAAGCCAGTATGATGCACGATTCAGACAGCCGGATCGAGACTTAGTTTCTGACTCCTAAAAGTTCTGGGAAGCGGACTTCGGGGGTCTGCGCCAGACCCCCCTTCACCCGTAGCCATACCAGTTGGTCACAGGGGGAACCCAAGGGTCCACCCAACACGTGCATGTATGGTGCGGGTGGCACAGACATGTCCCCACTGCAGGAGGCGCCCTTTTGCGCAACATACCTTTTTCGTCAATGGGAGCCTATGAACGCGTCATACAACAGGCTTCGAATTGACCTCAATGGGGCTCCGAGCTACCCGTGTCTGTAAACGCGTGTTCGCATCGTACTCGGTCGTTCATAGCCCGGGGTGCAAGTCGGTCGGAAAGCACTTCGTATCTGACTCGTACGGAGGGTTTTCCCAACGAGATCGGAATCGGCCCCTAAGTAGAGACAAGGGTGTCACCACATCAACTTCAGGAGATGACTAGTCGGAAGACCAACAGCGTCACTAGGAGCATGTTAAGCAGAACATGTTGGTTAGACCACCTGACAGAGTGTCTGAAAAAGAATTGTGGAGAGATTTAAGAGGGACAGAAAAGAAAGTCTTGATACACTCTGAAAACAGATGCTACTAATCACCATAAATCGATATGTTTCTCTATTGATATGGATATCTTTTTCAGGACTCGGCTGGTAACGCTGTTTAGCATAATTTTTGTTCCTAGAGTTGTCAGAATTGGGAGCACCCATGGGCACATTTTAAGTGATTCAAAATTAGATCTGATAGCTCGACTAATACCACAATAGTTATTATTATTATTATAGAGGCTTTTGTAGCGCGCTCTGTTACTAAACCAATAGTATCCTGGCGCGAGAGAGAGGGGAGACAGATAGGAGTGAATCCAGGGTCGAGAAACAGCCATTAAACAGTGATGTTAAAAAGATGGGTTTTTAGGCCCTTCCTGAACACCATGATGGATGAAGCTGTTCTCAAATGGAGAGGAAGGGTATTCCATAGTTAATGGTGTTTACCTATCACTTCTATCTACTTAGTTTTATAGGCTGTCCCCTTGACTCTGCCCTGGTTCTTATAGAGGGATCAACCAGAAGGCTAGTATTTCAGACCTAGAGACATATTTGCAAGCCCCTATCTCCACAGGAACGTCACTTTTAGTGACATTACTGTGGCGATATGTGCTTCGCCTTATTTACAAGGCAGCGTTAAACCGCTAAACGTGGCTTAACGCTGCCTTGTAAATAAGGCACCTTTTTACACTGTACTTAGCGTGAAAGGGAAGGGCAATGAGGGTTGTGGTGGGCGTTCCACCTCAACACCCATTGATTTTGACGCTGCCCACTATTTACCAGGGCAGCGTAAATAGGAGGCAGCATCAAAATTAAGACCAGGGAAAACCTGCATTATGCAGGACACATAGAAAAAGAAACATGCCATTGACTGTTTATGTGCAGGAAGGTGACCCTTTATTCATATAAATAATATAAAAAAAGATATTTTTTAACTTTTGTTTATGTGTAGGAAGGGACACTTTCCTGGTCATAAACAATCTTCCCCTCATTGCAGACACCCTTGAGCCATGGTGCAAGGGAGCCTGATGCAGGGCTCCACCATACTGTTGTAAATATGGTGCAGCCCTGCGTTTCCGAAGTGGAGGAGCGTGGTGTTAAGCCAAGGAAGCTAAAGTCACGATCTGCCACTTCTTTGTAAATATTCCCTCTACTGACATTTTGGCCTGTTAGATATACATATTAGCTGCACTATTGCATGTATGAATTTTCCTCCAATTTATGGCATATTGCTCATTTTGGATGATGTTTTAAGGCATGATAGGGCGGGTGGGGATTTCAGCCTTATATTCCAAATCGTCATTTTAGATCAGCCAATCTAAACTTGTTGATTGTTCCTAGAAGTTAAAAAAAAGAGCCTGCGCGGAGCTAGGTTCTCAGTGATTGCTTCCAAAACATGGAACTCTCTCCCACTTGAAACGAGAGCTATTGATAGCTACGAGTTATTTAGGAAACACTTGAAAACCTATTTGTTCAGACAAGCCTATGGTTAATCTTTTACCATAGCGGCCAGTATCTACCTTAGCACCGATAGACTTTATGGGTGAATATATGCTTAATAAATTCACCATAACATTACATAACATAACATAGCATAGCACAGGAGTTGGGATCCAGTACCACAGACACAAGTTCACAAATGACACTATTCTGAATATTCGAGTCAGTCATCCTACCTTTTCATGTCCGTTTCCCCATTACTTTTAGGTTTTACAGCTCCTCTGAATCTATAAATTTTCTCCTGCATCACTACTCCATTCCTGTCTTGCAGCTGTGCAGCATGTTATTTCCGCCTCCTCCCAGTGTAGGCAGACCAGTGTAATTTCACTGTCCACTATCTAAATATCTAAATTGCATACACACCGCACCCACTATTATAGCAGGCTCAGACAAGAGAATGATCTATTATCTCCTGGGATGTTATTGGCTTGACCTATTATATAAAATAGAAAAAAAGTGCTATCCACGTTAATTTGTTACAATAATATTGGTGATTTGGGAAAGTGGCGCACACACCAGTATGGTCTTCAGTTATCCAGATTATAAAAAAACATTTACATAGGGTGCTTAAGGAGGAGGTAGAGCCACCAAGTCTTCCTCATTAGGGAAGTAGACAACAGTCTTTTCTTCACAGTTTACGTTAGAACTCCAAGCACTCCAAAGTCAAATCAGGTCCTTATTGCACGTATATTTCCAATATCTATTATTCAGACATTATATTTCATATTCTTAAATTAAGTTTCTTGGTACACGGTTCTTAACAAAACAAAACAGCTTCATGCCACAGCTTCATGCCAACACGTGTTTCGGCTGTTATTATATGACAGGATTTCATCAGGGCTGAAACAAATGCGACAATGGGGTCAGGAATGAGAGGATTCAGGATAAACCTATTCACCCTCTTAGTGCCATGCAATTCAAAGAAAATGAAGGTGCAAACGTACAGTGTAATAGTTCACAATATAAGGACAGATCAAAGTAATATATATGAAGGCTTCCACCAGAAGAAATATGATACATGGTGTAACAAGAAAATATCAATCTATATAAGAATCATGGTCACCTCTTGATGAGAAATGCAATGTGCCAAGAAAATCAATCTCTAAATAATGGGGTGACACATACTAGTCCAATTCCTGGGTAATGCTCGGTACAGAAACAATGGTCCTAGACTAAGTGCCTTAGGAAGGTATTCATTAAGTCAAACTCTATGAACATGATACACATAGAACTCAAGTTACAACGTAGAGTACCCCAGTAGTTTCTCAATTTAATTAAGTACATCCTCAAAAAGACACACAAGCACCATAAATAGCTTAAATAGTAACTGTTTAATCTCACAATTATTATAACAGAACACTGTAGGTAACGTTTCAAAACAGAAAACCAACAAACGCTGGATTATTAAAAAAACCACTTGGGTTGGCAAACTACATCGCTCTTTTCACAGAAGCCAACCCAAATTCCATACACTATGGTGGAATGTCTATGACAGCAAGAATGAAGTGGGAGGATGGCTCCAATTCACTCTAGGAAAAACCCAAACTACACTATATATATTTATTGAAGCTCTAGAAAAAGAGCAAAGCTAGCAATAACCACGAATAGAGCAAATTGTAACCTAAATTGCACTTAAAATTAGCAAACAAACCAAAAGTATGTATGACCTGCTACAATTCAAAGTAACACACTTCATAAACAACACAGGTTTAGATTACTTCAAAACAATAGCTGAAAGCATTTTATAAAATAACTCCACCATAGCCTGTCCCAAGCCTAGCTGCGAAAGGAGGAGGGTTATGCGTGGGGATAGCTGCCCCACCATGTAAACAAATCCTAGCTACAGAAAGGACATCTGATTGGATGGGAAGCCCAAAGTCAGAGAGTCATCACAGCAACCTTCCGGGCAAAGAAAAAGAGAATCAAGATGTATGTTATCCAGTAGTATACACCTACAAATGACAGCAAAGAAGAGGAAAAAGAACAGTTTAACAACAGACTCCAGTTCGTCCTGGAGAAATGCCTTGAGTAGACAAGTGATTGGGGGCCCTTATTGCCAAGATTGGAAGCGACTACACTGGGTATAAAGAAACTATGGGCCTTGGTGACATGAATGGGAATGGTGAAAGGTTCCCTGAACTGGTGATAGGCAGAAATATATTCCCACACAAAAGAATATACAAGACAACATGGGTGTCACCACACCATTCAACAGAGAATCAGATCAACCATGTCTGCATTTCCAGAAGTCCCTGCAGTGATGAGAGGCATCAGACCATCACCCTGTCATGGCCAGGCTAAAGCAAAAGCAGAAGAAAGTATGGATGGAGCTGACAAACCAATGCCAGTGATATATCACTACCCTTCTCAAAGATGCACAGAAATGGAGTGAATACTCAATCACCCTCAGTAACAAGTTTCAATTCCTGCAAGAACTAGAGGATGAGACAGACCCAATATAAAGTCACTTAGAGAAGATCAAAGAAGCAGTGAAATCAACCTGTCAGGTGATTCTGGGTTCCTAGAAACACCAGCATAAAGAATGGATCTCAACTGAGACTCTCCAAAATACAAGAGAGGATGGAAAATAAAGCAGCAGTCAACACATGCCAAGGAAGAGCAGAAAGAACAAATGCTCAAGGTGAATACACCAAAACCAACAAGGTTGCAAAGAGAAGCTTAAGGGAAGACAAGCCAATATTAAGTGATGGTCTTGCGCAGAAGCCCAGGAAGCAGCAAGCCATTGAAACTTGAAAGAACTTTATGACATAACTAGTAAACTCTCCGGTAGATGCAGCAAGACAGAAAGCCCTGTTGAAGACAAAGCTGGGAAGACAATCATGGAAATGAAGGCAAACAACGAAGATGGGTGGAACTCTTTGAAGAACTACTCACCCAGCCCCTACTGCACCAGTCTCCACCAGACATTCAGCCAGCTGCCAAGGACCTGCCAATCGACTGCAGCAGACCAACCAAGGAAGAAATACGGCAGGCCTTCAAACATCTGAGAAATGGGAAGGCAGCAGGACTTGACAACATTCCTCCAGAGACACTGAATGAAGGCATTAAAACATCAGTAGACATGCTCTATGCCATGTTTGGAAGGATCTGGGAAGAGGAAAAGGTGCCATCAGACCAGAAGAACAGTGACCTGAGTAACTGCACAAACTACAAAGGGATAACTCTTCTATCAAACCCAGACAAAGTGTTCAATAGAGTCATCCTGAACAAAATGAAGAAACAAGTTGATCCTCAGTTGTGAGACCAGCAAGCTGGCTTCTGCAAAGATAGATCTTGCACAGACCAGATTGCAAAACTGCTCATCATCATTGAACGGTTGATGGACTAGATCTCCCTCTTTATGTGTTCTTCATTGACTACGAGAAGACATTCTACAACATGGACAGAGAACCTTTGGAAAGTGCTCCGCCACTATGGTGTGCCAATTAAACTTGTAAGAATCATTTGGAACTTTTAAGAGGGAATGACCTGCAAGATAGTCTATGTAGTATAACTCACAGAAGCCTTCCAAGTGAGAAATGGGGCCTGCCAGGGTTATTTGTTCTTGCCTTTTCTCTTCCTGCTGGCTGTAGACTGGATCATGAAGACATTCACAGCAAGGAGATGAAATGGGTTCCAGTGAACACCTTGGATGCAGCTCAATTACCTGGACTTTGCAGACGATCTGGCCCTACTCTCCCATATCCATCTGCAGATGCAAGAGAAGACCCACAATAAGACAGCCACATCAGCTCAAGTTGGCCTCAACTTTCACAGGGGAAAAACCAAGATCCTGAAGGTTAACATGGCCAGCACAACTGTAGTCAGTCTTGCAGGTGATGCACTGGAAGAGGTTGATGCTGTCACGTACATGGGCATTTTGCCTCATTATGATTTTGGAGGCATGGCAGCAGGCCGTCACAGCAGCACCCCACTGCCACACCACCAAAGCCATAATGCGACCACCCACCAGATTCCGACAGTGGTGCCTATGTAAAGGCTCATAGGAGAGCCATCACAGGCACTGCAGTGGGAACGCCATTGCAGGTTCCTGCAGAGAATGGAATTGGGGGTGCATGCAGACAGAGGGCACACCATGTGTACCCCTGCATGAATCCCCTGGCGCAGAGGCAACAGGGGGCGCTGTAGGACCCCCTTTGGTTCCCTTCCACTGCACTTTTTGTAGTAGGCTCACCACCATGAAAACTGTAGCAGTGAGGAAACTCCTAATATGCCTATTAGGGACCTCAGACCACAGCAAGACCACCAGGGAGTGTGGGTCCCTGGTAGCAGCAGCAGTCCCATGGAGGTCCGACCTCCCAACTTGTTATAAGGAGGTCAGATCACTGGCGCAGTGGTAGCCCCTGTGGGTTTGGCGGTCCATTGGACTGCCAAACTCAAAATAAGGCCCATTGTCTTAGACCAGCAAGGCACACAGATGCCGATGTCAAGGCAAGAATCAATAAAGCAAGGGCTGCCTTCATTCATTTAAAGAAGATTTGGAGCCCTAAGGACCTAACACTGCAAACCAAGATCAGGCTCTTTAACAATAACGTAAAATCAGTCCTTCTGTATGGAGTAGAAACTTGGACGACAATAAAGCAAGGGCTGCCTTCATTCATTTAAAGAAGATTTGGAGCCCTAAGGACCTAACACTGCAAACCAAGATCAGGCTCTTTAACAATAACGTAAAATCAGTCCTTCTGTATGGAGTAGAAACTTGGACGACAACAGTGACCACCACAAATAAAGTCCAGACGTTCATCAACACCTGTCTGAGGAAAATACTCCAAATCTGCTAGCCAAATACCATGAGCAACAATGACCTATTACAGCAGTCGTTCCAACTCTCTGCTCATGAGGAAATCATGAAAAGACGCTGGGGCTGGATAGATCAAACCTTCCTCAAGCCAGTGTCAAACACCACCAGGCAAGCCATGACCTGGAACCCTCAAAGGAAAAAGGGAAGGCCAAGAAAGAACTGGCACTGCGGCTGACTGCAAGATGATGGGTTACACCTGAAGTCAGATTGAAAAAAAGGCCCATGACAGAGATAACTGGAGAGTCCCGGTTGATGGCTTATACCCCAGGATGGGTAGTAGGCATAAGTAAGTAAATAAGTATATTATAAAACAAATACAAACAGAGAAAACTCCCAAAAGTGTAGCAAAATCTTAACCAACATTACAAATTGTTTTAAATGAATATTAGGCATAATACTTTATTACAGTCAAAACATTAAATAAAACTCTAATTTTAATTAAGACTGATAAAATATAATGATACACATTTATATGAAAAACATAAACCTCAATACCCAGAAATGTCAAACAACAAATTCAATTCATTGCGAAAAATTATTTCAACCCATAAAATATATAATCTCAAATAACAATAACATAACAATAACATAACACTTACAATAATGATAAAATATAACAGTTTCCACCCAAAACAAATCCATGAAATATGACTCACTGTCAACCTGTGGGGGACGATACAAACAACACTTCAAATGGAATAGTGAACCATACCCCGGATGGCCTGCTCGATCACCATGCTTCCACCTAAGGCTCAATGAGAGGAAGCCCCCTAATAGGACATCCACCACAGGGAAGCCCAATCAATGATTTGCAACTGAATATTATATCTTGGAATATTGCAAGGATACGGTCTAAACTCAATGACCCGGAGTGGGGTAAACTAGTGGACAGCTGTTTCAAGAAACATAGGAAACAGACAGATTCATAGGGTGGGCTTTACCACATTTAGTTTAGAAGCCAGAGAGTCAACATATGGCAGACCTGCGGGTGAGTTGCTGATCTGGGTTAAGACTTCCTTGGCTTGCAAAAACAAGCGTCTAGATATAGGAGATCCCTGGTATAGATTTGTTATCGCTTAAAGGGGATACCTATGTCAGATTAATTAACATATACAACCAGTTTAATAGCCCCCACAAGCCCTCTGATACCATAACAACGCTCACAAACTTCCTTGAAACTTCCAAAAAAGCGTATTACCTCATTGTAGCCGGCGATTTTAATACAACCAATGAGCCAGTAGATTATGAACAGGAAATTGTACAGGAGGAAGAACAAGTCAGAGGTGTTAAAAGACTTCAGATACCTGCCCTTAAAAGATGTACTAATGTTGGGTAGCAAGTTCTGACATTAACCCTTGCTTATCCGGTGCTCAAAAGCAATGGGTGAACACCCTCAGATGTCAATGCAAATTTTATATTTAAAAAGGGGGAATGTTAAAATCAGGATTGATTTTATTATGGTAGGTCTTGATCTTTGGACACAAGTTAATGATATGATTATTCTTAATCGTGAGGATAGTGACCATAAAGCACTGTTGCTGAGGCTTTCTGGACTTCCTATTCTACATCTCCAGTTAAATCTGGTGATGGCGACAGTGGTCACAACTAATAACAACAGGAGAATCTAGTGGACACAGGTAGCTACTGATGGCATACTCCTCCCTAATATTTATTGAGTTTGTCCAGACACTCGTGAAACTGAGTAATTCTAACATAAATGATGATATTAATATATCTAGTTATCAAGAACTATCAAACAACATAATGCCCTACTTTAGTAGCCAGGGAAGTTCAATCTCGATTAAATGTAATACTGCTCCATGGTATAATGAGGAATGCAGGCAAGAGAAATATAATTAACAAAAGAAGGCTAAATAAGAGTACACAGGAGGAGATAAAAACGGAGTTAGGAGGTACAGAACTGGCATATACTAGTTGAGGCTTCTAGACTGAAGGACTGTCAGTTATTCTGGCATCTTCTTTCTAAAGGGGCAATCCAGCCGGTCAGTGAAGACGACTTCCAAATTTAGCCACAACTCTGGGAAGAATACTTCCAGGCATTATATTCTGGAAAGGACTATGATTCTGAGGGTTAGGCAGTGGAGCCAGCCAGGGATTGCAACCAAGAGCTTGATGTGAAAGAGTTAGTCAGTTGTTCCTTAATGGAAACTAGGAACGCAATCAGCTCACTACAGACTGGGAAAGCTCCTGGGCTAGATAGACTACCAGGAGATCTTTATAAATCTGGGTCCCTTGCTCCATACAGTCTTTAATGCCAACACGAGGGGGGGGGATATCCCAACAATCTGGAAGGGTGCGGAAATACTCCCAATATTCAAAAAGGAGATAGAGGGGACACCACAAATTACAGGCCCATTAGCCTTATATATGTGTGCCAGAGATTTTAGCAAAATGATCCTATTACATCTCCACAACTGGATAGAGGATAATAGTATCTATCAGACTTGCAAGCTGGTTTCAGAGCCTCCACAAGCACCCTAGATCAGGTGTTTCACTTTTGTTTGCTTATTTGGAAGGAGGTTAAGATCAAGAGGGGCCATCTATATGTAGTGTCCGTCGATCTTAAAATGGTATTTGAAACCATAGATCGCACCAGGCTTTGGGCTGCCCCGTAGGGGCTTAGGCCTTCCCTCTGGCTTGCTCCAACTCTTAATCTGTCTACATCAAGATAATTATGCTAAAGTAACGTGGAACTCCGATGGTAGCCTAACCGATGATATACCGATTTTGAAGGGAGGGAGCCAGGGCTGTGTGCTGGCTCCAACCATGTTTACTCTGTAAATGAAGGGGCTTATCAGCCGTGGCCCGTGGAGGGAGTTACGGTGGGGCAGGAAGGCGGGGAGGGGGAGGGGCAGGGTGGAGGTTGCTAAAAACCGGCATATGGATAATTGCAGGTAAGTAAACAATTTAATTAATAAAACGAATTTCGTAGCTCGCAGTGCATCGCAATTTGCGATGCAAGGCGCGCTACGAAATTTGTTTTATTAATTACATTGTTTACTTACCTGCAATTATCCATATGCCGGTTTTTAGCAACCTCCACCCTGCCCCTCCCCCTCCCCGCCTTCCTGCCCCACCGTAACTCCCTCCACGGGCCGCGGCTGGGGCTTATAAGTGACCTTTATGACTGTGGAGGTGACCCGCCATAATTGGGAGGCAAGTTAATACCCTCTCTGTTATTTACAGATGACACATTGGTCATTTCTAAAACCCCAATGGGCATTCAGAACGTGTCAACTAAATTTGCAATAGCTTGCAAAGTTTGGGGCCACAAAATCAATTGCTCAAAAACAAAGATCATGCTTTTTAATTCTTATAAATCCACCAAGGGGAAAGTGTGGTTGGGTGCTCAATTACTAGAATAGGTCATGGACTATGATTACTTGTGTGTCAAAATCAGTGATAACCTGGCATGGACTCCCCAAATTCAGAAGAGCATACTGACTCTTCAGCATGTGGTTTGTACAATTATAACCGCTTCTGTGCATCGGATGGCCCCCGGCCGCCTGACGTCACGATGGGCGTGTGCAGTGGACGTTCGGGGGCCGTCCAAACTGCGCACACGTGGAATTCTTCAGCACAGTGGGGGAATTCTGGCCGCAGCAAAGCGGTTATAGAGAGTCAAACGCTCAAATTTTCGCCCAATTTCTCCCACTCTAGAAATAAACTGGGCAAAAGGGTTGGGTGCGGCTCTTTATGGGGCCGAATTGTGGGGGCTGGAACACATAAACCAGCTAGAAGTCACCAAAAACAAATTTCTAAGAGCACTCCTTAATTTCCCAAAGAATACGCCTATATTACCTTTATTATTTGATCTTGGCCTAAAGTTTATTACCCACGTTGCTGTTCTTAATGTGCTTATGTTCTGGGTAAGACTCTAGAACAGTAATACCCAGATTCCAGTAAAAGTCGGTGTGGAGGAATTACTAATTCTCCAAAGAAAATCAGGGCGTCTGGCCTGGTTTGAAAAAGTCAAGGAGTGTTTTTTTTAAACTAGGGCTCGGAACAATCCGCAGTCTAGCACAAAAAAATGATACCACAGATCAAAATAAGGTCCTGGAATTGTATTGATTCTTCTGGCACTGATACTAAGTCACTTGGAAATTTAACTACCTGATTTTTAAATGGTAAAAGTTGTTTTAAGCTTGATACCTATATGGATGACGTTGAACCACCCCAAGCATGAGCACTTTACATACAATTTAGATTTGGGACTTTCTCTCTGAATGTTATGAAAAGCAGTTGGGCGAATGTTAATGTAACCCCTATATGTCCGTCCTGTAGCTCCACCTTAGAATTTATTGAACAGTTTGGGGTCTATTAGAATGTCGGGCGGATCGCCACAGCCCGCATGGCAGTGGCGATCCGCCCGACATTCTCCTCCACCCGCCTGCCATTTTCTCCCTGCCATATTAGTATGGCAGGGGGGACCCCGGCGGACGAAAAGACCACCTGTGTGACCGGCAGAAAAGGGTGGTGTCTGCTAGACACCGCCATCCATATCACAATGGGAGCAGAAAGCAGTATTTGGATAGGCATGCGGATACCGCAGTTGGGTGCCTGTTGTGGGCCCCCAGTGTATTGGGGGGTGGGGGATGCACATCGGGGTACCTATGGTACCCCACAGCATTTGCATGCACAACGTGGCAGGCACCACACATTGTGCATGCAAATGCACCCAGCATGTACTGTGGCTCTACAATGTTGTGGATGGAGAATGCCACCGCCACTGTGGCTGTGGCATCCTAAATGCTGGTGCGGGACCGCCGCACCACTGGCAGCCAGTCCCAGCACCGCTAGGGTGGCGGGCGGACGAAAGTCTGCCCGCTATCCTAATAGGCCCCTTTTTTTGTCCTGCTTATGCCAACCTGAGAAAAACATGGATTATCCTTGTTTGTCAGTTGTTGTCTTTCTCATATCTATCAGATGCTCTACCTGTATTTAGATCAGACACGACAAGGTGGCTGGTTTTCACTTTATCTAGATATCTCCTTTAAGCTTGGTGGCAGAGGTCCAAACTGACAAATGAATGCTCTAACACAGGACTCTAAGTACACATAGGGAAAGTGTGTACCAAGGCCACTGACAGGGAATGTAGTGTAAATAACGGCATAGGATTGTCTTGCTAACAGCTGATTTCTTTTTTAATGTTTACCATTGCTCTTAAAAATAATTGTACTCTTCTAAATCAAGTCACAGCTTTTAATACTACTCTTGGATGCTTTATAGGACTGTGAAAATGGTGCTGATTTGTATTCCTTCGCGTATTTTATTATTAATGACATTTTTTATGTATTGTGATTTTATATTTCTGTGTATTATCATGCAATTCATCGAATAAACTTGATTGATTGATATGACTTACGGTTCTGTAGCTGCAGATCAACCTACGTATCCACTAGTAAAAAAATATAATCCACGAAAAACTGGAAAAATAATTTCCGAAAAGCCACCAAAAAAATGCAAAAATAAAACCAATCAAAGGAAATCCATCAAACCAACCCAAAGTATCCAGGAACCATACAAAAATCCAAAAAGGGTTCTTAAAAAAGAAAAACTCCTGAAAAGCTGAAAAAAGGAAATCAAAGTAAAAAATATTGGTTTATTAGAAACCAAAAAGATCTCATTTAAAGACAAAAAGCCCTTATTATGAGTACGGCGGTCCTGGGACCACCATGCTCACCGTGGTGGTCCAACCACCGCCATCCCAGCAGTTCCACCCTCTGTATTCAGAGTATGGTGGTCAGACTGCCACAGGGCTGCCGCCTCCACTGGGATTCAGGATCCACGTAATTGGAAGTATTGAACTGGGCAGGAATATGCTGGCTGTGCCGAAGCATATTCCAAGTTTCATTTACACCGCCTATTTCATGGTGGGGAGCCCGCCATGAAAAGGGTGGCAGACATGCAAGAAATGCAAGAAAGGAGACCCCTGCTACTTTTGGGCCAAGGGGTGCATGCGGGGGGACAAATGTTGTGCCAACCTGGAATTACACCCCCGATCACCCATGGTGTGGCATACACACCGTCCAGGAACATACTGCAGGCACGATCACAGCGGCAGTCTGCTGTTAAGGTTTTCCTAAGAGCCTAACACAACACAGCCCGCCAGCCGTAGGTTAAACCGAGAACATGGCGGGCAGGTGCACCAAGGACATGTCTGGCCCACCAGCAAACTTGTAATACGGCGGATGGATGGCCAGAGGCGCAGCGGTCTCCTAGCGGTTGCAGATGCGGTTCTTCGGCAGTCGAACTGCCAAACTCATAATAAGGCCTTTAATCATCGCGCATGTAACATAACGCTATATAGCATAATATATTGATATATTACTAAAACACTGTAAGAAAACCTAAACCAGCACACTAGTGAGAAACACTACAATTACTAAGCCTAAATGTACTTAAAACCTTCAAGCAACATGATAACTAACCTCCTGAACTCCACCCTACATTGCCCCACCCTCAAAACCCTAAAAAAGAAACCTTTAAAAATGAGTTACCAGTTCCAACGAACACCAGCTCCTTCCCGCAATCTGGATCCTGGAAAATAGACCAAAATATGAGACACATAAACTACAAAATACAAGGTAGCGGTACACAAAATGAATCAAAAAAGACTTTCTCCCCATAGAAATGAATAGGAAAAAAAGTTATGTTTTAAATTGTGCACAAATGTTTTTAAACTTGTAAAAAAAATATAAACAATTTACAACATGTTAAATTGTTGTTACAATATGTAAAATAAATTTAAAGAATAAATTAAATAATACTGTAAAAGTGTACAATTATTTCAGATATACAAAAAAAGTAAATATTATGATAAATATATATATATGAAACAACTGAATTATTGTTAACATTTTTTATATAACACAAAAAATTCTGAAACATTTACACGAGACAATACTATTTGAATATGATTTACATTGTTCATTCAATAGTAAAATAGTATTTTTTATTAATCAATATATAAATGTTGTTTATAACTAGAACTAAAAATGTTAAAATATTCATTAAATAAAAGAACAATTGAAAATTGTATTACGTCTTTATTTTATGAAAATATGTAAATAATATTGTTATTTCTTACAAATATACAACCAACTACTATTTTAATTATATTTCTAAATATCAATTAAATGACTTAAGCAACTCCAACTAAATAGAAATACATTTGTTTTAAAGATTCCCACTTCAACGTAAACCAATTTGAAGAAAGTGTTGGACACTAAAGGGGTGACATTTGCTATTCCCACTCCAACCTGAACCATTTTGAGGAAGGTGTGGGATACTAAATGGGCCACATGTACTATTCCCACTTCAGCTAAACCTTTTTGGGGAGGATGTTGGACACTAAAGGGTCAACATTTACTATTCCAACTCCAATCTAAACCATTTGTGGAAGGTGTTGACGCTAAAGGGGTCACATTTACTATTCCTATTCCAATTTAAACAATTTTGAGAAAGATGTTGGACATTAAAGGGGTCATTTTTACAATTCCGACTAAAATGTAGGCCACATTTTAGGGAAGGGGACACTGAAGAGTTTATATACACAAACAATACTGCATAATCACACATATTTGTTTTTTGTCAAAAATTAAATAAAACATATTTAGAAGACACAACACAAACTGAAAACCTATATATTTAAAATGAAACCTTAAAATAATGTGTTAACCATTATTTAAAAATTAGTTATTCTTATCTTTTATCAGAATTCCGAAATTGTGAAACATAACATTTAAATATAAATACATAATTAAAAATAAAAAAATCATTGAATATATAAAAAAACTATAAAACAAACTTAAAATAATATAATAAATATAAGTGATACTACATGTAAATTAATAAATATTAGAATATATGCTCCCAACAACAGAACTAGTAACAGAATAATATAAATAATAACATTCTCATTATAAATTTGTGTTAATAAAATGTAAATAAATAAATTTATAACATATCAATATACAAATAAATCTAAATTAACACATCATGAATAATACATATTTATTCTATTTTCATAATTTTAAAAAACATCCTTTTGCATATTTTTATGTAAAAGTTAAAGTAAAAAAAGGAACTACTTAATAGCAGACACTATAATTATCAACATTTAAAAATATATCAAATTTCCCAGAACTTAATTGCAATAAATTAATTAAATATTATGTAATAAAATACATTTAGAAAGTGTTTGCTTTATTCAATTAACTTAAATGCATTTTTTATTGTTTCCAAAGTTCCTATAAATAATAAAATTACTTTATTATATACAATAAAATGCCAATGTTTTTAGTTAATGTAAGTTATCAATATATTTAAATTATTAATAAATATGTGTATACATGTTAATAAGTTAAAAACATGTATTAATTGTACAATATTATTTTGCATAACATTAAAAAATAAACAATACATTTAAATTAACATTTTCACTTTTTAAAAATCTTCCAACACTTACCCCCTAAAATCCCAGCATCACACTACTAAAACAAGTGCATACATATTAATTTTACACAATAATACATTTGAAAAAAATCAAAAGTAATAAATTATCTTAATAAACACGCAAATTAAAACCATTACTAAATTCATAAAATCAAGCACACTACAATAAGATACATACAAAATAACACAAACGATATTGTATACAACAATAGTTTCACAACAATATTGAAAACAAAATTTAAAACTATATTCTTACGTTCGATATTCCTTTCTACAATAGTTTGACAACTGGACCCTATATTTCTGATTACAATTTGTAGTCTCCATTGCAGTTGAAACAACTTGCAAAAACCGTTATCGCATGTGGAAACAACAAGCAGTTTGTGACATGGCCCTTGATGTTTACAAGACAGGAATAAAACCAAACTCAAAATATTTAATTCCTGAAAGCATTGTCATATGTACAAGCATACAGACACTTTTCTGAAGCACAAAGCAGTGGTAGGTAAGGTTTTCCTCAACGAAACCTAAGGAGGATGCCATAAATCCTCAAAACATTCATACATCTGAGGAAAATAAAAGCTTAATGCCTACTTTATAAAGCATTAGGCATTATAAAATATTGAACATGCTGTAAATTAACATGCAAGTTTGGGCACTGTACTTCATTAATTCACCTCATGTCTCTCGAACAGACACCAACTTTTCTAGATGGGTCCTCCAAGATCTCTGCATTATGAATGTATGTTTTATATGGTATTTCTATAGTGCAAAAATAGGCAAAAGGCATGTGGAGTGCTATACAGATTAAAAGATAAGCATTTAGTCAAGAGCCACAGAAGAGATAGTTGGGTTGAAGACGTTTATTGTAATGTGATGTATTGTTTTTTAAAGACGTGAGTCTTTGACTCTTTTCTAAATTAGAGCATCTTTGTGGTGGTCCTTATGGTTACTAGGATGTTGTTTCAGATCCTATGTGAATAGATGCAAAAGGCCCACTGACTTGTTTTAACTTTTTTGCACTTTTTAATATGCAATCTGATTGGACCTCGCTGCAATTGTGATGAAAACCATCAGGCATGATGAGCTTGTCTGTAAAAAAGAGGAGTGCTGTTTGTGATAGCTTTGTAATTGATGAAGCTGATTTTGAAGATGATGAATGCTGGTAAGGGGAGCCAATGAAGTTCCAGTAGAATGAGAGTCATGTGATCATATTTCTTCAGGTCCTGGATTAGATGTACTGTGGTGTCAAGGATGCCTTTAAGAGGTTGGAATTATGGATTCTCGAATACTATGAAGATTGTTGTTACCACCATCCAGATGCTAGACATGAGGCTTGAAAGCAGTTCGGAAGTTGATTTCTGGAAGGAACAGTATCACTTTCTTGTTGCCCGGCCATTTTATGGTAATGTATTCCTTGAGGGAGATAGGTGTCTAGGGTGAATCCAAATCAGTTGACATTTAGTGAAAGTTGAAATTCGAAGCCATTAAGTTTCATGTCATTAAGATATTGAGGATAGACAGTGACCTTCAGAGTACCACAGGTATTCAGCCTCTCCTTATAATCTTCAACAGCTACACACTCATTAGGGGCCTAAGTACGAGTTTGGCAGTGAGGCGCCGGGTCCACCCAGCTGCCGCACCGCCAAACACATGGTCCGACTGCCGCCAGAGTGTATCTTGTGTCTGGCAGACTTTTTTTTACGTTTTAACAGCGGTGCCTCAGAAAATGGACACCACAATGGAACTCCAACAATGGTTCCTGCACGGCATAGACAATAAAGTTCATGCCGTGCAGGAACGGCGGTGCATGCACACACAGGGGCACAAGATGTGACCCCCTGCACGCACCCCATGGCCCAGAGGCAGGACCCCCTTTGTTTCCTCTCTGCCATGGTTTTAATGGAAGAGTATCCGCCATGAAAACAGTGGCAGAGAGGAAACCTGTAATATGCTTGGCGGGGCCACAGCGGTGCCATGAATATTGATGCCTCTACACCACCACACCATCCCCCAGGGAACAGTGGTTCCTTTGTGGCTGCAGCGGTACCATGGCTGTCCGACTGCCCTAATTGTAATAGGGCTGTCAGAAGACTACCACCTCCACGTCTCACGAGTTTGGTGGTCCGGGGACCACCAGACTCGTAATCTAGCCCTAAATGTGTTCTATATAGATAATCTGATTGTGATTTTGACATTTTCTTCAAAACTAATTTTTGTGACAACAAATTTGAGTCTCTTGTGTCATAGCATTCTTCATAAACAGTGATGTAAATAAATTGTGTATCACACTGCTGCATCTCCAGTTATGGTCTACAAATGTTTCCTAATCTAACATTCATTCTTGTATGTATTCATCATACCATATTGTGAGACATTACCAAACATAATTAGTTTTCACATGAAATATATATTTTCATGCAAAATATAAATATGCGCCTTTATGAGGAATTATTTTCCTCTTTTCATTTCTCTTGCAGTAGCTTTGGGTGAAACTTTGCAAACCTTGAAACATACATCCATCTGTTCTGTATTAATCTGTCAAAGTCAGTCCTTCCTCATACCTCTTCTTTTGTTTTCTAGGCTATGTGATTGCATCACTCATTAGTTAGTCATGAAAATCTAAAAAAATGAATGGTATGCAGGCGTTTAATTTGTACATATTTAATGTACAGTTTGAGAAGATTTTCTTGTGGGATATTCTTTTTCACCCGCAAGGTACACAATTTGCATGCTTTAAATTCAAATACCGAGCGCTTGCCCAAACATACTCCTCGCCACAAAAACATCCTCCACGCCTTTAATTAGTCAGCAATAACCTTTACATCAAAGAAGCCAGGCCTAAACATTTCCAAAGCAAGGCCAGTTCAAGGAAGTGAGGCATTTAACCAGATTACTTCTTGTGGGTGTGTTTGATTGGTGGCATATCTCACACGCTAATCCAGGAAGCAATGCCACATTGTTTGATTCAGTGCCAACGTGGCTTAGTTCCAACAGTATGTGCTGTAAAGCGCAGCGAAAATACATATTATCAATTGTATGTTGTGGCAACTGTAAAAGTAAGGGTATCAGCAGCCCCCTTTATTTTTTAGCAAAATTGAGTTCTCATCTATTGCTCAACATTGATAAGATTGCCATCTAGCAATTTTAGGTGTGGATCACAAAGGTTTTTGTTGGATAATGTTTGTCTCTTACTGAACTCCACTTCTTTTGGCTCTGGGCATGCTTTGTTGTCACCAGATTGTGATGTGCTCCGGTCCGATCCTATCCTAAAAAGATTTGGGGTGATTTGGCAAGAGGGAGCAGAGAAAAAAGGGGGGTCCCAAAACACTTTTTCCCAATGTTAATTCCCATAGGAAACTTTAGACACAGCTACAGACCGAACTGCTGAACGGAATTACACCAAATTTTGCAAAAAGGTAGTCCTTGTTTCAGAAAAAACTCTTTTTGTTAAATGATGTACATCCGTTCAGTAGTTCCTGAGAAATTCAAGAAAAAGTGGTGAAAAAATGCATTTCCCATAGGAAACGTTAGGCACAGCTACAACTGGAACTGCTGAACGGAATTACACCAAATTTGGTAAAAAGGTAGTGCATGGTTCAGAAAGCACTCTTTTTCTTAAAGGGTGTAAATCTGTTCAGTAGTTGCTGACTAAATCAACAACAAAAAATATTGATGTATAGAGGCACGGAGGATCTGCGCACCCTGCTGATCAAGTGCTGCATTCTATTTGTCTGTCAACTCTTCAAACCAGGAAGTGTTGGCAGCCATCTTATGCTTCGGTAGAACCGAAGCACAACAAAACAGAAAAACAAAGGCCCAAAACAAGAAAAGGGGGCAGAAACAGCCTGACGCCTAGGCCTGCTCAGGTTATCCCACAAGGACCCCCAAAAAGCATTTTAAAAAAAGAAAAAAGAAATCGTCAGAATTCGCACTGGGCGAGAACATTTTAAAAAATGAAGCGTGGCCTCCGGCACTTCGTTTAATTGAGGCCCCCGGGTGGGCCAGGTCCCGGGGGCAGTAAAAAAATGTATGGGGGGGCCCCAATCCCCCCACACTGCCCCGGGGACTGGCTTGTTTTCTAAATGTGTGTGGGGGTCTTGGAGGCCCCCCAAGTCCCGGGGACCACAACTCCCGGGGCTTTTATTCAATAATTAGTGGGGACCACATGGCCCCGCCGCCCTGGGGACTGCGTGAACCAACACCCCCTAGGGCTTTGTCAATGCCGTGTGGCCCCCATCCTGGAGCCTGTGATGGCCCTGGGCACCGTCACCCCCAGCAGTGTCCCGGGGTGCCCACCCCCGAGACGGCTCCCGCCCTGTCACAGCAAACTCTGGTTTGGTTTTTGGAAGAGAGAGCAGGGAACCTGCTTCCTCCTCCAAAAACCAAAGCAGATTGCTTTTCCACACGGAAGCTGCATCTTAGCAGCTCCCCGTCTGGAAAAGCAATGCTGGCTCCCACAGGAGGCGGGGAGGCGGCGAGAACGTGGGGGAATTAGGAATGACCCCAACGAAGTGGCCAGGCCCTGCTGTATGGGGTCCCCGGGGCCAAAAGTGTCCAGGGAGGGGGCCCCCGACCCCGGGGATGGGGTCCCCGAGGCTATAAATGGAGCCAAATATGGCTTTGGGGGGGGGGGCATGCGGCCCCCTTCCATTTTTAAAAAAATGTAAAGAAGGGGTCAGGCCCTGGGGGATGGGGTCCCCAGGGCCTATATAATAGAAAAGGAAGGGGGGCCTCACAGCTCCCCTTCTTAAAAAAGAAATAAAAAATACACTCGATCGTGCCGGAAGCTCCGCCTCCTCCAGCAACATTCTGCAAACGCCCCCCGTGGCACATTTTAAGTTGGAGAATTAATTCCCCTGCAATACTGGGGGTCCCTGGGGGCCAACTAGCCCACCAGGTACCTCCAGTAAGAACCACAGGGCTGCGTTGCAGAAAGGTGGTCCAGGCCATGCCCCTTTATACACCTCTCTACAACGCAGCTCTGTGGCGCTTACTGAAGGTACCTGGTGGGCTAGTTGGAACCCAGGGACCCTCAGGAGTCAAGGGGACTTTATCCCCCAACTTAAAACGTGCCACAGGCGCGTATGCCCAGTGGTGAAGGGAGGGGGCAGGGCCTGAGGTGACATGTGTGCAAACATACCCTGTGGCACGTTTTAAGTTGGGGAATTAATTCCCCTTCAATCCTGAGTGTCCCTGGGGTGCAACTAGCCCACCACGTACCTCCAGTAAGCGCCATAGATCTGCATTGCAGAGTGGTGTTAAAAGGGGTGTGGCCTGGGCCACCTCTCTGCAACGCAGCACAATGGGCTCACTGGAGGTACCTGGTGGGCTAGTTGGCCCCCAGGATGTCATCAGTGATGTCATTTGATATGTCATCAGTGATGTCATCGGTGATGTCACTGACCATGTCATGAATAATGTAATATGTGACATCATCAGCAGTGGATTGCGGGTGCGCGAAATATAGTTAGTACAACTAACTATATAGGAGCAATTTCAATGGTTTTTTAAATGCTAATTCCTAACTATATAAGGCCTGAAACCTATAGTTTTTTAAGTGAATATGTATATATATATATATATATATATATATATATCTATATATAAATATATATATATGTCCCAACAGATTGCTCCGATTTAAGGCCGCACTCCTCATCAGGTTTAGTCAAAGACCATTTATTTCTTAAACACGCAGTTTTAAATCCCGGTTATTGAATCCTTGGCCTTACGTACGTTTCGAAGCATTTGTGCTTCTCGTCAGAGGCCCATAGTAGAGAGTCATTTCTCTGCAGCTACCTCTCCCCGCATGTCTTCAACTTTCAATTGGCCTCTGGTGGCCTCAAATTACATCCTCTATGCATGCTGTGAGTTGTAGTTACTTTATGCACTTTTTCAGCCTCTGGTGGGTTGATTCTCTGCTATTTGTTCCAGGATATACTTCATTGCAGCCCTCCGGTGGGCCCCAGGACAAACCGCCGCATGTTTAAAATTAATCTCCTGGTGTGCCCATACAGAGAGGAATCTTGACCTCCCTTGCGGACCCTTCCTTGATCTTTGGGCGGTGCGTCGCCTCCTCGGCTGTAGCCGCCACATTTTACATGTCCCAACAGATTGCTACGATTTAAGGCCGAACTCCGCATCAGGTTTAGTCACAGACCATTTATTTCACTAACACGCAGTTTTAAGGCCCGTTATTGAATCCTTGCCCTTACGTACGTTTCAAAGCATTTGCGCTTCTCGTCAGAGCCCAGTAGTAGAGAGTCATTTCTCTGAAGCTACCGCTCCCAAGCATGTCTTCAACTTTCAATTGGCCTCTGGTGTGCCTCAAATTAAATTCTCTATACATGCAGGGAGGTGTAGTTAATTTATTCACTTTTTCTCCCTTGGTGGGTTGATTCTCTGCTATTTGTTCCAGGATATACTTCATTGCAGCCCTCCGGTGGGCCCCAGGACAAAGCCCCGCATGTTTAAAATGAATCTCCTGATGTGCCCATATAGAGAGGAATCTTTACCTCCCTTGCGGGCCCTTCTTTGATCTTTTGGTGTTGCGTCGCCTCCACGGCCGTAGCCGCCGCGTTTTACAGGTCCCAACAGATTGCTCCGATTTAAGGCCGCACTCCGCATCAGGTTTAGTTACAGACCATTTATTTCACAAACACGCAGTTTTAAGTCCTGGTTATTGAATCCTTGGCATTACATACGTTTTGAAGCATTTGCGCTTCTCGTCAGAGGCCCGTAGTAGAGAGTCATTTCTCAGCAGGTTCCTCTCCCCTGCATGTCTTCAACTTTCAATTGGCCTCTGGTGTGCCTCAAATTACATTCTCTATAGGGGCAGAGGAGTAAAGGGGAAGCTGAACATAACATAGACTCTCCTCCCTGTCCCAATTTATAGAACCCCCATCATCATCACTTTCTATTCTGTTCCTACACTCTCCTCCAGAAGCGGTGCTCCCTGCTTTCTAGTCCTACTCTGAAAGTCTTTCAGAGAGCCCAGCCAAGTAGCTTGGAATTTCTTCATGATGTAACAATCCTGATTAGTAAGTTGTTCTGCTACATGATAGCAGTGAATTACTGGATTTAGAATCCAGTCATTCAAACTGACCGCTCTCCATGAGAACCATGCATGACCGTACATAACAAAGCAACATAGTTGCCCCATCATTGAGTAATGATTTGTTATTATTATTGTTGGTATATTGTATAGTATCACCCTGATAATTACACTCACATGCAGTGTTATAGTACTCCCAGTGCACATGTGACCACATCAGAGTGCTACAGATAGATATTAGCCTGCTTATGATTCCATAAATGCTAGATTTAGCAGTCACTTCAGTTTGCTGATACTGTCATATAATTCTGAGATCTAAATTCCACACAAAGATCCTGATTCAATGCGCGCTCCTATTATCTTACCATGCATACCTCAAGGTTTTGCAGACTGCCTCATGCTCCTGATGCTCCTGATGCTTGCAGTCTCTAGTGTAGCAAGGGTGTTGTGGGCCCTAATGCAAGCAAGAAACAAGCATTTGCAAAGCCAATAAGTCTGGCATTGCCACCGCTTGTGTGTTTTTTTGCAAAAAGAACAATTAATGAACAGAATGCAAAAACAATGTCATACATTCACCCCAGTACAGAGATCTGGGCCTAAATCCATCATTTTGTTGCTCCTCATGCCATTCCAGTTTGAACCCAGCACATGCAAAGCAGCCTTGACCCGGTGCCCATTGGGTACAGTCCAGCCCGAACTGCCTGGCCAGGTCCTCCCTGGACTGGCAAGCATCCTAGGACCGGTTTCGGGGTTTCACCCCTCATCAGCCAGGATAGCTTGACTCCAGTGGCATGTAGAGCACAGGACCAACGTCTGGGCATACCTGTGTTTATTTTGGTCATTGTTTTCATAAAAGTTCATTGTTGGTGAAACTGTTGAGCACTCATTATTCTAATACAAATTGGCTAAAAGCAAATATAGGTTTGGTCTCAAAAAGTGCCCATTGCCAGGAGCCATTCAAAGAGAGTACTGGGCATTTGATTATGCTCCTTGTGAAAAAGCATAATACTGCCACTCATAGTGATTCTAGTCAATGACTAAGTGGGCGGACCCATTGTCCTATGCTATATGCTGTTGTGGGCAAAAGAAAATCTGAATGACACAAAAACCGCCCAATGAACGAAGATGATTTAGAAAAAGGGGTGGTGAAGAACAGAGTGTCTGAGTTAAACAGACCACTCTTACCCAGTCCAAAGATCAGGGCTTGATCCATCACCGTTATTTATCTCACTGCCCCATCCCAGCTCAGAACCTGGCTATATGCAAATCAGTCTGTCCCTGGCCCAGTGCATCATGGGAACAGGGCAGACTAAACTACCAAGCCAATTCTTCACCAGAAAGGAGACAAGCTACCGGGGACCGGTTTCTGGCATTTCAGCCTTCTTCGGCCTGGCTTGCTTGAATCCTGATGGAGCAGTGAGAAAGGGACTCATGTCTGAGTATACCCTGCCACACCTATAGTGGCCAAAAACGATTTAGAAAAGGGGGTGGTGATGAACAGAGTGTCTGAGTTAAACAGACCACTCTTACCCAGTCCAAAGATCAGGGCATGATCCATCACCGTTATTTATCTCACTGCCCCATCCCAGCTCAGAACCTGGCTATATGCAAATCAGTCTGTCCCTGGCCCAGTGCATCATGGGAACAGGGCAGACTAAACTACCAAGCCAATTCTTCACCAGAAAGGAGACAAGCTACCGGGGACCGGTTTCTGGCATTTCAGCCTTCTTTGGCCTGGCTTGCTTGAATCCTGATGGAGCAGTGAGAAAGGGACTCATGTCTGAGTATACCCTGCCACACCTATAGTGGCCAAAAACGATTTAGAAAAGGGGGTGGTGATGAACAGAGTGTCTGAGTTAAACAGACCACTCTTACCCAGTCCAAAGGTCAGGGCTTGATCCATCACCGTTATTTATCTCACTGCCCCATCCCAGCTCAGAACCTGGCTATATGCAAATCAGTCTGTCCCTGGCCCAGTGCATCATGGGAACAGGGCAGACTAAACTACCAAGCCAATTCTTCACCAGAAAGGAGACAAGCTACCGGGGACCGGTTTCTGGCATTTCAGCCTTCTTCGGCCTGGCTTGCTTGAATCCTGATGGAGCAGTGAGAAAGGGACTCATGTCTGACTATACCCTGCCACACCTATAGTGGCCAAAAACGATTTAGAAAAGGGGGTGGTGATGAACAGAGTGTCTGAGTTAAACAGACCACTCTTACCCAGTCCAAAGATCAGGGCTTGATCCATCACCGTTATTTATCTCACTGCCCCATCCCAGCTCAGAACCTGGCTATATGCAAATCAGTCTGTCCCTGGCCCAGTGCATCATGGGAACAGGGCAGACTAAACTACCAAGCCAATTCTTCACCAGAAAGGAGACAAGCTACCGGGGACCGGTTTCTGGCATTTCAGCCTTCTTCGGCCTGGCTTGCTTGAATCCTGATGGAGCAGTGAGAAAGGGACTCATGTCTGAGTATACCCTGCCACACCTATAGTGGCCAAAAACGATTTAGAAAAGGGGGTGGTGATGAACAGAGTGTCTGAGTTAAACAGACCACTCTTACCCAGTCCAAAGATCAGGGCTTGATCCATCACCGTTATTTATCTCACTGTCCCATCCCAGCTCAGAACCTGGCTATATGCAAATCAGTCTGTCCCTGGCCCAGTGCATCATGGGAACAGGGCAGACTAAACTACCAAGCCAATTCTTCACCAGAAAGGAGACAAGCTACCGGGGACCGGTTTCTGGCATTTCAGCCTTCTTCGGCCTGGCTTGCTTGAATCCTGATGGAGCAGTGAGAAAGGGACTCATGTCTGAGTATACCCTGCCACACCTATAGTGGCCAAAAACGATTTAGAAAAGGGGGTGGTGATGAACAGAGTGTCTGAGTTAAACAGACCACTCTTACCCAGTCCAAAGATCAGGGCTTGATCCATCACCGTTATTTATCTCACTGCCCCATCCCAGCTCAGAACCTGGCTATATGCAAATCAGTCTGTCCCTGGCCCAGTGCATCATGGGAACAGGGCAGACTAACCTACCAAGCCAATTCTTCACCAGAAAGGAGACAAGCTACCGGGGACCGGTTTCTGGCATTTCAGCCTTCTTCGGCCTGGCTTGCTTGAATCCTGATGGAGCAGTGAGAAAGGGACTCATGTCTGAGTATACCCTGCCACACCTATAGTGGCCAAAAACGATTTAGAAAAGGGGGTGGTGATGAACAGAGTGTCTGAGTTAAACAGACCACTCTTACCCAGTCCAAAGATCAGGGCTTGATCCATCACCGTTATTTATCTCACTGCCCCATCCCAGATCAGAACCGGGCTATATCCAAATCAGTCTGTCCCTGGCCCAGTGCATCATGGGAACAGGGCAGACTAAACTACCAAGCCAATTCTTCACCAGAAAGGAGACAAGCTACCGGGGACCGGTTTCTGGCATTTCAGCCTTCTTCGGCCTGGCTTGCTTGAATCCTGATGGAGCAGTGAGAAAGGGACTCATGTCTGAGTATACCCTGCCACACCTATAGTGGCCAAAAACGATTTAGAAAAGGGGGTGGTGATGAACAGAGTGTCTGAGTTAAACAGACCACTCTTACCCAGTCCAAAGATCAGGGCTTGATCCATCACCGTTATTTATCTCACTGCCCCATCCCAGCTCAGAACCTGGCTATATGCAAATCAGTCTGTCCCTGGCCCAGTGCATCATGGGAACAGGGCAGACTAAACTACCAAGCCAATTCTTCACCAGAAAGGAGACAAGCTACCGGGGACCGGTTTCTGGCATTTCAGCCTTCTTCGGCCTGGCTTGCTTGACCCTTGCTCATTGCACCATCAGGATTCAAGCAAACCGGGCCGAAGACGGCTGTAATTCCAGAAACCGGTCCCCGGGAGCTTGTTTCCTTCCCAGTGTAAGAATTGGCTTTTGTAGTTGGTTTGCCCTGTTCCCATCATGCACTGGGACAGGAACAGACTAATTTGCATACAGCCAGGTTCTGAAACTGGGATGGTGCAGTGAGCTAAAAAACGGTGTTGGATCTAGCCCTGATCTCTTGACTGGGTGAGAGCTTTCTGCTTAATTCAGAGACTCTGTCCCTCACCACCCCTTGTTGTAAATATTTTTGTCCACCCTAAGCGTGGAAGGGTATTCTCAGATGTGAGACCCTTGCTCATTGCACCATCAGGATTCAAGCAAACCGGGCCGAAGAAGGCTGTAATGCCAGAAACCGGTCCCCGGGAGCTTGTTTCCTTCCCAGTGTAAGAATTGGCTTTTGTAGTTTGGTTTGCCCTGTTCCCATCATGCACTGGGACAGGAACAGACTAATTTGCATACAGCCAGGTTCTGAAACTGGGATGGTGCAGTGAGCTAAAAAACGGTGTTGGATCTAGCCCTGATCTCTTGACTGGGTGAGAGCTTTCTGCTTAATTCAGAGGCTCTGTCCCTCACCACCCCTTGTTGTAAATATTTTTGTCCACCCCAAGCGTGGAAGGGTATTCTCAGATGTGAGACCCTTGCTCATTGCACCATCAGGATTCAAGCAAACCGGGCCGAAGACGGCTGTAATGCCAGAAACCGGTCCCCGGGAGCTTGTTTCCATCCCAGTGTAAGAATTGGCTTTTGTAGTTTGGTTTGCCCTGTTCCCATCATGCACTGGGACAGGAACAGACTAATTTGCATACAGCCAGGTTCTGAAACTGGGATGGTGCAGTGAGCTAAAAAACGGTGTTGGATCTAGCCCTGATCTCTTGACTGGGTGAGAGCTTTCTGCTTAATTCAGAGACTCTGTCCCTCACCACCCCTTGTTGTAAATATTTTTGTCCACCCTAAGCGTGGAAGGGTATTCTCAGATGTGAGACCCTTGCTCATTGCACCATCAGGATTCAAGCAAACCGGGCCGAAGACGGCTGTAATGCCAGAAACCGGTCCCCGGGAGCTTGTTTCCTTCCCAGTGTAAGAATTGGCTTTTGTAGTTTGGTTTGCCCTGTTCCCATCATGCACTGGGACAGGAACAGACTAATTTGCATACAGCCAGGTTCTGAAACTGGGATGGTGCAGTGAGCTAAAAAACGGTGTTGGATCTAGCCCTGATCTCTGGACTGGGTGAGAGCTTTCTGCCTAATTCAGAGACTCTGTCCCTCACCACCCCTTGTTGTAAATATTTTTGTCCACCCTAAGCGTGGAAGGGTATTCTCAGATGTGAGACCCTTGCTCATTGCACCATCAGGATTCAAGCAAACCGGGCCGAAGACGGCTGTAATGCCAGAAACCGGTCCCCGGGAGCTTGTTTCCTTCCCAGTGTAAGAATTGGCTTTTGTAGTTTGGTTTGCCCTGTTCCCATCATGCACTGGGACAGGAACAGACTAATTTGCATACAGCCAGGTTCTGAAACTGGAATGGTGCAGTGAGCTAAAAAACGGTGTTGGATCTAGCCCTGATCTCTTGACTGGGTGAGAGCTTTCTGCTTAATTCAGAGACTCTGTCCCTCACCACCCCTTGTTGTAAATATTTTTGTCCACCCTAAGCGTGGAAGGGTATTCTCAGATGTGAGACCCTTGCTCATTGCACCATCAGGATTCAAGCAAACCGGGCCGCAGACGGCTGTAATGCCAGAAACCGGTCCCCGGGAGCTTGTTTCCTTCCCAGTGTAAGAATTGGCTTTTGTAGTTTGGTTTGCCCTGTTCCCATCATGCACTGGGACAGGAACAGACTAATTTGCATACAGCCAGGTTCTGAAACTGGGATGGTGCAGTGAGCTAAAAAACGGTGTTGGATCTAGCCCTGATCTCTTGACTGGGTGAGAGCTTTCTGCTTAATTCAGAGACTCTGTCCCTCACCACCCCTTGTTGTAAATATTTTTGTCCACCCTAAGCGTGGAAGGGTATTCTCAAATGTGAGACCCTTGCTCATTGCACCATCAGGATTCAAGCAAACCGGGCCGAAGACGGCTGTAATGCCAGAAACCGGTCTCCGGGAGCTTGTTTCCTTCCCAGTGTAAGAATTGGCTTTTGTAGTTTGGTTTGCCCTGTTCCCATCATGCACTGGGACAGGAACAGACTAATTTGCATACAGCCAGGTTCTGAAACTGGGATGGTGCAGTGAGCTAAAAAACGGTGTTGGATCTAGCCCTGATCTCTTGACTGGGTGAGAGCTTTCTGCTTAATTCAGAGACTCTGTCCCTCACCACCCCTTGTTGTAAATATTTTTGTCCACCCTAAGCGTGTCCACCCTAAGCCAGGTTCTGAAACTGGGATGGTGCAGTGAGCTAAAAAACGGTGTTGGATCTAGCCCTGATCTCTTGAATGGGTGAGAGCTTTCTGCTTAATTCAGAGACTCTGTCCCTCACCACCCCTTGTTGTAAATAATGAACGAAGATGGCTCATTGAAAGCCATATAAATATATTACACATATAGATTTTGTAAAATCAAAAGGTCTTTGCTGATAACGGACCTAAAAATTGACTACTCTGCCCTCTCTTGGACAGCAAAACACAGCCTAAATTAGGGTGTGTTGGGCCACTCACACCCATGTAACCCGGTGCCAAGGCATCTGCTGCACCAACAATAGATATGTCCCTGGATGCAGTGTTTATAGAGGAGGAACACCGATCATGACTCGTTAATCATATTGTTGTATGAAATACTTCATGGACAACAATATTGAACACAACCCAACACTGGTTCCCAATGAAAACAGGCCTATAAACCTTAATGCTAACATCATCCGATGTACATCCTACAGGTGTACAGATCACAAGGGCCACTATTTGAATGTTCTGAGGAAAAAATAACAGGTTCGATCCTGTCTGTGTCTCAGGCTCAACTCTTTCGACATTCACTGGGTCCAACCAACCAAGCCACCAACATTGGTATATCTGAAGGACAACTGCCCCACGTTGACATCTGTGGTTTCATACTCAGGAAACTCACGATCTACACTGTGTCCACCAAGCCCATTGCCTATTTATGGCCCAGATCTCTGATCAGCATAGGGATAACAGCAGTATCTGTGTGTGTGTCATGCCTCATTCCCTTACAAGTGTCTGTGTCACCTCAAATCATGTGTTATGTAAGTATTATGTAATGTGCACTGATCCCTGTGTCAATCCCAACAGCTCCACCTGAAAATGCATCCCCTCACTCCATCAGAGTATTGAAGCACCATCTAAAGGCTATATAAATTCCACAATTCAATACAACCACCATGCGACATCAGAATAGGTTACGCATCCACAGACCGCCCAGATCAAAACCTCCTGTTGCACTGTTAGTTATGTCTTTCACTACCCCAATGGCAATGGATTAATGAACATGCATTACCAGTCTGATAATGCACCCTCGTATACTTCTGCCTTACATCAAGAGCATTGTGCCCTAAGAGTTTTCTTTAACTGTCAATGTCTTAGGAATGTGTGTGCACAGATCACGTTGTCTAAAATGTCCCTATGCTATCCCGGGGCTTGAATCCCCTTGACCTGCAGGGCACCATCTAGATGAATCATAGCTTGCCTGGCAATGAGGAGATGAAAACATGAAAATAATCAGCAAATTAAAAATGATAAAGGTCCAAAAGTCATTGAGAAACCAGATGGAAAAGAAAGACAAGGAATGAAAGAAGAGAAATTCATTTCTCCCCCGGGGAAATAGGGGTCTCACGTCTAGAGAGCAGAAGGGGGTTGTGGGAAGTGGGCAGGGCTGAGAAAGAGTTCAGGTGGGGAGAGACAGCTGGTTGTGTATGAGGCACATCAGGCAGCCAGGAGACAATGATTATGTGGTATCCTGATTGTGGAAAGCCTCTGATTCCTGCAAGTCAACAAATCTCAACCTCTGGTTAGCAGAGTCCCTTAAGGCGTGCCTGCTGCCACTATCTACGACCCTCTGCGACTGAATACTGGTAAAGATTTAGTTGGAAACGGAATATAAGCATAGACATACTGAGAGCAAAGGAGACTCTTAGCCACTGATCTTTGGTGGAGAGGGAAATGGTTAGCAGTGGAATTCAGTCAGGAAAGGTGGCGGCATTGCGAGGCGATGTTGGTACTTCACATATTGAACCAGTGGCATCATCCAACCCAGAAACGTCTACCTCTGCGCTTTCCCAATGGGCTACTGGGGAGGTGATAACAACCAGCTCTCCCTCTTTGCCTGTATCCCAGAGCTGTCTGCAGCCTGCCATAGTGGCCCTACCTCTGGGTTCTGGGGGTTCCCCAATTGTTGCCGCCTCCGCTTCCCTCTCTGTGTTGATGCTATTGACTTAGGTTCCTTCTAAGGAGAGTGCCTGAGCAGCCACACAGCAGTACTTATGTTACCGCGTGCTTCAATTCCAAGAGCCCGCATACACACCTCATTCATTCTAGAGTGCACAGAGCAGTGCGGCTGAGCCCCTTTGAAGTTTGGGTCAACCTAACTCCCCTCCTCCTCCATCATAGGAGAGAGGAAGACAAAGAGCACAATTAGCAGTATTCAGACTATAATCATCCTCTTCAGACAACCTTTTTACATTTAAAATTAAGCTTTTTACTGTTTCTGCACCAAGAAGCTGACACTTGCTAACGCTGATGCAGTGGGCCGCTTGCAGGTAGTCCAGAACACGGCGGCCAGATTGGTTATGAGCGCACCAGCCAGGACTCCCTCTAAGCCCTTGTTGAAAGAGCTGCACTGGCTCCCTAACCAGCAACGAATCAGTTTCAAAATATGTTGCACGGTCCACAAGTGCTTATACGGAGACAGCCCAAAATATCTTTCTCAATCGCTGGAGCTGTATCAACCTGGCCGGTCACTTCGCTCAAGCAACCAAGCCCTTCTGAAACCCCCTGTTACAAAAAAATCTAGACAGGGAGACCGAGCATTTTCTTCAGTCGGCCCCGCTCTGTGGAATAAGCTTCCCATTGAGCTGAGAATGTCCAACAATCATTTATCCTTTAGAAAGGCACTAAAAACTCTCCTCTTCCGGGAAGCATTTCAATTCCACTAATCCATTGCACTGTATCTGCTACTGTCTCTGGTGAACAAAGCGCGGAGATACCCTCATGGGATTGATTCCTGCGCGATACAAGAAATTAAATAAATAAAATAAATAAATAAATATAAGAATCAAAGCATTCTCATGAGACTTATCAGCACGCTATGCCACACATGCATTTTCTGTTAATGGTAAGTGGAAAGTGGAAACGTGCTCTCTTCTTAAGCAGCTCCTCTGATTTTCAAAGGAGGTCTGTCATGCCTTTCTCGGGCGCTTCCAGTCTATTATGGTCTTAGCAGGAGGGAATCAGCACTAGGATAGCAGTGGCGGCTCCTCCGCAATGACGAAGGAGCGTTGCACCAATGGCTCAGAGCCAGCAGCTGAAAAAAAATATATATTTTACTATTGTTTTATATTTCAGCTGCTGGCTTTCAGCCAGCATGTGCAGGGAGGGGTGTGGCCAGACCATGGGAGGGGGAGGAGGAGTGGTAAATGTGTACTTTTAAGTGCGCATGTCAGTTTGGCTGGCTATCTTAGGCCGGCCAAACTGACATGTGCACTTAGGTTTCTCCAATCAGGCTGTATTGCACATCTGGGTTGGAGAAACGGCACAGTCTCCCTGTACCGAAGCGAACGTTAATCCAGCCTGATCAGGCAAATCCTCACGCTGCACTCATGCTTGAGAGCAGCGTGGGGATTGGATGGGGAGTCTGTGATGCTAGGAACTGAAAGCAGAGGAGCTTGAGGCGGCCGGCAGCACCAGGAAAATGTTTTTTTTTTAAAGTTATATTATTAAACCCGCCACCGTAAACTTCCCCTCACGCTTCCTGCTGGCCCCCTCACTCCCACTGCACCCACTCCACCCCCCCCCCACAGTATTTATCTATGTTGGCCATCACTGAAGGGTAGACGGGGAAGGGGGTAAAAGAAATGGCAAGAGAAAAGGGAGAGAGGGGATGAGGTGGTGGTGTGGGAGGCCCTTAAAAACTGGTGGGGGCTAAGGGGAGGACCTTAAAAGAAACAGTGAAAAACAAACATGAAAAAACACTTTTCCTTAAAAATTGCGTCCTTCTAGGTTGGTTGTGTCATCCTGGTGAAAACCATTCATCAAAATAAAACTTGTCAATATTATTCAGCAAAATAAATTTGCAAGAGCCATTTGCTTCATGTTTTTTTTCTCAATCTAAAACACATACAACCGCAATTTGTGCTAGGACATACTTGCACATAAAAAGTAAACTGCACCGCTGTTAAGCGGGTCGTTAGCTGGTACCTTGGGGTGGGAGCCATCTTGGGGGAGGAAGTGCCGGGTCGGGATGCCATCTTTGTTTGCAGGCTAGTTGCTGCCTGACGACCTCGCACGCTCGAGGCTACTTAAACTTGTCCTATGCAAGCGCGCAGAGCACACGCGCTACGGGCGCGCCATGGGCACGCCGGAGGCTCGCCAGAGGCAAGCCCATCTGTGCCCATCCGTGACCAAACGGGACCCGGGGCCATGACCCCTGGGCCGCGCATTATCTACACTAGAGGTGAGTTAGGGGCTTTTAATTCCGGCAACATTGCTATCAGTCAGGGATGTGCTGCTATACTTAGACAGGAAGGACTACTGAAAGCTCTCAGGTCTCATTCAGGTCGGAAGGACATACTTAAGGTTCGGGGCCTGCGCTATGGTCTCCTCAACACTCGCTCCCTTCAGCGTCATCATTTAGAGGTCTTTACTCTTCTGGAAGAAGGAGAATTGGATCTATTAGGCGTAACAGAAACGTGGCTAGAAGACTCCTCAACGCCGGATCTCGTAGCTTCTTTGCCAGCTGATTTCTCGGCGTTTTACTATAATAGAATGGAAGCTAGGAGAGGGGGAGGTGTGGCCCTTTTGTATAGCTCGCGCCTACGGGGCAAAAGGTTTTTGACCGAAAGTTTAGGTGGTGCGGAGGTGATGGGTGCTAAGCTGAAGTTGGGGACAGACTGTCTGATCATTCTCCTAGTATATCGCCCCCTGTGGGCATCGCCGGACTTCCCAGATTTGTTCCTGAGAATGGTCCAGGACATTCGCTCTAGGTACGATAAAGTAGTCATCATGGGGGATTTTAATTACCATTGGGAAAAAGTCCAGAAAGAAGGACAAGCATTCCAGATTGAGGAGGCATTGATAACACTAGATTTGGTCCAACAAGTGAAGGGCCCGACTCACGTCAAGGGTCATACCCTTGACCTGGTCTGGATGACAGTCCCTGCGCAAGGCGCGGTTACTGCCCAGCCGTGCATATGGTCCGATCACCATATGGTGAGAGGTGAGCTCCTAGTGGACGAACAAAAAACGACGTCCAGGGGAGGGTGGTAGGCGGTCAGAAAGTGGAAAAACATCGATGGAGATAAAATGGTAGATCTCCTCCGAACCTATCCCCCACCTAATAACCGGACAGATAATCCAGAGGTCCTTTGTAAGGAACTTATGGATAAACTCACGAAGGCCGCGGATTGGGTGGCACCAATCCATAGGGTGAACCTAGTGGACAGAGGACTTGGGCCCCGTGGTATAATGAACTACTTAGGGAGAAGAAACGGGGGCTACGGAAACTGGAAAGAGCCTGGCTAAAGGATTACAATTCCGACTCCCGGAGCCGATATACACAGGCACTCGCTAGTTATAAGCAGGCGATCATAGCTAGGAAGTCCGAGTTCTTTGAGGAGAGGATTGCAACTGCCACGAATCCCCAGAAATAAATTTTCCGAGTCCTCACGGAGCTTAGGAAAAATAAGGAACAGACTACGGAGTTCATCCAGGAGGACTGCCAAAAATTTCAGGACTTCTTTACTAACAAGATCACAGATCTTGTTGCTGAAATCACTGTGACCCCCGAGATTGACTGCCCGCCGCAGGTCATGCCAGTTAGAATGCCAGTGACAACCCCATTAACTGCCTTACCCTTGATTACAAAGGAGAGGCTGTCTTCTCTTATGGGGCGGGTCAAGTCGGGCTCCAGGGCTGATCAGTGCCCACCTGAAGTGTTTAAACTGGCACTCCCTGGTATAGAGGAAGATGTGCTGAGCCTCCTAAATTCATCCCTACAGGCAGGACAAGTGCCTTCCTCCTTCAAGGAAGCCCGGCTGATCCCCCTGCTGAAAAAAATGGGGGCGGACGTGAAATGTCTGAAAAATTTCAGGCCAATTTCCCAGCTACCATTCCTGGCGAAGGTGTTGGAGCAACACGTACTTACCACTCTGTCTGAACACCTGGAAAGTAACGTCCTGCTAGAGCTGAATCAGGCGGGTTTTCATGCGAATCACAGCACGGAGCTCGTCATGCTGTCGATTGTAGATGAACTGAGGAACAGAGCAGACAAGAAAACTCCGGGTGCCCTGGTGCTGTTGGACCTCTCCGCGGCATTCGACACAGTGTGTCATAAACAACTATTGTCGTGGATGAGGGAGTTTGGCATTCAGGGCACAGCACTTGCATGGTTCACCTCCTTTCTCCAAGGGAGGATGCAGAGAGTGCAACTTGGTGACCTGTTCTCCACCACAACTTCGATCACCTGTGGAGTACCGCAAGGGTCTTCACTGTCACCCCTTTTGTTCAACATCTACTTACAGCCTCTGATTCTAATGCTCAACCAGATGGACTGCCAGGTGTACAACTATGCGGACGACACCCAGGTCATCATCCAATTGGATGATGGCCAGGATGCCTTCGCAAGACTGCAAAATATCCTGAGATGTACAGCCAACTGGATGTCCAGGAATTCTTTAAAGATCAATCCGGATAAGACCGAGGTGTTGCCAATTACCATCGCTGGCAACCCATGGAATGATCAATTTTGGCCTAGGGAGCTGGGTATGCCCCCGGAACCGGCGGCGGTGGTCAAAAGCCTGGGCATCCATGTGGATGGTAAGATGTCCATGAAAAAACAAGTTACGGCTGTAGTGGGAACCTGTGTCGGCCTCATTCGACAACTTAGGAAAGTTTCCTCGTTGCTGTCCTTTTCCACCTTGAGGAGTGCGGTCTCTGCTATGATTTTAGCCAGGCTGGAATACGGCAACTCGCTGCACATAGGACTACCGCAAAAACTTCTAAACAAGATGCAGGTTGTCATGAATGACGCTGCTAGACTCATTTTTAAAAAGCAGAGGAACACGCATGCATCTCCCCTCCTGCGTGAACTACATTGGCTGTCAGTCAAGCAGAGGCTAACGTTCAAAGGGTTGTGCATTGTCCACAAAGTCCTAAATGGTAGGGCACCAAGCTATATGAAATCACGCCTGACTCTCTACAGGCCGGGGAGGGCGTTAAGATCTGCAGAAGCTACCCTCCTTATTCAACCACGTTGTAGACTGGCTACCGTGGGAGGTCGTGCCTTTTCCTACACACTCCCAGCTCTCTGGAACAAATTACCATTGGAACTGCGGAAGGAAACTAAGCTGTTGCCCTTACGAAAGAAATTAAAAACAGTGCTCTTTCAGCAAGCGTGGGGTTGCCTCTAATTTTTGACCAGCTGTATCTTTTTTAATCGCTTAAGTGGACCCTGACAAAGCGCTTAGAGACCCCTGGGTTATAATGCACTATATAAATCAAATAAATAAATAAATAAATAGCCAGCCTGTCTAGAGTTTGTTGATCAGAACTGCCAAGTGAGTGTGATCGTTATAAACTCTATACTGATTTTAGTTGACTATCTTAAAGAGCTAATCAGATAGTTCCTGGGTTTTTTGTGGGCTACTGTCATTCTGCCTGGGGGCAAAAACAAAGTCAGATTGTAGTTTTCCAGTGACCATTGGCCATTGTTAGGCTGAGTATTATGTACTGACCTGGAATATGCTGATTCCTTCATGCACTGCTTGCATGTACTCTTGGTACTGAGTGAGATTGGTTTAGGATCGTTAAAGGTGGCTACCTGAAGTTATTGGGAAGCCTCATAGATCTTCCTGATTGTAGGTTGCTATTTAAAAAAATGTACGGGTCAAATTTGTGAAGCAGGAATAGCACCTGGTCCACTCTGGTTCCAGGCAGCTAGCAGATGTTTCATTGGGACACTCAGGATAATCCTGTCTAGTCAATCGCACGCACTGATTACAGTCAACCATGACAGAGCAGTATTTCAGTACTCTGTGTGACTTTACTTGGTATTCGTGTGTGTCTTGGAAGACATTTGAGTGGAGTGTTCCCTTTGGACCTATTATGTTGTGATGCTAAGATGACAGTTTAGTTTTAGATCATTAGCTTGAGAAAATCCAGGTCTTAATGTCATCCGTGGAGGTCATATGTAGCATAATGTATGGAGATAATGCAGGCTACAATGGAGCCCCGCCTTCTGGAACCACTGTTACGACACCTATGACATATTTGTAGTCTGTGCAGGAAGAGGACAACCATTAAAGGCATCGTTAAGCCACCTGTAACATACTAAATGGAGTCTACACAAGAGCAATAGGGCCCCAACATCTGGAGAGCCTAACAGAGTTAAGCTGTACTCTTAAGGAAGATCATTATGAAAAGGAAACAGAAGATGAGGCTTGTGTTGTAAGTAGTGAACTTAAAAGGCACACACAGCAAAAATATTGCATAGTAGCAGTACCAGCTAAACGAAAAAACCCTAAATTGCAATTACATCAGTGCAAAGAAGATTTAGCAATACATTATTAATTCAGGGAGAGTTGAGATTGCTTTGTCTGGTCACCAAGTTATGACTGTTCCATAAACCCCTCTTCTAGAAGGCAATGCACCACAATGTGAAACATAAACGTTTTACATACGCTCTTCAACATATATATGAGGCCACTGGCTGAAGTTGTTCGTCAGTATGGAATTAAGATCATTTCATACGCTGACGACACTCAGCTAGTGGTCTCTCTGGCACAGGAGGCCAGCCAGACCTCGGAAGGAGGGCTCAAGAAATGCCTCGAGGAAGTTAAGGACTGGATGTCCTCCTCCTCATTAAAAATGAACGGGGACAAGACAGAGCTTATGCTTCTTGGCCCTGCAAAACCCAACTCCCTTGGCACTTTATGGCCACCCTGTCTGGGTACCCCCCCTGCCCCAAAAGACAGTATTAAGAGCCTTGGGGTGTGGCTCGATGGATCTCTGTCCTTTGGCACTCAATCCACCAAACTAGCAGCCACCTGCTTTGGCCTGCTCAGAGTGCTAAGGAAGGTACTCCATCTTCTACCGATGGAGGCAAAACAAGTAGCCATCCAAGGCCTTATCCAGTCACGACTGGACTATAACAACGCCTTGTACCTCGCTGCCCCAGAGTACACAATACGGAGGCTACAAACAGTACAGAACTGCGCCGCGCGCACCTTGCTTCAGATCCCCCGACGTCAATCAGTCAAAAATGGACTGAAAAAACTGCACTGGCTACCCATTCCCCAAAGAATCCAATTTAAAGCCTTATGCATTGCGCACCAGGCGTTCTGGAAAACGGGTCCCCTCATCACCCGTAACCTTGTGTCACATTATCAACCCACCAGGAATCTGCGTTCCAACCAGACCTTCACGGCCACTATCCCCAAAATAAAAAAATCCAGAACTGGCGGCAGGACTTTCACCTACAATGCCTCCAAGCTATGGAACACCCTACCCCTCCACCTAAGGAAGAACCCCAATCTTACCTCATTTAGGAAACAGCTAAAAACCTTCCTTTTCACTGCCGTCTGATAACGCCTTGGCTACCCCCTCCTGTTCTGTTGGTTTTAGCGCTTGGACGCCCCCGGGCAGCAATCGCGCTCTATAAATCGACATACAAATACAAATACAAATACATATGCCTTACCTAATTCCCCACCGCTTATAAATTTGCTGTACTAATCTCTTTTTTATCAGCTTTGCCATGGCAAATTCAAATAGAACAAGTGTGTGGGTGATTCAGTTAACGCCATACAAAATATATTTTGATTCTTGGAATTGTTTTTTAAGTTCTTCATTTGTTGTAGTTTTCTATGGCACTTGCTGATAATCCAGCAGTAGCTAAGTAAATAAAATATTATCGGAATGGGAACCCCAGATATTGTTTGAGAGTAAAAAAAGGCAAACCATTCGGAATTATACTCTCTTTTATGACGCGTCAAGCTATAGCGTGCATATTATTCTGTTTTGATATAGCATTTCGATAAAAGTACTTTCAATTACACCATTCTGCACTAAGACCAAAATTAGTAGGGGGATACCTACCTTACTCCCAATCCTACACCTAGTCCGGGAGGGAGAGGAGTGGGGGGTGCGATATAGGTCGCTGATGTAGTGGCATATTCTGTGAACTATTTTTGCACATGGCCTGCAGAAGTGCACACAGCACTGCAGCACTGTCTCTTGCTGCACATGGAGAGATCAAATTAGAGGGAACATTGCTAGAGCCCACCCTGCAGGTGCCCTTCCCAGCCAGTAGGCTGGCTATAATCCCTGTCTTGGTTTTTGTTTTTAACTATGTATGAACACAATGACCATCCCCTTCTTGTTTTTAACTAGCAGCCTGTATATTAACCTCACCAGCTTAACAAAGGGTAATAAGGGTAGCGAACCCCAGCCAGGCCGCCGACAACCTCACGAAGTGGATCTGCAACTGCGCGGACGAACTCGCCCCACTGAGGACCCCGCCTAGCAGACCCGGCAGCAAGAAGGCTCCATGGTTCACCGACGAACTCAAGAGCTCCAAGAAGAACTGCCGAGCCCTCGAGAAAGTCTGGAGAAAGGAACCGACACCGGACAACAGGACCTCCTTCAAACTTGCCACCCGGAAACACCACCAGCTGATCCGCGCCGCCAAGAAAACAGCATTCAAGGACCGGTTGGACAACAACGCACACAACTGCAAGGAACTCTTCAACATCGTGAAAGAGCTTTCCAACCCCAGCGCAGGAAACAACGACATCACCCCATCGCAAGACCTCTGCAACTCCCTCGCTTCATACTTCCACAACAAGATCGCGGACATACACAACAGCTTCTACAACCAACCAACGCACACCATGACCGAACAACCACACCCCACCACCACCCTCCACGCCTGGACCCCGATCAGCACCGAAGACACCATCCGCACGATGAACTCCATCCACTCCGGATCACCGACCGACCCCTGCCCTCACCACGTCTTCAACAAGGCCGACGCTGTCATCGCACCCCACCTGCGAGACATCATCAACACATCCTTCGACACCACCATCTTCCCTGAGAGCTGGAAACACGCCGAACTCAGCGCTCTACTCAAGAAACCAACAGCGGACCCCACCGACCTCAAGAACTACCGCCCCATCTCGCTCCTCCCGTTTCCAGCCAAAGTCATCGAGAAGACCGTCAACAAGCAGATGGCCGCCTTCCTCGAGACGAACGGATCCCTCGACCCCTCACAGTCCGGCTTCCGAGCCAATCACAGCACCGAGACCGCCCTCATCGCCGCCACCGATGACATCCGAGCCCTGATGGACAATGGAGAAACAGCGGCCCTCATCCTCCTAGACCTCTCCGCGGCATTCGACACGGTCTGCCACCGCACCCTAGTACGGCGCCTCAGCAACATCGGAATCCAGGACAAGGCGCTGGAATGGATCATCTCCTTCCTCGACGGAAGAACTCAGAGAGTCCGCCTACCACCGTACAAGTCAGAGGCCTCCGAAGTCATCTGCGGCGTCCCTCAAGGATCATCTCTGAGCCCCACCCTCTTCAACGTCTACATGAGCCCCCTCGCGGCCATCGTACGCAAACACAACCTCAGCATAATCTCCTACGCCGACGACACCCAGCTGATCCTCTCCCTGACCAACGACCCCACCGCCGCCAGAGCCAACCTGCACGAAGGGATGAAAGAGGTAGCCGAGTGGATGACGACCAGCCGCCTGAAACTGAACTCGGACAAGACGGAGGTCCTCATCCTGGGTCCCTCACCCTCCGCCTGGGACGACTCCTGGTGGCCTCCCGCCCTGGGCACCGCACCCAAACCGACAGACCATGCACGCAACCTGGGCTTCATCCTGGACTCCTCCCTCTCCATGACCAGGCAAGTCAACAACGTCTCCTCGGCGTGCTTCAACACCCTACGCATGCTACGGAAGATCTTCTGGTGGATCCCCACCGAGACCAGGAAGACCGTCACCCAGGCCCTCGTCACCAGCCGACTGGACTACGGCAACGCCCTCTACGCCGGTACCACCGCCAAGCTCCAGAAGAGACTCCAGCGGATCCAGAACGCCTCAGCCAGACTCATCCTCGACATCCCACGAACCAGCCACATCTCCGGACATCTGAGAGACCTTCACTGGCTCCCCGTCAACAAAAGAATCACCTTCCGCCTCCTCACCCACGCACACAAAGCCCTACACGACCAAGGCCCGAGCTACCTCAACAGCCGAGTCAACTTCTACGCTCCCAAACGCCACCTCCGATCAGCCAACCACGCCCTCGCTGCCGTCCCCCGCATCCGAAGAGCGACTACAGGAGGAAGGTCCTTCTCCTACCTGGCCGCCAAGACCTGGAACTCCCTTCCGACCGACCTGCGCCTGACCCAAGACCACCTCTCCTTCAGGAAGAAGCTGAAGACCTGGCTGTTCGAGCAGTAGCGGCACCCCCCCCCCCCCCCCCCCCCCCCAGCGCCTTGAGACCCTACGGGTATGTAGCGCGCTTTACAAGTGTCATTGATTGATTGATTGAATAATATTTCCAAACTTTACAGAGTTAGCATGCAGCTCTGTTATGAGTGTGATCTACATAGTTGGCAACTCTATAACTTATAGTAAGTTACAATGGGGTAACTCAGTATCCCTCAGAACCTGGGCAATGTTAAATTATACACACAATGGTTCTGTCAGGTTCGGACCGATTGCTTCAAAGATTAAGCAAACAAATGGCTTAGTGCCTCTTTAGTTATCAATTAAACCAATTAATAAAGCGAACAGATTAGTAATGCAAGGAAGAAACAGCCACGCAGATGGGACAGCTCTAACATCACTCTGAACGTGATTGGATGCAATATGCATGTGTATATATCTGGATGACCTTACATACAGCTTCTAGTATAGACACTACATGGAAAGGTGAAAATGGCATTTTTGACATAGGTTCCCTAGATTGAGGTCATACATCAATAGGTCTTTTGATTCATCCACGACAGAACCATTGTGTGTATAATTTAACTCTATAACTTAATCAAGGGCTTCAACAGGAGCCTAACATTCACTGGAAGTCTGGTCTTGATGAGAACTCAGGGCCTTATTTCTGAAAACTGTTGCATCGCTGTGTGAAAACAGCAATGCAACAGTTTTCACTGTGCCCTCCGTGCGACATGATAGAAACATCATATTTACTGTATGACGCATCATGTCGCAAGGAAAGACAGATACGTCAGTATTACTGACGTATGTGTCGCGCAAAACTGATGCATTGCTGGAGGTGTGTCAGAAGCGTGATGCAATGCCAGCAATGCAGGGGAGGGCTGTGATTAGAGCACTGTGTCACCCATACGCCTGCCATGAGGCAGGCTTAAGGATTTGACGCAGTGGCGGCCTAGAAGTGGCGCAGTGAATTCTGACAGATTTCACTGCGCCACTTCTACAAGGCTTTCCTGTGTCGAAACACCCACCCTGCATACATTATACCTGACGCGGGTAATAATGTGGCGTAGGGATTTACAAAGTGACACATCTGCTTAGATGCGTCACCCTGTAAATATACTGCAATGTGGCACATTGTTTAGGCTGCTGCTGCGTCACAAAAAGTGACACAACTGCAGCGCAAAAGTGTCGCAATGGGGCTCATAAATAAGCCCCTCAGTGATGAGGTGTGCCAATGGACGCACCTGCCGGTTTCAATTAAGACAATATCAAAATTAGAGACAAAGTACAGAACAGATGAAGATTTCAGTGTTCTCTAGCCTAAATAAGAATGGGCCATTCAAAGACCTTCGTTAAGGGTTCTGTTATTTTTACAGTATGTTGGATGATGGCACATACATACATATGTAAAAATAAAACAAGGAACTGAACCGCATCCCGGGTACTTTTCCAATAGCTGCGATTAGGCCTTTTAACCATTCATTTTTTCGTTTTCACAAGGACGTTGCTCTAAGTGAGAGAGATTTGGTCGGAAGTGGGTCCAGTGATTATTGTGCCATAGAACTCAAGCTGTAACTCACTAAGGAGGCCCAGCAAGTCTGAAACCAGTCTGGTTTTACTTGTATGCTGTTTGTGCCAGACTGTTCCATACCAGAACAGGACCAATTCTGATTTGTATATAGCTCATCTTTATTTGAAGTGGCATAGCTGGCAAGTTATACATGGACTGTAATGTGGTCCAGGTCAATATCAGAGGCAGAGATAGAATTAAGCATTCCATCCATCACCTTCTAGATTTTTACATTTGTATCACAAATAAAAATATGAATACCTAACTCCAATATAATAATCATGATGGCGTCACTTACACAAGTGATATGTCACAAATAGACTACAGACATTGCAGACATGATTTACTAATAATATACAATGCCTGACATTTCACAACTGTATATAAAATATTGTTGGGCGTGGTCTTCCATTCGCCCTAAAGGCAAAAGTTGTAAATATCTATTGGCTGTTGGATTTGTGCCATTGATGTGAATGGTGGAAACAACAAATGATGGACGGAATGCTGAACAATGCAAACATTCACCCCAGTCACAAAGATCTGGGTTTAATCCATTGTTTTTTTTGCTCACCATGCCACCCCAGTTTGGTCTCAGCCATATGCAAATCAGTCTTGACCCTGCTCTTCTTGGGAACAGTCCTGCCCAAACTGCCAAGCTAGGTCCTCCCTGGACCAGAAACAATTACCCTGGGACTGGTTTTGAGGAATCTCTCCTCATCAGTCAGGCTAGCTTGAGTGCAGTGGCGCAGTGAGCACGGCACCCACGTCTGGGCATACCCTTCTCACTTAGGGCAACAAAGCAAAAAGAAAAAAAATGATGGACGGAATGCTGATCAATGCAAAAATTCACCCCTAGTCACGAAGATCCGGGTTTAATCCATCGTTTTTTACTCCCCACAGTTTGGAGACAGCCATATGCAAATCACATGCAAATCAGCCTTGACCCTCCTCCTTATGGTAATAGTCCAGCCTGAACCGCCACACCATGCCTTCCCTGGACTTGAAGCAAGGATCCTGGGATGGGTTTCAGGGTACCACTCCTCATCAGCCAGGGTTGCTTGAGTCCAGTGGCACAGTAAAAACATACAACTCATGAAGGAAGGGTTTATTCAAGTGGACTGAAACTGAAATAGATGTGATGACATAACAGATCAAACATACATAGGAGTCCACAAACATAATAACATGGGACACAATGTTGTTCACCGTGGCACAAACACGCCCACACACCCACTTTTCGCATGCGGGCCTTTCAAATGGCAAGTCAATGTAGACTATCTTTTACATCACGAGAGCTCCCGCCCAACACGTCAATAAATGTAGAGTACAGTTTTCAACAATTACACAGCCAGCTTTGGCTTCCAGTTCCCACGCACAACCAGTTTCATTTCACCACACACAAAAGTTAAAAAAGGGGAAACGGTTTACCGTCTGCACAGTGAGGTTCAGAGCCTGCTCATCTTCAGACACATTTTGAACTTTAAGTGAAACAGTAAATTATGAGAAATAATCTTTACAGTCAGTATTTTGTGATAATACCTGTGCAGATGAAATGCCCCGAGCACAGAACCAACAACATTAGCAAAAGATGAAGTGAGTGGCTATTATTGTACAGGCCTTTGATCTGCCGCTCCTGGTAATCGCTGGGACTCGCACAAGTGTGACTCTTTGTAGTACCTCTAGGTGTGTGTGTTTCTCCAGTGAAAGAGTTTGGTTTCACTGCACTCTCCACCAGTCGGGGGTTTGGCAGTTTCCACGTGTGAACCGATCTCCTGTTGTAATTAGTTTAACTGCTGGGAACTCCTAACGTCTGTGTGCTGCTCACTGACTGAAGCCTGCACACAGGCTCTGCCCTGCGTGGAGTGTTTTCAGTGTGAAGCAGACACTTCAAGAGATACAAGGCCGTTTCTAACGCTAAGCCACTTTGTAGAAAATAATCAATGCGATCACAGCTCACAAAGAAAACTGCTGCACAAAGGCGGCTTTGTTGTTTCTATGCTTCATCTTTAGGGCACCTGAAACTGACAGTTTTGCAAATCACAAGAAATCGGTTCCTTGAGGGCTGTGATTATGAATACTCTAAACATATTTATCTCCAGTAACAGTTAAACATCTCACAGACTTCCATTATACCCAGGGGAAGATAGAAGTCAGATCTAGTGACCTATTAATTCCACTTTTTTCTCCTAAACGGGAGGTACAGTGAGCATAGAAGTTCTTGCTTTTGGGTTGTATCCTGCAATACCATGGGCAATGAGAGCGGTGGCTTTTTTCTTGCAGGCGAGGCACCATGTTTTGAAAGAACCTTTTAATTTACTAAATCTTAGTTAGTGTAGTCTGCACGTGAATATTTTGTATGTACTTGGCTAGAATTTTTTACATGGACTGATATTGTAACTCACATTGTAATGGTGCCTCAATTGTGTTATCTTTGATTTTTTCAATTTATATATTTCCACAGCACAAGATTTGGAGTGTATTAAAATAGCACAAATTCCAGATTCTTGGTCGATTTAAGCAAATGTTACCTTCAACTGTGAACAACTATGCTTTAACTTGTGTCTTAGTGGTTTACTGCCAGAATTGATTTCATACATTTGAGAGGAAGATGAGAAATGCCAATCATACATGTTAGGCAACCACTTTTGGTCACCTGCGAATACATATGTGGATTTCCAAAAATATTATTGCAACGTCATTTCATGTATGCGGCATTTAGGGGCATATTATCAAGCCCCTTATCACCGTGTCATCAGCACTTTTCTGCTGATAACGTAGCGATATTTGCATCGCCCTATTATCAATGCAGCATTAAGTCAATTAATTAACGTGGCTTAAAGCCACATTAATTGACTTAACGCTGCCTTGGTAATAGGGCCCCTTTCACGATAAACTCATCGTGAAAGGGGGCATGCAGTCGGTGTTGCGGTGGACGTTCCACCGCAACACCCATTCAATTCGACGCTGCCACCTATTATCAAGAGAGGCGATAATAGGTGGCAGCGCCGAATTTAAGAACAGGAAAGACCTGTTCTTAAGGTGGCTAAACGAGGAGAAATGTTTCATTTCTCCTCGTTTTTGCTTTTTCCATGTGTGCTGCCTTGGGCAGCACACATGGAAAAAGCAAAATGCCATGGTTTGTTTATGTACAGGAATGTGTCCATTCCTGTACATAAACAAACCTCTTTTTAACCCCTTCGCTGCGGCGGCAATTCTGCCGCAGCGCTAGGGGGGGGGGAGGCTCGAGCGGCGCTCGCATGCTCGTGACGGAGCCGCTCCATCACGAGCCGCGGTTGCGCTGTGCTCATGACGGAGCGGTTCCGTCATGGCCCCGCCCGCTTAATAGAACACGCCGCGCAGGCGCGAAATCAACGCTGCGCAGGCGCGGCGGCAGGGCCATGATGGAACCGCTCCGTCATGAGCACAGCTCAGCCGATGCTCATGATGGAGCGGCTCCGTCATGAGCATACAAGGGGTTAAAAATGCTAATTTGTAACTTGCATGTGTGCTGCATGAAGCAGCACACATGTAAGTTACAGAATGGCATTTTAGCTTTGTTTATGTGCAGGAAGGAACACCTTCCTGTACATAAACAAACCTTCCCTGCCTGCGCTGACGTTAAGTTGTAAAACGTATCGCCATCGCAGGGGGAAACGCTAGGCTGCACCATATCCTTGGTAATATAGTGCAGCCTAGCGTTTCCCAAGTGGCGAAGAGAGGCGTTAAGCCAAGGCGGCTAACACCTCTCTTCGCCACTTTGTTGTTAATATTCCTCTTAATTCTATGCCCTTGGTGAAGCTCCAGAGAATGATTGTTTTAATGTTTTTGTCTTCTTTAAGTCCAGATGATTGATTGACCGCTATATCTCAGACGATCATCTATGGGGGCTATTGCAACATCAATTACACCCCAACAAGTAAGGGCGAATGCAGGTGAGAACAATTTGATACATAGCGATCAATACTCCACTTCAGATTCGATAAATTCATTCATTACACAGGGTAGTGGTCATGGTGAAGCGCTCGATGAGTCTAGTGAGTTAAACGGGGTTAGTATAACTAATGGGAATATACCATTCCCTGTGACCAGATCCAAGACTAAAAATACCTCAAATATTAACAAAAAACACCCAGCAGCCCAAGTGATTCCTGCTATTACCCCAAAAACAAATAGAAAACAGAGAACAACAACAGTGACAATAAAAGATGGAAAAATAGGAACTAAACAAAAAGCACTTAAGAGTGTAAGCATAGCAGTGCAGACTTTAAGTATATTAGAACAAACACCGCCTATAACAACTAATATTCCATCAAAATTAAATCACATTCCGTTAGGCCAGAACACACCTGAACATACAGAGGGTATTCTGTGCAAAATGGAACATCTGGTTAAATCACTCATTGTGCCTCTCATAGAGAGGATTAAAGCGATAGGGGACAGATTGATAAAGTTAGAAAAATCAACCTTGGCCAATAAGGAGATGCTGATGAGGTACTCAGAGCCAATACTGGCATTAAGTGCAATGAACCCAGTTAATATTTTGGCAGAGACAACCCCCCCAGCGTCCAGTATAAGTCAGGCTGACTTATTAGCGCAACTACCCAATAGAATTAATCTGGGGTGTACATGCCCAGTAAATGGGTCCTCAGGTACACAAGGCGTGGAGAGCCAAGGTACAGGGAAAGGTGCGACGACAAATGGGAATTTAGGGAACACACTAGATTCAGGGGTTGAGGAGGGCGCAGGTAAGGGTTAACTTGATAATGTTAAACATATGAAAACACATCCAAGTATTGACTTACCACCTGAATCATTTCCATATACTGTCGTTTTGATGGGGGTCCCTGAGTTGGAAGAGGACAAAGTAGAAAGCTATCCTGAATTGAAGAATAAAGTCACTCACTGGTTGAACAGGTATAGACCTATCCCAACCTTCATGCACGGTGAAATTCTGCATGTTCGTAGAATAAGTTGGGTGGGACATAAAGTGAAGGACAATCAAGGGGACTGTGTTCTAGTTAACTTCAGGGACAGACGGGTGGTCAAATATATCTGTGGATGGAGACAGCAAAATATAGGGCGTGGAGTACAAACTGTAGATTTGAGGTATTTTTATCCCCCGCTTCCCTTAATTCAACCCAATATATACCCTGTGGGTATGCAGGGAGGGATTTGCAGGGACACACATAATAATTGTTTCAATATTCCCACCTTTAACCGCTTTGACATTCTATACGGTCAAGAGGGTCTTGAAGGAGTAGATTGACAGAGTCCGGAAACCTCTAGTCTGACAGCTCGAGTTTCTGCCTCCACATGTATAAAACCAGATGAAAACACTGTCCATCTACCATATTAACAGTGCGGGACGGGGCTCTCAATCCAAATGGGTCAGTAACATCAGAGGTTAGCATGATAAATCAGAGTGGATCAAATGAAGAAATTACTAATGCAAGCCATATCCCCAAAAATATTGAGCAAAAGAAGAATATGTCAAATGAAGGAAGTTGGTCAATAATGATTTGGAATATTGTAGGCATAAAATCCAAGCAGACAGATGTAACTTGGCTGAATCTGGCAAGTGGATTTGATATAGTTAGCCTGCAGGAAACTTGGGCTAAGGAGGCGTACCACCTAAGTGGATATAAAACCTTCTTTTCCCTGGCTATAGACTCAGTTTCTGGTAGAGCCAAAGGAGGTCTATGTACCTATGTATCAAACCTTCTGAAATGTGACAAAATAGAAGCCCCTATCACTAATATATATTATCAAATGGTACAGATACATATTAATAATAAGAAGTGTCTGCTGATTGTAAATTTCTATAATAATATTCTGGCTGAGGTTTTGGAGGCTGTGATGAGAGAATTGTCTGCAGACCTCAAACATATGATGAGTTGGAAAAAAAAGGAAGCTCTTACAGGCTGGGGAGGGGACTTTAATTGTCTACTATGCAGAAGAGGAGAACAAGGGGCCTGCGGTATTTTCCTGGATAGGGAAACATGCTCATCACATTTTGATCATACTAGTTGTGGAAATCTGTTAAATGAAATCATGTTTTCATGTGACATGTGCTTTGCAAATAAAGCGTGTCAACCTGAGGTTAGTTTTCACCCTACATTTAATGGGAGAGGATCATCTTCTATTATTGACTTTATTATGACCTCGACCAGATACAGCTACCAGGTGACAAACTTTAAAACACTAGGTACTGCACTGAGTGATCACTTTCCACTAAGCATAGAAATTACAAACCCTGACTATACGTATGATAAAGGCAATACAAACAGGAAACTAGCTGAAAATATAGCCTTACAGCGTCAAAATGGATATGCTTTGAAATGCACCAAAGTAGTCCCGGAAAATTTCCTACAAAAACTTATTAAGCTATGCAAATCCAGTTTCGATGTGTGCTCCGATATTAATGCACTGGATCCTGCTGTTATTAATAACTTCTTAATCATAAACCCAAGAACAAAAATAGCTTATGGGTTAATAAGAAAAAATTGAAGGAACAGGCACCCGGCTGGTTTGACACACTCTGTACTAAGGCCCATACAAATTTAAAACAAGCACTAAAAGATTCACCTCGTGATCAGAATTTAATTAAGGAATGTCGCAAGGCTTATAAAAATGCACAGAACCAAAGAAAAGAAACCCTAAAAAGAGAGGGCTGGGACTCCTTGTGCGAGGCGTCCCTGAGCAGAGATGTTGCAGCCTTTTGGAAGGCAGTAAATGCACCTTTTTTTTAAGATAAGGGCAAAGCTAGAATCGAGATAGCTATAACGGGCACAGAATGGGTGAAACACTATGAAAGCTTATATAGTGAGGTGAGTCTCCTGGACCAGTTACAACCACTAGAAGTAGTGGATGAAGCAACCCCAAAAAGTAATAAAATAGATCTAAGTATAACACTGCATCAAGTCATTACAGGCATCAATGCCAGCCTTGGGGGGAAGGCCCCCGGATCTGACGGGGTTCCTGCTGACCTTTACAAACATAATATGGCTTTATGGGGCCCAATCCTTACTAAACTTTTTAATGCATCCCTTTCGAGCGGATTATTACAGTCATGGTATGAGTCAATCATAATACCTATATTTAAAAAGGGAGACAGATCAAGCTGTGCTTGCTATCGCCCGATATCTATGTTAGATTCTACCATTAAGATCCTTGGGCGGGTAATCTTGAACAGACTATAGGATTGGGCTGAGGATCACTCCATAATAAGTGATCTTCAATATGGCTTCAGGAAACATCTAGGCACTATTGAACAGGGCCTTAATTTGCATATTCTCTTAGATAATTATGTAAGCGCAAGGAAAAACTGTATATATCTAACATTTGTCAACTTGTCATCGGCATTCGATTGCGTTACCCACAGCAAGCTGTGGCTCATATTGGAGAAACTTGATGTGAAAGTGAACATTATTTATTTTTTGAGAGAGTTATACAGGGGAGCACAGGCAATAGTTAGATACGGAAGGAATGGGGAATGAACAACACCGTTTAAGATCGCTAGAGGAGTACGGCAAGGGTGTGTAGTCGCTCCCTTCCTATTTATAATTTATATTAATGAACTGGAAGAGGAATTACTTAGGTAGTGCAGGGATATGCCGCTGATAGGCAAAAGATCGATCCCCGTGCTACTATACGCGGACGACGTGGTTTTGATGGCTCGAACCCTATTGGCAATGCAGCAGATGATCACATCCTTTGCAGACTTTATGGCTAACTTAGATCTGAGGGTCAATGCTTCGAAGACTTATTGTATGAATTGTGGTCCAGGGGCACTTAAGAACAGAAAAAACATGTTTATAAACTCTAAATCCTTGGAATTTACCCAAACCTTTCCTTATTTGGGCATATTGTTTTTCCAAACTGGCCACTGGAATACAACAATAAATACACGGAAACTGTTGTTTTGGAAATCAACAATGGCTGCCCAAAATTTTGCAAGAAAGATGGGCAAAAAGCAGATTAGGAAACTTTTAACAATATACAGAGCAACCAGTATTGCAATTGCAACTTACGGTGCTGGTATATGGGGGTACGCTAATGCTAAATCATTACAACTAGCAGAAAATTGTTTTTTTAGACACCTCCTAACAATCCCTGAGAGTGTGTCCACCCATAATTGCCGCATGGAGCTGGGTCAACCTTATATAGAGGATGTCATCAAAATTCAACTAGTTTTATTATGGCACAGGGTGTGGACTACGGAGGAGTGCGTTTTTAATCAAGTGACATTGAAAGACGCTATGAACTTAGAAAAAAGCAGCAAAATAAGATGGCTGGCGTATGTAAAGCCGTTCCTCACGAAGATTGGCCATCGCACATTTTTTGATCATCCTCTTCTTATGACACACGTAACCAGAAAATAATTAAAAAACATATGTATGCTATACTTGAAGGATAAAAGATCTCATTTGGAGATGAGGAAAAGTACAGTGGTGGCGCACCAACTTGTATTGATCACAAGCGAAACCCAGCCATATTTGAAATTGCAAATGAAAGACTTTGAAAAGTTCTTAATAATTCGTTTAAGATTGAATATTTTATTCAGACTTTTTAGTTACCCCAAAATGAATGACTGGACAAAGGACCTTAATAAATGCCCTTGTGATGAATTGTCCAAACAATCAGATATGCACATTTTGCTATTTTGTAAATATTATGTTGCCCAAAGGAAAAGATGGATTCTGCCGCTATTAATGATAATGGGTTTTAATCAGTGTCGCCCAGCTTTTTTAGCTATCCAGAAATTAGACAATGTTTTAACTATTGCTTCAGTTTCTGCTTTTTGTAAGAAGGTTTTTAGATCACGTAAATCAATTCTTAATACTGTGTAACACCATAGCAGAATGATAACGACGACTGTGTATATATACTTGTGGTTTTTATTGACTCTTATTTATTATGTGATTGTATATTCCTGTATTTTTATTGAGCTTTTATGGATATTCATGTTCAATAACCGAATAAAGAAAGAATTGATTGATTGATTGATTGATTGATTATATGTCCTGTTGATTAAGCAAAATCATTACGATTTTTCATAGGTAAAATATATAAAATGTAGCATATTGATGATCCCCGTTGCATACAGAAGCTGGAAAGGTGAGAATTCATCTCTGTATTAATATAAAATGGATTCCTATAAGTTATGAATGCAAATATGCATATAAAAACAGAATCATGTTATTTTACAGATGGTGGTGCTCCTAAATCGTACCTTGAAGGTACAGCACAATTTGCGGTTGTCCACTGAAAATCAGAACTTTTTATCTTTTATTAAGTGGTGCAGGGCAGGGTAGCCATCCATGCAGACTTTTTTCACTCCTTCTTTCACAGATATTATAGCCTTTTGATTTTCTAGCTCTTTTTTAAAAATGTTTCCTTTTTGAAACACAATGAGCAAAATATGGACATTTAGGGATACCAGCAGTAAATACTCAGTACAAATAACATGTCCTGAGATATCAGGGTACCAACCCTCTGGCAATAAAGGAGAAAAAAAAAGTACATGATTAATGTCTCACATGCACAAAAGATACCTAATGAGATTGCTCATGAACCAGAACCAACCCAGTCAATCAATCAGCATTTGTAGAAAGCACTGTCACTCCTGGGAGTATCTGGGTGCTGGGGTGAAAAGCCAGGTCTTGAGGAAGCAGCAGCAAGAGGGAAGTAACGAGCAGAAAAAGGCAAAACCGAGGGCAGAAAAACAAGTGACCAGAAAAGGCAAAACAGAGGGCAGAAAAACAAGCAGAAAAAGCAAAGGAGTGGGCAGGAAAACAAGCAGAAAGGCAAAACAGAACAGAAGAGGGAAAAACAAAGGGCAAAAAAATGAACAGAAAGCCAAACAGAGTGCCGGAAAACAAGCAGAAACGGCAAAACAGTGGTCGGAAAAACGTGCAAAAAAGCAAAACAGAGCAAGAAACAAACAAAGGAGGAACAAACAAAGGGCAGCAGGTAGACAAGCAGCAGACAGTATGAAATGAAATGACAAATTTCTAAAGCGCGACAGGACCCGGAGGTATCTAGGAGCTAAAACACTAGAAAGCAGTTGTTCCCAGAAAAGAGTTACTAGTGGAGCCAGGTTTTTACGCTTTTCTTGAATTGTAGAAAATTATGTTAGTTTTCAGGGTAGTATAGGTGAAGCTTTTCCCTTCCCATTTTACTTTTGAGATCTTGGGGATGGCTAGATTGCCAGAGTAGTGGACTGCGGGCAAGCTGGACAGGAGAACTGTTGCAGTGGGAGCTGGCACATAGACCAGCTTGATGGGTTTGCACTGTGGCTTCCATTCAGTAGGTCCTGGGGGAAGGGTGGGGCGCTGGGTGGCGTGAAGAGGGAAATGAGGGGAGGAGGTAAACGTCAGGAAGAGGGCAAAAACAAGCAGAAAAGGGCAAAATTGAAAGCAGAAAAAAGAGCAGAAAAGGCAAAACAGAGCTGGAGAGATCAAAACAGAGGCCCAAAAAACAGAGCAGGAAAGGGCAGGAAAATTAGCAGAAAAGGCAAAACAGAGGACAGAAAAATTAGCAGAAAAGGCAAAACAGAGGGCAGAAAAACCAGCAGGAAAGGCAAAACAGAGGGCAGAAAAGGCAAAACAGAGGGCAGAAAAGCAAGCAGAAAAGGCAAAACAGAGCAAGAAACCAGCAAAGGAGGCAAAAACGGAGTGCAACAGGTAGACATGAAGCAGAGGGTAGCGGACTGCGGGCAAGCTGGACAGCAGAACTGTTGTAGGGGGATCTCGTACAAGGACCTGCTCCAAATAGGTCAGAGGGTGAAATATTCATGTGTAATGAATGGGTAGGGTCCCTATAGAGGGTCAAGCGCACATTAGAGAGGAGCATTAACATGGCAACAAGTCCCAAAAGAGCAAAAACTGACAATATCTGTGGAATGAAGCTAGCCCATTGGTGCCACGCAAGAGAGCGCCATCACATTGTGTGTCCCAGCCATCAATGGTGGGGGTGAGGGGAACCGACAACCAACTCCGCAAGAGGATCTAGGGAGAATAAAAAATAAATAGAAAATCCCTTAAGTGTCCCATCAGTGAGCTCGGTTAATGAGGAGCAGGGGTAAGGAACAAACTCCAACGTACAAGGCAGAGGGAGTCCCTGTATAAAGAGAATCTCCAACCAAGGTAACCCCCCAGTAGGCCAAGAAGCACCATATTGGTAACACCCACTCTTCGAGGGGGTCTCTTGTTTCAAAATTCTTATCCCAAGTGTCCAGCGAAGCCACTGCTCCGCACTGCGGGAAAGGGGAGCGAGTGCCACGCTGTAGACGCCCATTTAAGAAGGTTTCGTCAACCAGAGTGATAGTGAAGGCGCCACCGTAGACTTCCAGGCTATGGGTATATGGGGCTTCAGGAAGACAAACACACAAGTCAACGAACCTGACAGCTTATTTGTTCCTTTCAGTACAAACAATTAGACCCAGGAGGCAAAGGATAGGATCGAACTGTAAAGGACGGCCCATGATGTCAGACAGAGTCTGGATGACCTCCCTCCAAAAGAAGTCAAACTTCAGTCAAGCCAACACTCTATGATTAAAGTCCGCCTCAAAGCAGGGGAACTGTGGGCATTTCAGGGTTATACCCAGGAAGATGTGATGAAGTCGCAAAAGGGTCAGATATATCTGATAGACATAATTGAAATGGGTATACATCAGATGGGAGATCCTGGAAACACTCTGTTTCTGCTCCAACACATTGGACTGTTTTCTGTCAGCAAGGTTCTGATCAAGAGACAGAGTCCAATTATGCCTCAAAGCATGGAGGATAGGGATGCGGGGTTCCAACAATCCACTGCATAACAGTGTTACCATGCGCCTACCCATACCATGCGCCAACAATACCTGCAATGCCAGATATGCGACAGGTTCGGTACGCTCTGGGTCCAACACAACCCTGGCAGCCGCCACCAGAGCATTATATGGCAAAAGGTGGTCCTCATGAATGTCACAGTGCTCCCTGAGGACAGCAGGAGTTGATGCTCAACCTCATGAAACACCTGGAGCACCCACAGCGGCAAAGTGAGGGCATATGGCACTGGGTCGCGCTGCAGGGTCGCATGTTTGAACCCAACCGTGCATAATCACTCTGGCAAGATGTACCACCCTCAGGGTACTGTGCCGTGGTCCAAGGTCGCCGGTCCAGGATGGCCCTTCCCTCTAAGCAGCAGCATAGTACAGCTCATAGTGCCGCACTTTCAGGCCTCCCATCTCCAAGAACCCCAAATAAAGTCAGAGTGTAGTGTGTTCAGTTCCAGGAAAAAAGCACTGTGGTAGAAGGACAAGCAAGGCAGAGAAATGATTAGGCAACTAGGGTAATACCAACATTTTTGCAAGGGGGACCCTGCCCATTGGGGAAAGCGGTAAGAAGCTCCAGAACATCAGGGAATGGTGCACAACTGACAGAGCCCTAGCCAGATTGCCAATAATCAGATCCCACTCCATGATGTGAATAGGAGTGGATAGCGGGGACATCCCTGCCGGGTGCCCCCGCACACACTAAACGGTGCTGACATTTCTCTGCCGGAGTAAGCCCTAGCGACCGGCTCATGTACAGGAGGTAGACCCACCATAATGTCTCTGGATCCAGACCCATGCGTCATAGCACTCCATGCAGATAAGGCCAGCTCAGTGTGTCAAAGGCCTTCTCAATATCTAATGAAAGTGCCACACTTGTGGGCGACTCAGGAGGATGTTCATCCACAATGCGAAACAGATAAGAGATAACAGAGATTGAGGAATGTATTCTTCCTGGGAATTAGGCCATTCTGGTTTGGATGGACCAATGTAGCAAAATATGGCAACAGCTGATTTGCTATGACCTTCCCAAGGACCTTACAGTACGAATTGGGCAGGGAGAGGGACCAATAGGAACACACCTCCAAAGAGGTATCTAGCCGGCTTTAGAAGGAACACAATCAAAGCCTCTCTCAAAGAAGGGGGAAGGACGTCCCTGGTCATAGTCAACTGGAACAACTAAAAGGCTTCGATAGTCTGCACTGGGTTTCCCTCCCCAACATGCTGTTTAAAAGAAATAAAGTCATTATAGGTCTGTTGTGGTAGCCTTCCTCAGAAGGAATGTAAATAATGGGTAGGCCCTGGGCAGACCTGGCTTTTCCTATAGTAGCAGAACCAAGAATGATTAGCATGTGGCTGGTCTCTATCAAGAGTGGCACAGTGGGTGAAAAATAAAGGACTGGAACATGTTTCAACTGATTGCCACAGGATAAGATTAACTAAACAATGCCTTCCATCATTTTGTAGTTTGTTGCAGTAGATACCCCAAGTGCGACTGTCTCAGAACTCAAGAGTCACCTCACTGCTGTTGCCCAAGTAAGCCACAACCAGGGAGACATGCTTCAATAATTTTTTAAGAGTTGTGAAGCAGTGGCAGCTGGTGACCTTTTGAACTGGCAAGACATAAACCCCATATGGAACTGCATCATGTCAGTAATAGAAGTAAGCAAAAGGGTCCATTTCAAAACATAATGTCTCTAAATTTCAATAGGATCACTTATGAAATACTTTAAATAAATACTACCTTGCCAAGTGAATCTGATCCTCCCCATGTTCAGGGGGTTTCAACTACAGAAAGGAATGCAAGATGTCACAGTCTGGATAACTAACAGCTGCCTGCAGCTCAACGCCTTGAAGACAGAAGTCCTTGCCTTGGTACCACCCCTTCAGCATGGGACAACACCTGGTGGACAACCGCCCTCGGAAGCCCACCTACCCCGTCAGACCACGCCAAAAGCCTCTGCATCGTATTCGACTCATCACTCACCAAGTACCGACAGGTCAACGCCGTCACCCCCAGCTGCTTCAACACCCTTCGCATCCTTCACAAGACCTTGATATGGATCTCACCTGAGTCAATAAAGACAGTCACCCAAGCACTCATCACCAGCAGACTGGACTATGGAAACGCACTCTATGCCAGCATCAAGTCCCTACTCCGCAAACTCCAGACAATAGAGAACACCACCGCCAGACTAGTCCTCGGCATCCCCCACATGAACTAATCAGCCAACACCTATGAAGACTCCACTGACTCCTCGTGGAGAAAAGAGTCACCTTCAAAATCCTCGCTCACGCCTACAAATGCCTACACAACAACGGACCCAAATACTTCAACAACAGAATTTACTTCCACGTACCCAAAAGAAACTTCCAATCTTCCAACCTCGCACTGGCTGAAACCCCGCACATCCACAGAGCAAGAGCAGGCGGAAGATACTTCTCTCACATTGCAGCCAATGCCTGGAAAGAGCTAGTGGCAGGCATCAGGCGCGCCCACTCCCTGAACACCTTAAGGAAGACTCTTCTCAAGACTTGGCTCTTCGCCTAAACAGATCTGCATCCCCCACAACCTCCAACGCCTTGAGACCCTCACGGGTGAGCAGCATGCTTACAATTCTGGTGATTCATTGATTGATTGAGCGACAAACAGGGAGCTCTTAAAAGGTACGTTTCTAGGAGGTGACTGGCATTCCAGTGGTCAAAAGTCCCAGAGTATTCTTCCGTGGACACAAGCTGACTGGAATGGGAACATTGGTGACAAATGGTTATTTACAATTGGACATTTGGGCCTCATTTATGAGGAATTGGTGTAGAGCAGCATCATAAGTCTTTTTGCAGCGCTGCCCTATGCCAATGTGAAAGGGCAGGGATGCATCGTATTTATGAAATACAGTGCATTCCTGTCCTTTTCCCCTGCGCTGGCACACAGTTTGCTACCTAGCGCTAACGTAGGCACCCTCGCACCATGGTGCCTCAGTTGCAGGCAGTATATTTACAACAAGGGGTGGTGAGGGACAGAGTCTCTGAATTAAGCAGAAAGCTCTCACCCAGTCAAGAGATCAGGGCTAGATCCAACACCGTTTTTTAGCTCACTGCACCATCCCAGTTTCAGAACCTGGCTGTATGCAAATTAGTCTGTTCCTGTCCCAGTGCATGATGGGAACAGGGCAAACCAAACTACAAAAGCCAATTCTTACACTGGGAAGGAAACAAGCTCCCGGGGACCGGTTTCTGGCATTACAGCCGTCTTCGGCCCGGTTTGCTTGAATCCTGATGGTGCAATGAGCAAGGGTCTCACATCTGAGAATACCCTTCCACGCTTAGGGTGGACAAAAATATTTACAACAAGGGGTGGTGAGGGACAGAGTCTCTGAATTAAGCAGAAAGCTCTCACCCAGTCAAGAGATCAGGGCTAGATCCAACACCGTTTTTTAGCTCACTGCACCATCCCAGTTTCAGAACCTGGCTGTATGCAAATTAGTCTGTTCCTGTCCCAGTGCATGATGGGAACAGGCCAAACCAAACTACAAAAGCCAATTCTTACACTGGGAAGGAAACAAGCTCCCGGGGACCGGTTTCTGGCATTACAGCCGTCTTCGGCCCGGTTTGCTTGAATCTTGATGGTGCAATGAGCAAGGGTCTCACATCTGAGAATACCCTTCCACGCTTAGGGTGGACAAAAATATTTACAACAAGGGGTGGTGAGGGACAGAGTCTCTGAATTAAGCAGAAAGCTCTCACCCAGTCAAGAGATCAGGGCTAGATCCAACACCGTTTTTTAGCTCACTGCACCATCCCAGTTTCAGAACCTGGCTGTATGCAAATTAGTCTGTTCCTGTCCCAGTGCATGATGGGAACAGGGCAAACCAAACTACATAAGCCAATTCTTACACTGGGAAGGAAACAAGCTCCCGGGGACCGGTTTCTGGCATTACAGCCGTCTTCGGCCCGGTTTGCTTGAATCCTGATGGTGCAATGAGCAAGGGTCTCACATCTGAGAATACCCTTCCACGCTTAGGGTGGACAAAAATATTTACAACAAGGGGTGGTGAGGGACAGAGTCTCTGAATTAAGCAGAAAGCTCTCACCCAGTCAAGAGATCAGGGCTAGATCCAACACCGTTTTTTAGCTCACTGCACCATCCCAGTTTCAGAACCTGGCTGTATGCAAATTAGTCTGTTCCTGTCCCAGTGCATGATGGGAACAGGGCAAACCAAACTACAAAAGCCAATTCTTACACTGGGAAGGAAACAAGCTCCCGAGGACCGGTTTCTGGCATTACAGCCGTCTTCGGCCCGGTTTGCTTGAATCCTGATGGTGCAATGAGCAAGGGTCTCACATCTGAGAATACCCTTCCACGCTTGGGGTGGACAAAAATATTTACAACAAGGGGTGGTGAGGGACAGAGTCTCTGAATTAAGCAGAAAGCTCTCACCCAGTCAAGAGATCAGGGCTAGATCCAACACCGTTTTTTAGCTCACTGCACCATCCCAGTTTCAGAACCTGGCTGTATGCAAATTAGTCTGTTCCTGTCCCAGTGCATGATGGGAACAGGGGAAACCAAACTACAAAAGCCAATTCTTACACTGGGAAGGAAACAAGCTCCCGGGGACCGGTTTCTGGCATTACAGCCGTCTTCGGCCCGGTTTGCTTGAATCCTGATGGTGCAATGAGCAAGGGTCTCACATCTGAGAATACCCTTCCACGCTTAGGGTGGACAAAAATATTTACAACAAGGGGTGGTGAGGGACAGAGTCTCTGAATTAAGCAGAAAGCTCTCACCCAGTCAAGAGATCAGGGCTAGATCCAACACCGTTTTTTAGCTCACTGCACCATCCCAGTTTCAGAACCTGGCTGTATGCAAATTAGTCTGTTCCTGTCCCAGTGCATGATGGGAACAGGGCAAACCAAACTACAAAAGCCAATTCTTACACTGGGAAGGAAACAAGCTCCCGGGGACCGGTTTCTGGCATTACAGCCGTCTTCGGCCCGGTTTGCTTGAATCCTGATGGTGCAATGAGCAAGGGTCTCACATCTGAGAATACCCTTCCACGCTTAGGGTGGACAAAAATATTTACAACAAGGGGTGGTGAGGGACAGAGTCTCTGAATTAAGCAGAAAGCTCTCACCCAGTCAAGAGATCAGGGCTAGATCCAACACCGTTTTTTAGCTCACTGCACCATCCCAGTTTCAGAACCTGGCTGTATGCAAATTAGTCTGTTCCTGTCCCAGTGCATGATGGGAACAGGGCAAACCAAACTACAAAAGCCAATTCTTACACTGGGAAGGAAACAAGCTCCCGGGGACCGGTTTCTGGCATTACAGCCGTCTTCGGCCCGGTTTGCTTGAATCCTGATGGTGCAATGAGCAAGGGTCTCACATCTGAGAATACCCTTCCACGCTTAGGGTGGACAAAAATATTTACAACAAGGGGTGGTGAGGGACAGAGTCTCTGAATTAGGCAGAAAGCTCTCACCCAGTCAAGAGTCAGTTGCAGGCAGGGTTGTTTTTGTGCAGGAAGGGGCACCTTCCTGCATAAATACAATCACTAGAGGCATTTTCCTCTTGCTATGTGAGCTGCAGAATGCATCACACAAGGAAAGTGGAAAAAACTAGGAGAAATAAAGGCATTTCTCCTCGTTATGCCTGCTCTGGAGAGGCGTAAAGTATTGGCGCTGCCCCAGGTCTATGGGATTAAGTAAATCTGGGAAAGCGTCACAATCCATAGGTGTTACGTGAGACAAACAACTGCAAGGCCCATGGAATGCCTCCTTGACGCAGAGTAAGGCAAGGCAGCAACTTGCACTGCTTGAGGCCATGGAAGGCCACGCATCAGTGGCTTTGCATCGCTTCATAGAAACGATTGAGAAGCTTACGAAACAGAAGCATAAAAAAAGTGCCGCTCCAGTAGCGCAAGCCTCTCATAAATACGCCCCTTGATATCAAAACTAGCTATAGCCTTCCATTCAAGGGCATCTGAAGCCCCAACTATAGCAGAATGGATCAGGGGATGGATCGATGTGCTGTGGAGGAAGAATCAGTTTATAACCACAGAGACGGCCCCAGGAACATAAAAAGATCATAAGCAGATATGGCAGAAGTGGTGGGATCATGTTCAATCACCTGAGGTATTTCATATTATGGGAATATTCTCAAGAACGTGCGATAATCATCACCAAAATAGGTAAACGCAATTTTTCATATCGCCATCTATCGTGGGAAAATAACGCTGTGTTAACGTCATATTAACAACATGGCGGTAACATGCGATAGTCTCCGATAACGCACCAAATGCCCACAGTAAAATTGCCGGGACGCTGATAAAAATCCAAAGCCAAGCGTGAAAAAAGTGGCTATGGGCCCAACTGAGATAAAAAATCAGAGATAAGCTGCGCCAAGTCTGCAATTCACACACGCCAGGCGGGAAAAATAACTATAAAAGCAGAAATAAAACAACTGTGGAGCACAATGGAGGTAGCCGGAGCAAGTACAGAGGACAACCAGAACCCCACAAGAGCCACGGAGGATAAGCCTGGGTCCTTGGGGTCAGGGAGGGGCAAGGAGAAGGAGAAGAGGAAGACGAGGTTCAGTCCGCAGGAAACAGGATCCTGATAACGGAGGTGATAGAACACCATCAACTACTGTTCTTCCCCTCCAATATGTCATTGCCAACAAAAAATGGAATATGGCAGTCCATCGTGGACAAGGTGAATGCAGTCAGAGTGCTATGGAGGACAATGGAAGAGGCCAAGAGGTGCAGGAATGATGTGAAGTGCAAAACCAAGCAGAAACTCAGCAACAACAAGAAGGCAGCAATGCAGACTGGAGGTGGGAGTCCAGCGCCACCGGATGAGATGGAGGAAATGGTGTCCACAGTCATCAGTGTGGAGACGGTGGCAGTAGTTGGGGGACCGGACACTGCTCAACATGACCTGACACTTCAGCCACGGGGTGAGTAACGACCAGGGACTGGGGAGACGGTGGGAGATGGGCACACATGCACAATAAAGTATAGCACAGTGCACACTCACAATGACTCTGAATCATGTCCCTGATCCCCTTTGCACACTGCAGCACACCTAGAAACAGCAAGTAGGCCCCCGTCGACTATGTGTCCAGAGGGGGGCCTTCCCACACATCACCAATTTTATAACCAACCCATGCACATGTGCCAAACCAAGCAAAGCTGCGTGTCTGTGAGCCACATTGACAATGCAAGTGACATTGCATGACCAATAGCATGGCTGCAGTCAATATATCATGACATGTTGCACGCCACGACACTGAGGTGGCTGAGTGTGGACCACATCCGTTAGGGAGCAGGTCACCCTCTGACACATCCACGTGCACAAAGAACAACACATCTGCAGACAAACCATGATCCCGACTCCCAACACCCGCCAAGAGCCCAATTTACCCAAGTATGCAACACTGTATAAGCACAGAAGTTGAAGGCACACCGCCTGAAAGGGATAAGGGGCAGCAAAATCAGAGCTGCTGGGGCGACTCTCTCAAAATGCAGGGCATACACATAACATTCAGAGCACATCAACATTGACAACAATGTGGTACAAACTGCAACACATTCACAACAGAACAGAGGACACAACTGGCGCTGCTTGTGTGTAGAAACTGGCCAATCACATTTGGCATAGCAGGGAAATGTGAGATGATAATGTACAAGTACAAACACACGTCCGTGATGTTGTCGAAATGTCCACTGTCCCGCATCAAATAGGCAGCTCCTCCCAAACAATCACAATGTACATGGTCTGTATGTAAACTTGTACAATTCGTCAACATATATGTGAACACAATGTTAAACTGCATCTCCCCTTCACATTGCAGAGGGAAAATCAACACCTCCTGCAGAGCGGACCGAATATCTCTTCACTGATGACGAAAAGGACCTACACACCTTCGACTCCGTGCAAAGACTTAAACACCAAACAGAGGGCTTTAAACTTACACCATTATCTAACTGGCAACCAGTGTAGTCTTCTGATGGCTTCTCTTTCTGATTCATATTTAGGTATTTTTAAAAAGAAGCGGGCCGCTGCATTCTGCAGAATCTGGTGTCTGTTCAGAAGGCTTGATGTCAAGGTGAGATAGAGACTATAACAGTAGTCTATCCGTGTAAGGACCTAAGCCATGGTTACTGCTTTTAAAAGATCAGAGGGTAGATACTTTTAGATTTTTTTTTAACATCCTTATGTAGCAAAAAGAAGCAGATGCTATTTTGTTGACTTGCTCTTTAAATTGTAACTCACTGTCCAGCATGACTCCTAGGCTCTTTACTTTAATAGAGGGTATGGGCAGTGTGTCTAGCTCAGGCGGCCACCACTCTGGTGTCCAGAGAGAGGGGTTGTTGCAGAAGATGATCACCTCGGTTTTTGAGGCATTCATCTTCAGGCAATTGAAATCCATCCACCTGCTCACCTTTTTTATTTATGAGCTGAAAGTCACATCATCGCTATCCCCATGTTAGTTTAAGACACCACAATTTGGGTGTTGTCGGCATATGAGGCCAGGGCAAAGCCAGCGTTTTTGATAATCGACGCCAGTGGCGTAACATATAGAATAAAAAGTGTAGAGCTCAATGCAGATCCCCCTGGAACTCCACATGGCAGGGAGAATTGCCTAGAGACACAGTTGCCCAATGCCACGTTTTGTTGTTGGTTTGTTAAAAATGATTTTAGGAGGTCCATAGCTGATCCTTTTAACCCCAGGTCCTGGAGCCGGTCGACCAGGATCTCCTGGCCAGCCATGTCAAAGGCCGCGGAGAGATCAAGCAGCATCAGAGCCGCCATCCCCCCCCTCAAGAATTTCACGTATGTCTTCCGTTGCCACAATTAGTGCTGATTCAGTGCTGTGGTGTTTCCTGAACCTGTGTTGTGTGCCATCTAGCAATTAATTCTCTTCTATATATGTTGAAATTCGTTGGGTAATAAATTTCTCCGCCAATTTAGTAGCAAAAGGGAGTCTCAAAATCGGACGACAATTGCTCTGGTCCGTGGATTCCAGGTTATCTTTCTTCAGAAAGTGGGAGAATAAAGGCAAGATTCCACTGAGCTGGGAAGGTCCCACTAGTGAGCATCTGGTTAAGGATCAATCCCAAGTTTTTTGCCACTTGCATGGGCAGCATATGCATTATACTGGGCGGGCAGGGATCATATGGTGAGCCAGATTTGATTGACCCGAATTAGGTCTCTAAGTTGTTTCTCCTGAGGGATCGTGAAAGTGGAGAAACTACTTTTGTCCTCTTGGTTGGTTGTCAACTGTTACGCCTGAAAGTTATCTACTATGTTTGCTCTAAATATATTGTAAATGTTAACAACCTTCTCCTGAAAAAAACTAGCTAACGCATTGCAAAAGTCTTGGTTTATCCCAACGTGATAAGCACTGGTAGGTGTAACCAGTTTCTTTATCACAGAAAAGAGAGTTTTATTAGAATCACAGGCAGCTTGTTTGTGCTTTGTGAAATAGATGGTCTTTGCTGTTAGGATGCTGTCTTTTTGCTTAGTAGGTTTAGCTTTATAAATGATCCTTTCTTCTGCCTCATAGTTTTTTCTCCATCTTTGCTTTTGTCTACGGCAATCCTGCCTGGATAACCTGAGCTTCTCATTAAACCATGGCTGTGACTTTTTTTTCCCTTTTGAATTTTTGCAAGTTATTGGTGCTGCGGTGTCTAAAGCAGTTTTTAACCAAAACGAGAAATTCTCCACATTCTCCTCCAGGTTGTCTTCTAGTTGACAGGGAATTGAAGTAGTGGCCTCTCCTAATTCTGCCTGCCTTATTTTGTACCCGGCTCTGCCTCTTGCTTGTTGAGTGGGGGCTCTATGTTGGATTTTTGTTGTTGTTTTTACTAGCCATTTAATCACCCAATGGTCGGACCATGTCACTGGAAAGGATGGAAAAAGTTTATTGGCATCATCCGTAGAAAAGATGCCATGGAACGTATGTCCAGCCTTATGTGTTGGGCCCTGATTGATTAGAGTAAGTCCAAAGGAGTCCATAGTATCAATCAATGTTTGAGCATCAGGGCCGGTATGTTTTTCCAGGTGAAGGTTAAAATCCCCTAGTACGGTGAAATGAAATTATCATTAATGATTGAAGACTCAATCACCGTACTAAGATTGGTGAAGCTGCTTCTTAGGCCAGCGGGCGATAAATTAGCACCCCCTTAATAGCTGTTAAATCTGGAGGCTGTATCGAAAGGTTAATGCCTCAAAGCCTCTCGTAAGTAGTGGTTCAAACTAAGGGGCATATTACCAAGGCGGGCGATATGTGATTATCACCGCTTTAGCAGCCGTTTTGGGCCGCTAAGCGGCGATAATTCTATCGCCCTATTAGCAAGCTGTCGCTAACAGCAGTTAGCAACAGCTTGTAGGCGATGGCGAGCGGTTTGGGACCCGCTTTGCATGTCAGCAAAGTGGGCGTACCCAACCTGTTAGCGACCAAAAGCAGTCGCTAACGTCGCTATCACCTATTAGCAAGGCAGGCGTAGCGATGTAAATATTTGCGCTAAGCGCGAATATCTCCAATAACTAACGCCTGCTCGGACCAGTTCTTAGCAATTATATCCAATGGGAGGTGGATATAATGACTAAGACCCTGTTAGCGATAATGCGTGAATGTCACTGTATTTTCAGCGATATTCGCGGATTTCGCTGCTATCTCCGGAAATATTAGCGCTTTTGCGATAAACGTTGCTAATAGCACGTTATCTCAGCGATAATATCCGGCGATGTGCGCAATAAAAAAAATTGCTGCTAAGCCTACTTGGCGATAAATATTGCTAGTTGTTGGTAATATGTCCCTTTGTTTTAAAATGGTTGCGATAGTAATTTGCCAATTCAACCTCCCTATTTTTCTGCCTATCCAGTCAAAATACAGCGTATCCGGGGAGGGTGGCAGCAACGATATCTGGGCCAGAACTCAACCTGGATGGCTTAGCAGATTTGACACTTTATTTTGTCAAGATTGACTAAGATTGATTAATGAGGAGCAGGGGTAAGGAACAAACTCCAACGTACAAGGCAGAGGGAGTCCCTGTATAAAGAGAATCTCCAACCAAGGTAACCCCCCAGTAGGCCAAGAAGCACCATATTGGTAACACCCACTCTTCGAGGGGGTCTCTTGTTTCAAAATTCTTATCCCAAGTGTCCAGCGAAGCCACTGCTCCGCACTGCGGGAAAGGGGAGCGAGTGCCACGCTGTAGACGCCCATTTAAGAAGGTTTCGTCAACCAGAGTGATAGTGAAGGCGCCACCGTAGACTTCCAGGCTATGGGTATATGGGGCTTCAGGAAGACAAACACACAAGTCAACGAACCTGACAGCTTATTTGTTCCTTTCAGTACAAACAATTAGACCCAGGAGGCAAAGGATAGGATCGAACTGTAAAGGACGGCCCATGATGTCAGACAGAGTCTGGATGACCTCCCTCCAAAAGAAGTCAAACTTCAGTCAAGCCAACACTCTATGATTAAAGTCCGCCTCAAAGCAGGGGAACTGTGGGCATTTCAGGGTTATACCCAGGAAGATGTGATGAAGTCGCAAAAGGGTCAGATATATCTGATAGACATAATTGAAATGGGTATACATCAGATGGGAGATCCTGGAAACACTCTGTTTCTGCTCCAACACATTGGACTGTTTTCTGTCAGCAAGGTTCTGATCAAGAGACAGAGTCCAATTATGCCTCAAAGCATGGAGGATAGGGATGCGGGGTTCCAACAATCCACTGCATAACAGTGTTACCATGCGCCTACCCATACCATGCGCCAACAATACCTGCAATGCCAGATATGCGACAGGTTCGGTACGCTCTGGGTCCAACACAACCCTGGCAGCCGCCACCAGAGCATTATATGGCAAAAGGTGGTCCTCATGAATGTCACAGTGCTCCCTGAGGACAGCAGGAGTTGATGCTCAACCTCATGAAACACCTGGAGCACCCACAGCGGCAAAGTGAGGGCATATGGCACTGGGTCGCGCTGCAGGGTCGCATGTTTGAACCCAACCGTGCATAATCACTCTGGCAAGATGTACCACCCTCAGGGTACTGTGCCGTGGTCCAAGGTCGCCGGTCCAGGATGGCCCTTCCCTCTAAGCAGCAGCATAGTACAGCTCATAGTGCCGCACTTTCAGGCCTCCCATCTCCAAGAACCCCAAATAAAGTCAGAGTGTAGTGTGTTCAGTTCCAGGAAAAAAGCACTGTGGTAGAAGGACAAGCAAGGCAGAGAAATGATTAGGCAACTAGGGTAATACCAACATTTTTGCAAGGGGGACCCTGCCCATTGGGGAAAGCGGTAAGAAGCTCCAGAACATCAGGGAATGGTGCACAACTGACAGAGCCCTAGCCAGATTGCCAATAATCAGATCCCACTCCATGATGTGAATAGGAGTGGATAGCGGGGACATCCCTGCCGGGTGCCCCCGCACACACTAAACGGTGCTGACATTTCTCTGCCGGAGTAAGCCCTAGCGACCGGCTCATGTACAGGAGGTAGACCCACCATAATGTCTCTGGATCCAGACCCATGCGTCATAGCACTCCATGCAGATAAGGCCAGCTCAGTGTGTCAAAGGCCTTCTCAATATCTAATGAAAGTGCCACACTTGTGGGCGACTCAGGAGGATGTTCATCCACAATGCGAAACAGATAAGAGATAACAGAGATTGAGGAATGTATTCTTCCTGGGAATTAGGCCATTCTGGTTTGGATGGACCAATGTAGCAAAATATGGCAACAGCTGATTTGCTATGACCTTCCCAAGGACCTTACAGTACGAATTGGGCAGGGAGAGGGACCAATAGGAACACACCTCCAAAGAGGTATCTAGCCGGCTTTAGAAGGAACACAATCAAAGCCTCTCTCAAAGAAGGGGGAAGGACGTCCCTGGTCATAGTCAACTGGAACAACTAAAAGGCTTCGATAGTCTGCACTGGGTTTCCCTCCCCAACATGCTGTTTAAAAGAAATAAAGTCATTATAGGTCTGTTGTGGTAGCCTTCCTCAGAAGGAATGTAAATAATGGGTAGGCCCTGGGCAGACCTGGCTTTTCCTATAGTAGCAGAACCAAGAATGATTAGCATGTGGCTGGTCTCTATCAAGAGTGGCACAGTGGGTGAAAAATAAAGGACTGGAACATGTTTCAACTGATTGCCACAGGATAAGATTAACTAAACAATGCCTTCCATCATTTTGTAGTTTGTTGCAGTAGATACCCCAAGTGCGACTGTCTCAGAACTCAAGAGTCACCTCACTGCTGTTGCCCAAGTAAGCCACAACCAGGGAGACATGCTTCAATAATTTTTTAAGAGTTGTGAAGCAGTGGCAGCTGGTGACCTTTTGAACTGGCAAGACATAAACCCCATATGGAACTGCATCATGTCAGTAATAGAAGTAAGCAAAAGGGTCCATTTCAAAACATAATGTCTCTAAATTTCAATAGGATCACTTATGAAATACTTTAAATAAATACTACCTTGCCAAGTGAATCTGATCCTCCCCATGTTCAGGGGGTTTCAACTACAGAAAGGAATGCAAGATGTCACAGTCTGGATAACTAACAGCTGCCTGCAGCTCAACGCCTTGAAGACAGAAGTCCTTGCCTTGGTACCACCCCTTCAGCATGGGACAACACCTGGTGGACAACCGCCCTCGGAAGCCCACCTACCCCGTCAGACCACGCCAAAAGCCTCTGCATCGTATTCGACTCATCACTCACCAAGTACCGACAGGTCAACGCCGTCACCCCCAGCTGCTTCAACACCCTTCGCATCCTTCACAAGACCTTGATATGGATCTCACCTGAGTCAATAAAGACAGTCACCCAAGCACTCATCACCAGCAGACTGGACTATGGAAACGCACTCTATGCCAGCATCAAGTCCCTACTCCGCAAACTCCAGACAATAGAGAACACCACCGCCAGACTAGTCCTCGGCATCCCCCACATGAACTAATCAGCCAACACCTATGAAGACTCCACTGACTCCTCGTGGAGAAAAGAGTCACCTTCAAAATCCTCGCTCACGCCTACAAATGCCTACACAACAACGGACCCAAATACTTCAACAACAGAATTTACTTCCACGTACCCAAAAGAAACTTCCAATCTTCCAACCTCGCACTGGCTGAAACCCCGCACATCCACAGAGCAAGAGCAGGCGGAAGATACTTCTCTCACATTGCAGCCAATGCCTGGAAAGAGCTAGTGGCAGGCATCAGGCGCGCCCACTCCCTGAACACCTTAAGGAAGACTCTTCTCAAGACTTGGCTCTTCGCCTAAACAGATCTGCATCCCCCACAACCTCCAACGCCTTGAGACCCTCACGGGTGAGCAGCATGCTTACAATTCTGGTGATTCATTGATTGATTGAGCGACAAACAGGGAGCTCTTAAAAGGTACGTTTCTAGGAGGTGACTGGCATTCCAGTGGTCAAAAGTCCCAGAGTATTCTTCCGTGGACACAAGCTGACTGGAATGGGAACATTGGTGACAAATGGTTATTTACAATTGGACATTTGGGCCTCATTTATGAGGAATTGGTGTAGAGCAGCATCATAAGTCTTTTTGCAGCGCTGCCCTATGCCAATGTGAAAGGGCAGGGATGCATCGTATTTATGAAATACAGTGCATTCCTGTCCTTTTCCCCTGCGCTGGCACACAGTTTGCTACCTAGCGCTAACGTAGGCACCCTCGCACCATGGTGCCTCAGTTGCAGGCAGTATATTTACAACAAGGGGTGGTGAGGGACAGAGTCTCTGAATTAAGCAGAAAGCTCTCACCCAGTCAAGAGATCAGGGCTAGATCCAACACCGTTTTTTAGCTCACTGCACCATCCCAGTTTCAGAACCTGGCTGTATGCAAATTAGTCTGTTCCTGTCCCAGTGCATGATGGGAACAGGGCAAACCAAACTACAAAAGCCAATTCTTACACTGGGAAGGAAACAAGCTCCCGGGGACCGGTTTCTGGCATTACAGCCGTCTTCGGCCCGGTTTGCTTGAATCCTGATGGTGCAATGAGCAAGGGTCTCACATCTGAGAATACCCTTCCACGCTTAGGGTGGACAAAAATATTTACAACAAGGGGTGGTGAGGGACAGAGTCTCTGAATTAAGCAGAAAGCTCTCACCCAGTCAAGAGATCAGGGCTAGATCCAACACCGTTTTTTAGCTCACTGCACCATCCCAGTTTCAGAACCTGGCTGTATGCAAATTAGTCTGTTCCTGTCCCAGTGCATGATGGGAACAGGCCAAACCAAACTACAAAAGCCAATTCTTACACTGGGAAGGAAACAAGCTCCCGGGGACCGGTTTCTGGCATTACAGCCGTCTTCGGCCCGGTTTGCTTGAATCTTGATGGTGCAATGAGCAAGGGTCTCACATCTGAGAATACCCTTCCACGCTTAGGGTGGACAAAAATATTTACAACAAGGGGTGGTGAGGGACAGAGTCTCTGAATTAAGCAGAAAGCTCTCACCCAGTCAAGAGATCAGGGCTAGATCCAACACCGTTTTTTAGCTCACTGCACCATCCCAGTTTCAGAACCTGGCTGTATGCAAATTAGTCTGTTCCTGTCCCAGTGCATGATGGGAACAGGGCAAACCAAACTACATAAGCCAATTCTTACACTGGGAAGGAAACAAGCTCCCGGGGACCGGTTTCTGGCATTACAGCCGTCTTCGGCCCGGTTTGCTTGAATCCTGATGGTGCAATGAGCAAGGGTCTCACATCTGAGAATACCCTTCCACGCTTAGGGTGGACAAAAATATTTACAACAAGGGGTGGTGAGGGACAGAGTCTCTGAATTAAGCAGAAAGCTCTCACCCAGTCAAGAGATCAGGGCTAGATCCAACACCGTTTTTTAGCTCACTGCACCATCCCAGTTTCAGAACCTGGCTGTATGCAAATTAGTCTGTTCCTGTCCCAGTGCATGATGGGAACAGGGCAAACCAAACTACAAAAGCCAATTCTTACACTGGGAAGGAAACAAGCTCCCGAGGACCGGTTTCTGGCATTACAGCCGTCTTCGGCCCGGTTTGCTTGAATCCTGATGGTGCAATGAGCAAGGGTCTCACATCTGAGAATACCCTTCCACGCTTGGGGTGGACAAAAATATTTACAACAAGGGGTGGTGAGGGACAGAGTCTCTGAATTAAGCAGAAAGCTCTCACCCAGTCAAGAGATCAGGGCTAGATCCAACACCGTTTTTTAGCTCACTGCACCATCCCAGTTTCAGAACCTGGCTGTATGCAAATTAGTCTGTTCCTGTCCCAGTGCATGATGGGAACAGGGGAAACCAAACTACAAAAGCCAATTCTTACACTGGGAAGGAAACAAGCTCCCGGGGACCGGTTTCTGGCATTACAGCCGTCTTCGGCCCGGTTTGCTTGAATCCTGATGGTGCAATGAGCAAGGGTCTCACATCTGAGAATACCCTTCCACGCTTAGGGTGGACAAAAATATTTACAACAAGGGGTGGTGAGGGACAGAGTCTCTGAATTAAGCAGAAAGCTCTCACCCAGTCAAGAGATCAGGGCTAGATCCAACACCGTTTTTTAGCTCACTGCACCATCCCAGTTTCAGAACCTGGCTGTATGCAAATTAGTCTGTTCCTGTCCCAGTGCATGATGGGAACAGGGCAAACCAAACTACAAAAGCCAATTCTTACACTGGGAAGGAAACAAGCTCCCGGGGACCGGTTTCTGGCATTACAGCCGTCTTCGGCCCGGTTTGCTTGAATCCTGATGGTGCAATGAGCAAGGGTCTCACATCTGAGAATACCCTTCCACGCTTAGGGTGGACAAAAATATTTACAACAAGGGGTGGTGAGGGACAGAGTCTCTGAATTAAGCAGAAAGCTCTCACCCAGTCAAGAGATCAGGGCTAGATCCAACACCGTTTTTTAGCTCACTGCACCATCCCAGTTTCAGAACCTGGCTGTATGCAAATTAGTCTGTTCCTGTCCCAGTGCATGATGGGAACAGGGCAAACCAAACTACAAAAGCCAATTCTTACACTGGGAAGGAAACAAGCTCCCGGGGACCGGTTTCTGGCATTACAGCCGTCTTCGGCCCGGTTTGCTTGAATCCTGATGGTGCAATGAGCAAGGGTCTCACATCTGAGAATACCCTTCCACGCTTAGGGTGGACAAAAATATTTACAACAAGGGGTGGTGAGGGACAGAGTCTCTGAATTAGGCAGAAAGCTCTCACCCAGTCAAGAGTCAGTTGCAGGCAGGGTTGTTTTTGTGCAGGAAGGGGCACCTTCCTGCATAAATACAATCACTAGAGGCATTTTCCTCTTGCTATGTGAGCTGCAGAATGCATCACACAAGGAAAGTGGAAAAAACTAGGAGAAATAAAGGCATTTCTCCTCGTTATGCCTGCTCTGGAGAGGCGTAAAGTATTGGCGCTGCCCCAGGTCTATGGGATTAAGTAAATCTGGGAAAGCGTCACAATCCATAGGTGTTACGTGAGACAAACAACTGCAAGGCCCATGGAATGCCTCCTTGACGCAGAGTAAGGCAAGGCAGCAACTTGCACTGCTTGAGGCCATGGAAGGCCACGCATCAGTGGCTTTGCATCGCTTCATAGAAACGATTGAGAAGCTTACGAAACAGAAGCATAAAAAAAGTGCCGCTCCAGTAGCGCAAGCCTCTCATAAATACGCCCCTTGATATCAAAACTAGCTATAGCCTTCCATTCAAGGGCATCTGAAGCCCCAACTATAGCAGAATGGATCAGGGGATGGATCGATGTGCTGTGGAGGAAGAATCAGTTTATAACCACAGAGACGGCCCCAGGAACATAAAAAGATCATAAGCAGATATGGCAGAAGTGGTGGGATCATGTTCAATCACCTGAGGTATTTCATATTATGGGAATATTCTCAAGAACGTGCGATAATCATCACCAAAATAGGTAAACGCAATTTTTCATATCGCCATCTATCGTGGGAAAATAACGCTGTGTTAACGTCATATTAACAACATGGCGGTAACATGCGATAGTCTCCGATAACGCACCAAATGCCCACAGTAAAATTGCCGGGACGCTGATAAAAATCCAAAGCCAAGCGTGAAAAAAGTGGCTATGGGCCCAACTGAGATAAAAAATCAGAGATAAGCTGCGCCAAGTCTGCAATTCACACACGCCAGGCGGGAAAAATAACTATAAAAGCAGAAATAAAACAACTGTGGAGCACAATGGAGGTAGCCGGAGCAAGTACAGAGGACAACCAGAACCCCACAAGAGCCACGGAGGATAAGCCTGGGTCCTTGGGGTCAGGGAGGGGCAAGGAGAAGGAGAAGAGGAAGACGAGGTTCAGTCCGCAGGAAACAGGATCCTGATAACGGAGGTGATAGAACACCATCAACTACTGTTCTTCCCCTCCAATATGTCATTGCCAACAAAAAATGGAATATGGCAGTCCATCGTGGACAAGGTGAATGCAGTCAGAGTGCTATGGAGGACAATGGAAGAGGCCAAGAGGTGCAGGAATGATGTGAAGTGCAAAACCAAGCAGAAACTCAGCAACAACAAGAAGGCAGCAATGCAGACTGGAGGTGGGAGTCCAGCGCCACCGGATGAGATGGAGGAAATGGTGTCCACAGTCATCAGTGTGGAGACGGTGGCAGTAGTTGGGGGACCGGACACTGCTCAACATGACCTGACACTTCAGCCACGGGGTGAGTAACGACCAGGGACTGGGGAGACGGTGGGAGATGGGCACACATGCACAATAAAGTATAGCACAGTGCACACTCACAATGACTCTGAATCATGTCCCTGATCCCCTTTGCACACTGCAGCACACCTAGAAACAGCAAGTAGGCCCCCGTCGACTATGTGTCCAGAGGGGGGCCTTCCCACACATCACCAATTTTATAACCAACCCATGCACATGTGCCAAACCAAGCAAAGCTGCGTGTCTGTGAGCCACATTGACAATGCAAGTGACATTGCATGACCAATAGCATGGCTGCAGTCAATATATCATGACATGTTGCACGCCACGACACTGAGGTGGCTGAGTGTGGACCACATCCGTTAGGGAGCAGGTCACCCTCTGACACATCCACGTGCACAAAGAACAACACATCTGCAGACAAACCATGATCCCGACTCCCAACACCCGCCAAGAGCCCAATTTACCCAAGTATGCAACACTGTATAAGCACAGAAGTTGAAGGCACACCGCCTGAAAGGGATAAGGGGCAGCAAAATCAGAGCTGCTGGGGCGACTCTCTCAAAATGCAGGGCATACACATAACATTCAGAGCACATCAACATTGACAACAATGTGGTACAAACTGCAACACATTCACAACAGAACAGAGGACACAACTGGCGCTGCTTGTGTGTAGAAACTGGCCAATCACATTTGGCATAGCAGGGAAATGTGAGATGATAATGTACAAGTACAAACACACGTCCGTGATGTTGTCGAAATGTCCACTGTCCCGCATCAAATAGGCAGCTCCTCCCAAACAATCACAATGTACATGGTCTGTATGTAAACTTGTACAATTCGTCAACATATATGTGAACACAATGTTAAACTGCATCTCCCCTTCACATTGCAGAGGGAAAATCAACACCTCCTGCAGAGCGGACCGAATATCTCTTCACTGATGACGAAAAGGACCTACACACCTTCGACTCCGTGCAAAGACTTAAACACCAAACAGAGGGCTTTAAACTTACACCATTATCTAACTGGCAACCAGTGTAGTCTTCTGATGGCTTCTCTTTCTGATTCATATTTAGGTATTTTTAAAAAGAAGCGGGCCGCTGCATTCTGCAGAATCTGGTGTCTGTTCAGAAGGCTTGATGTCAAGGTGAGATAGAGACTATAACAGTAGTCTATCCGTGTAAGGACCTAAGCCATGGTTACTGCTTTTAAAAGATCAGAGGGTAGATACTTTTAGATTTTTTTTTAACATCCTTATGTAGCAAAAAGAAGCAGATGCTATTTTGTTGACTTGCTCTTTAAATTGTAACTCACTGTCCAGCATGACTCCTAGGCTCTTTACTTTAATAGAGGGTATGGGCAGTGTGTCTAGCTCAGGCGGCCACCACTCTGGTGTCCAGAGAGAGGGGTTGTTGCAGAAGATGATCACCTCGGTTTTTGAGGCATTCATCTTCAGGCAATTGAAATCCATCCACCTGCTCACCTTTTTTATTTATGAGCTGAAAGTCACATCATCGCTATCCCCATGTTAGTTTAAGACACCACAATTTGGGTGTTGTCGGCATATGAGGCCAGGGCAAAGCCAGCGTTTTTGATAATCGACGCCAGTGGCGTAACATATAGAATAAAAAGTGTAGAGCTCAATGCAGATCCCCCTGGAACTCCACATGGCAGGGAGAATTGCCTAGAGACACAGTTGCCCAATGCCACGTTTTGTTGTTGGTTTGTTAAAAATGATTTTAGGAGGTCCATAGCTGATCCTTTTAACCCCAGGTCCTGGAGCCGGTCGACCAGGATCTCCTGGCCAGCCATGTCAAAGGCCGCGGAGAGATCAAGCAGCATCAGAGCCGCCATCCCCCCCCTCAAGAATTTCACGTATGTCTTCCGTTGCCACAATTAGTGCTGATTCAGTGCTGTGGTGTTTCCTGAACCTGTGTTGTGTGCCATCTAGCAATTAATTCTCTTCTATATATGTTGAAATTCGTTGGGTAATAAATTTCTCCGCCAATTTAGTAGCAAAAGGGAGTCTCAAAATCGGACGACAATTGCTCTGGTCCGTGGATTCCAGGTTATCTTTCTTCAGAAAGTGGGAGAATAAAGGCAAGATTCCACTGAGCTGGGAAGGTCCCACTAGTGAGCATCTGGTTAAGGATCAATCCCAAGTTTTTTGCCACTTGCATGGGCAGCATATGCATTATACTGGGCGGGCAGGGATCATATGGTGAGCCAGATTTGATTGACCCGAATTAGGTCTCTAAGTTGTTTCTCCTGAGGGATCGTGAAAGTGGAGAAACTACTTTTGTCCTCTTGGTTGGTTGTCAACTGTTACGCCTGAAAGTTATCTACTATGTTTGCTCTAAATATATTGTAAATGTTAACAACCTTCTCCTGAAAAAAACTAGCTAACGCATTGCAAAAGTCTTGGTTTATCCCAACGTGATAAGCACTGGTAGGTGTAACCAGTTTCTTTATCACAGAAAAGAGAGTTTTATTAGAATCACAGGCAGCTTGTTTGTGCTTTGTGAAATAGATGGTCTTTGCTGTTAGGATGCTGTCTTTTTGCTTAGTAGGTTTAGCTTTATAAATGATCCTTTCTTCTGCCTCATAGTTTTTTCTCCATCTTTGCTTTTGTCTACGGCAATCCTGCCTGGATAACCTGAGCTTCTCATTAAACCATGGCTGTGACTTTTTTTTCCCTTTTGAATTTTTGCAAGTTATTGGTGCTGCGGTGTCTAAAGCAGTTTTTAACCAAAACGAGAAATTCTCCACATTCTCCTCCAGGTTGTCTTCTAGTTGACAGGGAATTGAAGTAGTGGCCTCTCCTAATTCTGCCTGCCTTATTTTGTACCCGGCTCTGCCTCTTGCTTGTTGAGTGGGGGCTCTATGTTGGATTTTTGTTGTTGTTTTTACTAGCCATTTAATCACCCAATGGTCGGACCATGTCACTGGAAAGGATGGAAAAAGTTTATTGGCATCATCCGTAGAAAAGATGCCATGGAACGTATGTCCAGCCTTATGTGTTGGGCCCTGATTGATTAGAGTAAGTCCAAAGGAGTCCATAGTATCAATCAATGTTTGAGCATCAGGGCCGGTATGTTTTTCCAGGTGAAGGTTAAAATCCCCTAGTACGGTGAAATGAAATTATCATTAATGATTGAAGACTCAATCACCGTACTAAGATTGGTGAAGCTGCTTCTTAGGCCAGCGGGCGATAAATTAGCACCCCCTTAATAGCTGTTAAATCTGGAGGCTGTATCGAAAGGTTAATGCCTCAAAGCCTCTCGTAAGTAGTGGTTCAAACTAAGGGGCATATTACCAAGGCGGGCGATATGTGATTATCACCGCTTTAGCAGCCGTTTTGGGCCGCTAAGCGGCGATAATTCTATCGCCCTATTAGCAAGCTGTCGCTAACAGCAGTTAGCAACAGCTTGTAGGCGATGGCGAGCGGTTTGGGACCCGCTTTGCATGTCAGCAAAGTGGGCGTACCCAACCTGTTAGCGACCAAAAGCAGTCGCTAACGTCGCTATCACCTATTAGCAAGGCAGGCGTAGCGATGTAAATATTTGCGCTAAGCGCGAATATCTCCAATAACTAACGCCTGCTCGGACCAGTTCTTAGCAATTATATCCAATGGGAGGTGGATATAATGACTAAGACCCTGTTAGCGATAATGCGTGAATGTCACTGTATTTTCAGCGATATTCGCGGATTTCGCTGCTATCTCCGGAAATATTAGCGCTTTTGCGATAAACGTTGCTAATAGCACGTTATCTCAGCGATAATATCCGGCGATGTGCGCAATAAAAAAAATTGCTGCTAAGCCTACTTGGCGATAAATATTGCTAGTTGTTGGTAATATGTCCCTTTGTTTTAAAATGGTTGCGATAGTAATTTGCCAATTCAACCTCCCTATTTTTCTGCCTATCCAGTCAAAATACAGCGTATCCGGGGAGGGTGGCAGCAACGATATCTGGGCCAGAACTCAACCTGGATGGCTTAGCAGATTTGACACTTTATTTTGTCAAGATTGACACCTGAAATATTCACACTTTTGCTGTAATTCTTGGACAACGTGATGTTCTGTTAATTAAACATAGCATGTGACACAATTCCTTTCAAATGTTATTTACGTAAGGTTTTTATGAAGGGTCTCCGAGTGGTGGAGGGTGTCTGGTGGCATTACACAGTCTAGCGGGTCTAGTGGCTTTCCCGAGCCACAGATGGTGTCTCTGTGCTGCAAATAATGAACTTTTATAATGAATTGATCATTAAAGTTACGAGAACTGAGGAGGAAGCTTTGCATGGATGGATCCAAGTTGGAAAGGGCAGACTTTCAGTATTCTCGTCTTCATTTTACATTTGGATAATTAGAGAGTGCTTGGTTGCTTGGTAACCTCTCCAGAGTACGTTGTTGCTGCCTTTTAATAAAACATACTTCGCTGCACATTGTTTTAATGAAAACCAACCACGTTGCCACACTCTCACTATTTTCAAAAACTGATTTGAAGAAAACCACAAGTAAAACCTTAGCATGAAAGGGACCCCACTGGCGACTGTACATCTTTGATAAAAGAAACACTGGAGGTTTGAATTGGGGGGCTTTCCAAGTCTCAAATGGGCCTCAAAGAACAGCAGTCAATGAGCTAAACTATAATACAAACTGATTTAGCTCAAGGTCTGAAAACAAAGCCGAGAGGAGCATGTTTACAAAATCTGATTGCACAGCTTGACTCTGCAGGATGTCGTGTTTACATCGCTGCCTTGATCTAAATTTATCGTCAGCCGCTGAGCCTCCTCTCTTGACTTATGAATGAGCGGCGCGCCTGTGCTGCGAGAGTGCCCCATTATCAGAACGAGAAGTGTGACTCATGAAGAGCATGTGTCACCTTCAGCTTCGGCACGTGACTCGCGCGAGAGCAGCAACGCCGCGCGCAGAGCTCGCTTCACTCAGACGCACGAAGGTCCCCACTCCGATCTCCTGCTAAACAAACTCGCTGAGAGGTGATGTACTGAGGAACCCTTCATGTTTGTACCTGTTCCTGTCATCTTTCACCACAATGGTGTCCCTATCACAAATACTGATCAACGCTTCTCACTGTTTAGAAATAAAGATGCTGTTATGCGTGTCATTGCACATCGGACATGCTTCCTCTTATGAGTGCATACACTCATATAAGGAATAAACAAGTATATTGCAACACAAGAGATGTGTGCTGCTTCTATGTACATATTTAGCCACGTTAATGACTGCTGCTAAAACTCTAAGGGCCTCATTTATGACTTTTTGCCGTAGGGAAGCGCAGCATGCCTTCCTGCTGCGCTTCCTTACGGCAAAAGAAAAGGGCAGAAATGCGCCGTATCTATAAGATACAGCGCATTCCTGTCCTTTTCCCCTGCGCCGGCGCACAATGGGCTGCCTGCGCCAGCGCAGGCACCCTTGCACAATGGTGCAAGGGTGACTGCGTTGCGGGGAAGATTATTTTTGTACAGGAAGGGAAACCTTTCTGTACAAAAATAATCACAAGAGGCTTTTCCTCTTTCTATGTGTGCTGCAGAATGCAGCACACATAGAAAAAGGATAAACGAGGAGAAATAAAGACATTTCTCGCTGTTGCGCCTCCCTTACGCCTCCCCTGGGGAGGCGTAAGCTTTTGGCACTGCTTCAGGGTTACGATTTCTCGTAAATCTGGGGCAGTGTCAAAAGGCCATGGATGTTGCTGGGAACGCCCCCAGCAACACCCTTTGCACGCCCCTTTAACGCAGAACACTGCGTTAAAGGGACTGATATTTATCAGGCAGCAGCACGCCACAAAAACTGGCGTACGGCTGCCTGATAAATACCACGCAGGCTTCTGCGCCACGGAACTTCATGAAAAGTGAAGTTCCGATGGCGCAAGGGGCCTCATAAATGAGGCCCTAAGGGGCAGATTTTCAAAGAGTTTGCGCTGGTGTTAAACCTCGCACACATTTTCATATAGGCATAAGCAAGTATTTGCGTCATATTTTAAAGTTGGCGTGACGCACAAACGGTTTTGCGTCACTCTGCACCAAAGTCTATTTAATGTATGCAGAGTGGAAGTGTCAGAGCGTTACCGACGCAAAACGCTCCAAACCCCTGTTGGCACAGGTATATACAGGAGTCACGCAAAGTGATGCGAAGCAGCGCAAAAAAGATTAGCATGGAAAAAATAGCACGGGTACAAAACAGGAGCTAAAAGAGCTGGAGCCAATTACTGGGAGATCTACCAGCAGGAGCAAAACAAATATCTACTGGTTGTGGCAAACATGGAGATTGTTTTTGTCCATCACCATCAACTGATAGTTGCCTTGGTGAAAAAGAAAACAGAGGAAGGAAAGAATCTACAAGCAGAGAATATAACTCCTCCACATGGAGATACTGGTAGCTGAATCCTCTTCTGACTGCTGCTTTACAGGAATGGGTTGTGGGGCCAGGTTCTCTGCCATTTCTTGTGTTTGGACTTCCACCAAAATACGTTGCATCCTTTTGCGGTGTTTTGGAAAAAAAAATGTAAGGACCTGCATGACGCCTCGCGTTATAAATATGACGCAGCGCTATTTACTTTCATGCACACAGCGCAGGGCTAAGGTTTTCTGGCGCAGCACAAATTCTACTCGACCTTTGAAAATCTGCCCCCTAAGAAATGTCATGAAAAAATGTGCAGACATATCCACAAGAAACTGCACATCAGACAGACCATGTTAAATATTACTGCATATGTGCACATGTAGGTATTTTATATAGAGCAGTCTTCTTCAGCCAATACAACCATACAAACTGCATATGTTTATGTCTAATTAATTTCAGTTTTTGATTTTAAAAAAATCCTCTTTTCAACCTTTGTCCAATCCCTCCTCCCAAACCTTTCAATTTACTATCATGCCCCAAAATCCTTCTCAACTCTCCTCTTCCTTTTACTCCTGTCACCCAGCTAAAAAGCACACACCACCTCTACGTACAAAAACAACCTACTACTTCACCTTTCAAATCCAATCGCTTCATTCTATCCCTACGCTAACCTCTACTAATCACACAAGAAATCAAGAGCACAAACCTAACGCTACTAATGCACACAGGAACAAACATTCCTAACTTACTAACTATTCAGCTCTTTTCTTGTGCTCCAGAGTAGCCTGCTGGTAAGACCTGCCCCAATTTCAGATAGGCTAGTCTCTCACGACCCATGTAGTATGAGTTACATTATGATACTGTAGACTCAAGAGGCAGAAACTAGCCTTAGCCTCTTTCACCCTTCCTTTTTGATAACTGTCTTACAGCGAAAGCTGCGGGAGCCTTCTCCTCTGGAGACCACACATTCATACCTCTGCACACCACACCAGACAACATGGCAGAAAAAACAGGTCTGACTTTCACAGATGAGGAAATAGAGAGAATAATATCCTCCATGACTCCTCTTACTGAGACAACAAATAGAGACAGCAATGAAGCAACACAATACTGGGATGAGCTCACAAAGCTCAAGAAGAACCAGATTAAGACCATAATTCACGGGATTATGATGGCGGAGTACCTAAGAGTGAATGCGGCCCAAGGGATATATATCTTTACTCCAACAGGGTATACAGGCCCCTCCACCCAGGCGGACCATGGGGCATATTACTACTAATCAATAAGTACGTCTAACAAGAGTTACAGTATACATTGTCGGACTCCTTTATATGTTTCAATTTTATATGTTTCATGTCATGTATTGTCTTGTGTGAGTGTGTTTTTCCAAAATGAGTGTGCACAAAGGTGTACATAGTGAGATATATATAGTCATATGGTCATATGTACTAATGATATTATTTTTCCCCCAATACAGATACTACGGATTCATCTTTAACCGTATGTATACAAGATACACACAATAGGTGTGTCTTTTCAATTGCTTGTAAACCATATTAAAGGTTCACAAACGGAGTGGCAAACATGAGGCGGTCCTCATGCTGTCCTGATGAAAAGGTGTAGGGGACACCTTGAAACATGTCGACAAGAAAGTTAGGTTTTTGACCACATTACAGGTTCCAAATCCTACATCTAACCCATTTTACTATACGAACAAGAAGCAGGAATAAATTTGTAGACTTACTAGTTAGGTATTTTTAAATCACTAATTCACACCACTCCACCATACACTGCACAACACTGCACAACATATAGCTTAACAAAAAGTGCCCCTACTTATCCCTCGCAAGTCGCAGCATGCCCCAAGCAGCAGCTGCTTGGGAAGCCCCAATGATGAAGCATGTCACCTAAGGGCAACCTCTGGTGAGTGAGGGGACTAAAGAAAAGAATTTTCTTTTCCAAGCAGGTATACCAATTGGTAAGACCTGCCCCAATTTCAGATAGGCTCGTCTCTCACGACCCATGTAGTATGGGTTACATTATAATACATATATTTGGATACCCCCATTTCCTCATATAATAAGAAAATCTCTACATGATTTTCAGATATCCTAAAACCGGGTACTCAAACCCGTCCATTCTTACCTGTCTCATCCATCATTACATTTATTAAATACATTTTCAGTTTATTATGTAGGGTTCACACCTAAGGAGTTTCTCATTCAAAACCTAGGTAAAACAGTAACATTTAAAATTCCAAATGATATTTATACCATTTAATTTCTTATTTTAACTGCTAAAATATATTATTTAGATGCCTGTTGCAATTTATTTATCCGAGCATTACTTTTTGACTGCAGTCATAAACCTTCCATTAGCAATTGCTATGCCTAAGTGTCGCATATTAGTAAAAAAAACAGTGGCCGTAAAATGAATTTCCACAAGGGCAGCACCTGTAAGACATCGACTAAAAAGCGCAAGATGTCACATTTTGTATTCCCACTTGTGCAATTTCCATCAGGTAGGATCATTTCTGTTTTTGTTTTTCCATTTGCATAATAAGGATTAACGCTGATTCTAATTCTTAATACTTCGCACCTAAATGAGCGGTATGGCAAGATATCAATTTGCAGGGTTTCATGACATAGACTCACCTTATAATCCCTACAAACTGATGTCACATTTTTGTGTTCCTCTCCCCGACTCAGTCTTTTTCAGAATCTTATTAAAGCGGCTTGGCCGATATGTTCCATGAGGTCAAACCTGCCTCTAGTCTAATGGCCTGTACCATGGAGGAACCTGGAGCCTGGCAGGGACATTAAGACTTAATGCATTTCCCTTCACGGTGTCCCATCCGCTTTTACCACATCTCCTTATTGTAGTTGTTACAGTGTTAATGGCAATGAAAGCTTTCAGAACTGGACTATGTGACACACCCCTATAGTCCAGATTGAATTTTATCAAGCCACCTAGCAAAGCAAGGGCCCTCAACTTTAGTGCCTCCAAGTTTAGGGACCTTTCATACCAAATTTCTAGTTATTTATAGGCATTAACTGTTTCCAGTTTAGTGGTTCCCAAATGCCAACTGAACTTATCAACTTTTTTGGTAAGACACACAACTTTGGTTATGTACATATTTACGGTTAACTGTTTGTGGCTCCAGTAATCCCCAAATGCATCCAATTTTCTCTGCAGACCCATCTCTGTTTGATCAAAAATTACAAGGTCGTGTGCATACAGAAGGCATGATATGTGTTTCCCATCCAATCTTGGGCTAGTGCCTTTTACCCCCACCAGTATCGTGGCGAGATCTGCAACTAATATGGAAAATAGGAGTGGGGCCAGAACGCAACCCATTGTTAATTTCTATTTTCTGTATCTATAATGACTAGGGCTCAATTGTGTTTGTGTAGCAACAAGGAATATTATGCCCAAAATTCCTTTTGGGATATCATAATTTATCATGGTTTCCCATAGACGTTCCTGGTCCACCAGATGAAAGGTGGCACGGAAATCTACGAAGCAGCAAAACAACCTCCCACTTTGCTCAAATGACTTCCATGCGATGGACCAGAGGCCAAAGCAGCGATCAATTGTGGAGTGATCCTCTTTGAAGCCACCTTGTTCCAGGGGGCCTATTGATTTCAGTTCCACCCAGTCCATCAGTATTTCAGAAGAAGTTTTGCAAAGACTTTTTCACCCACATCTAAAAGGTTAATCAGCCTATAGTTTTTAGGGAATCTTACATCTACTCTCTTATGAATGGACCTTATTATAGCCCCTCTCCAACTATCTGGAAATCGCCCTGTGTCCAGTATGAAGGAGAACAACAGAGACAAAAGGCCTGCCCGCCACCCCAGCCAGAGCTTTATTATTTTGGTTGGAAGATTATCGGGGCCAGGTGCACGTCTCAGATTTAAGCTAGCTATAATTCGTTTTATATTCTCTGCAGAAAAGTGTGCTCTAATGTCATTCTCCACCGCTACCCAGTGGGTTCTACTTCTTTCCGAATTCCCTTGCCTTTTACCAGAGATTTCCCCAAGTACTCCTCCCAAGCAGGTTTCTCCACCACACAGTTCATTACCCCCTGGTTTTGCCTGAGCCCTCCTGTAATTAGCTTCCAGAACTTTCTTACATCTTTTGTTTCTATTGCTTGTTTCCAGTGAGTTGCTCCAGCATTTCTCTTTACATTTCCTTTTCTGGTTCCAGATAAGTGTTTTATACATTCTCCTTTGTTTAACTGATTACGATAACTTTCCAGATCATACTTTACTTTAAGACTTCCCTCCCCTTTTCTTTTCAGCCTCTTTATTTTAAGACATTCCTCACTAAACCATTCCTTTCTCTTTCCCTGGTTATCCACATTCCTTTCGGCACTGTTTATGGTTTCTTTTACTTTCACCCAAAGGCACTGGACCACTTGATTATTATATTTTCGTGTCTCTATAAATTAACTACTTTTAAGTTGGCCAATATTAAGTTCTGCTGCAAATTAACCAGATTTGTCATGCATTCCACTGTCATTCTTGTGGCGAGGCGCCTTGGGTAAAACAATTGTAGGGGAATTATCTTTTCTCATAGGGCCCTTTCCCCACTGAATAATTCTAATTTTAGAGGATCATGCTCACTTCCTTCTCCTTGTATTACTGAAAACCTCTTAATGCTCTCAAAATTCCAGGCATACATAAAAATGTAGTCAGTTGGGCAGTGTTGCGAGCCAACTTTAAACGTTTGCTTAGCCGGGCAATCAGTCTCCATCCTGCCATTTGGACAGAATAGATTCTTTCTGCCCAAGTACTTTCCTAGTACAATGTCCCATGATGACATTTTAGTTTTAGGGAACCTCGCTGCATTTATGTTGTATGTACTAAACATCTCTTTGAACCATGGCTCACACATTTTTGGGTTAATTTTGTGAGTAAAGTCTCCCAGTAATATAAACATGACTTTATCATATTTTTCCCATAGATAATCCAGGTCTTCCTTAAAACACCCCATTCCTAATTTATAGTTTTCCAGGCTCCCCCCTGCATATTTACATTAATGATTACCATACAATCAAATTTTGATTCAGGGTCCCATAGAAGTACTATGTACCCCACAAGCCATTTGTATTTTAATTCTAGGGATTTTAACTTTCTCACTATCTTGGTGGATACTGAGGTCATTGTCTCCCCCCCCCCCCACCCCCCCCCCCCCCGGTGAGGTGTCCCTGTTGACTCCTGGTTGCAGGCCTATTGATTTGAACAAACCCATCGATTGTGGGGGTTTTGTCGCACAGCCAGGTTTCTTGCAAACATATGATGTCATGGGTGTTGGCGAGTTTTTCAAGGTCTTCTAAGTTTGTCCTTCTACCAAGCCCATTAATGTTCCAAGTTAGTATCCCAAGGCTCTTTGGCGACTCAGCACCCTAATCAATTTTGATTAAATACCCCTCTTCATCCGAGATAGTTTGAGAAGGGCCCGCACCTATTTTCAAATCTCCCATTTCCCCAGTGGTTGCTTGGCTCTGTGGTGTCAACAGTGATCTTGATATTGCCTTTTTCCTCATATATCCTATATGTTGGAAGGGAACAAAGAGTGAAGCTGGTAGAGTTTCTATCTCCATCCCGACCTGTGCTATGTGGGGTCCTGCAGGGGTCGGCTCTTAGTCCGACCCTATTTAATATCTACGTGACCCCACTGGCCAGATTAATTAGATCTTTCGGGATGGAGTGGTCTCTTACGCTGATGACACCCAAATCCTCGTCTCTCTTTCCCATTCAGATGTACCAACCGCCTCCAATTTTAGATCTTGTATGGAGGCGGTTGGTCTGTGGATGATCCACAATTCACTTAAGCTGAATGGGGGGAAGACGAAGGTGATGGTGTTCGGAGGGAAAGAGGACACATGGTCAGCCAGCTGGTGGCCTGATTCATTAGGAATATGTCCCTCCCCTACGACATCTGCTAAGAACCTTGGGGTGATGATAGACCCTGCCTTGGACATGAGCAGACAGGTTAGTAGAACCATTTCTACCTGTTGGGGCATCATTCACACCCTCAGAAGAATCAGGAAGTATCTCTCCCTGCAGTCCAGAAAACAAATAGCTGTCGCTCTCATTGGTTCACGACTGGACTACTGTAATGCGCTGTATGCGGGCCTAAATAGGAGCCTTCTACAGCGCTTGCAGGTAGTCCAGAACGCCGCAGCCAGATTTGTTTTAGATATCCCCAGACGCTCCTCGGCCACGTTGGCCAGGAAAGCGCTGCCCTGGTTGCCGGTAGAACACCGAGTGCGCTTCAAAGTCCTACGCATGACTTACAGAGCCATTGCTAAGAACAGTGCCATGGGAGTCGGCTCCATCATCTCCCATTACACCCCTGGGAGGGCCCTGCGCTCCTCCAAGAAACTGCTCCTGACAGTCCTCCGCATACGTAGAGCCAAGTGGGGTGGCCGGGCTTTTTCTACTCTTGCCCCCAAATGGTGGAATGACCTTCCCCTTGATCTCAGGTCCCTACCGTCCCTGCAGAAATTCCGTAGTGCCCTTAAAACTCGCCTCTTTCTGCAAGCCTATATGTAAGGTTGTACATTCCCACTTTGATCTGATTGTTAGGCGCCTTGATACCTGCGGGTTATTGTTCTGCGCAATATAAATTTTTATCATATCATATCATATCATCTAGTAGTCTTACCTGCCTTTACCCAAGTCCTCCGCAAAACCTTAAGAAAGGTTCACCTTGGTTTCCTATTTCGGATAATTCTGTTTCTGTTACTAACTTTATCCATTCCTTTAGTAATTCTTTCTCTGCCCCTATAAGCACTGTTTTTACAAGACGTGAATACATCAGGAATTTCTTTATTTCATTTCTCTTGCTATTCTGAATATACCCAGCTTGACTCATGTCATTAGTTCCTATTACTCTAAGGCTGATAAATTTAGATAAAGTGAAGAGAAGTTCTGACCGATTTCAGGGAGAAAGCTTTTTAGTATTTTTACCACCCTATTTGGGCTGGTTTACAATATAGGCACATATTAGATTATTTTTTTGTTCCTGTGCCTTGTAGCCCCACTCTATTCTGCCCCTCCTTCCTACTAGTTAGGGCGTTGGGCTTACTTCCTTTTTCCTCACAAGCTACAATTTTCTTTTTTATAACATTGCTCTTCCTCTGTTGATTACCTTTGGTCCTATCGCTTTTCTTTTGTGACTGTTGTTAATGCTTCCTTGTTCCCTTTTTCCTTTTCCTACCTTCTCCTCCAGAGACACCTTTCCATTTTCCTTCTTATTAAGTATGGGCGTAGTGCTCCGCTCCGTCTACGGAGTGTGCGTAGTGTTGCCTACTTCGCAATCCGCAAAGTAGGCGTAGTAGGCAGACTACGCACACGCCATGGAGGAGTGAAGTTGCCTGCCACCCCCCTCCCTCCAGCCCTCTTCTAAATGCCCTTAAAATCATTAGAAGCATTCTAAAAGTAATGTGCATGCCCGGGCGCCCGCGCATGCGCATTTCTTGTGAGAAATGCACAAGCGCGCGCACATGCGCATTTGTGAGGAAGAAGTTGGCGATAATCTAGGAAGAGGGAGCCCTGGGATGCCGCATCTCAGGTAAGTCGTTTTCATTACTATTAGAATGATTTTAATGGTTCAAAGGGCATTTAGAAGAGGGCGAGAGGGAGGTAGGCGGCGCATAGCGAGGCTACGTGAAGTGTGTAGATGTGCGTAGATTCCCCCCCACTTAGTGATGCTTCGCGTAGCTCCACTATGCCCAGGCCTACTTCTTATGCGTCTCTTATGGGACTTTTTATCTTTTACTTACTGTCATGTGTTAAACCTCTCACAATATTTTCCATCTGCTGTTTTTCATTTCTCATCTTCCCCATTCCCTTCCCCTGGATTTTCCTCCCTCTTTTAGCCGGTGTATATACTGTCTATTTCTTGTTGGCTCTCCCCATTTCTTTGAGCATAGGTCATTTGGAGATGTATATATTCTGCATTTTCATCTGTGGGGAAGCATCACCAGCATTTTCGGTATTTTATTTTAATTTATTGTATTTGCATATATACATACAGAGAACAGGGTGGCTTCAATGTGGGAACCCGCCTGTTGGCATCTTTATATAGTACATGTTTGGTCAATGACGAACTAGCGCAGACCAAACTGTGGCTCCTACACAAAACATTCTGGACCCCAGAGCGTCTGCACAAACTGGGACTAAGAGATAGAGACTGTTATTGTTATTGGTGTTTTATAAAGCGCATGACTCACCCAGGGCATCTCCGCGCTAACTAGACAACTAACTGAAAGCGAAACGTGGCTGGGAAATGACCTCAAAATAGGAAAGCTTTCAAATGTTTCCTAAAGGTCAAGTAGGATGGTGACTTACGCAGGGCTTCTGGTAGGGAGTTACAGTATTTAGGGCCCACATAGGAGAAAGCTTTGCCTCCCAAGCGAGTCCGTTGAATACGTGGAATCAATAGTAGAGCCTTACCATTGGATCTTAAATTACGGCAGGATGTCAACTTGCGAAGTTTGTTTTGTAGATACTTAGGGCCTATTCCCCTAGTTGCTTTAAATGTCAAGCAGCATGTCTTAAAAAAGGATCTCTTTTTCACTGGAAGTCAGTGTAATTCCCTAAGTAGGGGAAGGGATGGCGCTCCAGGGGGACGATTTAAGACCATCCGGGCAGCTGTATTTGGATGACTTGGAGCTTTGCTATCAACGTCTCCCCAACTTCCGCCAGCAAAGCATTTCCATAGTCCATCCTGCTGATTACCAGAGCCTGGACCACCGTTCTACGGTGGTTCAGGGGAAGGTATGGGATGATTTTCCACAACAGCCGGAGGCTATAGTAGCATGAGCTCATGATGTTTACGACATTGTGCTTCATAGACAGATTCTGATCTAACTGTATTCCTAGGCTTTTTACAGAGTTAGAGGGGAAGGGAGCACTGCCTAGCTCGGCCGGCCACCAATCGTCCAACTTCAGATCTTGTCTTTTCCACAGAAATATCAGATCTGTCTTTCCTGGGTTAGTTGGAGGCAGGAGTCTGCCATCCAATTAGCAATAGCCAACATTCCCTGCGAGAAACACACTTTTCCTCAACCAGGTTAATCCCAATGGGGAAGATCAGTTGAGTGTAGTCTGCATATGAGACAACCTCAAACCCGTAGTGCCGTACAATCCTGGCTTATGGGGCCATATAGACATTGAAGAGGGTAGGGCTTAGACATGAGCCCTGTGGGACCTCCCTCTCCAGCTGAAACGTCTTTGACCTGAAAGGGCCCATCATGACCTGTTGTTTCCTATCGGCCAGAAAATTGACCAACCATTTCAGCGCAAGATCCCGGACCCCACAGTCCTGTAACCTCTCCGCAAGCAATCGATGTGAAACAGTGTTGAATGCTACGGAGAGGTCCAGAAGAAGGAGCATTACCGATCCCCGTCCATCTTCTGATCTGAGATGCATGCTGGAACTGCAACAAGACCAAAGGGGACCTAGAACACCTGATCTTCCTGTGCCCGACTCTCACAGCATTCTGGGGGAGGGTCTTTGATTTCATAGACAAGATGTTCCAATTAAAAATGTCAAGGAGGTTCCACTCGATCATCACAGCCTCTATCAATATTCTGCAGTCTAACTTTTTGGTCCTTTCAGAATGTCATTATTCATCACAGTTTTTTCCAATATAACTTGCAATGTTTTTGGTAGCTTTAGCACTATGTCCAACATTGAGGCTGATGGTGTTGACATAATTTGAATCCCTATCGAAGAGTTATTCTCTGAGCCTTCTATGGCCTCGTTGTCTGGTCCCAGCAGCTGCCCCATGTTCTTTTCCTGCTCAGTTCTAGAGACCGTGCTGTGGTCCCCTTTCTCACCCTCAATGCTTTTCTCCACCAATTGTGATGCCTCTTTACCTTGAAGGGAGAAGAGCTGAGGTGACGAGGAAAGTCTAGGTTCTAAGGAAAATTTACTTTGCCTCAAAAAATCTTGCTGGCGCATCAAGGATGTGCAAAGATCTAAATGACCTTGTCTGCTTAATGTCATCTTCCCAATTATGTACTTCCTCTGGTATCTGTGAGTCTGATAAGAGTTGTTTTCTTTTGAAGTGTTTGCCACAAAATCCTAACTTGTTCTGGACACTCATGCGCCCTCCTTCTCATCTTGCAGGGTATTTTTGGGTAAGAGTTTCTTCCTTACTCTTCTCATAGTTGTCATTATCCCTTCTTCCATGGGGGTAGCCATACTTCCTTCGTGGACCCCAATTATAGTTGAAGTATCAGTATCCACCTTCTGCACTTTTCGCAGTTTGCCTTTTCCTGGTGCCATCTTTTCAGGTAACTAGTGTATTTCCAATGCTTAACCCTTAGTGCCTTCCTTGATTCTATTTCATTTTAAAAAGTCCTTTTTTAGGTCTCGCCTAAGCCATCGCGTTAGCGATGCTTTGGCGAGATATAAAGTAAGGGGCTTTCAAAAGTGCTCCCAAAGTGCAGATCGGGTACAGTGCATGTGCGCCGGGCATGCGCACCATTTTTTCACCGGCTGATCACTTTCATGGCCGCTTTGATGTTCTCAGTGAGCAGCACGGTCACTAAGAACATGAAAGCCGCCATGAAAGTGATCACCATTTGCACGCGCACCACTCGCATCCTTCCCCTCCCATCACTTTCCCTGCTGGCATTCCCCCCTACCTTCTCGCCCAGTCCTTGTCACCTCGGTGTACCCCTCCTTTCTCCCCTTTCGGCCGCTTTGATTTTCTCGTGCTTGTTCTTTTGTGGTTTTGTTGCAAAATGCGGATTCTTGTAGCTTAAAAAGTACCTATCTTCCTTTTCAGCCACGTTGTCTACTTCCAATACGGTGGTGCTTGTATGTCTGCTTCCCAGACAAACATCCCAGTACGCACGGCACCGGCATCCATCAACTTACCTGTAGACGTGTATGTCTGCACGAGCCCTTTCAGGGAGACACGCCTGGAATCCCCGCGGGTCCTGTGTATTTGCAACCCTTGGGTTCTGTCTGTAGCCACCCTGTGTATATTTCAGCTGCTTTGTTTGCGCAGCTCAGGTGGTTCGCGGAGCGAAATACAGAACAATGAAAATGTATGTATCGGCTGGACCTAAAACGATGATATGTTCTTTTACTCTTGGATTTAAGGCTCATTAGGGAATAGAGTTCATGTAAAAAAGGCCAAGTATTATGTCAATGTCTAACTATAACTATCTAAACATACGGAGACATATGGTTATAGCATGTAGACTGTTTCTGTCTAGCGCTTCTTCCATCTACAAATAAAAGGAAGGACTTTTATTTCATTTCTTAACAACAAAGACTGTTGAAGCAATGCAGCGGCTGAAATTCGGCTGCAGTTGTTTAGGGATGAATACGTGTGGACAAGTCGCTAATCTGTCTCATCGTGTTAATTAGGTTGCATTGAGAACTCACAGCACAACCCTTTGAGGATCATATTAAAATTTAAAGATGGAAGATTTTGGCAATGGATTTTTGTCTTATTTCACGGACTATTTTTCGCTTTAATATTTCCAGTCGAAACACCCTAAATTTTTTGGATGAAAATGAAATTGAACAATATCATGCAAAGTCAGTAGAAATTGCTCAAAATAACGAATTTCCGGGTGAGCAATTGTTTTTTTTGTGCAAGTCTCTATTTTGGTGCCCTGCAGTTCTCCCTGCGTCCGGTGTCTGGTGCAGGCAGCTCCCCGGGGTTACCTTCACAGCTGCTCCCTAAGTGGTTAATTGGCTGGGAATGGACGGCTGCGCCCTGCTCCCGCCGCAGGCCAGGATGCTTGTCCTGCGCACCTTACATCTCTGTTTACTTTGCAGGCAGAAAGAGAATTCCTTGGGGTTATCTAGACAGCATGTTTGAAGTCCCGTACAAGGATATCTTTGCCATATTTTCATTGGTCGTGCTGGAAAAAGTAATATTGTATATTCTATAAAGGGTTGTAATGTTCATTTACAATAGTGGTCGCTGAGTGTACCCAGACCATGTTTACCGTTCTCATATGCTTCTCTCGCGAAGTGCCTTCTATAGACTTGCTGATGATTCTGTTTCTTTAGGATTCCAGCTTGATATTGACTTTGAAGCACTATACCACAAATTTTATTAAATACGTGCTCCAGGACGCCATTTCTTCCGAGCTGCTCTCGTTTCTAGATTGTTTTTCAACAATGTAAATGCATTTGATGGTGTAATTCCAAGAAAGAAAACATATGGCATGCAGGATCGATTCGAGCGTCCCAAATTTGGAGCATCTCATCTTATTGGGGAAGTTTGTAGACTTGCAGCTTGTTGTGCCTCTCCCGCCCCTTTTATCTTTCATGCTGTTTGATTTTCCCTCCTTTTATCTATTTTTCTATTTCGTTTTGCAAATTGTCTTTAATTCAGACTGTGTTACTTGTTTTTTGTTTGGCCACGCATCAAGCAGCTTTCTCATTGCTGTCCTGCCCCTGGGCGCCATGCTAAACTTTCAGGTTTATTAACACGGGATCCATATTTTAGCAGGCGCCCACTTAACTTGCTGATTTTGCCAGTGCTTGTTCTTTCAGTGCGCGCAATCCGGTGTCTATAGTGCGAGCGTGGTGTTTGTTTACCTAGAGAGCAGCCGAGGATTACATGCAGGCTGGCCGCAATGTAAATGCATGTTTTATTATCCTTCCCTGAGCTAGTGAACAGAAGTTTGGATTTCTAAAAGATTCTTGGCATTTTATAAGAAATAAAATCAGGGCGTCCTGCAAAATGCTAATAGGTTTTGCACCGAGGAGGCAGCTCTGTGACACGTGCAGGAGGCAGTTTGTGAAGCCAGTAAAAGGCCCTATCATCACTTTGTATGAACTTTTTATGAGTTAAAACGTCCAGGTTTAATGATTATGCTGTGATATATCCACACACAACCAACAACCACACACAACCACACTCACAAGCACACCCGACCACACACACAAACACACACAACCACACACACACACGCAGCCACACACACAACCACAACCACACACACACACAACCACACAAACACACACAATCACACACACAACCACAGCCACACACACACAACCACACACTAAACCACACCCTCAACCACACACAAAACAACACACACCACACACACAACCATATGCACAACCACACACAAACACACAATCACACACACAATCACACACACTCACAACCACACACACACACACACGCACACACGAGCACCCACCCACACACACACACACACACACACACATATATATATATATATATAATAGGGAGAGGGCACTCAGTCACTCAGTCTCCCTCCCCCTTGATCAGGCCCAGTGGACTGTATCTCTCAATTTAATTAAGGGGAGGGAGATGGTATGGGCTGTGGGGCATTGGGGCTCCTTAAACACCCACATGGAAAGTGTCACGATTCTCCTGTTCCACCTGTTCCTTTCTATGGAAGCCTGCAAGATGCTCATCAGTAATGTACATCCAGTACATAACTGTATTTTTCCCATCTGAAAAAACCCACCCCTATCCCGTGCACCAGCACCTCTTTATGTATTTGTGTTTTTGTGAAATGCTTTTAGATACGTTTTGCAAGAGAGATAGCAGTAACTATTGTTAGCATACAAATGCTAAGTTTTATTTCATTGTGACCTTGGTTCAGGCATTTCCGTGATTTGTCTGAGGTATTTCACTTTGTTTAAACCTTGCTGACAGAAGGCTTTTACACGCGGAAAGCCGAAGGCAAAATAGACGCGTGTGCGTTTACTTTTGCCGTCTGCTGTCTGAATGCTGAAAGCCTTCTGCTCGCGCTGCACGCGGAAGGCAGAAGACAGTTGAAACGTGCAAGCGCACGTTGTCTTTGGGTGCGGACGGTATTTAAACCGCACCCACACCTAGGGAACTCGCTTTGCCTCTGGATTTTCAAGAGGACAACTACGCGAGTTCCGCCTGCAGAATCCCTGCTTCAGCGCTCCACCAGAGGACTTCGTGGGAGCATCTTCTAAGCCTATTGAACTGCTTATCCAGCGCAAGGATTGAAGAAGTTTGCTTGCAGCTCTGCAATCTTCACGATCAGCACAAGAAGACATTAAAGCTAAGTTTTAGTTACTCTCAAGGCGCCCAACGCAAGAAAGAAAGCTATTTAAAATAGGATTTGACTAAGACTTCTCTTTTAATAGTGTCTTTAGGGGGCTATTTGAATATCAGTGATTTCTTTAGAGTCTGATTTGTTTTACAATAAGGATTCTTGTGATTTACAGTGTGCTCAAATTTGTTTTCTGTTTTGGAAGTATTCACAAGAAAGTCATTGTGAATTACATTTTATGTTTAAGAGTATAGAAGTTACATATCTGTCTAGGAGTATTCACAAGAAGGTCATTGTGAATTACATATGCACAAGTTGTCGCTTTTCTTGGTGTATTTCATTTTTTCTTAGGTAAAATACATAAAAGCTCATCAGAACCCACCATTTAATCTTGAGAGGAGTAGATTCTCAAGTAAGTTTTGGTAACAGGGGAGAGAGAACAAGGAGAAAGAGAACTATTGGGAAAGACTGGATTTGTTAATAGTTGTTATTTATTTAATTCACAGACTTCTAATCTGTAAAGCTACAAGTCATCCTTAAAGGACAACTCCAAAACTACATTCCTGACAAGACAAAGAAATACTGGACGGTGGATAGAACCAGACTGTTCGCAGGTAGGACTCAGCTCAGTGAAAACTAGCTCTTTAAATAGGGAAGTGGGTGGACCAGCTTTTAAGTAGGAATACTAAGAGAATAGATTTGATAGTAAGTTTTATTGTTCTTGTTAATTCGCAGGTCGACAGTCAGACGCATAACACTCCAGTCAACGTCCAGTACCGGCCCTCCTCCCGAAAGTTCTAGTTAATGCTTAGCTGTAAAATCTAGTCAGCAAGTTTTGGTTAGAGTTTTTGGGAAGTTGGTCCCTTGCGTCTCTGCGAAAACCTCTACGCTGTCTACAGGAATTCCTGTCATTTCTAAGGTAAGAGACAGCGTACTTAGGTCTTGACAGAAGGCAAAGCCCAAGAAGAATATTTCGCCCAGACGCAATGGACCAGGTTTCCTTACAGGAAATAGCAGCTGTTCTAAAGGACATCAGGGATGAAAATGTTTCTTTAAGAAACGACATGACTGCGTTACAAGCAGCCATTCAGCAGAGTCCAGTTAGTGTGCAGACTTCATCCTCAGACTCAGGGGGGGGAACTCAGATTCAGGTGGTTACCCCAACACCAACACCCTTAGCTCCACCAGAACGTTTTTATGGGGACTGTAACACGTTTTCCATATTCTTGCAACAATGTCATCTACATTTCTTAGCCAAGAAATCTGCCTTTCCTGATGACTCCTCCAAAGTAGCTTTTATGTTATCTTATTTTGGAGGTGATGCAGCTCTTTGGTCCATCCCTTTTGTTGAAAGAGATGATCCAATTCTGTATAATTTCAGGAATTTTGAACGTGCCCTAAAGAAGATGTTTGCAAAACATATGTTTGTTCAGTCTGCAGACAATGAGTTATTGAGTTTAAAACAAGGGTCTTCTGATCTGCTTCATTACATCTCCCAATTCAATCGTTTAGTACTTGAGGCTAATTGGCCGTATGATAAAAGAATTTCTATTTTTTATAGAGGTCTGCGGGAAGATCTGAAAGATATGGTAACTCAAATCTTAGAACCTCCTGATGATATCAGTGAGTTTATCGATCTTGTGGTAAAGTTGAACCATCGTCTTAGTGAGAGAAAGGGCGAAAAAGGGAAGAGTGACCATAAAATCCTATTTGTAAAGGATAGAAATACATCATCAGGTAAGGAGGTAGGCCCTAAGACAGATCATGTGGAACCTATGCAAATAGGAACTGTTCGAGGTCCGCTCTCTAAAGATGAAAAGGAAAAGAGACGAAAATTAAATCAATGTCTTTACTGTGGTAGGACTCGACACTTTGTAAGAGACTGTCCAACCAGACCTAATAAGTTTAAGTCAAAATCCTCAGATCTTGCTCTAACTCAAGAATCGTCGGAAAACTAGAAAACTCGATGAAAGAAGAGGTCGGTTCATCGAGTGTAATTTCCAGTTTGGCCTCTACTGTTCCACCTTTGGGATGTAAGCATTTTGGTATTCTAGTCGAGTTAAGAAGTCAATCGCCTTCCTCTCAAACTAGAAAGGTAGAAGCAGTAATAGACTCAGGAGCTACGGGAAATTTTATGGATACTCAGTTTTTCTCCCAGTTAGGCTTTGAGTCTATTTTAAAAGATCATCCAGAGATTGTTAGAGCAGTAGATGGTAAGGAGTTAACTTCAGGACCGATTAGCCGACAATCTGAAATCCTTGAAATGGACTGTTCGCCTATTCACCGTGAAAAGATCCAATTTGACATCATAGACGCCCCTCAGTTCAAGATGATTCTGGGAATTCCTTGGTTGATTAAACACAACCCAAGTATAGATTGGGTGTCTCAGACTATAACCTTTCAGTCATCTCATTGCATCAACAGATGCTTTCTCCTTGAAAGATCAGGAGAAATTATTCAAGGGTTTAACTTTCCTTCTGATTCATCTAGAGTTTTGGCAATAGAAGGTGTTCCATCTGTTTACTCAGATCTTCAAGACGTTTTTGACAAAAAAAAGGCAAACACTCTCCCTCCACACAGGGACTTTGATTGTAGAATTGATCTTGTCCCAGGGGCTACTCTGCCTTGTAGCCGAATTTATGCATTAACGGAAACAGAGAATGTCCATCTTAGAGAGTACTTGGATGAGTACCTGGCAAATGGCTTTATTCGTCATTCCAAGTCTCCTGTCTCATCAGCTCTCTTTTTTATTCCGAAAAAGGGAGGTGAATTGCGCACGTGCATAGATTATAGAGCCTTGAACAATGTGACAGTAAAAAAACGGTATCCTTTGCCTTTGATTCCCACTTTGTTAGACCAGATCAAGAAGGCTACCATTTATACAAAATTGGATTTGCGGGGAGCTTATCATTTGGTACGAGTTCGAAAGGGTGACGAATGGAAAACTGCTTTTCGTACAAAATTTGGACTTTTTGAATATCAAGTCATGCCTTTTGGTCTTTGCAATGCCCCTGCAGCCTTCCAATTTTTTATAAATGAAGTTCTGCATGAATTTATTGATGTATGCTGTGTTGTTTATATAGATGACATTCTTATCTTTTCAAATTCTGAAGAAGAGCATGTGCAACAGGTCCGAGCTATTCTTAAAAAGCTGCTTTCTAATTCTTTGTATGTCAAGTTGGAAAAAAGTTTGTTCCACACTTCAAAAGTAGAGTTCTTGGGATATGTCATCAGTACTAAGGGGATAGAAATGGACCCAAAGAAAGTGGAAGCGGTTGAATCCTGGCCCAGTCCTTCTTCTGTAAAACAAGTTCAAAGTTTCTTGGGATTCGCAAATTTCTACCGTCGGTTCATTCAAGATTTTTCTAAGACAATCACTCCTATCACAAAATTGTTGAGAAAAGGTGTAAAGTTTGTGTGGACAGACCTAGCTGAAGAAGCTTTTCAGAAACTCAAAAAGAAATTTATTTCAGCCCCTATTCTTTCTCATCCAGATCCCAGCCAGCCTTTTATTGTAGAAGCTGATGCTTCCCAATTTGCAGTAGGAGGTATTTTGTCTCAAAGACATGTAGACACAGGACAAATGCACCCAATTGCATATTTCTCTAGAAAATTATCTGAAGCAGAATTGAATTATGCAATTGCAGATAAAGAACTTCTGGCTATAAAGGCAGCATTTGAAGAATGGCGCCATTATTTGCTGGGAGCTAGACATCCAGTGACAATATATACGGACCATAGAAATCTTCAAGCCTTGAGATCTGTAAAAGCTCTATCTGCTAGACAATTGAGATGGTCAATGTTCTTTAATGATTATAATTTTGTTATTACCTATCGACCAGGTAAAGAAAATTTGAAAGCTGATGCATTGTCTAGAATGGGAGAAGTTTTTATAGATGCTCCGTCTGAGGTAAAACCTGTAATACCTATATCACAATTTCAAGCAAGTATAACTGTTTGTGATGTTATTTCAGACATTAAGGAAGAATTGGCAAAGAAATATTTCAAGGTTTGGAAAGAATCACATCCTTATTTACAGGAAAGGGATGATTTGATCTTTATGCAGAATCTCATTTTTGTACCCACTGATGCACTAAAAGAAAAGATTCTACACTTTCATCATGATACTGCCTTATCAGCTCACCCAAGTAAGATTAAGACCTATGACTTAATCAAAAGAACCTTCTGGTGGCCTTCAATGTTTAAAGATGTGCAACTTATTGTTGAAACTTGTGGTGTTTGTATTCAGAATAAACCTTCTCATCAAAATCCAAGTGGTTTGTTAAACCCTCTACCTTTACCACCTCAACCATGGCACACAATCTCTTTAGATTTTATTGTTGAGTTACCAATCACTAAAAAGGGGTTTACCACCATTCTAACTATTGTGGACCAGTTTTCACGCATGGCTCATTTTGTCCCGCTTAAGAAACTACCAACTAGCATGGAATTGGCACACTTGATAATGGAAAATGTAGTCCGTTTGCATGGGATTCCATCAGTGGTAATTTCGGACAGGGGGTCCCAGTTTATTTCACGAGTTTGGCAAAACTTGAGGTCTCTTCTGAATATGGATGTACGTCTATCCTCTAGCTATCATCCTCAAACAGATGGTCTTACGGAACGCACCAATCAAACTATAGAGCAATTCATTCGTTGTATGCTAACTAATGTAGGTGAGGAATGGTCAACACTCCTAAGTCAACTGGAATTTGCCTATAACAATGTTGATCATTCCTCCCTTGGAATGTCACCTTTTTTTTGTAACCTAGGTTATCACCCTAACTCTTTTCCTAAAGAGATAAAAGAACTTAATCATGTACCAGCTATTTCTGAGTATGTTTCCAAATTATCTTCCATTCAAGAACAAGCAGCTTTCAATTTAGCCAAAGCGAAAGAAGATCAGAAAAAGTTTGCTGACAAACATAGGTCTGACCCTCCACTTTATTCACCTGGGGATAAGGTTTGGTTAAGCACTAAAAATTTGAGATTAAAAGGGAATCGTAAATTTAATCCTAGGTACATAGGTCCTTTTCCCATAGAGAAAATCATAAATCCAGTATGTGTGAGATTGACCTTACCTGCCAAATATCAGATCCATCCAGTGTTCCATGTATCGTTAATCAAACCTTTTCACTCCCAGACTCGATTTATCCAACCTCCTTCCTCCATTGATATTGAGGGAAATCCAGAATTCGAAGTAAAAACGATTTTAGATTCCAAGAGGTCTAGGGGAAGATTGCTTTACCTTATAGATTGGAAAGGTTACGGCCCGGAGGAAAGGTCTTGGGAACCTTTGGAACATTTAAAAAATGCTCCAAAATTATTAAAGAGGTTCCATACTCAACATCCTGAGAAACCCAAACCCATTGCACCGGTCTTAGGGGGGATCTTGAGGAGGGAGTACTGTCACGATTCTCCTGTTCCACCTGTCCCTTTCTATGGAAGCATGCAAGATGCTCATCAGTAATGTACATCCAGTACATAACTGTATTTTTCCCATCTGAAAAAACCCACCCCTTTCCCGTGCACCAGCACCTCTTTATGTATTTGTGTTTTGTGAAATGCTTTTAGATACGTTTTGCAAGAGAGATAGCAGTAACTATTGTTGGCATAAAAATGCTAAGTTTTATTTCATTGTGACCTTGGTTCAGGCATTTCCGTGATTTGTCTGAGGTATTTCACTTTGTTTAAACCTTGCTGACAGAAGGCTTTTACACGCGGAAAGCCGAAGGCAAAATAGACGCGTGTGCGTTTACTTTTGCCGTCTGCCGTCTGAATGCTGAAAGCCTTCTGCTCGCGCTGCACGCGGAAGGCAGAAGACAGTTGAAACGTGCAAGCGCACGTTGTCTTTGGGTGCGGACGGTATTTAAACCGCACCCACACCTAGGGAACTCGCTTTGCCTTTGGATTTTCAAGAGGACAACTACGCGAGTTCCGCCTGCAGAATCCCTGCTTCAGCGCTCCACCAGAGGACTTCGTGGGAGCATCTTCTAAGCCTATTGAACTGCTTATCCAGCGCAAGGATTGAAGAAGTTTGCTTGCAGCTCTGCAATCTTCACGATCAGCACAAGAAGACATTAAAGCTAAGTTTTAGTTACTCTCAAGGCGCCCAACGCAAGAAAGAAAGCTATTTAAAATAGGATTTGACTAAGACTTCTCTTTTAATAGTGTCTTTAGGGGGCTATTTGAATATCAGTGATTTCTTTAGAGTCTGATTTGTTTTACAATAAGGATTCTTGTGATTTACAGTGTGCTCAAATCTGTTTTCTGTTTTGGAAGTATTCACAAGAAAGTCATTGTGAATTACATTTTATGTTTAAGAGTATAGAAGTTACATATCTGTCTAGGAGTATTCACAAGAAGGTCATTGTGAATTACATATGCACAAGTTGTCGCTTTTCTTGGTGTATTTCATTTTTTCTTAGGTAAAATACATAAAAGCTCATCAGAACCCACCATTTAATCTTGAGAGGAGTAGATTCTCAAGTAGGTTTTGGTAACAGGGGAGAGAGAACAAGGAGAAAGAGAACTATTGGGAAAGACTGGATTTGTTAATAGTTGTTATTTATTTAATTCACAGACTTCTAATCTGTAAAGCTACAAGTCATCCTTAAAGGACAACTCCAAAACTACATTCCTGACAAGACAAAGAAATACTGGACGGTGGATAGAACCAGACTGTTCGCAGGTAGGACTCAGCTCAGTGAAAACTAGCTCTTTAAATAGGGAAGTGGGTGGACCAGCTTTTAAGTAGGAATACTAAGAGAATAGATTTGATAGTAAGTTTTATTGTTCTTGTTAATTCGCAGGTCGACAGTCAGACGCATAACACTCCAGTCAACGTCCAGTACCGGCCCTCCTCCCGAAAGTTCTAGTTAATGCTTAGCTGTAAAATCTAGTCAGCAAGTTTTGGTTAGAGTTTTTGGGAAGTTGGTCCCTTGCGTCTCTGCGAAAACCTCTACGCTGTCTACAGGAATTCCTGTCATTTCTAAGGTAAGAGACAGCGTACTTAGGTCTTGACAGAAAGCTGGTTTGTGGGTGCCACTGCTGGGCACTGAGGCACCCACCAAAAAATGAAAAAATAGCTGGCTCCAACCACAATGATGCCTGGGGAGCTGGCCCAGGTCGCGGGTACCTGGGCAACCCCTGCAGCTTCCAACATTGTTAAAAGGTATGGGTGCCCAGGCCGGGCTTAGAGGCGCCCAAAATATATTTATTTAAAATGTTTAAAAATTGCAAATTTACAGTCTGGATAAAAAATGGGTGATGAAAAAAATGTTTTTAATAAAGATAAAAACAAATCAGAGCACTTTATTTGGTGATGTGCAAATGATAAACATTTTTGCTGAAACCTGATTTCCACAGATTATTGTTTACACAATGTATAGTTTTATCAATGAAACTGCATGTTAGTGGGAACGTTTGTGACCATTTCCATGGGAAATGTGCTTCTTAATCATGACAGTGTGCTACCAAATCATGCTGTGAAAATTGCAAAAAACACAGTTGATGGACAGAATGTAGAACAATCTCATACATTCACCCCAGTACAAGGATCTGGGCCTAAATCCATTGTTCTTTTGCACTCCACACCACCCTGGGTTAGACACTGGCTATATGCAAATCAGCTCTGACCCTGTGCCTCATGGGAACAGTCCAGTCCGAACTACCAAGCCATGTCTTTCCCAGACCGGAATCAAGCATCCAAGGACCGGTTTTTAGCTATCAGCCTTCATCAGCCTGGATAGCTTGACTCCAGTGGTGTGGAGAGCCTGGGACTCACGTCTGAGTATACCCAGCACACTCGGGGTGAAAATTGCAAAAAACACAGTTGATGGACAGAATGTAGAACAATCTCATACATTCACCCCAGTACAAGGATCTGGGCTTAAATCCATCGTTCTTTTGCACTCCACACCACCCTGGGTTAGACACTGGCTATATGCAAATCAGCTCTGACCCTGTGCCTCATGGGAACAGTCCAGTCCGAACTACCAAGCCATGTCTTTCCCAGACCGGAATCAAGCATCCAAGGACCAGTTTCTGACTATCAGCCTTCATCAGCCTGGATAGCTTGCCTCCAGTGGTGTGGAGAGCCTGGGACTCACGTCTGAGTATACCCAGCACACTTGGGGTGAACATTGCAAAAAACACAGTTGATGGACAGAATGTAGAACAATCTCATATATTCACCCCAGTACAAGGTTCTGGGCCTAAATCCATTGTTCTTTTGCACTCCACACCACCCTGGGTTAGACACTGGCTATATGCAAATCAGCTCTGACCCTGTGCCTCATGGGAACAGTCCAGTCCGAACTACCAAGCCATGTCTTTCCCAGACCGGAATCAAGCATCCAAGGACCGGTTTCTGGCTATCAGCCTTCATCAGCCTGGATAGCTTAACTCCAGTGGTGTGGAGAGCCTGGGACTCACGTCTGAGTATACCCAGCACACTCGGGATGAAAATTGCAAAAAACACAGTTGATAGACAGAATGTAGAACAATCTCATACATTCACCCCAGTACAAGGATCTGGGCCTAAATCCATCGTTCTTTTGCACTCCACACCACCCTGGGTTAGACACTGGCTATATGCAAATCAGCTCTGACCCTGTGCCTCATGGGAACAGTCCAGTCCGAACTACCAAGCCATGTCTTCCCCTGACCGGAATCAAGCATCCAAGGACCTGTTTCTGGCTATCAGCCTTCATCAGCCTGGATAGCTTGACTCCAGTGGTGTGGAGAGCCTGGGACTCACGTCTGAGTATACCCATTACACTCGGGGTGAAAATTGCAAAAAACACAGTTGATGGACAGAATGGAGAACAATCTCATACATTCACCCCAGTACAAGGATCTGGGCCTAAATCCATCGTTCTTTTGCACTCCACACCACCCTGGGTTAGACACTGGCTATATGCAAATCAGCTCTGACCCTGTGCCTCATGGGAACAGTCAAGTCCGAACTACCAAGCCATGTCTTTCCCAGACCGGAATCAAGCATCCAAGGACCGGTTTCTGGCTATCAGCCTTCATCAGCCTGGATAGCTTGACAAAAAACAATGGATATAGGCCCATATCCTTGTACTGGGGTGAATGTATGACATTGTTCTACATTCTGTCCATCAACTGTGTTTTTTGCAATTTTCACCCCGAGGGGGCTGGGTATGCTCAGACGTGAGCCCCAGACTCTCCACACCACTAGAGTCAAGCTATCCAGGCTGAATGAAGGCTGATAGCATGAGACCGGTCCTTGGATGCTTGATTCCGGTATGGGAAAGACATGGCTTGGTAGTTCGGACTGGACTGTTCCCATGAGGCACAGGGTCAGAGCTGATTTGCATATAGCCAGTGTCTAACCCAGGGTGGTGTGGAGTGCAAAAAAACGATGGATATAGGCCCAGATCCTTGTACTGGGGTGAATGTATGACATTGTTCTACATTCTGTCCATCAACTGTGTTTTTTGCAATTTTCACCCCGAGGGGGCTGGGTATGCTCAGAGGTGAGCCCCAGGCTCTCCACACCACTGGAGTCAAGCTATCCAGGCTGAATGAAGCCTGATAGCCAGAAACCGGTCCTTGGATGCTTGATTCCGGTCTGGGAAAGACATGGCTCGGTAGTTCGGACTGGACTGTTCCCATGAGGCACAGGGTCAGAGCTGATTTGCATATAGCCAGTGTCTAACCCAGGGTGGTGTGGAGTGCAAAAAAACGATGGATATAGGCCCAGATCCTTGTACTGGGGTGAATGTATGACATTGTTCTACATACTGTCCATCAACTGTGTTTTTTGCAATTTTCACCCGAGGGGGTTGGGTATGCTCAGACGTGAGCCCCAGGCTCTCCACACCACTGGAGTCAAGCTATCCAGGCTGAATGAAGGCTGATAGCCAGAAACCGGTCCTTGGATGCTTGATTCCGGTCTGGGAAAGACATGGCTTGGTAGTTCGGACTGGACTGTTCCCATGAGGCACAGGGTCAGAGCTGATTTGCATATAGCCAGTGTCTAACCCAGGGTGGTGTGGAGTGCAAAAAAACGATGGATTTAGGCCCAGATCCTTGTACTGGGGTGAATGTATGAAATTGTTCTACATTCTGTCCATCAACTGTTTTTTGCAACCAAATCATGCTGTAGCAATACATTTTTTTGACGTGAGTTTTTAAATATGAACTGACAAACATTCATGTCCCTGCCCTGATGACAATGCTACTGGAGAACTAAGAGGCTAAGTGATTATTTGTACCCCATATATGCGCTTGATTCTTCTTATACATGGTGCCAAAGTTTACCCTAATAAACTTAGCAAAATAGTTTTTTTTGTACAATAGATATGCTAAACTTGCACTCGTGATAATGAAGACAAAAAAAGCTGCTCTGTAAAATAAAATATTTCCTAGGATCACATAATTTGAGACCAGATTACGGGTCAAGTACATTTCAATTAGGTTGAGTAGATTATTCACGTCACTAGACCTGCAGGTGTAGTAAACTTTTTATGATTTTTCAAGGCCTGACTGAAACATCGCCAGCCATCCACTGCTATGTTTAGTTTTACATGTCATTTCTAACGTATGCTTGGCCGTGTTTAGCCAGCAGTGTGTTTGCTTTTTTAATTTTTATTCTTTACCTTTATCTTGCATATTTTCTTGAGTTTGTGTGCAAGTTAGATGTTTTTTTGCAAATCTATGAATGCATGAATGAGTCAGTGGGTGGAAGAATGGATGCATGAGTTCTAAGATGAATGACAGAGTGAATGTATGATGACTTATTGAATGCTTAAACATCATTGACTGAGGAGGCCCTTTTTTTTAAAAGTCAAACCTTTTGGCATTGGCATAGCTTGTGGAAAACGAAAAGCTTTCATTCAAATAAATCTTCTCCAATTTTCAGGGGCATAACACGTCTGCCAATATCGTCCATTTTTAAAGCTTCTCACTAAGGGGAGCCCTCTTTCTATCTATCTATCTCTCTCAATCTGCACCCTAGCTACACTCTTTACCATTAACCCTCCTTCTCAGCTATCGTGGAATTAACTGCACTTTATCGCAGCTGAAGTCGTGGTAAATTTACCCCACCATTCACAAGCCAGTGTTGGTGTGTCCCTTAATCAACATCCTGTGAGTCAGACATTGTCATGGGATAGGTGCTGGCCGACATGTACACTTATGTGACTACAACAATGTGAGTATGGTGTGCAACCCTGACCATGTCGAGCGCTGTCATACATCACAACGGAATGTGGCCAAATAGATGTGTGTAAGTGGGTTTGCGACGTGCATTGCTGTTGTCACATGTGATGTAGGACAGCACTCTGGGGCTGCTACAGATTTTGTCACTCCTACCCACTGCCCCATTCAACACATGGACCTATATTGTGGGGGGACGTGAGATTATTGATGATGTGCAATGGGGACACAGCTATTACTCACCTTCAAAGTCATCCAATTTGCCATGTGTCTCAGGGATACTGACGTACCATAAAAAAATAACATAAAAGGCTATACCTACCAATAGCTCCAATACAAAGTTATCAAATAATCAGTCAGTTGGCAGTGAATAAAAAGTCAATTGTTTATTACACAAAATACTCTATAGAGGGGCCTGTCTCGTCCTCACCCATCAGGTGCGCGGAGAAGACTGCCAGCTTACAGTCAATACATTGCATATATACCTTCAGATCCACACGTGAAGTCACCATACATGGAAAAGTACTACTTGGCTCTAAGGAAAGAGCATATATGGTACACAGGATTGATTCCCTTTTGTCCTGGTGCCTGGGAGCGTAGGCACGGCGCCTTCAGGAATGCGCTTACCAGCTCTGGAGCCAGATGCGACCTTGGGTCTCAGGATAGAGAAAGAATAGTGTGCATTCAGCTGTTCTCTAAAACTCAACTAACAGGGCCTACTGACTACTGGAGGATAGCACGTGACCACGCTCAGGCCTGGCGCGGACAGAGCAAAGATGGCGTCTGTGTGGTTTTCGGCTCATCTCATATGGTAGAGCTCGAGAGAAATGGAAACTTTTACTTAACTAGACTTAACCTTTTGGAATCATAACAGGCAGAGTCGATAAACATTTATATAGGTACATCATGCTAACAAAAGATACCTTATACCTCTATAACTATAGACAAATCGAATTTTATCTCTCAGAACCACCCTTTTTTATTTATTTATTTTTTATTTTCATTTTATTTTAGGAAATATTTTTATTTAAGCAGCACGAACATCACAAAAAACTAAATGGAAGTCATTAGAGAAATAGATATGTCAGAAATTCTTTATGAAGCCAAGTGAGGTAACGCGCCTCTTTAACACACATTTATGTTCCGTCACTACTACAGACGTACCTGTGCCATCGTTTTGTGTATACAGTTCAGGACATAAGCATTTGCTCTGATTTACATTGCTTGCTTTCAGGTTTGTATGGATATGTTCGATAATATTTATGGCACTTAGGTAAGTCTTATCTAATCCACCAAGCACACTCACTCAAGTACTGGCAAACCCCTCTGCCAGCACCAACTGGAAAGATCTTCTTGTGGCTCCTCTACTTGAGAATTATCCTAATCCTTGTGGCAAATGCTCCTGTGTTTTATTTTTTTTATTTTTTATCTTTTTATTAAGAAATTAGGCTCTGTGACAATAACATACCATAGAGCATTTGATTGTGGACGGACATACATGCGACAGATGGATGCAGAAATTACAACACAAACGCCACGGCCTGCATAATCAATCACAAAAAACGTACAATATCATTCAGTACCAGAATTAGTTTGAGTATCCAACACCTCCCCCTATGCAGTCTCACGCTCCCCAGATCTTTTCCCATTTCCCTGGACATCCTCTGCTCTTCTAGATCACCTTCTCCGCCCTCTGGCACCAATCGAGGTCATTCTCCCACTCTTCCACTGTGGGTACCACATCGCTACCCCACAGTCTAGCTATGTTTCTTTTGGCCACCATGCACGCCAATGCTAACCAGACCTTATCCCATTTGGGCCATGCAATATCACTTGTGACCCCCAGGATATGCTAACGAGCCTCCAGAGGAACCTCCGCACCAACCACCTCAGTCTTGATATCCACCAGGCTGGACCAATACACCCAGATCCGAGCACAATCTCACAAAATATGGAAGAAGGTGCCCACTTCACCACAGCCTCGCAGACAAAACTGTGAGTCAACGTAGCCATTACAGTTATGTGTCGTGCATGGGGTGTAGGAGAAACAAACCACCCTTTTAGCATGACGTAGCTAACTAAAAGATGCTAGTCCTCGAAGAGGCTCTTGTCAATTTGCATAATATCCCTTATTTCCTGATAGACCATCTGAGCCTTTGCTATAGTGGGAGGAGAACTTGTTACAGAGGAAGTATTGTTTGCAGCACAGTAAGAAAAGCAAGCAGGCCCGCAATGCATATAAAGGCAACTGGTAAAGATGACACCTACTATGCCCGCTAGTATCATTAAGATCTTCCATCCCCAAGTGGACAACAGACCCCAGAACCACCCAGATAAGGACCAGGTACCAGTATCTGCATGTACTTCAGAAGCCAAATGATGTACCTTTTGGATGGCCAAATGAACAGACGGGGCAGAATCAGGGATATATACACAGCAAGAACTGCCGATCACGCGGCATGCTCAACCTCGATCTGCCAAAATAACATCTAAAACGATCCTGTTCTGAAGCGAGACGAGCCTCGTAGCTTGAAGCTCCACTGTTAAGTTGGTCAATATTCCTGCAGTGGTATTGATTACCCTCTCGACTACCCTAGACGACGCCTCACTTCTTTGCTAGTTATGATGGGGCCCCCGATAGGAAATATTCCCTTTCGAATAGCAATAAAGTGCTGTTCAGGGGTATCAGTTTGATCTATTTCAGTAGTGTTTATCTGTCTTTTGTTTCGAACTGCTGACAGACCCTGCTCATCTAATCGATGATCCTTATGATAGTTAGAGGGGGCTATATAGACTGGTGGATACAGGAAAGACAAATAACAGCAGCCTGTCCAACCCCGGGGAAGCCAGGTGTAAGCATTTTTACCAAATACAAAATATACATTTGGAGGTGTTAATAATGGTGGACTGCTAAAGGTGAGCAGCCGATAAGTATAATTGCACTGACTGTCTCTTACTGAAAGTGTCCTGCTCCCTGGACACAAAATGCTGAAGTGCTATTCAATATGGGCACTGGGATGGCTTTGTCATCAGTAATATTCCTGTCTTGAAATTGTAGAAAATGCTGGTAAAATTAAACTCTACAAAATCAAGTATTTCCTTTCGCAGCCAAGTACCATTCTCATATTCAGTATATTGGTTCATACAGGCATTTGAGTCTAATGACCCCTCCCCATCATTCCCCTGCGGGTCAAAACCTTGATGTACTTCTATATAGGCCAAATCATATCGTAATCCCTTTCGAAAGAACAAGCAGTATCTACTGTATAATGCATGTACATCATCGATAGCAACTTAAACCAGGCCTCACAACTTCCCAAATATGGCAAAGGTAATTAAATGAATAGATCATGCCTGTGCATCACAGAGGGTAGAAGACCACAAACCCAACAATTTGTTTTATTAGTAGCACTATGCGTCTGGTGCAGCATTTCAACAAATACATTTTTAACATACGTCTGACGATGCCTTTCTTTATGCGGGCTAGGGTAAAAAAGAAGTGTTCAGGAGGCGGGGTAGTAGTCCCTAATACGATGTGCATAGGATGACGAGATTCTAAATATACAAATATACTCATTAATATAATCAATAAAATTGCAACTGTTACTTCGAAAGCTATTTTTACACGCATGGTCAAGAAGAAAGCACAGGGACATATATAGTCAAGTAACGAGGTGCAAGGCGGCTTTCCTTTTCAGGAAAAAAAAAACGACCAAAAGGGTACATACTAACTAAAAGTCCAAAACTAAACTAGGGTGATGCAGTCCAACCTGCCAGAGGGTGCTTATGTCCTGTGTCCATCTAGAGCCTCACAGGTAGGCTCCTATCGTTCATCAAAAAGAAATCACAAGGCAAATCCTCATGCCGGAGTTACATTCCACACAATTCTGGAAGAAAACCACAATCCTGGGCCCCTTTTCTTTCTACGTTTTAGTCTTTCTTTCTGAACAGAGTGATCCAATGTTCCAGGCTCTCAACGTGTTCAGCCCAGTGTCTCGCTAAGTACTCCAGATAGATTCTAGCAAACCTTATTGCTCAAGTCTCTCCCTATCTCCTACCATCTTCACCTGGGGTACCGTGTCGTTTTCTGGGCCGCAGGTTGTATCGATCATAGCCAGTTATTTCCTGATCAGTAAACAAAACAGAAGGGGATACATTTGCGGCAATTGGAGTATCATGAGCCTCTTGTGCAACTGTGGGGGTAACAGAATCCGGGGCAATTACTGGCGCAGATGACAAAACCCCTTTCGTGCCCAACACTCCTTCTCCTTGCCCTTCTCCAACCTCCTGGGCGTCGGAAAAAGGAACAAAACGAGGGGCTCGCTCTCTTGGGTCAGAACTCCTTCCTTGTTTTGTAGATCAAGAGGAAGCGGGAGAGGCAGGCGTTTCACGTGTGAAACGTGTATCCAATGCTGCTTGCCATCCACCTTCACCGCCATCCGCGTTGCCAAAAGAATTTGGTAGGGCTTTGACCACCTAGGGTCCAGGCTCGATTTTCGCTGATAATTATGAATGAGGACCCACTGTCCTGGCTCCAAAAGATGTCTGTGACCCTCCGGCAGGGTGTGCAATACTGCTGATACCTGTTGATGAATGGAACGAAGATTTTTAGTCAAGGCATACAAATAATCCATCATCATAGGATAATCAATTTCTCAGAATGTTCTAGGTCTTGGAATGCCCCAAACATTAGCTGGTCGTCCGAAGATGACCTCGTATGGTGACAAACCTGATCGGGAGTGTGGAGTAATTCGCAAGGACATCAGAGCTAAGGAGCAGGGCATCGGGCCATTTCAGCCCGGTGCCCTCTTGAATTTTTGCCAATTTCAATTTTAAGATTCCATTATACTTTTCTACCAACCCTGCTGATTGGGGGTGTCGGGCAGCATGGAATTTTTGTTTAATTTGTAACTCATTGCAAACATGTCTGATAAGTTCTGCATTAAAGTGTCCCCCGTTATCTGTCCAGATCACCCGTGGTAATCCATAGCGGGGGAAATATTCCCTAATCAAAGCCTTGGCAGTCGCTAGAGCAGTGTTTTCCTTGGTCGGGTAGGCTTCCACCCACTTACTGAAAGCACATACCACAACCAGGACATACTTCAGATTATTCACGCGTTCCAGCGGGATATAATCCATTTGGAGCACTTCAAATGGCAAAGATGGGGGTGCAAAATTTCCACTAAGAACAGGTTCCCTACCTCCAGGATTATGTCGCAGGCAGACCATGCAATACTGAACTAGGCGGGCAGCAGTCTTCTGAATATTTGGATTATTCCACACCGGGTCCAACAATGCACAAATGCCTTTTGCCCCAATGTGTGCTGCACCATGGGCCATTGTTACTACATCATTGACTAGTGCATTTGGGAGTAACCATCTCTGTTTTTCACTCAAATCAACCCAACAACCATTGTCATCTAATCTTTCCACTTCCTTCTCCCACTGGCTAGTTCTGCAGGAGTAGCTTCCCTCTGTATCTCCCGGACACTTTCCATGGTGTTATCAAACATTTCTGTCTCCTCGACCCATCTGGCAGAGCTCACATACAACGGAGACATTTTTGATCTAGCAGTTTCTTTCGCTATTTGGTCAGCAAAGGCATTCCCTTCTCCCACTGCATCTACCACTGCCTTGTGCGCGCTACATTTGACTACAGCCACCTTCTCGGGTAATGTCAGAGCAGTCAGTAATCGTAGAAACAGTGGGCCGTGTTGTATCCGTTGACCATGAGAAGTGAGGAAACCCCTCTCCGCCCACAACCTGCCAAAACTATGAGCAACGTATTGGCTATCAGTATAAATGTTTACTCTCAATCCTTCGCTCAACTCACAAGCTCACAGCAATGCCACTAACTCAGCTGCCTGTGCTGACTGCTAGGGTACTTGAGAAGCCTTGACTATAGTGCAAAGAGTGGTAATCGCATATGCAGCTGTCGTTGTGCCATCTGGTAATTAGAAACAAGAGCCATCCACATACAATTCCCCTTAAGGATCAGATAGACGAGTGTATGTGAGGTCTACCCGTCCCTTCGTCTCTTCTTCAGTTCAAAATATACAATCATGTACATCATTGTTTGGCTCATTCGAAGGGAGGGATAGTAAGGTGGCTGAATTCAGAGTGGCACACCTTTTGATCGTAATATGAGGGGCAAACAAAGTCAATTCATATCCAGTAAGACGTGTACTCGTAATGTGCTGGGTCTTTGTTTTGTTCAATAATACATCTACAGTGTGCAGTACCATTCCTGTGAGGTCGGTATTCAAAACGAGTCCTTCCGACTGTCGAATGGCCACTGAAGCAGTAGCCCTTAAACAGCTAAGAAGGGCTCTGGCGACGTTATCCAGCACCGCCGAAAAATAAGCATAAGGTCTTTGCTTACCACCAAATCCTTGTATTAACACAGAAAGCGAGCAACCGTCTACCTCGTGTACATAAAGCACAAAAGGCTTTCGGTAGTCAGGAGTTCCTAAGACAGGTGCAGAACAGAGTGCAGATTTTAAAGAATCAAAAGCTTTCTAACATTCATCGGGCCAAGGTAGAGGTCCACACACATCTTTAGTGGTTAAATACAGGAGAGGTTTAGTAAGAAGAGAAAAATTGGGAATCCATTGGCGACAGTAGGAGGTTATGCCAGAAAATGCACGAACATCACACTGAGTACGAGGTACAGACATATTAGAAATAGAAGCCACACACTCAGGAGTTAGTCTCCTTCCTTCTTTCGACAGTAGATGACAAAGGTAGGTCACCTCCTGTCGACAATATTGAAATTTGGAGAGAGATACCTTATTACCGTTAACTGCCAAAGAGACAATAATTTAACCGTGGCTTCCTTACAACCTTCCTCAGTGTCTGAGGCCACCAACAAATCGTCCACGTACTGGAGAAGCATATTCCCTGGGGGCAGAGTTGATTCATCCAGTAATGCTTTCAAAGCCTGTCTACAGATACTAGGACTCTCAGTGTACCCCTGGGGAGCACAGCAAAATCTAAAATTGCGCCCAGATAAAGAGAAGCCGAAAATATGACGGCTATCAGGGTGGATCTCAATGCTAAAGAAAGCATTTTTTAAATCAATCACTGAGAAATACTTGGCCGTCGGGGGATTCATGGTAAGGATAGTAGTGATTTTGGAAAAGGTGATGGACAGAAACCACCAGATATTGCGGTACCACTATTTTGTTAATCTCCCGCAGATCAATTTCAAAGCGATATGTATCAGCATAATCAGGGTCGCTTTCAGTAGGAGCCTTCTTCAAGATTGGTAATAAGGGGCTATTGCATATATTAGAGACCGTTTCCTCCACTATACCTTTGGCAAATAAGTCCTGTATACTAGCTAATAGAGCTTTCTCACCAGCCGGCGAGATCTTATACTGAGGGATACGTGGGAAGCGAGCATTAGGCTTCAAAGTATTCGAAACAGGCGAAATTTTTAAAAGACCAACATCGATATCTCCAGTCACCCACAACGTTGATGGGATAACAGCGAACTCTGGAGGGAGGGGTTCGTTTTTAGCAAAACACTGTCGAGTATGCTTGCCTGGCGATTGTATAGTCACATACACACTATCAGGGGAGCAATGAATCTTTGCATGTAATTTTTGTTTAGCAAATTCAGTCCCAGTAGATTTTCTCCACAATGGGATGTCAGCAAGAAAGGTGAATCCACTGTCACTGGACCTATAATAATCGGGATAGGTTTAGATATGGGGCTCACTACCGGGATTTAGAGAATCCTACTGAAACGTTATTTTGTCCAGACAGAGCAGCCCCTGGGACAAGCGAACGAGCAATAGAGCTATTCATCGCACCTGTGTCCACTAGAAAGCTTTCAGAAGTCCCCATTAATCGCCCCCTGACATAAGGCCCTCGCTGATCGGGTATGGACACCTGGCCCCCACTCTGTCCGTGGCTGTCCTATGTATAAACATACCCATCTGTCCCGTCGGTCACGCAATCCTCATTATAATACTGCCTTCCTCTCTGATTATCAAAACAATTTCTTCCTGACTCACTGTGTGCTATCTCTTCCCTTCTCATATCACTCCGATCCACACCACCTCGACCTATTCCTTTTCCCCTTACAGCTCCATTCTGGGCTAATAACAAAGGACACTGAGCTTACCAATGCCCTTCCTGTTTACAATAAGCACATTGGTTCACTCCCAAAGCAACAGCTGGACCTCCGCCTCGCCCTGCTCCCGCCCTCCTCGGGACGAACCCTCTGCCGCCTCCATCTCTGCCTTGTCCCCTGATTACTTGTTGCAACAACACTCAAGATACTTTGCTTTCTTTTCTGACTTGTCCTTACTCTCGTTCTCCCTATGCTCATAATACTGAGTCATGCTTAGTATGACAGAAGGGGTAGAAGTGGTCCAAGTACTCTCTGCAGCCTGCAGCCTGCAGCTGTGCAGAAATTTCGGGTGACAGATTGGTCACAAAATGATTAACAAACAGCCGTATACCACCTTCCACTGACAAGTCTTGCCCACTAAAATCGATAAACGCCCCCTCGAACCGAGTAAAGAAATCGGAAACACTCTCATCCTTCTTCTGTTTGCAAGCGGTTAATTTATCCCAGTCTACTTTCCGGGGCGGGATCAGAGTATGCATGTACGCAGTGATCCGACCTGGTAATGCCAGAATCTCCGGTTTCGGTTTATCTCCAGGTTTCCGGTCCCGATCCCGATCCTTAAATTTCTTCCAGGTCCCCCCTAATCGGCGGCATGTTTCTGGTCATGCACCTGGTGCCACACATCCACAGGAACCAGTAAACCGAAAAATAGCTCTATATCAGCCAGAGTCATTACAGCCGAAGAAGCAGCCTCAGTGAGCTCTTTGTAATAGGCAGTGGGATTCTTTCAGGGACCAGGAAGTTGTGATTAAGAGAAAGGACCTCACTCCATTTCTAAGGAGTATAAACCCATTGCTCCTGAAATCGTGCCTCCACACGTTCTCTAGTTACTTAATCATTGGCATCTCTTAGCTCCGGTAACTCAGGATAAATAGGATGGACTTCCGGCATAGGATGCTGAGAATCCCAATTTGGGCATTTCAAATGCAAACGTTCTCTATATCCATTAGAATCTCAAAATTTCTGTACACATCTTCCTGTCTTAACTCAAACTTATGTGATCGATTCAAAATGTCATACAAAACCTGAGGGGCTCTCCCGTCCGGGAAACACTGTTCCCATAGAGAAATCAAACGGTTGGCCATACTTTCCAAAGCGTACTGCTGCATAACTGGCTCATAATCTCTAAGAGTACTCCATATATCTTTGATAGTATAAATGGGGTTTCGTATCCACTGAGATGCTTGATCCACTACTAGCCGTTTTTCATCGTACCCCACCGCTGATCGAGGAAACAATTGTCGCACACTAAGAGTTCCCGGGACATGAGAAGGGGTTGAACCAGCTACGGTGGGGGTCGAACTTGCAGACTGCGAGGGCCAAGCCTGGTTTGGGGAAGCCAGTACCACCAGGGACATGGCAGGAGATGACAATGCATTCGTTAATGGAGTAGTCATTCCAGGTGCCGAAGATGATGAAGCGTGAGGAGTTCCCAAAGGGGCGGGGGAAGTAGATGTGACAGGTGCCGAGGCTACTGTTAAAGGAACCGCAGGGTATATGCGCTGGGGAGCATAAGGAGGCGGGGGGGCACCTCCAATAAATCCTCTATCTCATCTTCAGGTTCTGTTCGAGCTGCATAGCTCTTATCCATCTGCAACCTAAATTGCCTATTCGTACAGTCAATGCTCTTTTCAGTCTGTTCTTTATCATATGCTATAGCTTTTTTTGTGTGATGGTCTGACCTCCCTTTATTTTACATAGCTTCTCCTCCCTAATGCGCCTGCACTTTGCTTCTTTCTGCCACATACTTAAAGAGTCAAACATTGATTGCCAACTTTGTTTTGCAAATAATCGATCCTGTAAATACTATATCTTTTTCTCATCAAACGACCCGGAAAAAAGGCCATTGCAGTTCCACGTTATCCTTGGTATATTTATGCCATAGATTATTAAACAAAATAGGTGAAATGCCATGTTTAACATACATATCAAAACTCGGACTACCCTCTGGCGGGGCAGGCTGACTTTATCGCACGCCTTTTCGGCAGCAACAAAACCCAAAACACAATTTACTAAAACACGACATCTTCATGCACTGGCGATTCAATTACATTCAAGAAAACAATCTTTTAAACATGGCCATGTTCATACATTCTTAACCTTTCACTCCAGAATACACACAGCAGAAAACAAACAAAAACATACAAATTCAAAGTTGACATGTCCTTTTCCAAAACCAAAGAACGGGGAGCCCGGCGACTCCCGTTCATGCAGAACTTGTTGATTCAAATCACCAGACCAACAGATACCAAGATCAGGCAGCCCAGAGACTACCAAAAGGCCATCAGACAGGAATTAACCGCAGACCAACCTACAGACCATCCCCCGATCTTCCCGTTCACCCTCAGGACTATTCTGAATAAGCTCGTTGTCTTAGCGTCGCTCCAGATATGATATAAAGGCGACCTGGTTACAACTGCGGGCTTTTCCGAGAGCAGTCCAGCCGGGTCGCACCACAAGTGCCAGACCAAGGCATCCGATCAAAACCTCCATTATTCACCAAACAAGTCCGTTGAGGATCTGCCTGTGCAACCACAATGCCACCCCGTCAGACCTCCGAAGTTCTCCATGGTACACCGACCAACAATTCCAGTACAGTTAACTGCTTCCAAAAAGCCGCCCAACAGCGTAATCCAAAAACACCAAAATCAATACACTCACTTGGTGCACACAGGTAGGATTGCGTGTTCTCCACTGCCAACTCCTGAAGACCAACACGGTCAGCTCCTAGGTTACGCCCGTAGAACGTTGGCGAAGGGTCAATAGCAGCTGGGGCTCTCTGATCGAGAGAGCGGAGTAAGCCGGAATCTTTAGTCAGTCCACCCCCTCGACCAGAGCTTCCCTTTCTTTGTCCTTCATTCCCCGGCTACGGGAGGACGACCCCAAACGCGGAGTCCCACCAGAGTCGCCACCTGACCCCGACCCAGGTGCAGGCAATCACGGAGGCTTTAAAAACTTGCTCGGCCAGCCCTCCTTTCACAACCGGGCGCCGCAGAAGGACGACAGGTCCAAGGAGAAACCAGATCGACAGTTTCGTGAGTAATGATGCTGCGCGCTACAGCAACTGTGGGGGTAAGGTGTTGAGGTCTTCCCTTACAGGTCGGATAATTTTGTAAAACCAATACAACCTTCTTTTAGGGTCTTTTTCTCTGCCAGGCGACCCAAGGAGGCTTTGAACAGCAAAATACTGTGTGAGGATAATAATTTTCTTTCACTTACCTGAACCTCACATTGGTATTCTCGTCTTCTAGCTCACCACAACAACCGGCTTCTAGATAACTATCACATGAGTCTTGCCACTCACAAGACCACACTTTAGCCATGCATAGTTCGCTCACTCACCTTATAAGACGGTGGAATGACGACTGTTTTTGCAATAATATGCTAATATGACTCTACCCTGTACGTCTGTCTGTCTTCCCTTTTATGTTATATGTAGCAAAGCGAGAGGGAATCCCCTTCTCACCCATATAGCACCTTAGTGCGTGCCACACATAAAAACAAAAACACTCACTGTAAATTATTTTTATAACCCCACACATACTCACTTGGTCCTGAGGAAAGCCTGTTTTAAATTAAGAAAGGCCAGGCTGAAACATGTAGACCACACAGGACACTGGAGGTCATAATCCATACTCCACCGTGTCCGTCTGCCTTTTAATGTGCCAACAGATACCCAGTTTATTAAAATAGTTTTTACCCTCGGGTGCTGGGATTTTTGTATGGCTTTTTAATCTTCACCTTCACACTCACCACACTGCACACTCAGTAATTATACCAGCTCCGCAGTAATCTGGCGTCGAAGCACACCCGGGGCACGTTAGGTGCCACTGTGGTGGGCCCGATGATGAAGCATGCCACCAACTAGGTTGGTGGGTGAGGGCTTTCTAAAAACCTACTGGTTTTCCTTGACATACGTACTCCATTGAGTCTTACCTGTAAAAAACCTAGCTAGTCTTTCTTGATTTTTGGTACCATAAAAAATAACATAAAAGGCTATACCTACCAATAGCCCCAAAACTAAGTTATCAAATAATCAGTCAGTCGGCAGTGAAGAAAAATTAAATCGTTTATTACACAAAGTACTCTATAGAGGAGCCTCTCTCGTCCTCACCCAGCTTTTGCGCGCAGAAGTCTGCCAACTTACAGTCAATGCACCTTCAGATCCACACATGAAGTCACCGTACATGGAAAAGTACTACTTGGCTCTACGGCTCTAAGGAAAGAACATATATGGTACACAGGATTAGTTCGAAACTCTGCTTCTGCTATTATTGGGGGGGTCAGGACGGGTGACTCCCTTTCGTCCTGATGCCTGGGAGCGTAGGCACGGCGCCTTAAGGAATGCGCTTATCACCACTGAAGCCAGATGCGACCTTGGGTCTCAGGATAGAAAAAGAATAGTGTGCATTCAGCTGTTCTCTATAACTCAACTAACAGGGCCTACTGACTACTGGAGGATAGCACGTGACCACGCTCAGGCCTGACGTGGACAGAGCAAAGATAGCGTCTGTTTGGTTTTCGGGTCGTCTCATATTGTAGAGCACAAGAGAAATGGATACTTTTACTTAACTAGACTTAACCTTTTGGAATTATAACAGGCAGAGTCGATAAGCATTTATATAGGTACATCATGCGAACAAAAGATACTTTATACCTCTATAACTATAGACAAATCGAATTTTATCTCTCAACACACATGTGCATAGACCTAAGTTACCATGGTGTACCTTCATGTGCAATCATTGTCTCCAGATCCAGCCATACTCCCATACGTGAGAGAACATAGTATTGACACATCTGTGTGATTTAGAATGTTTTTTCACATTCAGATGATTGACGGAGCTGGTGCTGTACATGGCCATCCAAGCCCACATCACATGGAAGCCCAGTGGTGGGCCAAACACAGGGGCATATTACCAAGCAATAGTTATAATTATCGCTATTGCTTGGTTAGAGACAAAAATTTACAGCTGAGCTGCGGCAATTTTTATCGCAGATAAACCTTGGTATTACCAAGGTTTATCGCAAATGCGATAAAATTGCGCCGCAATGCATGAACATCGCTGAAAAGTCAGCGATATTCATGCATTACTGAGCTAATGCTCTTAGCCATGTTATCCACCTCCCATTGGATAACAATGCTAAGAACTGCTCCGGGCAGGTGTTAGCTTTTGGAGATATTCGCGCTTAGCGCGAATATCTCCAAAAGTTGGTAATAGGAGATAGCGATGTTAGCGACTGTTTCCAGTAGCTAACATCTTGGCACGCCCACTTTGCATGTCATTAGTGGTAAATATCACTGACATGCAAAGTTGGGCCCAAGATGGTCGCTATCTTCTACTAGCTGTCGCTAAATGGTGTTAGCGACAGCTAGGTAATAGGGAGATAATTTTATCTCCGCTTTCTTGGCTTTTAAAGCCAAAAAAGCGGAGATAAACCCCCTTGATAATATGCCCCACAGTCCTTTAGGGATTGAGAGTGATTAGGAAGTGGGAGAGTGAATTCCGCCGCAGGATTGCTGTGTAATTCCTCAGCAGTGATAAATGGCCGTCCGTGTCGGGGTCTGGGTGAATGTCGCAGAGTTTTCCGGGGGTCAGTAGGAGGTCTTCTTAGGGCATGCTCCATAGGTCATCAACAGGCAGGTACAGGGCACATGGCGGTGATGGATGCTACTGCCACCTCCTCACACAGTAATTCCACTCCCCTTCTTACTCCCCTGATACGGGTTCTGTGTCTGGTATGTCCGGTGTGTGTGGAAGGGTGATGGCAGCATCACTGTGTGCCACGGACACATCAGGGCTCGGAGCTGTGTGTGTTGAAGTTCCTGCTGCAGTCATATGGGAACGGCTCAGTGGCAGCAATGTCAAGATGAAGTACTACAGGGCATTGAGGTTCACAGTTACTACTTGCTGGTATCCAGCCGTGGCAGACAGACTTCCAGCCTGCATCTGCTCCATGGTCTCCATTGACCTCTGCATCTGTGCCAACTCTGTGCTCTCATCGCTTGTGCCTGTCTGACAGCTCTTGTATGATGTTTATTGCCCCAGAGAGGTCAGCCAAGGTCTGTGCTGGCACATGGTGCATACAGGGGGTGTCCAATAGGGACTGTACGTGGTCCCTGATGGGAGTCAGACACCCACGTATTGCATCGAGTTTGTTTGCCACGAGTTTTAAGCCCACCCACAGCTGGTCAGCCAACTCCACCTGGCAACACCACATACATTGTTGGAACTCCATGAATTGGTTGGGGGTGCTGGGAGACAGCCGCGGTGATGTGTGTGTCCTGCTGTGTGGTCGGTACAGGTGGTGGGCTCATCTCGGGCAGCTGGCCTGCCCTGCTTCTGGGGATGGGCTGCGGAGGCAATCTACGAGCTGTTGGAGGGTGTCGGTGCAGATGAGCAGGGGGTCCTCTTCATCGTCACTGAAGATGTGTCTGGTCTGCTCTGCAGGAGGTGTTGGTTCTCCCTCTGCAATGTGTAAGGGGAGAAGCAGCATTACAGAGTCGTACATGTATTTTGGAGATTTATTGATGTATACGTTCTTACTGCATGCCAATGTGCATTGTGGCTGTTTTTGGGTAGCTGACTATTTGATGGCAGTCAGTGTATTTGTTCGACTACGTGACAGATGTGTGGTAGTACCCGTTCTTTGTCATCACACAAAGTCAGGCAATGGCAGATATGATTGGACCTTTACCACGCATGTACAGGACCTGTTGAGAGTTGTGTACTATGGTGCTGGTGTTGCACTTTGTACCTCATTGCTGTTGTTCTGTGATTGCTATGTGTGTGCTGCATTGTGATGTTGTGGATCTGGAGGGGGCCTGCTGTGCACATTGTGGATGGGGTCCTACTTGGCGTTTCTATGTGTGCTGCAGTGTGTTACACCTCTCAGTGACATGTTCCACGATCATTGTGGGGGTGCAGTGTGCTACACGTATTTGTGCATGTGTGCCATTGTGCCCATCCCCCCCCACCCCCGTCCCTGGTCATTACTCACCCTGTTGCTGTTGGGTCAGGTCGTATCGTGCTGTGTCCAGGCCCCCAATTCCTGCCAGCATCTCCACACTGCTGACTGTGGCCACCATTTCCTCCAGCTCATCAGTCACCTCCTGTGTCACAGGACTCCCACCTCTAGTCGCCCTTGCTGCCTTCCCATTGGCGGCAAGCTTCTCCTTGGTTTGGCTACGCACTTCATGCCAGCACCTCTTGACCTCCTCCGGTGTCCTCCTTGCCACTCCGACTGCATTGACGTTGTTGGTGATGGCCTACCATATTTCCGTTTGGGTTTCCAGTGCGACAGTGGAGGTGCCGAACAGTTGTTGGTAGTGTCCTGTGACCTCTGTGACGATGGTCCGGTCTTCCTGCGGACTGAAACCAATCTTCCTCTTCCTCTTGTCCTTGCCCTTCCCCAAGCATGAAGTTCCTTGCTGGTCTTCTGTGAGGCTTGTGGGGTTCGGCTTGTCCTCTGCACTCGGTCTGGGTGCATCCATGGTGCTACGCAGTTTGAAATGTTTTTTTTCCTCTCTTTCTTTGATAGTGCATTTTCCCGCCTATCGCGTGGGATTAGCAGGCCTGTGGCTGGTTTACTGTGATTTTTGGACCGCAATTGGCCTAATCGCATGTTTTTTTGTATTCGCATTTTGTATTTTTGAGGCACAGTGTAGGTGTTCTCGCGGATTTTTTCCACGTTATCTGGTGTCTATTGTATGCTACCGCCTTGTGAACTCCACGTTGACACTGGGTTAATTTCTCGTGATAGGCTGCGATGGTGAAAGTTGCGTTAGGCTACTCTTGCGGAAGTTATCAGACGTTCTTGTGAATATACTCCCTAGTCTCCTCTCGCCACTCAAATGCAGATGCTGAATAAACATAAATGTAAAGCGCCATCGAGGAGTTCCATGTCCCCCACCTCTGATCTCCTGCTTCACTCTACTGCAGTACTTCTACCTCATGAAAACAGGTACACCCCACAAAAATCACAAGGAAGCAGCAGTAAGCCTCCCTGACAACACTGAGTCTTGCGGTGCACAGATTGTCTCTTATGCCGATGATACAGAGCTCCTCTTCACCTGCGGAAAGAACACAGACATTAATGGAGAGCGGATCAAAAGTTGCCTGGATGCCGACTTTGCATGGTTCCAACTAAATCAATTGAAGTGCAACTCAGATAAATCGGAGGTCCTCTTCTTTGGCTGTCCTCCTGATCCTGGCTGGAAGTCCTGGTGGCCGGTAGCCATATTTCCACCTGCCACTGATACAGCAGTTGCTAAGAATCTCGGAATGAAGATGGACAATGGTCTCACTTCTAAACCGCAGATTCTGAGCCTGGTGGGTCAGTGCTTTGGCCTCTTAAAAATGATGAGAAAATTCCTTCCACTTCTATCTATTGTCCATAGGAGGACGATTGTTCAAGCCTTGATTGGATCCAGGTTGGATTATGTGCTATTTCTCGGCCTCCCTGACTATCTTCTGTCTCGCTTGCAGGTAGTGCAGAATTCTGCGGCGCGGACAATTTTCGGTCTTAACCGGAGATCCCATGCTGCGGGGCTTCTGAAATCTCTTCACTGGCTGCCCATACGAAAACGCATTGCTTTTAAGACCCTTACAATTGCGTTCAAGTCCTTGCATGGCAAGGGTGCCCGCTATTTGAGGCACAGGATCAGCTTTCACCATCCGGCCAGAGCCTTGCGCTCAGCTTCACTGTCACTGGCCACGATCCCGGCTATCAGGCGTTCTCGCATTGGAGGTCGCTCCTTTAGATACCTTGCGCCCAAGGCTTGAAATGCTCTGCCACTGTCACTAAGGAAGATCGACAACCTGCAATCATATATAAAAGAGCTCAAAACCTGGCTGTTTTGTCAATAAAGTCCATTTGGTTCCTCGTTCTGTGCCCTGTTGGGTCTGATAGCGCCGGAACACTCTGCCTGAGTAGCTGAGCGCTCTACAAGACCCCGGATAACATCACATAACATAACATAACACTGCATCACAGCTCTGTCTGTTTGGCAGTATCCACTAGAAACCTTTGCAAATGAAAATCATGCCTCTGGCCAAGACCAGGCTTGGGGCATACACATTTGTGCTCTGTACATATAAATTCAAAGGAGAATGTGAGAAAAAGAAAAAGAAGTACAGAAATGTTTAACATGGCTGGTCCAGGGGGTGAGGGTGTTTAGGTTCTCAGAGACTCTGGATGTAAAGGGTCTTGGCCCACAAGACTATCCATTGTAAAAAGTGAATAATTTTTCCATGGCTATTTCCATGTTTATTGTGTGTAATGCCATGAATAATTCAGCCACTGTGAGTTATAGATATTTACCTAAAATAGAAATTAGATTTGTGCTTCAAAATGTTTCTTACAGCCTGTGATTGCATTTTTGATTGTTACAGGGTTGGGCTAAGCCTGCTTCTTTTTGGGATTATTTTGGGCAGGTAGTTCAACAACCTTGGGCTTTAAAAGGCTTTCAAAATCTGGCAAAACTGTCTGTGCTGTCTTCAGCGTTTCATGAGAGAGTGGAGCTCTCTCACTGAGAGGAAATGGGTGAGTTGCTCTGTTAGGCACGAGGGGCTATATTATCAAGAAAGGGCAATACATTATCGGCGTTTTTATCAGCAGGAAACTGCCGCTAAAGCAGCGATAATGTGCTTGATAATATGCCCTTGTGAATTCCCATAGAAGCCCAGGTTCTGGTGTTAACCTGGGCTTCTATGGGAATTCACAAGGGCATATTATCAAGCCCATTATCGCTGCTTTATCGGCAGTTTCCTAACGATGAAAGCGCCGATAATGTATCGCCCTTTCTTGATAATATGGCCAAAGATTTCCTGCATATTTATTTATTTTACGTGCCTTAAAGTTCTTGTTCCGAATTAGTTGCATTTTCTCCTTCCTGATCTGTTCCAGTTTTTTTAGCTCTTTCCCCACTGGAGCATTTTGATTGTTGTTCGGAGCATACATATATGCTCACGGGCTGAGGTGTTATTGGATTGCGGAAACAGAGGGTAAAAGAACCGCCAAAAGAAGGCATGTTATCTCTTTCACTGATAAGGAAAGCTCCAACACAGCAAGGTGACCCAGATCTCATGATCACAGGGCATATTCAGACACTTTGTTACTCCTGTTACTCAAATTGAAATTTTACAAAAGTTCGAGGCAACTGTGTCTAAAGCCTTGGCGGCGAGGCGAACCATAGAGATGGCAAAAGGAACAAGGGGCCTTATTTATGAAGGCCTTGCGACGCCGGTGCGTCACTTTTTCCCATGTTAAAAGTGACGCACCGGCGGCGCAAGGCCTTCATAAATAAGGCCCAAGGCTTCTAAATCTTGGTGGACGAAGCATCATCAGTTTTAACGTAGGAAAAGCCATCCGCATCATCAGGCAAATATGTGACGAGAGAAGAGATGGGGAAGTTATCTCTCATGTTCGGGTCAAGTCGGGGTTCCCTCTGTTTCGGACTGAGGCGGGTGAGATTATGTTTCCCTGGTATGCCAGTTCCTCGTTGATGGCAATGCTGTTTCATCAAAAGATTAAAGAGATGGTCCTAAAGAGTGGAAAGACCTAGATAAGACTTCAAAGCCAAGGTTTTTTCACAAGGGAGAAGACTTCCTTCCTCATAAATATTAAAATGTAAGCATTTTGGCTACATTGATTGGCAGAACACCAATCAATCCGGATTATTGCACCCCATCAGACCCATCTGACAAGAAAGTGAGCTCTAGTGTAAAAAGAGCCTATGCAGGAGAATTTGTTTTCCCTGAAGCCAGGGACTTATGCTGCATATATGGCTCCTTCAATGGTAAAAGACTGATAAATTGGCTGTGACCATGCAGGAGGGCCATGAATGTTCAGAGCTTTAAGCTATGATGCAGGGACAGACTGGGTTATGGAAAAGGGAAATTAACAGTGGTAGATTCCCAAAAGGACAGCACCTAGTCAGTTTATTCTCCAAAAAATCTCGCCCTCTCGTACATGGGGCAGTATGTGTGCACACTTCAAAGAACACCCACTGTCACAATGCAGGTTCAAACATGAACTAGAATAAGATTTGAAAAAAGGCCAAGGTGCACAACATCAACACTTAAGGGAATAACTGTTTTCAGTGAAATAAACAGTAATAATAATATCAGAGAGATTTTTCTTCATGTAGTTTTGAGAGTTCTTTATTTGATTCAGATGGTTAAAATATACAGGATCTACAGCCGACGCGTTTCGTCCACAAGGGACTTCTTCAGGGCAGGATAGTCAGATGGTGATGATGTCCCTGGTTTCTGGACCGTAGGTGAAGGATAAATGAATCAATCCGGATAACTATATTAATCAACCGACGGTATACCATCGGTTGATTAATATAGTTATCCGGATTGATTCATTTATCCTTCACCTACGGTCCAGAAACCAGGGACATCATCACCATCTGACTATCCTGCCCTGAAGAAGTCCCTTGTGGACGAAACGCGTCGGCTGTAGATCCTGTATATTTTAACCATCTGAATCAAATAAAGAACTCTCAAAACTACATGAAGAAAAATCTCTCTGATATTATTATTACTGTTTATTTCACTGAAAACAGTTATTCCCTTAAGTGTTGATGTGGTGCACCTTGGCCTTTTTTCAAATCACAGACTGGGTTATGGACAGTTATTTTCTCTAATATGGTCGGAGCTACAGATATATCTTTGGGAGCATTGATTTCTGGAAGGAGAAACCTCTGGATGAGAGAGTGAAAAGCAGAAGCAGCAGCAAAAACGTCTCTACTTATTTGGAGAACAATTGGATGCAATGATTCAAAGACCATAAACATACTCTGCCCTATTAAGGGAAGCCTAATTCTTGGAAATATTGAACTGGTTACTCATTAACATCTCCCAAGAGGGAGACAAAGTCTTCGACTATTAGATGCATGAATTATCATGAACCACATAATTACTCCCCATTAAGGAAGCCTCTAAGCAGGGGAGACCAACTAAGAAGAGATCCTGACAATTATGGTTTGTTCGAACCGGGTCCAGTGAGAGGAAGGATTCAGTACTTCGGACATGGCAATAATATGTAGCAGTTTAGTGGGCCTTGAACGTAAACGGAGATGGCTATGCAATAGACTTTGTAGAGTGCCCGCCAGATGAAAGAGTCATTCGGGCACGGTTACCAAAAGACGGCCCCAAACATTTGCCGCTGTTCTCAGGAATCCACATGTTACTGGAGAAGAAGGTTACTACGAGGGTGCCAGAGGAAGAGATAAGGACCGGTGCATATTTAATCTTGTACACAAAGTGTAAGGCCCTTTCAGACCTCTTCTTGATTTGAAATGGATGAAGTTGTGGATCCGAACATGTCCTCCCGAATGGTATCTCTACAGTTTATCATTCCAATGGTAAGGCCAGGAGATTCTTTTCTGCATCAATAGATTTGCAAGATGCATACTTCCATGTTCCCATCAGAGAGGCTCAACAGAGGTTTCTTCTGTTGATAATGGTGGATGTTCACTGCCAACTCAGGGTGCTTGTACTATTCCACAAAGGTGTTGTTCTCCTCTGGTGGCTCTGCTCTATGAAGACGTATGCATCAGTACCTCGACGACTTGTTTATTCAAGAACCGTCGAAGAAAATACTCTTGTTCCAAAAGCACAGAGGGTTCACAGTTCTCCGAGATCATGGATGTCTCATAAATTGCAAACAATTAAGGGCATATTACCAACAACTAGCGATAATTTTTGTCTCTAACTTGTTTAGAGACAAAAATTATCGCCGCACATCGGCGATTTTTATCGCAGATAAACCTTGCTATTAGCAAGGTTTATCGCAAATGCGATAAAAAACGGCAGCAATGCATGAATATCGCTGAAAAGTCGCTAAGCAACATTTCTCCAATTATCATTGGGCACGCTAACCTGCAGAGCGACAAGCAAAGTAGGGATAACCTCTGTCAGCGCTACTTTCCTTACGCCTGCTTCAAAACTGACTTAGCCATGATATCCTATGTAAGGTGGAAATCATGGCTAAGTATGCCTTGCCCTATCAGCAAGCTTTCGCCAAACCTTGTGCAATTATCTCTGTATTTCCAGCGATAATCGCACAATTGGCAGCTTGTGCTCTGAATTTTATCGCTTTGGAGTTAAGCGTTGCTGATAGCACGCTATCTCCGCGATAAAATTCAGAGTTGGCCGGCGATAATTATCCTCGCACTAAGAGCGCTGAGCGATAATTATCGCATGGCCTTGATGATATGCCCCATAGTTCTCTGTTGTTGTTCGACTGTCAGCCCCACTAGCATGCCAATATTTCATAAGAATATTGACGTTTTATTTAATGCTAACGTCATTAATAATGCCATTAATATGTTCTACAAGAACATACGGGCATATTATCAAGGGGGTTTATTTCCGCTTTTTTGGCTTTAAAAGCCAAGAAAGCGGAGATAAAATTATCTCCCTATTACCTAGCTGTCGCTAACACCAGTTAGCGACAGCTAGTAGGAGATAATGACCATCTTGGGCCCCACTTTGCATGTCAGAGAAATGTATCACTAATGACATGCAAAGTGGGTGTGCCAAGATGTTAGCGACTGGAAACAGTCGCTAACATCGCTATCTCCTATTACCAACTTTTGGAGATATTCGCGCTAAGCACGAATATCTCCAAAAGCTAACACCTGCCCTGAGCAGTTCTTAGCCATGTTATCCAATGGGAGGTGGATAACATGGCTAAGAGCATCAGCTCGGTAATGCCTGAATATAGCTGACTTTTCAGCGATATTCATGCATTGCGGCCGATTTTTATCGCATGTGATAAACCTTGGTAATACCAAGGTTTATCTGCGATAAAAATCGCCGCAGGTCGGCGATACATTTTTGTCTCTAACCAAGCAATAGCGATAATTATCGCTAATGCTTGGTAATATGCCCCATAGATTTATAAAATCCAACCACAAGAAAGACTACAGTCACACAAATGGGATGCCTATTGCCTCTGACCTTTTAGCGATACCTGTGCAAGGTCTATTGCTGTGCTCTGACCTTTTAGCGATACCTGTGCAAGGTTTATTGCTGTGTGAGTGTGGCTCACTGGTTAGAGCAGGCAGGCCCTGAAGCAGAGGTCAGACCCGGGACCAGGGTTCAATTCCCGACGCGGCAGGGTCTTGAGCTCAAATGTCCATGGACTCGATAATTCTCGCTTCGGTGCCTGACCTAATCATGGGTTCACACTCTGCAACTCTGGGCATTAAGCTTGCTTAATCTCCACAACGGCCCCCTGCGGCGGGATGCCTGGCTTTCACCTTAGGGATGCCCTGTAGGGGCTATCTCACAGGGAAAAGCCAGGACGGGTTCCCAAGGCAAGCGCGAGATGCCCCTTCGGGGGTCGATTATGGCGAAATATAATAATAATTAGCACCTCACCCTTGGGATTCTGTTGGCTATCTGATTGTTATGTGCAGGTATGCATGCTTATTATATATGTGCACACGTTCGAACACTTTGTAAGTTAAAATTTATTTTAAAAAGGAACAAACTGAAGCCCTTTGACAAAGGGTTATAGATACAAAAAGTTGAAAACGATCTGGCTTACTTAGGTGCGAAATAATTTCTATTTTGCTCAGTTTTTCTACTGTTTAGCATGGTTCATGTTAATTGGAGCCATTAAGGAACGGATTTGCATCTTTTCACTCTTTCCTCGACACCATTTTCTCTGCTCAAACTGCTGATGGAGACTGCGCTGGCAAGGTTTTGCTTCTGTTTTCTCTTGAAGCGATCGCAGGTCTCTCAGGTGAAAACTGTGTGATTCCTTTCCTTGACTCCATCCATTTCTCTGTTTTTTATTTTCTTTTCAAAAACGGATGCAAAATTGCAAGTTCACCTAGCAACCTTGGTGTTATTTTCAGAGGTAATCTGTGGTTGTTGATTTGTATGCCGTGCTGGCAACTTTATCTTTCGCCTGTCACCATGGGAACAGAAACGTCTCTTCACATCCAGATCCTCTTCTCCTCCAGCGCCCCAGCATGTGATTGGTGGAGGCATGATAATACAGGTTTGACGCCATTCACACGTCTGGTAGTGGGTGTCGTGCAAGGTGTTTATTCCATAGAAAGAAGCTCTCCTTTAACTTCTCAGAAATCCAGTTTGAGTTAGAAAGCTCAGAACTGAACCTAAGCAGGAGCTAGCACTCACCTCCGCCTTTCACAGAACCACCTCTCCTTCAGAAAGCAGCTAAAAGCCTGGATATTCGATAAGTAATGCACCCACCCTCCCTCAAGCGCCTTGAGACCCTCTGGGTGAGTAGTGCGCTATACAAATTCCTGAACTTGAACTTGAACTTGAACTAGGGGCCCTGGTGCAAACAAGGCAAAGGGCCCCGTGTGACTGCTGTTGGCTCTCAGGACTCTGGGCCCCTCTACCACTGCACCAGTGACAGCTGCGCTCTACATTTACTTGAAAGTAGGGTGCGAGTGAGTGGTAAATGTGCATTCTTCGGCTCAATAGCTATTAGTGAGCTATCTGATTCAAATCTGTAGCATTCCGTTATCCTTTCAAATCAAAGCAATTTACTTTCAATATCAGTTGTGACATTTAGACGTGGCCTTCACATTGCATTACCTCATAGTCCCATTCCTCCTCCCAGTCATTACATGATAGGAGAGGGTCTGACTTCACATTTGGCAATCCTTTTGTCCAATCCCCTTGCTTGAAACAAAAGTGATGCTGTGATAAAGTAAAAGAATAAACTATATGGAGTTTCTCATGTCTTCTTTATTAGCACCTGTAGTGTTGCCAGAAATTGGGCAACACCATGTGTATGATGCGCACGGGGAGGACCTGTATCCCCCTGCTGGTGTAAGTGCAGTGAAGGCATCTGGTGTTCAGCCAGCAAAGGTAATAAATAACCCGGGGAGCCGGGTGTGGTTCAGTTCCAATACCACCACAGTAACCACTGTGTGTGCCTAGTCTTTTGGGCTGTGCCTGGGGCCTACCTCGCCACACTACACTGGCAAAAAGGGGGCCCACGTTCCTCATTTTGTCATCTGCCGCACTCCCTGTTTCCTGCAGCTTCATCGCTGGGCCCAGTCACGCCGCCCGTGCCTCACGCAGCTTGCAGCGATGCCGACAGCGGCTGATAGAGTCCCTCTAGCCGATAACGCTGTCCGCTGCGTGCTGCGATCTACCTCATCCTGCACCGCACCAAGCCCTGTGCTGAGCCTGATGGACAAGGCTCTCTCTCTCCCAGCACGCATTTAGAGCCCCACTGCGCAGAGAAAGTGACTCTCATCTCCATTGCAATGTGGAGCCCTGCCATTCCTGGCACTTCAGAGCTCCCAACCTTGAGCGGAGCCTCCAAAAGCCAGTTAGAGCCCCCAAAGCTCCATGAAGTGCTTCCAATGCTCACTTTGCCACGGGATTCAAACTAGCCTGACCGGTCCCAGGATGCTTTTTTCCAGTCCAGGGAAGACCTGGCTTGGCAGTTAGGGCTAAACTGTTCCTATGAGGAACAGGGTCGAGACTGATTTGCATTTGGCTGGGTCCAAACTGGGGTGGCGAAGTGAGGTAAAGAATGATGATGGATTCAACCCAGACCTGTGACTGGGGGTGAGTGTCTGAAAAGCTTCAGCACTCCTGCCATCATCTCCTTGTGTTTGCTTTGTTTGACCTAATGTGCCAGGGTGTGCTCCGACGTGGGTCCTTTGCTCACCTTGCCACTAGATTCAAGCTAGCCTGGCTGAAGAGGGGTGTTGCCCGAAAACTAGTCCCAGGATGCTTGTTTGCGGTCCAGGGAAGACCTGGCTTGGCATGTCAGGCGTGTCTGTTTTCACGAGGAACAGGGTCAATACTGATTTGCATATGGCTGGGTCTGAACTGGGGTGGCGAATTGAGCAAAATAATGATGATGGATTCAACCCAGATCTAATAGTGACTGAGGGTCAGTGTATGAAAAGTTTCAGGGCTCCGTCCATCAATTTATTGCATTTGCTCTAAGTTGGCAGTGAATTCCCAGATATGAGTCCTTTCTCATTTTGCCACTGGATTTAAGCTAGCCTGGCTGATGAGGGGTGTTACCCCAAAACTGGTCCCAGGGTGCTTGTTTCCGGTCAAGGGAAGACCTAGCTTGACAGTGCAGGCTGGACTGTTCCCATGGAACAGGGTCAAGACTGATTTGCAGACGGCTGGGTCTGAACTGGGGTGGCAAAGTAAGAAAAGAATGATGATGGATTCAACCCAGATCTAATAGTGACCTTGGTTGACTGTCTGAAAAGTTTCTGCTCTCCATCCATCATCTTATTGTGTTTGTTTGTCCGCTCTAAGTTACCAGGGTATGGCCAGACGTTGGTCCCCTGCTCACTTTGCCACTGGATTCAAGGTAGCCTGGCTGATGAGGAGTGTTACCCTGAAACCGGCCCCAGGATGCTTGTTTCCGGTCCAGGGAAGACCTGGCTTGGCAGTTCAGGCTGGACTGTTCCCATGAGGAATCAGGTCAAGACTGATTTGTATACGGTTGGGTCTGAACTGGGGTGGCAGAGTGAGCTAAAGAATGATGATAGGTTCAACCCAGATCTGTGAGTGGGGGTGAGTGTCTGAAAAGTTGCAGCACTCCGTCCATCATCTCCTTGTGTTTGCTTTGTTCGCCCTAAGGTGTTGCCCAGAAGTGGGTCCCTTGCTCACTTGGCCATTGGATGCATGCAAATGTTTCAGTCGTGTTCATCATTATCCTGGCTGATGAGGGGTGTTACCCCAAAACCGGTCCCAGGATGCTTGTTTATGGTCCAGGGATGACCTGGCTTGGCGGTTCGGGCTTGACTGTTTCCACAAGGAACAGGGTCAAGACTGATTTGCTTATGCCTGGGTCTGAACTGGGGTGGCGAAGTAAGCAAAAGAATGATGATAGATTCAACCCAGATCTAATAGCAGCTGGGCGTGAGAGTATGAAAAGTTTCAGTCCTCCGTCTACCAATTAATTGTGTTTGCTTGTTTGCTCTAAGTTGGCAGAGTATGCCCAGGCAGGAGTCCTTGCACACTTTGCCACTGGAATTAAGCTAGCCAGGCTGATGAGGGGTGTTAGCCCGATACCAGTCCCAGGGTGCTTGTTTCTGGTCCAAGGAAGACCTTGCTTGGCAGTGCAGGCTGGACTGTTTCCACGAGGAACAGGGTCAATACTGATTTGCATATGGCTGGGACTGAAGTGGGGTGGCGAATTGAGCAAAATAATGATGATGGATTCATCCCCCAGCTGATGATAGATTCAACCCAGATCTAATAGCGACTGGGGGTGAGAGTATGAAAAGTTTCAGTCCTCCGTCTATCAATTTATTGTGTTTGCTTGTTTGCTCTAAGTTGGCAGAATATGCCCAGACAGGAGTCCTTGCACACTTTTCCACTGGATTTAAGCTAGCCTGGCTGATGAGGGGTATTAGCCCGAAACCAGTCTCAGGGTGCCTGTTTCCGGTCCAAGGAAGACCTTGCTTGGCAGTGCAGGCTGGACTGTTTACACGAGGAACAGGGTCAATACTGGTTTGCATATGGCTGTGTCTGAACTGGGGTGGCGAATTGAGCAAAAGAATGATGATGGATTCAACCCAGATCTGATAGTAGCTTGGGTTGACTGTCTGAGAAGGTTCAGCTCTCCATCAATCTTCTTATTGTGTTTCCTTGTTCGCTCTAAATTGGCAGGGTATGCCCAGATGTGGGTCTCTTGCTCATTTTCCACTGGATTTAAGCTAGCCTGGCTAATGAGGGGTGTTACCCCAAAACCGGTGTCATGATGCTTGTTTCCGGTCCAGGGAAGAACTAGCTTGGCATTTCAGGCTTGACTGTTTCATTGAGGAACAGGGTCAAGACTGTATTGCAAATGGTTGGGTCTGTTCTGGAGTGGTGAAGTGAGCAAAAGAATGATGAGGGATTCAACTCAGATCAAATAGTGATTGGGAGTGAGTGTATGAAAAGTTTCAGCACTCCGTCCATCAATTTATTGTGTTTGCTTGTTTGCTCTAAGTTGGCAGAGTATGCCCAGACATGAGTCCTTGCTTACTTTGCCACTGGATTTAAGCTAAGCTAGCCTGGCTGATGAGGGGTGTTACCCCGAAACCGGGCCCTGGGTGCTTGTTTCCAGTCCAGGGAATACCTAGCTTGGCAGTCCAGGCTGGACTGTTCACATGAAACAGGATCAAGACTGATTTGCATAACTCTGGGTCTGAATTGGGGTGGCCCAGCTAGAAAAAAATGATGAGGGATTCAAGTCAGATCAAATAGTGACTTGGAGTGAGTGTAAGCAAAGTTTCAGCTCTCCATCCATCAGGATATGCCCAGACAGGGGTCCCCTGCTCACTTTGCCACTGGATTCCTGCTAGCCTGGCTGATGAGGAGTGTTACCCTGAAACTAACCCCAAGATGCTTTTTTCCGGTCCTGGGAAGACCTGGCTTGGCAGTTCGGGCTGATTTGCTAATGGCTGGGTCTTAACTGCGGTGACAAAGTGAGCTAAAGAATGATGATGGATTTAACCCTGAACTAATAGTGACTGGGAGTGACTGTCTGAAAAGTTTAATCTCTCCATCCATCATCTTATTGTGTTTGCTTGTTCGCTCTAAGATTGCAGGGTATTCCCAGACGTGGGTCCCTTGCTCACTTTGCCACTGGATTCAAGCTAGCCTGGCTGATGAGGAGTGTTACCCTGAAACCAGCCCCAGGATCCTTGTTTCTGGTCCAGGATTAGGATTAGGATTAGGATGTGGATTTATGAAGCGCGAATTCCTGCCCGGAGGTGTCCAAGCACTAAAAGAGAACCAGAATCAACGAGAGAGCCTGTAAGGGAGGCTAGGTTGAAGTTAATTGGGTAGGTTAAAAAGGAAGGTTTTTAGCTGTTTGCGAAACGCAGAGAGATTGGAGTTGGCTCTGAGATGCAGTGGGAGGGTGTTCCAGGTCCTAGATGCATTATGGGAAAACGTCCTGCCACCAGATCTGGACCTTTTTATTCTAGGGGCCATTGTTAGGAAGGTCTGACTGGAGCGGAGGCTTCTGCTGGGAGTGTAATGGGTGATTAGGTCACGGGTAATTCTAGGGCCTGTGTCCCAGAAGGCCTGATGGGCTATACACATTGCCTTGAACAGAACTCTCTGGCGCACCGGTAGCCAGTGAAGGCTGACCAGCCCGGCCCTCACTGATTGTCTGCGCAGGACCTGACTTGGCAATTTGGGTTGGACTGCTCCCATGAGGAATAGGGTCAAGACTGATGTGCATATGGCTGGGTCTGAACTGGGATGGCGAGGTGAGCTAAAGAATGATGATAGATTCAACCCAGATCTGTGACTGGGGTGGAGTGTCTGAAAAGTTTCAGTGGTCCGTTCATCATCTCCTTGTGTTTGCTTTGTCATCCACACAGAGGCCGCCTAGCCAATCCTCAAAGTATTTTACCACATCCGCCAGGAACTGTCAAATACTAGCGAAGGGTGTCTGTTGAGCGGTCTGTGGCTCGTGTTGCTCGAAAGTCTGACACAGAAACAGCACTCCTTGTACCCTAAGCACACTAAGGCATCATGAAGCCTGAGGACAGGCTCAGGAGCAAGTTGGGGTTCCGAGGTCTGTGCCAGAAATTGGAAGCAGTAGTGCGAAATTGACCGGTTTGCCTTGCAACAAGTCTGCCTGACCACCCTGCACCAGTCATCACTGAAACTAGCCCTAGTGCCTTGTGGCAGAGGGCAAGCACAGATTTTGACAACCTTCCCGGTGGAACACACATGCTGGTTGCGGTAGATGACTATTCATGCTAACCTGAGGTAGAAATTGTGGTGACAACATCTGCCTCAGAAGGCATCCAGAAGCTGGATAAGCTCATGGCCACTCACGGCCTGTTCGGACAAATCTTCACAGACAATGTGCCCCCTTCTGAGTTAGCTGACTACTTGAGTTCTCGTACCATTATGCACTGCTGCATAACCCCTCGGTGACCCAAGCTAATGTGGAGGTGGAGCGTCTGATCAGAACTCTCACCAAAGTGATCCAAACTGTAGTGTCCAAAGGTACCAGCACTGAATATGCCTTGTACCAAATCCTATGGGAGTACAGACTCACACCGACTCCACGACAGGTGTCTTCCCAAGCAAAATGTGTTTCGGCAGGTCCGTAGTGGATAACATTTCCCATCACTCTGCGTGGAAGGAGGTGTCTAATCCTCCAAATCCGTCGGACTCCTGGAAAACCTGCATCAATGAATACGCTTCCCAAAGACGGCGGGCTAAGGAAAACCCCATCAAGATGGGTGGTCACATTTTCGTGAGAGACCCCCATCCAGGAGGGAAGTTCAGACTATCCTTTGAACTTGATCCATACATTGTCACAGACATCAAAGACACAAAGTAACAGGCAAGAGAGGCCATGAGTGCATCATACTAGATGTATCCCAGTTCAAGAGAGTCCCTCGGAGGCCCACAACAGTTCCTATGTTTTCTGTACGGTGGGTAACCCATCTGACAGCAAAGACTACAACAGTCTGGAGCAGGAGCAGGAGCAGGACACACAATTTGAATACCTGTTCTTAATGCCATCGCCTGCCCCCTCTCTGGACACTGAAGCCACACCCTGGCAACACTCCGCAGAAACCCAAAAGCTACCAGCACAGTGAGTCCAGGAAGATCCTCACCAGACTCCTCAAGCCAGGGTTAGCAAAGGGTGGTATCTGCTACAACCCCACCCCAGGCTGTTTCAGAAGTATGATGACTTTGCATGTGACTAATCTGACTGATGGTGGTGCTGCATTCATGAGTAGTTGTATCCATTCCACGACACAAAGTAAGAGAGGGAGGTGAAACATATGTTATGATCTGGAATATAGTGGGGTGCCGTCGTAATTTTTCACAGTTTAACTTTTAATGTTTGAGATGTTTTTTATCTCCTGGTAAAGGATGAATGTAGTGTTGTCAGATATTGGGAAACACCATGTTGTGTGTTGTGCATGGGAGGGCGACTTATATCCCCCTGCTGGCATAAGCGCAGTCGTGGCATCTGGCTTAAGCCCGCAAAGGTAATAAATAGCCAGAGGTGCCGGGTGTGGTCAGTTCAGATACCACCACAGCAACCACTGTGTTTGCGTAGTCTTTTGGGCTGTCTCTGAGGTCTATCCCATCCTGCTACAGCAATCATGCACTGGCCAGGCAAAGAGATTATGCCAGTACAAAAACATACACAACCTAGAACCTCCCTTTAGTAATAACACCCCATAACCCTGTAGAAACAAGTGTATGCAACAGAACATCAGTGCATGCAGGAACTACCCGAGAATTCAGTGAGATTATGCTTAGTTACGAGTAAGAAAATTAAGAGTAATTCTGCAATTAGCACTATTTCTTAGTGCAAAAATGAATACTGGGCCTAAAATGGGTGCAAGAATACATTTAGCACCATCAAATAGAGCTAAATGCAACAGAACATGAATAGCAGGTGCGAGCAGCCTCTTGGGCTTGCTAAATGTGCTCTGGGGGTAGGATTTTCCCCCAACTTGCTCCCGGCAGTCAGCGCTATTTTCTTAGTGCAAAATGCTACTTGCGTTCAAATGGTCTACTAGGGCAGGATGTTAGTCCAACTTAGCCTCAGCATTTAGCACCATTTGCAACCACAAAATGGACCCTTGATTCCAAAATGGATGCAAGGACGCATTTTGCGCTAAGAAATAGCACTAAATGAAGTAGAATATGCATAGTAAGTGGGAGTGGCCGGTGTCGCTAACTAAATGTGCTCTTGTGGTAGGATTCACCCTCCCAATGTACTCATAATTATGCAAGAAGAAGTAATCACTTAATTTTCAGTAATTGAATGAATGAATGAATGAATGAGTACACTCTTCTATAGCGCATGGCTACCCTGAGGCATCCCAGCGCTGTAAGACCAGAGAACAGGGAGAAGACACTCAGTGGAACAGGAATGTCTTCAGTAGCTTCCTGAAGGCCAGATGATTAGTTTCAAGCCTGATGTTATCGGGGAGTGAGTTCCAAAATGTGGCTGCTTGTAGAGAAAGTTGGCGGCTGCCCATGTGTGCCCGCTTCACCCTTGGCACTGCCAGCAGATTACGGTGGTTAGATCTCACAGAACTAAGAGAATAATGTCGACGGAACAGGGGGCGGAGAATAGTAGGGCCTATATTTGAGATTGACTTATGCGCCATGCACATAGTTTTGAACAGGATCCTTTCCTGTATCGGCAGCCAGTGGAGAGACCGAAGTGATGCCTTTGCCGAGCTGTGTCTGGGGACATTCATGAGTAACCGTGCTGCGAAATTCTGCACCGATTGCAATATTTGGATCGAGCCTGCCGGGGCCCCAAGATAGACGGCATTTGCATAGTCCAGCCGAGAAAGAATCAACGACTGGACCAGCACACATCTGGCCTCAAATGGAAGAAGAGCCAAAACCTTCCTGAGGACCCAAAGCAGGCCATAGCAGGTTGCCGCCACTTTTTTGGCCTGAACTTGAAATCTCAAGGTGGAGTCAAGCCAGGCTCTTAATTTGGTTCTTTGGGGTAGGGGGTGGGCCCAGGCAGTAAGGCCACCACGGGTCCAAATTGATGGGAGCTTTGTAGCCCAGCAACATAATGTCGGTTGTGGATCCATTTAGCTTCAGGAATGAGGCGGTCATCCAGTCTAAGACCTTAGTAAGACATGGGGTCAGATTGTTAATCCCCCGGTCTATGGCGTCATCCCTGGCAACGGAGAGGACCAACTACGTATCATCGGCGTAGGTGACAAGCTGAATTCCCCAGCTGTGTAGATGTTAAACATGGTAGGGCTAAGTGAAGATCCATGGGGAACGCCGTGATGCAGTGGGAGTTGTTCCGATGACACCTCATCCTCAAAGACGGAGTAGAATCTCTCCGAGAGAAATTACTGGAGCCATTTGAGGGCCATTCCGGAGACTCCCGAATGGCGAAGGCGGTGTAACAGGAGGGGATGATTGACTGTATCGAAGGCTGCGCTGAGGTCAAACAGGACCACCGCAGCGCAGCCTCCAGCATCCACAATGCTCCTGGCCGCTTCCACCACCGCCACCAGCGCAGTTTCCGTCCCCTGTTTCGCTCTAATTCCCGTCTGGGTGGGATGGAGAGCTCCTATGTTTCTACATGCGCAGAAAGTACCTGGTTGACATGTTTTTCGGCCATTTTGCTGAGCCCAGGCAGCAGCGAAATAGGCCTATAGTTGGCTAGGTCATCAGGGTCCAGGTTAGGTTTTTTTAAGAGGGCCTTGACTTTAGTCAACTTCCAGGTAGGGGGCACCATCCCTGTCTCCAGGGAGGCATTTATAACATGCATTATGGCGGGGCACACCATCCCCGACACCTGTTTAAGAGCCGAAGGCGGCGCAGCTTTCAAAGGGGAACCCGATTTGAGGTTGCCCAGAAGACTTTCCACAGTGGCAAGATCGAGCAACGGGAAGGAATCTAGAGTTCCAGGGAGATCTGAGGCAATATCCGGGGGGACAGTATCCTCAATCTCCATTAGGTCAGGGGCCTGGTCTACTGGCAAAAAGCCAGCGTAGATGTTAGTAACCTTGGAGGCAAAGAAGGAGGCAAGGTCATCACATCTTTTCTGGGGATCAGGGGGTACATTAAAGGACCGGGGAGGGGAGGACAAAGATTGACTAAGTGTAATGGGGAATTACCAAAATCACTCCGATTGCCCTGGCATAATTGACAATACTCCTAGGCCTAGTTCATGGACATTTACCTTGCAGCTGTAATATATTTCTGACTCCTGTTGTTTTTGCTGCTCCTTATCATTGTTACATAGTACTCTTGAAACAATTAGGGATGGGACTTGTTATGAAGAAATGTCTATGGGGGCTCATGACTGTAATGCATTGAACCTATATGCATAATCCAAAGCCATTTTTGTATATCCCACTGACTTTTTCTCAGTGCTCATTGTATTTTTTTGTGCCACTAATATATAGACCAGTTTTGGCTTAGCATTTCCTATGCATCTAAAACTATAAAAAAAGATCTGGGAAAAAAGATCTGGTGGTAAAGAATGCAAGTGAGGTTATTTCAGTTCTTCTCAATCATGGATTCCTGAAAAAAATTGAAAATGTCACATTTTTACCTAGGGCAAGGCGGCCACTGAGATCAGAGAATCAGGCTTTATGCTTTGTGTCTAGAATCCACCTGGTGCATATGGGTGGCCACTCATTCGCATGTCTGGGTCTAAAATTGTGTAACGCTCTCCCAGAATTTCTAAGACAGTGTACCTCGCTCGTTATTTGATAAGAATTTAAAGACCTGGTTATTTTAATGCTCTTGTTAGACATTTCTGCCAATACGTAGCACTGGAAAAAACAGTTTCAATCATTCAATTAATCATTTATAGAGCGCGCTACTCACCTGTGAGGGTCTCAAGGAGCAAGGGAGGTGGGGGAAGCAGCTACTGGTCAAACAGCCAGGTCTTGAGAAGTCTCCTGATGGTCAGCAGGTCCTGGGTCTGACGCAGGTGGGCGGGGAGGGTGTTCCATGTCTTGGCGGCGAGGTGGGAGAATGATCTGCCGCCGGTGGTCATTCGGCGGATGCTTGGGATTGTGGCGAGGGCGAGGTCGGCTGAGCGAAGCTGGGGGTTTGGTGTGCAGAAGGACAGTCGTATGCTGGTCCGGAGTTGTGGGGTGCTTTGTGAGCATGGGTGAGGAGCTTGAAGGTGATCCTCTTGTTGACTGGGAGCCAATGCAGATCTCTCAGGTGGGTGGTGATGTGACTGTGGAGAGGGAGTCTGAGGATGAGGTGTGCGGAGGCGTTTTGTATGCTTTGTGGTCTCTTCTGAAGTGTAGCCGTGGTTCCTGCGTAGAGAGCATTGCCGTAGTCCAGTCCTTCTGGTTTCGGCGGGGATCCATCTGTAGATCTTGCAGAGCTGCGGAGGGTGTTGAAGCAGGAGGAGGAAACAGTGTTAACTTGCTGGTTATAGAGAGCGTTGAGTCGAGAATGAACTGAGCTGTGCGCTGTACAAGTTGGAAAAAATATTATCTAATAAGAATGCTCAATCAATATATTAGAAGTGTAAGTACTTGGTAGTGACCCCTGCCGGGGCATGGCTGTAGTTGTCACACGTTACCATGTCCAGATTCCATTTAGGATAGCAATAGGGGTTGGGTTGAAGACTGGGGCCTCATTTACAAGCCCCTTGCACCGTTGCTGCATCACTTTTATTTCGCCAGCAGTCGCGCAATCAGTGCATTTCACTGCTTCTTATCTACAAACTGATGCATTGGGTCAAATACATCTGTTTGTAGAGTGTTGCGTCACATTATACTTGTGTCAGGTATAATGTCTGCAGGGTAGGCATTCCCCTGCAAAAAACATGTTAGAAGTGGCGCAGCGAAATTAACAACATTTCACTGCGTCCCTCTATCACTTGACTGTGTCAAATTCCTTACGCCTGCTCAGACCAGGCATAACGATTGATGCAGTGCTTTTACAATAGGACTTGCCTATGTGTTCTGGCACATTGCTGGAGTTGCATCAGTTTTAAGACCAACTCTAGCAATGCGTCACTTTTGCACCAACAGATGTGTCCGAATTTCTGACGCATATGTTTTCCTTGCGCCATGGAGCCCTGTATCACCAATACAGCACATCCATGGTATCTCAAGAACATTTGACGCAGGCGCAACAAAACTGGTGCATCAATACCAATGCGTAAGTTTCTTATAAATAAGGCCCCAGGAATCCAAATTTGCATGATTTTGAGAAAAACATCTGCTGCAGGGATCAGCGCCGCCGCCCCAGGACCACAACTCCCGGCTGCCACAGCGGTGGCGCAGCTTGTGGGACGTACCGCAGCGCCAGGAGGCGCCTCAAACAGCGCTCTGCCCGGCGGAGCGGGGGGACAGCGCAACACTCACTGGGGGCAGGGAGAGGAAGCCCTACTTTGCAGCCACCACCGCCAGGAGTCACCAGCTGCAGGGATCAGCGCCGCCGCCCCGGGACCACAACTCCCAGCTGCCACAGCGGCGGCGCAGCTTGTGGGACGCACCGCAGCGCCAGGAGGCGCCTCAAACAGTGCTCTGCCCGGCGGAGCGGGACGCCGAGCTAAGCCCGGGCAAAGGGCGGGCCCTCTGTGGCCCTCCGTGGACCGAAGGGGACAGGACAGGCCTCCCCCTTATCCATTCTGCTAAAGGAGGTAGAGTGTACACACATTTAATTGACTATTTCTGTAATACCACTATCTCTACTCTGATCATGTCCTGTAAGGGGGAAATAGGCCCAGTGGCGCAGGGGTGCCCAGGTCAAGTGGTGCAAAAGCACCAATCGATTAGCACAAGCTCACTGCCTACTGTTTACGTGATAGACAAAATTTGTCCTTGTTACTCTCCATCTAGTACGCTATCTCCTCCACTAATCTCCCCAGGAGTCCATATTCTGTCCCTGTGGGATGAACTAAACAGTCTATGCAAAACAAAGTATGTCAGTGTGGAATCACCCTCTCTCGCCAAAGGCACCTGTACTACAAGTACTAAAGGCAGTACACAGGAATCCCCCTTTTTATTGAACAATGTCAACACACAATCCTCAGTACTCTCACAGCAATTACCCGTCAAAAGAAAGCATGATGAGGACATTGCCGAAGGGAAACAATTCAAATTCCATAAACAATCTGCAAGCCCTGTATTGTCTGTTAATAATCTCCCTATCAACATGGAGACTGATGCCAAATTGGATGAACCAATATCTCATTCCCAGATTCCCCTACTGACTCAAATTGAACAACTTGTTAAAACCATCATTTCCCCACTAGCAGAAAAAATAAACGCCATAGGGGAAAGGCTCTCGGGTCTAGAGAAGAAAATCACGGCTATCCTGAAACCCATCAATAATTCAGTAACATCGAACCGACCCCAGCCATCTACTACTTTCCCAACAGCTAAGCCAACTCCCAACCACAAAAGCGTTCAAGTCACTCTACAATCCCCTAAAATCCCAGATTCAATCACTTCCAAAGCTCCCTTCAAATCTGCTCTATCAAGGCCCTTAGAGGTTAAAACAGTATGCAAACTACCACACATACACCTCCCGCCAGAAGCCGCGCCATATGTGACCGTCCTCTCAGGAGTACCAGCACTTGCAATGGGAAAAGCTGAAAGTCAGCAGGACCTATTGAACAAAGTCATATTCTGGATGGGAAGAAATAGACCCCTACCACCGGACAAAGATGGCGGAATCTTGAGTGTGAGAAGGGTGGGCTGGTTGGGTTCACTACCAAAAAACATTTCTGGGGACTTGGTACTGATTAGATTTAGGAACCGGAACATTGCTCCATACTTAAGATCCTGCCCGCCCCAAGAAGGGGATGGCCCAATAAACATTTGGGACCTACTTGACTTTTACCCCTGTATGCCAAATATCCCCCGGTTAGGACCAACAATAGCCTACCACCACTCGCTGGGTGGGGGAGTCCAGGTACCCAGTGGTATTAGTTTCTCTGTTCCCAACAGATTTGATCCATTGTACAACTGTCGCAACTTTCGAGTCTACTCACCTTAAGGGAAAAATTCCGTGTATGTTTACTCCTGATAGGGATAAACCCCTTGAATAACATGTCACACCACTGAACTTTGAGGTTGGGGTTATGTCTTTTTATTTGAAGTTATGTTGTTCTTGAATGTACATATTTATTTTTAATGACTGTCTTTTTTGTACGCTTTTATGATTTTAAAAAACAAAATCGAATAAAGCATTTTCGTATCGTATCGAGAAAAACAATTTCCTGGTCACCGAAATACAGGAATAAGGTGACATTGTGGATAGAGCATTCACACATGCAGACAAAGGTTTCTCTCTTCAATGCTCCTTAAATTATAATAACAACAAATGCTATTGGGCTTGACTGGGAAGCAATACAGCTGGATAAGAATGTACAGTGCCTTTGTTAAGAGTAAGAGAAGAGACATTCCTCATTCAGGAAGAATCTGCAAGGTATCAATCTAGTTTTGTTGGGGTTATCATCCAACTTGATACTGCTCATAATAGACAATGAGACACAAAATGTTACATAAACAGGCAGAGTGGGATTTGAGCTCAAATGTTGGTGACTTGATTTTCAGTAGGGCAAAGAACTCCCTGTTATCTCTGAATGCCATTCATACTTGGGGAATACGTAGTGCGGAAGCAGACAGCCTGAGCCGATGTTTACCATCTTCCCAGGAATATTGTTTGGATGCTCATCTGAATGCTCTCCTAGGTAGAAGATGGAGGGTGCCAGTAATAGATTTTTTTGTGAATCAAGACAATGAATCATGACTTCTCAATGTTGTTCCAGATTGCAAATGACGGGGTATTTGGGGTGGGCGTTCTTTCATGCCACTGGCAACAGGGTGTTCTGTATCCTTTACCTCTATTCCCATTGATCTCAAAGCCGATATTATTGATCAGGAGTGAAAATGTTATGGTGACAGTAATTCTACCATCATGGCCCACTCTTCTTGGTCTCCTATAGTTCATCGAATGGGAACTTGTCCTGTGTGTTCCTGATCGAGCCTTATCCTTTGAGATGTCCTTACCCCGCACAATATGTTCTAGTTCACCTCCCGTTGTGTCCAGAGAGTTAGCTATCGCTATTCAGGGATCAAGAAGACCATCTACGCTAGAATCATATTCGCTTCTTGGGTCTCTTTCTTTAAGTGGTGTGCTCTAAAGAATATTGACCGCTTTTATCTGATAGTATCAGCTTCCCATCCTTTCCCCAGGAAGGGTGTAATCTGGATATTTGTTTGGACTGCTGCTGCTGTCCAAATTCAGGTGGCTTCAAATACAGCTCTAACAGAACAAGAGGATGTTGTTTGTCATCTTCTAAAAAATGTATTCCACTCCTTGTACAAGATCATTAGTTGTAAGATAGGATCTCATATTGGTTTTGGACGTTATATAAAAAATAGACCTTGTGAGTCACTGCAGTTAGTGTCACTTATGTTTGTGAATGTCAAGGTTTTCATTTTAGTAGTGATTACTACAATCAGAAGCTTGAGGGACTGCAGTTAGAAGGCAGTGGGAGTTGAGATATATATTCTTTGTAGATTTCCTCACATCAGAATTTTTCCTGAAAATTGAATTTGGAGGCTAGGACCCTTTTTGCTCCTAAGGTTGTGTTATATTTTCATTTGGAATAAGAGAAGCTTTCATTTGAGTTTTTTTCTGATCCTATTTCTCCTGCAGAGACCGTTTGGTAAATGTTTGCCTAGCACAAAAAGCTGTAAGCCCTCTCTCCTTGATGGTCAGAGACTATCTTAGAAAAATATTTGTAGAGATGCTACTTGAAAATCGCCCTCTGCTTTTAGAAAGCATTACTGTGTACAAGTTGATGCCGATGATTTAAAAAAAAACGTTTTATTTGTTTTTAAGTTATACAATTTCTCAAGTTGCAATTATGTACCATACACAGTTGTGTTACATATTATCAATTCCTTGTGTCTTATATATGTATTTTTCAGGTCATTACAACAGTTTATGTATTTAAATTGAATTTGTTTTATTACTCGACTTACGCTTATTCAAACCTTAAACCATCCCCTACCCCAATCTTGGTTACTCCTGGAGATTTACTTTACTAGGTCATTGCATCGTTATCATAGTGGATGATGTGTAGCCTTTTGATTGTAGCATCCATGGCTCTTGCCGGGATTCTCATGGCCTTGTGAGGCTCTCACAGGTATAGGCCAGCTGTAGATGATACCGGTTCCATGTTAAATTGTGGTCCATCTTTCTCCGCTCGCACTTCTCTGCTTGTGTACTATATTATTTCAGGTCTGTAGGGTATTCCCCTATGGCTGTTATACTCTGTCAGTAGTTGTTTACTGGGCTCTTGGTTCTTATTTATTTCTTCTGTCTAGGATGGTCTGTTATCATTGTTCTTATTCTCTTTAAAGTTGATGACTATGATAATTCCGATTTTAAATCTAAGGTTATTTCTGCTGCAGCCTAAGAATGTAGAATAAGGGCCTGATATACAAAGCTTTTTTTGCTCGCAAATGGCCCAATTTGCAGAATCTGGACATTTGCGACAAGAAAAAAGAATTTTCTGATGTACCCAACCCTATTTGCGATTCAGTAACCTTTTACTGAATCTCAAATAGGGTTTGCGATTTGGTGTTAGGAAGGGGCGTGTTTAGGGCATCCCTTCTAAATATCGATTCAGAGCAGTGTGTAAGAACGTTTTACGTCCGGGAATACAGTTGCAAAACATTTGTAACCCATTCGCACATGGGAACATTATATTGCATATTACCATATAGAGGGCTTAAATTGTATCTGTCCATCACTATTAAACCCACATTATCCAGAAGGTAAGGCAAGGGAACAGACCCTAAAAACAAGAGATAAATAATATCCCATCATGTCAATGTCCCAATCTGGGTTTCGCCCACATTTGTCTCTGCAATAGATTCTTGCTGACGCTGAGGTCACAAATGGTTCCCATATGTTACGAGGTCTAGAGGTAGATGGCATGAGCTCCCAAAATGTGCTCAACTGTGTGTGACTGTATGTGATGTCCTTGATCCACACCTTAATGAAGGGCACCCGTCTCCTGCCCCAGTGGACTGCAACCTGCTGCTTAGTGAACAACAAAAGGAGTGCATGCAATTTACACAGCTTGGGCGGTGTACCTATAACATAGCCCAATAAGCCAAGGGTAGGGGATGGGACAATTGACACGCTAAGGATGTGATACACTGAGTCGAAAATCAAGGACCAGAATTCGTCAATCTTGGGGCAATCCAACGCTACATGCAAAAACATGGCAGGAGAATATCTGCAGAACCAGCAGTTATCATCTTCTCTAATGCCCATACTATAGAGACTCACGGGTGTTGTATAAAATCTATGCAAATATTTAAAGTGAATCAATTGCAGCTCATAGTTAGGGGAGAGTTCAGAGAGCTGTCAGCAGAAGAATTCTCACTGGGCTTCAGTAAACGGAGTTGAGAGTTCGTCATTACAGTGTTTTAAGGATTTAGGTGTCACCAACGGGGCAATGTTTTGCATGTGATTGTATAATTGTGTAGTGAGTTTAAGAGAAGATGGGGATCTCAACAAGTTCTCCACTGCAAGCAGAGGCGGACGGGCCAGCGGGAATCCCTCCCAAAGAGCGTGGCATATAAAAAGAGCTCAGCAAAAGGCACTGCTTGCCCCTCGTCCGTTTCCGGGGGGGGGACCTGAATGTGTCTCCCGAATGTAGGTCGGCAAAAGTTTGAAGTTTCATCTTTTGTGCAAGTGTCTTACTGACACCATCCTGAATGCAAGGCAGCATTGTATTATGCGCCAGAGGAATGGAAGGGGCGTATAACACCGGAACACCCGCTCTTCTATGCAACTCGTCCCATACCCAACATAGTGTCCCAGAGGAGTCCACATCTCCGCATGGGTGACGTGATTTTTGGTAGAGTGCCACCTTAAGCGGGATAGGAGCCATCACATCAGTCTCTACTGCCACATGAGGCCTCAGATGGACCCAATAGAGCAAGAATTGTGCTTGGGCACATAATGCATATAGATGCATGTCTGGGACCCCTAAGCCACCCTGTTTCAGCGGGAGGGTCACCAGGTCCCAGGAGGTTCTGGCCTGTCCACCCGCCTACGCCAAGGAGACCAGCTGTGACTTCAGGGTGTTAAAAAAGTGCAGTGTAAGAGGGATTGGTATTTTAACAAATAAATACAAGAACATTGGTAAACAAAACATTTTAGCCAGTGCGATCTTACTGGCAAGAGACAATGGTAGCCCAGACTACACCTTCACCTTCTCCTCCAGCCACATATTATCTCAACCGTGATTTAAATTCCACACCTCCTGTGTATTGCGGCTTACCCAAACCCCAAAGTATTTAACCGCCTCAGCCTCCCATCTCAGGGGGAACTCCGACGTCATCGGGGGCGTGTCATCAGTCAGCGGGAATATCACCAACTTGGCCCAGTTGATGAAGATACCAGCCAGACCTCGTATTGGATAAACTCCCTCAAGATTGGATCTAAATTCTCCTCTGGATTGATAATGTAGAGAGTCACATCATATGCATATATGGAAATAAGTAGGCTCCGGGAGCTGAACCCTATTCCTCGAGCTGTGTGATGCTGTCGGATGTGAGCAGCCAAGGGCTCCATCGCGATCGCAAAGAGCAAAGGAGATAAGGGGTACCCCTGTCTAGTGCCTAGTGAAATAAGAAATGGATCGGAGGGTAAGCTAATCATCTTAATCCGAGCACTGGGTAGTGTATACAACAGCCTAATTCGATTAATAAAGAGCGGGCTAAACCCCATGAGGCATAAACTTGTGAATAGATATGGCCATTCGAGGATATCAAATGCCATAGTGGCATCTAAAAACACAACCGCGGCTCGCACATCTGTGTGTAAATAGTGCAACACCGAGAAGATTGTCCTCAAATTGTGAGAGGTCGACCACCTGGGAATAAACCCCGACTGGTCCGGAAGTGCAATGATGGGGAGCAGGGGCTACAGTCTGTTAGCAATCAGCTTGGTTAGGATTTTAACGTCCACATTTATCATCAATAGTGGCCGATAAGAATCCAGCTCTGCTTCCAGCTTCCCGGGTTTTAGGAGCAGGATGATGATCGTTTCACTCATGGACTGAGGTAGCACTCCATCCTCCAGCACATCTTCATATACTGCCCACAATCTAGGTGCTAATTCCTCTACATAGGTTTTATAAAAGGACGTAGTCAGGCCATCAGGCCCAGGGACCTTGTCTAGTGAAAAACTTTTTATAACCTGGGCTACATCTCCCACTGTGAATGGGAGATCCATATATTCTCTATGATTGTTGTTGAACCAGACTAAGGCTAGTGAATCAAGAAAATGTTGCAGCCCTTCGGGACACGTCTTCTGAGTAGTACTGTATAAGTGAGAATAAAATGCAGAGAACTCATCTAGAGTTCCCACTTGGCCCCTGACAGTGGCACCTTGTGGAGTCTGTATTTCGTGAATGAATGCAGTTGACCGAGAGGGTCTAATCATACCAGCTAATGTGCGGTCTGCTCTATCACCCTCTCCATACCTTCGCGCCTCAGCATATTCGTCACATTTGTCGTATAGATACCAGTATTTGGTATCTATACCGGTTGATACACGGTTTTTAGTGCTAGCCTGAGGAGTAGAGATATTAATGGGGTGTTAGAGGACTGAGGAATGTACAAGAGTGATTGAGCATTCGATAATTCCCATATTTTACTTCCACAGAGCGGGCCTCCCATTCCCTGAGCTTGGTCCAGGAGAGGTGAGGTCCGGTCCCCGGTCAAGCTGGGTGAGCAAAAAAAGAGACATTATTAATAAGAAATTCAATGTGTGGGGCACGCACAAGTAAGAGCTTAACACGACGTTTATGTTTGTGGTTGTTCCTTTAGATGTGAAACACACCACTTGAGATGGAGGAACAGTAACATTAAGAAATTTGTTTATATCCTTTTTGAAGTTATTATTATCACGTTGTTGCAGTAGCAATATATATCAAGCAGAGGCCCTTAAGAAAGCCGTGGGATGTTTCCCTTTTGGCTGAAACATGTTGGCCCATTGACAGTTATTCTGTTAAAACTGTTTTGTCGCACTGTTCTTGTTTTTGAATTAGGGACTGAGCCAGTACTCTAATAAAATACTGGTTTTTCTGGACTCTCTACCCTATTTTATTTCACCACTTTCTTCTGCACTGCACTATTCCCACTGATTGCTTCTCTTATGGTCGGAATGTGATTGTGGGCTTGACCCAAGTTTTGAGTCTGTAACAGCGGGATTGGTTTATAGTCTCAATGATCAAGAGACATACCATCCCTAAGGTTGGAGGACCAAATGAGAAGCTTGATCATTACGATAGATTGATGGGAATCCACTGACTTGTTTTGAGTCTCACCAACAATCACTTGCGTCCTTGCTTTCTCTTACTATTTGCGCTCCTTACTTGTATTGAGGCCGTGAAGGATTTGGTGCCTTAGATTTACCTAATTAATGGAGTCTGGCTTGAGGAAGCTGACTAAGGAGGTTCTTATGAGACCCCCTGGTTCTTTGTGTTGTACATATATAGAATAGGGGATTCAACCAGGGCAGGTATTTGAATATCCCTGTGACCCTTACCCTCCCTGTGGTTTTTTAGTTCACAGCTTTGCCAGGATTTGACGAGGCATTGCCCGAACTGGGGGTTTCAGACCTAAGGATCTATGTGATCTCTCCACCACTAAGACAGGTGACAGGTGGGGATCAAAAAGTTTGTGAAGTAGGTCTGTTACAAAGGTCTCCATTTTGGATATGGTGGTAGTTTTCAGGATACCAGTAATGTGTAGGTTGTTTCTACGCGACCTCGCCTCCAAATCGTCGTTCTTAGCACAGATGATACCTAGTAGCTTGTCCATATGTAATAACTGCTCCTTAGTTTCCACCTGGAACTCGTGAAATTCAGTTTGACTTTTTTCTAGGGCATCCAGGCGGTCTTGTGCACATCTACTTGGGTCTTGACCGAGTCCAGCTACGTAGTCGGGGTATCCAGCTTCAAATCTATGTTTCTCAAACTGGAGCGCATCTCCAACATGAGGGTGCGCAGGTCTTCACCTTGATCTTCCACAAGCAGGTTCTGCTGTCTGTCCGCCTGCGCATCTGGGTTTGATTCAGTATGGCGTGTGGCACGTTTGTTGTCAAAAGTAAGCTTTAGTTGCTTAGCGTCCTGTTTGCCCATGGTGTAGAGGCAGTCAGGAGGTGCAGATTTCAAGGAGTATCAGCCTGCTCCCAGCACGTTCTGTCGCCACTCAATACCAGCGCAAGCATCTTCAGCCACAATATCTCTCTCCCCTCTCAAGTCACCCAGCGCTTCATGCCCCACAACCGTCCCTCTCGGCCCACTAGTACTCACACGGTTCGACTGTGCATTTTCAGGGGGTCCTTGGCAGTTCTGTGCCTCTGTCGTTGGCTGCCCCCAAAGATTCACTCTACAGTCTGCAATGCCACAGGATTAAGATGCCATGCACAGTTATATATATGGGATATATGAACTCAAAACCCCAAGAGTCGGCAAGGGCACAGTCAGGGTATTGTGTGCAGATAACTACGGCAGCAAGGCGACTACCCGCAGCTAGCCACGACCCAAGTGTCGCAGCAGTCCTCAATACCAGTTAATCCACATAGGGCCCCACATCTACAAGCCTCCAATTATGCAGGGTATGTCCAATACACACCGCTCAGTTTCTACAGATGAACAATGCCTCCCCTGGAGTGGACCTCCACTATGCGATCTGGTCTGATCTTAAGATGACCGGCTCTTCGCCCACAACTGTGCACCAGTACAAGCGCCACACACTAAGCTCAGCACCCACTTGAAATCCGCAGCTCCCCGCAGTACGGGCTCAGTGGCGGCAGCAGTTCAAATCAAACTGTAAATTCAAGGCGCCAATCGTCTCCCTCCCTCCCTCCGCTCTCGGCCTCAGTGTAGTGCGTCCCCAAAATGGCATTGCTGGGTTTCTGAAATATCGTTGCTCTTCACCGCGCACACAGCCTCCGCTATCAGCCAGCAGGGGCATCCGCAGCAAAGGTCTCCGCCGTTTCTCCGTCCTCTCAAGCGGCGCACATACCTCGGATCGTAGAGACGCCTCAGTCAGGGGACACTCGCCTGGCCTCCCAGTCAGCGGCCCGCGTCCCTGCAGCAGCTGCGGGCTAAATTTTCAGGCTGCTCGCACTCCCAGGGGTTCAGATCATCGCTGGCAGCCGGCGGTTCAGTAGATCTCCACGCCGTCCAGTCTCAATGCATCCGCTTGTCCCAGAAATGGCAACTCTAGGATCTAAGAAGTGTTCCGCAGTCTGCAGATACTGGTCATACAAGGATTATACCAGGATTCATTTCCCGGCTGGCGGAGTGCACTCAAAGAGCAGCCATTCCGCTGCACGGCAGACCACACCCCCGTCCCAGTCATTCTTCCCTCCCTTTCTTCCTCCAGCTTAGGATTTCATCTGGTTATTGATGAGGGTAGGTCTTGGCTACATTCACAACAGTTGAGATGACCAGCATCCGATGCATATGGTGAGGATACGTACATAGGCATATTGAAGATAGGGCACCTCCACTGCTATAATTTGTTTCCGAACCTTTGGAACTCTATCAATCCTTCAGCAAAACCTCCAATGGACCTTTTTATCCACCTGAGAGGTGATGTGACTTAGCGTTTCCATCAATCAAAATTTGATTAAGGATGCAACCCGTTCGGCTAAACAATAAGGATCAGGACTTGATAGCTTGGGTTAAGAAGATTTATTACAAATTTATAATCAAGTTCAAATACATAACCCACAATACCATACTGTAAACATACAGTAGAACAACTAGGATTCCCAGATGCATGAAAAAATGAAGGCGAATTAGAATGAAACAAACTAGCAGTTCTGTATCAGCAGTGCAAACGGTAGCATCAAATGTTGGTGCTTAGAGAATAACTTAAGGTTCTCCCTCCTATACATTAGTAATCTATAATTTCAAAGTCCACAGGGTGATTTGGAAAATGAACCCTAGCAAATCAGGGAAATTCCAGAAAGGAAGTCAGGTCAAGATAAAAAGAAATCAAGAAGGCAAGGTTAGCATTTCAGAAGCTCAGTCAAGAGATTTCTATGGGTCAGGAAAAAGTGTTAGCCTAAACAATACTTAAGTAAGAATCAAAAGGAAGCATTGAGGTATAACATCACCCAAAGTACATTCAGATAATAGGGCTCAGGGAAGGTGTCGGCAAGGAAGCTGCAAAGAATCTGCTGGGCCAAAAGGTGGGAAGGGTTCCGCACAGCATCTGTAAGACATCTGTTTGAAAGTACAAGGGAAATGGTATATTATAACGTGCAAAGTCCATGAGGAAACACACCTTCCATCACACCATCAGGGGTCCTCATATCCCCAAGTTGCAGGCTGCCACTTTGCTGATCTGTCCCACACTGGACATGGGAATGACATGTCTTCCACAGACACAAGTAGATGGTAACAATTGTAAACCAGTTCATTCGGTTAGTGCTCTATTTCTCTGTGTACCTTTGTCAAGGTTTTTCTCTCAGGCCCTTTCATCCCTGTCTCTATTACAGTAATATATCTGTTCTACAACTAACAATGAATGTGAATATCTGCAAGATACTGTCAAGTTAGCAGAAAAATGAAATCAGCTTATGCATACGGGCCAATATATGACAAGTTAAAATTTAATTTCAATGATGCACATTTAATGTGTGTCCACATCTAAACACAAATGAATATACATTTATGATGCATTGGTTTCAATACTACCAGGCACGGCCGGTAGTAGGTGTAACTGCAGGGCGGTGACGTGGGGAGGGGGAGGGGCAGGGTGGGGGGTTGTAATGTATGGATTACGGACTATAACAAGTAAGTAAACTTATAAATAAATAAAACGAATTTCGTTGTGTGCACTGCATCACCAAATGCGATGCAGTGCACACAACGAAATTCGTTTTATTTATTTATATGTTTACTTACCTGTTATAGTCCGTAATCCATACATTACAACCCCCCGCCCTGCCCCTCCCCCTCCCTACGTCACCACCCTGCAGTTACACCTACTACCGGCCGTGGCTGAATACTACATGTAATATTCAATACGTTATTAAAATATCTAGCTGTAGGTATGACTGAGAACTACATTTAAATCAAATATATGAAATATTAATGCACACATTACATAAATTCAATGTCCTTTCTAGTAGAATTACATCCTACATGTGTGAGGATGGTTTTAATCACAGTTTCAATTCATTAAATGTTATTCAAGAGAAGAAGCACACACAGAAAAGTCAAATTTTATCTCGTCGGTGAGTATATTATCTACTAAATAAGAATGGTTCATTATTAATCACACTTATGGGCATATTATCAAGCAGGGCGTTAAAATTATTGCTTATTTAGCGGCAGAAAACAGCCGCTAAAGCGGCGATAATGGGTTTGATAATATGCCCTGGAAAATTCCAATAGAAGTCCATATTCACACCAGAACCCGGGCTTCTATGGGAATTCACAAGGCCATATTATCAAGCCCATTATCGCCGCTTTAGCCTCAGTTTTCTGCCGCTAAAACAGCGTTAATTTTTAACACCCTGCTTGATAATATGCCCCTTAGTTTTGGTAATACACATTTACGTACGTTCTCTAATTCTACAGTGAAGGCACTCTTTAATAATGACAAGTGTCCGTCTTGTAACGCATCACCACCTCCCCACCTTCCCCTTGTGTATACTTCCCCTTCCAGGTATGTTCAATACAGTCATCCTCTTGGATTTGTACTGTCTTCTATGCCTTCTCTCTTTTCTTCCTTCTTCCTTCCCTACTGATCATCTTTCCCTGTTCCTTCCCCTCTCCCTCTCCCTTTTTTCTTTTCTCCTTCCTTCTCTACCTGTTCTTCCTTCTACCTTTTTGACGAGTTTTATGGTTATTATCTCTCTACAGTTTGAATTATTATCTATACAGTATGTTTTTGAATATTTCGTTTTTGATCAATTTAATAAGTTTTCACCTTCAAAGTTGTTTCATGGAATGTGAAAGGATTTAATCACCCTATCAAAAGGCAAAGAGTACTCTCCCACCTCTCCTCATACAATCCTGATATTGTTCTTATTCAAGAAACTCACCTCTCAGATATTGAGTCTTTGAAACTAAAGCGATTATGGGTTGGAACTGTTTTATTTTCTCCCGCTTCTCAAAAAAAGAATGGAGTAGCCATTTTGATTCATAAACGCCTTCAGTGTAAAGTAATTCTAGAAGAAAAGGATGACGAGGGGCGATGGGTTTTAGCTAAACTACGAATTAATAATATCCCAATTACCGTATTCAATGTTTATGGCCCTACATGTTTTGACTCCTCTTTTTGGCCCTCCATTACAGCAAAATGTATTCAATATAAAGATGACTCTTTCCTATTAGGTGGAGACTGTAATCAGATCGTTGACCCATTTTTAGACCGTAGATCCTCGGTTCGTTTTTCCCCTCACAAACCACATAAACAATTCCTTGACACTATCACTCAAACTCATCTTGTGGACTCATGGAGACTCACGCACCCAGATGTTATGGATTTCTCCTTTTTCTCTCCTCCTCATGCTTCTTTCTCCCGTTTGGACTACATTTTTCTCTATTCATCCCTCTCTCAACACCTTATTTCCTCCTCAATTGAGCCTATAGTTATTTCTGATCATGCCCCTATTGTTACTGTTTTTGACCTCCTTCCTCCTACTCCTAAATTTTCTCGCTGGCGTTTTAACCCTTCTCTTCTTACTGATCCTCTTTTTTCCTCCTCTTTTCGTTCTTTTGTCTCTGAATTTTTTCATCTCAACCATACTCCTGATACCCCCCCTCATGTTCTCTGGGACTCTTTCAAGGCCACAGCTCGAGGTTTCATTATTGATTTTGTCTCCAGAAAAAAGAAAAAATTCCTTCAAAAACGTAAAATTACCCTTGCACACATTAAATCTCTGGAACATCAATTCTATACTTCCTCTACTAAGATTATGTCTCCTGAATTACTTAAAGCTAAGATTGCTTTTAATAAGCTTGCTACGGACTCTGCTTCCTCTTTTCTCCTTCGGAGCAGTGCCCGATACTACGGAGGTCGCAATAAATCTGGCAAATTATTAGCTAATTATTTAAAGTCCCGTAAAGAACGAACTAACATTGATTCAATTTACTCTCCCTCTAATACTCTTCTTCATACCGACGCGGAAATTCTAGACCAATTTCATTCCTTTTATAAGACTTTATACACTCCGGAAAATCCTCCCACTCCAGAACTAATTCAATCTTATTTTGACAATTTACCTCAACCAGATACTTCCCACCTTGATTTTTCGACGGTTGATTCTGATCTCACTCTTTCGGAGCTTTCCTCTGCCCTATCCTCCCTTACTAAAGGCAAGACTCCAGGACCCGATGGTTTTCCAGTTGAATTTTATTTACACTTCTCAGATCTCCTCTTACCTAAACTTTTATCTCTCTTTCAATCTTTTTGTTCTACTGGATCAGCCCAAGGTTCATTTCAGGACGCTACCATATGCCTTATCCCTAAAGATGGCAGAGACCCTAAGTTCTGTAAAAATTATCGACCTATATCTCTAGTAAATGTGGACTATAAAATTTTTGCAAAATTGCTAGCTCTTCGCCTTGATCCGCTCCTCCCACATCTTATAGGGAAAGAACAATGTGGCTTCGTTAAGGGCCGTTTAACATCGGATAACTCTAGGCTCTTCCTTAATGTCTTAAGTAAAGCCCCTTCCCTATCAATCCCCCTTGCAGCCATTTCAGTAGACGCTGAGAAAGCCTTTGATCGGGTTGACTGGTCCTTTCTCATGGCTTCCCTAAAATGGCATGGCTTTAATCCTAAATTTATATCTTCCATTTCCTTGATTTATTCTATGCCCAAAGCCTCTGTTCTCGTTAATGGTCAACTCACTTCCCCATTCATACTCCAACGTGGAGTCCGTCAGGGCTGTCCTTTATCACCTCTTTTATTTATTTTGGCACTTGAACCCTTCCTTACTTCTATACGTAATAACCCATCCATCTCTGGTTTCCCATATGGTACACAACATCTTAAATTGTCTGCATATGCTGATGATATTCTTTTGTTTATTTCGGATCCGACCACCTCTGTCCCCTCTTTATTAAATGAATTCGAGAAATTTTCTTTGGTCTCGGGTTACAAAATAAATTCTGACAAAACAGAGATCCTTCCCTTAACTAAATTCTGCCTTCCCCACTTCTTCACAACCACTGGCTTCGCTTGGAATTCCACAAAAATTAAATATCTGGGTGTTCTTTTCTCCCCCTCTATTTCTTCTGCTATTCAACTCAATATGAATGCAGTTATATCCAGAATTGACTCCTTACTCACTTCTTGGAACCCACTATTTCTCTCCTGGTGGGGCCGTCTTGACTCCATCAGGATGATGATTGCCCCCATTTTGATCTACTTATTATCCATGCTTCCAATTCGCATCCCATTCTCCTATTTCCGCCGCATTGACTCTGTGTTGTCCAAATTTCTTTGGAAACAGAAAAAAGCTCGCATATCTCTTTTACACCTGCGTAAATCTAAACTTAATGGTGGAACCAACTTTCCAGACTTTCGCCTTTATCATAAATCCTTCTCACTTCGACAGGCCTCCCGCTGGTTATCTCAGGAACCCTCCCCTTTTTCTCCCCTCTGGCTTACTGTAGAACAGGAATTATTGCTTCCATATTCTCTACAAGAGGTAATTCACTTCACTTCCAAAGCCCCATGCCTTAATCCCCTGCTATTCAAGCATACTTCCTCTCTTCTCCGTCCTTTAGTCTCCCCTACCTTGATGACACAAGAATCCTTCCTTCTATCGCCTATATGGTACAACTCACTTATATTAATAAATAACAGACCTATTGCTTGGCCTTCATGGAGAGCAAAAGGTATCATTTGGGTATATCATCTTTTTGATGGTTCATCCCCTTGCTCCTTTCCTAAACTCCGTTCTCAATTCCACTGCCCTCCTTCTTTTGCAAAGAAATTCCTTATCCTCATGGAAACGATTCTAGATCGATATTATTCTCTTCCTTCTGACGGCCTCGCAGCTTCGTCTTCATCTTTACTTGCTGTTCTTTCTACTGTTCCTAAAGCTTCCATCATTTACCGGTACTTCTCAGCCCCCAATCCGGATCGTCTCAAATCGAAATTGGAATTGTCCTGGGAAACAGACTTACGTTCTTCTTGGTCGACTTCTCTCTGGGACAAAATATGGGCCAGATCCTTGAAGGTTTCCCGTACTGCCTCTCTTACTCAATCCCTATTTTTCTTTTACCACAGACTATACCTTTCTCCTCTTTCTATCTCTCGCTTTCAACCCAATGCTGTATCTAATTGTTGGACCTGTAATGCCCCTTCTGCAGATCTTTTACACCTCTTCTTTTTCTGTCCTTCAACTCGTATTTTTTGGTCTCAGATATTCTCTCTTATCTCCTGTATTTTTAACATTTCTATTCACTTTTCTGCCCCTTTAGTATTTCTTGGTAGCCTCTCAGAAGATTTAGACCTCCCACCACATTCCCACGGTCTTTTTGATCTTATGCTAGCTCTTGCATTACAACATATTGTCTCTAATTGGAAATCCTTGAACAAATTGTCCCTAAATTGCTGGTGGAATTTTGTATGTCAAGCACACAGACTTGATGTTGCCTTTGCTTCCTCTTGCAAGCCCTCCCGAAATGTTGACCTTTACTGGTTACCTCTTACTCTATATTTAGATCAATCTGCCAAAAAGACTTATTCTCCACTTTCTTCGGATAATTTCAAACCTCCCTGAATACATATACTCTTGCCTGTAGTTGTTATGATGTTTTTTATGATACTTTCAATTTTGCTATTGTGTTTTTAGCTTTATATTGGTCTCCGATATTACTTACTCTTCATTCCAGTAATTGTTAAATATGATGTTTTCTACTGTACTTTTTTGTTGATATCCATTGTATTTTTATCTTTTATTTATCCATCCTCAGTGACAATAACATGTTTCCTCTCCCTCCCCCCCCTCCCCCCCTCCACCCCACATAATTCAAAATGCTTTGTTTTTATTGTGATATTGGCTGCTTCTGTTTAAATTATCCCATCATATACTCCTTTCTCCTATGTTGCTGATATCACCTTCTTGTAATATTTGTTTTTCTTTAATAAAGCTTTCAAACATAAAAAAAAATAATGACAAGTGCAAGACTTACATTTGTTTGTTAAACCATACACAAATCATTTACTAAGAGCACTTTCATGCTGTGTGTCTCAGCACATGCTATGTCATATTTTGTGACTTATAAAGTGTGGGTACCTTTGCGCTTCACCAAGTGCGAACAAGAAAGACCCAAGGGCAACAGAGCAATTTACAATGAACACTGTGAGATATACTCACCCCAAGGTCATAACGAGAGAATGTTTTAGTTTGTGAACATGAAAAAAGGAGCGCAAATGACACCGAGCACCAACCTGTAATAATGAGTAAGAGAGTTTAAGTTGTTTTGAATGTTTCAAAAAAGGGGTCCGAGCGATCACCTTCCAGATCCTGGCTTGGATTCGTGAGAAGGACTGGGAGACCGGCCTTTGTCTTTTGAACCCGGGTGATTCCTATCTCTGGATTCGGTCCTTCTGGGAGTGCGAAGGCCCCTGGACAGGACACATTTCAGAAGAGGGCCTAGTGGGACTGGGAGCTCTTTAGCTCCTTTCTTTAGCTCGTTTTCTTCCCAGCTTTGTGTAATGTGACGGTTGCTTATGCAAAGCGCTCCAATACCTTTGGGTTACATTATTTTTAAAAAAGCACTTCTATGTTGCTAACCCCTCAGCATGTTCGACTTTATTGCACTGGGCTGTCTATGCAAATAACTTTCACTATTCAAAACCTTTACCTTTTCAACAGCAGTTCACTTCTACGTCTGCATTAAAAGGTATGAATCTGATTTTAGGGAAGTAACCGCACAGACATTGTTTTCCTTGGGCAAACACAGCCCCCTTGGCCGGCAGTCACGGCGGTGTCCTTTCCTTTGCTTGGCTTTCAAAGACCCGATCTCGCGGCTAACATCCGCTTTGGTGGAGGATGAAAGCCAGTCGCAGTTGTGCCTCGGGGCAGAGCCGGGCGCGCGGGGTTCTCATCGACGGATAACGTTGGGCTGCTGCCTGTCGAATGCCAAGTACAATACCGTGGCAGTGCGCACTGTCTTCCAGTCTGATGTTTGCCCTTTGTGGCAGGGTTTCATCCCCAGCCAAGCACGTGATACTTTCTCTCTTGGAGGAGACATCAAGGTGCTTCACGAGGCTGCAGTGTATTTCTAGCTCCGCTGTTTCAGGGACGGGGGATAACTTTATGAAACTACAAGATCATGAAGCCGGACTGTCTGCTGGTTTTCAACTTTGTAAATATGCAGACAATAAATAATCCATGCTTACTGTCAGTGCTGCTGGAACAATTTTCAGAGTGGGGGTGCTGCTGTCAATGTTATGTCAGTCAAATCAAAGGGGTTTTGAATAATCCGAGTATTACACAACAAAGTGTAGCAAATGAGCCACGGCCATTCAGCTGAAGAGTGATGGGTAAATAGTCTGCATAATGTGAATAGTGTGTGCCTTGTGCATTTTGGGGCACATTGCCCTAAACAATTAATGCTCTATTACTTACCGGTAATCTTCATTACTCCGGGTCCCGTTGTCCTTGTCCCATTCATTACTATGTGGAGGTGACCATCTCCCGACAGAAAAAGAAAAAAAACCAAGAGGAATGCTGGGACCCTAATACTGCCCCTCCCACCGGGAGTACATAAGCAGTACTTACCCAGCAGCCCTCCTCTACTGCCAAGCCCAGACAGAAAGGCGGGCCGCCCGGGAGGGAGAGAGGGGCGTATGAATGGGACGAGGACAACAGGACCTGGAGTAATGAAGATTACACCCAGGAAACCACAACAAAGGCAGCAACCCAAGGGAGCACCGAGAGGAGGGAAAGGAAGACTGCAGGAAACAACCGGCCCGCAACCAAGAACAGGACAGCAGGGACAAGGACCGGAGACAAACAGAAGGACAGGGCCCCAAAAAAAAGGAGGCCGCCAACCCGAGAAAACAGTGAAAGGGCAACCGGGACCAGGACACAAAGGACATGACAAAACAACCCACCGGACAAGGCCGCCAAGCCCAGAACCAGCAGGAAGGCATACAGGACCCGGCAGACCCACAAGGAAATCGAGACACCCCCGAAGAACGCCAAAGAAAGAAATGGGCAACAGAGCGCAGGCACCAACACCCACACCAAAAAGGAAGGAGAAGGCACAGACCAGAAACCGGCCCATAACACCAAACCAAAGACTCGGCCCCAAAGAGACCAGAGGAGGAAACCTAGACGAGGAGGCCTAGAAAGCAGCAAGAACCCAGGAGCTAAACAGGAGCGAGAAAAGACCACCCCACAGAGACGCCCCAAGAAGCCAGCCGAAAGCCGACCAAGCAAGGAGAGGCCAACAAAACCGGAAACCAACAACAAAGAAGCCCAACAAGGGTGGGCACAGACACACTGGCCACAACCCCTAGAAAACCCCAACCCCAAAAAGGGAGGGAACACAAGGCAGGAGGGGAGCACAGAGCAACCGGGAAACCCTATCAGCCACCAAACCAGGCACAGAGGGCAGCACAAAAGAAGGTGCCCAAACGGCACAGGACCGGCCAGGAACCCCACACCCAGGCCAGGCAAGCAGCAAGGGCAGGAGCAGCGGAAAAGGAAAGATCCAGGGTGCACAGCACCCAGACCACAACCACAAGGCCCGAACCCAGCAACATAGGAGTGGAGCCAAGCACACAGCAAAAGCAGGTCAACAAACGCCGAAGGAACCAGGAAGCCAGGACCAGAGCCAAGCAACCCGACTACGTAGGAGGAACAACAGGTTCAACAAACCCCAGAAGGAGCCCACGCAGCACCCAGACCAACACAAAGGGCAGGAGGAACCGGGAACCACCAGCACAACCCCGCCGGGCCACACAGAAGGCCAACGCGGAAGCGGGAGGAAGCAGAAAGCAGAGAGCCAAGCAGCAGAAAACCCCCAGACAACCCGCAGCCAGGAGGGAGGGACCCACAGAGGCAAGAGCACCACAGAACCGTACCCCAACCAGAGAGGGAGAGGGGAGGGGGTGGGGAAACCAAACAGACCCATACCGGGAACAAAGCTCGGGAAAGCCAGGGAGGTAGAAGCGAGCCAGGACGCTAGAACTTGGAAGGAACCAGGAAACGGCCGGCAAAGAACTCCCAGAGCAGGCCGAAAATGACAGCACAGCCAGAAACACAGGAGGCACAGCTGGAGGCCACCCCGAACCAGCAAGAAGCCGGCAGGCCCACAATACAAGGGAAGCAAGCCCGGGAAGAGAACCGCCAGCAGGAGAACGTCCAGAAGGACCCACCAGTAAGCGGTCACAACAGCACATCACCCCGCCAGGACATAAAAGAGCCCGGGCAAGGAAGCAGAGCGCAAAAAGGAGCCCAACACGCAGGAGCGGAAAACCCCAGCAGACACCCAGCCAGGCACCCAACAAGGGAACCAGACGAGACCAGAACAACCCAGGGAGCAAACAAACCAGAGAGCAGACGGACCAAGAAGCCAACAGCACTCAGCAGCCCCAGGAGGCCAGGCAGGCAACAACCCGGCCTGACCAAGCACAACCACAGAGCAGACAGTGGAGCACTGGCACAGCACACCAACCTGATGAACAGGCGGCACGGCAGGACAAGGTAGCAGGAAAAGACCGCCACGCCCCAGACAGCAGCGGCAAGAACTCCAGGGACCAAAGACGAACCGCCACCGGAAGCAAAACCCGGGGGGTGGGGGGTGAGGGGCGCCAAGGAAAGAAGAGCAGATGACCCAAGCACACCAGCCAGAAAAAAACCCCACCAGACACCCCCAGGAGGCTTTAACACAGAAGGAAGGGAGGTAGAGGGAAGAAAGGGCATAGGCTCACCCTCCAAAATACCTTAGTCACAAAAGATCTCTGGGGGACAGAAATCAAGAGCCTAGCTACTAACTATAGTCCCATTCACAACATTCATTGGGGTTGGAATGGTGGATATAGTGATAGAAAAAGAGAATTGCTCTTTTTCTTGGTGTCCCCTCACTCACCAGGGTTACCCCACGGTGACATGCTTCATCATAGGGGCTACGGACTGGGGCGTGCTGCGACTGACGAATTACGTAGGAGCACTTATAATTTGACTATGTGTGGTGCGGGTGTAGTGATGGAGTGGTATATGTGAAATGGTTAAAAATACCTGCCTAGTAAGCTTTAAATAGTCAGTCGCAGCATGCCCCAGTCCGTAGCGGACTGGGATGGCCCCTATGATGAAGCATGTCACCGTGGGGTGACCCTGGTGAGTGAGGGGACACCAAGAAAAAGAGCAATTCTCTTTTTCTATCACTATATCCACCATTCCAACCCCAATGAATGTTGTGAATGGGACTATAGTTAGTAGCTAGGCTCTTGATTTCTGTTCCCCAGAGATCTTTTGTGACCCCCAGGAGGCCCCAGCCAGGAACAAACCAGGCAGGCACCACGGCACAACCAGGAAGGGAGGCCAGGAAACACCAGAAGCAAGCCAAAGGCAAGCACAGGGAGAGCCAGCGCAGAAGTAGCCAGACCCCAGAAGCAACCCAAGCACACAGAAGGCCCCGGGACAAACCCCGAAGCCCCAGGCCGGAGCAAAGGGAAGCCCACAGCACCAGGAAGACCCAGGCAGGCACCCAACAAGGCACCAACCAGGCCCGGCCAGGCACAACAGCAGAGAACAGACGAGAACAGGCGCAGGCAGGGCGGAACAGAACAACACAGCCGCACCCAAGGCAGCACAAGCCACCCATGCACAGGCAGAGGGGACAGAGTACCCCAGAGAGCCCCCAGCACGACACTGCCAAGCATCCACAAGAGGAACCAGGCGCAGACCAGGGGACAGGAGGAACAGGATCAGGAACCAGGAGCCCCAAACGCCGACCAACCATACAGAAGCCAGGAAGCGGAGGCGAAGAACCAGGACACCCAAGCAGAGCAGAGAACACAACAGCCAGCCCACAGCGGTGGCAAGGCCACCAACGGAGAACACCACGTCAGGCCAACCGGAACCAGGGGAGCCAACAGGCCCCCCGCCCCCGCAGTGGCCAAAGGAGCAGGAACACCGACCCACCACCAGGCGGGGCAGGGAGCCCGAAGTAGAGGAGGAACAGAATGCACCCCCAACTGGCCGTCGCCAAAGAAGAGAGAAGCGAGCCTGACACAAGAGCAGCAGAGGACAAGGTGCAAGCAAGCAGGCAGGGATACTCCAAGAACACAGGGAACCCCAGGAGCAAGCAAAGGCATAGCCAGCGAAAAAAAGGAACCAGCCACCACAGAGGCGACAGGAACCCATGCCAACCCGAGGCAGGCTACAAACAGAAAGAGCGAAAGCTGACAGCACAGGGAATCAGCAAACAACTCACCGGAGAGGAAAACCCCTAACAGAGCCTGAAAGAAAACACACAAGCACGAGCGGTCAAGAGCAGGGGCACCCCCTGAAGAAGTGAACCAAAGGGAGAAGACCCTCGGCACGCCCATCCCAGAGAACAGCTAGAGCCGGGGTGGGCTGGTGGCAAGGCCGCAGGCCAGGAACAGAAACCCCAACCACGCAAACCAAGAAAGAGGTGCACAGGAACCACAGCGCCTGACTGCCCAGCACCATCCAGACACCCAAGCGCGGCAGGAGGGGGGGGCGGGGTCAGAGAGCCCCAAAGACTACCAGTGCAGCCGAGCAACCACAGGCACACAGAAGCACCCACACAGGAGACAAGCAGCGTGGATTCCGGAGGCAGCAGCAGGAGACCCCAAAAAAGAAAAGGTAACGTAGCACAGCGCCGAACGCAAGCTCCCCAAGCAAGAGGCCCCGGTGCAAACCTCGGCAACCCCAGGAGGTACTGACTCAGGAACATGACACTCTCCAGAAGGCTCACCTGCCACTGCACCAGGACTTGCACCAGCAGGCCAACAGAGGCACCTTGAAGGAAAAAAGGGGGTGAAAACAGCCAGAGCGGGGGGCCAACAACACAAGGCCCCCACCGCAAATGGGACAAAAACATAACATGCAGCAAAGGAACACGACACCCCAGCGCCCCAGTTCACATCAGAACGCCAGAAATGTAAGGCATCCCAGGGTCGCAAACCCCCGAATCCCAACCGGCCGAGTGCAGAAAGCCCAGGGCACACACAAACACTGCACGGGCCACACCAAACAAAACACATTGAAGACACAGCAGCTCAGCAAAGCAAAGCCAAACATCACAACACAAAGTAATCGCCAAATAAATACGAATGCTGTTTAGAAATCATGGCGGGGCAATGCGCAGTATGAATTGCCAGTGAGTGGCCAGAATAACAGGACGTATGGCGCCATCACTGAGCCCCGGACCCAGAACCCCAGGTCCGATGTCAAGAGCCGCAGCGGAACACAGGGTAGGGAACGTGTACAAAGGGACATTCTTCCCACAGCGTCGCTCATGTACGGGACATAACATACAAGGCAAGCAGGAAAGAAACACGGGGCAGGGACCGTGCACAGGCCGACGGCAGCACCAAAACACCCCTCCACAGTGCGCAAGTCAGAAGGAAAAAGACCCCGCAATCAGGACTCACCCGGAGTGGGGGCCAACCCCAGGAACAAGGCCCCCACTCCACCATCGTCACATCCAAGATCCAGCAGGATCTCATCCAGCGAGGCACGGCTCCACGGCCAGGCTCGAGAAGACGAGCCCGCGACCCGGAAGCAACCGGGAACTCCAGCCCCAGCCGCAAAGGGCCGGGAGGTGCACGCAGTGCACAGCACAGAACACCGGCTCCAAGAGAGACTGACGCCCAGCAAGCCCGGCAGGCCAGGAGTCAGTCCAGGGAATCCCGCGCCCGCACAGCCAGGCAGCCGGGCAGGGGGGGAAGAAAAGAGCTACCACTCCAGCCCAGCAGGAGCAGCACCAGCACACCAACTAATCTGTCGACAGACAGAAGAAAAGAACAGGAGGGCTAATGCGTAAGTACTGCTTATGTACTCCGGGTGGGAGGGGCAGTATTAGGGTCCCAGCATTCCTCTTGGTTTTTTTTTATTTCTCTCGGGAGATGGTCATCTCCACATAGCAATGAATGGGAAGAGGACATAAGGGACCTGGGAGTAATAAAGCATGGTGCGCTAGGGTACTGCCTTTGACGTAGAGCACGTTTTCCATTGAAATGACCTCGTAAACGTTGCCTTAGTAATGCAGCTTTACTATTAACCCTATGTAGTGCTATAATATGCTGGAATCAAGTCTCAGTGCATATTTATCTTTTGTGCATTACTTTAGTAAAGTGTCTTGGGCTGTTATGGCCATATTAATATTTGTTTCCATCACATCACAGAAATACCCAAAAATTCTTTACAGATCTCTTGTTGCTGATACATTTTTTCAAATATTTGTGATGCTCATTGACAAGTATTTAAATGTTCTTGTATGGTAAAAAATATTTGATTTCCTGCAGCCATCCCTTTCGTACTTCCGGTCCCCCCGAAAAATTGTCATTTGGTGCACATTATAAAATCCCCTCACTTTCCATGTGTTGAAAGGAAACGTAAGCACCAATCGTCGTTTTCAATAAGCAGCAGTTTCTCAAACGTTATGGCATGAGACTTGCAATGACGCGTGGAGGCTGGTCAGGAGAATGCATGAACACACAGACGCCTGTAGGTTACGTGGAGACGTTAGTTGTCAAGATGGTCCAAGTAGTAGTACAAATAGAGAAGACAGAGACCCCAGCAGGAGAAGGTGTTACACATAGCTCAGCCCTGGTCTCACTTGCTTTGGTCGCACAGCACAGAGCCTCCTGCGCATCACATTCGATGACGTCAGGGGGAGCAGAGGAGGAAAGATCGTGCACCTGGGAAATATATAAGAAAGGACACCACATGACTCGACCTCTGTTTCTGTACTCATAGCAAATGGAACAAGATAAAAAAACGAAACTCAAAGGCTCTTCATTGCTTCTTTCCCTTCTGAACTTGGGGCCCATCGGGAGACGGGTAGGGGAAAGACTGACCGGAGACATTTTAAGGTGTGATAAAGGCCGCTTTATTGGGAACAGGTGCATCTTAACAAAACCACATCCTTGGCCTTTGCCGTATAAAACTAGTCCTAACTAAATAAACACGTACCTGCTCAAACGCCCGACCCCCACCCCTAAAAAGTTCCCCAGCAACAACATATACATAGTTACCAATTACCCAAACATCTACCTCAACTGTTTTTAAACTCCTGCCAACTGTACACTCCCTCCCCCTCTGTCCATGAAACCTCATTCCTCCTATCCGACCCCCCCCTTAACTAGGAAAAGCGCCATCCCAAGACCATTTCCAGCACCTGCCCCCAGCGACATCATAGCATCAACCTAACCAACACACCTGCTCCCAACAAAACCCCTCCTGGAACCCCCTTGAAAACCGACAACCCCTGGGCACATTCACCAAAGCCCTACCTACCTGGGCGGGTGGGCGGGACAACAACTTTCCTAACTGCTCGGCTGCTGGGTCACTGTCACCAAAATGGTGCCCAGTGACCCAAAATGGCCATACATATACCCTCCCAGCCCAAAAGGAGCCCAACCAGCCCAAAGAGCCCAACCAGCCCAAAGAGCCCAACCAGCCCAAGCCTACATCCTGTCCCCCAGTCAACGTCTTCCCCCCTCCCTTCCCCCCAGGGCCCCGAACTTCCCTGGGGGGGGGGAGCCTCCCTCTGGTCGGCCATCCCCCGCAAAGCCCCATTGGGGCCCATCAGGAGACGGGTAGGGGAAAGACCGACCGGAGACATTTTAAGGTGTGATAAAGGCCGCTTTATTGGGAACAGGTGCATCTTAACAAAACCACATCCTTGGCCTTTGCCGTACAAAACTAGTCCTACCTAAATAAACACGTACCTGCTCAAACCCCCCACCCCCACCCCTAAAAAGTTCCCCCGCAACAACATATACATAGTTACCAATTACCCAAACACCTGCCTCAACTGTACACTCCCTCCCCCTCTGTCCATGAAACCTCATTCCTCCCATCCTACCCCCCCTTAACTAGGAAAAACGCCACTCGAAAGCCCCATACAGCTTTCAACCCCCCCAGGGCCATTGCACCTTCGGATACCTGCGCACCCCAACCGCCCGATCCACTGCCTCCGTCAGCTGCACAATATAGAGCTCCATCCCGTATCGCGACAAGTGCACACCATCCTCCCTGAAAAAATATACTGCCCCATACCTCAGCTCTGGGTGCTCCATCCTACCTACAACTTCGTTCTCACAAAAAACCCTCATCTCCCTGTTAATTTTCCTCTGTGTCCTATCAATAGCTGCAGCCCTCTCTGCCCCTCTCCAGCACCGCCTAGGAATGAATTCCGACCAAATGAAAAGGGACTTGCTGGAAATTAGGAGGCCCACTGCCTCCTAATTTCCAGCAAGTCCCTTTTTATTTGCTTCACCAGTGCCAGTCCCTTACACTGCACCAAGTCGTTTTCTCCCAAGTGGATGACTATCACATCTGGACAGACCCCCCCGCACCACATTGTTTAAAACCGGCACCCACTCGTGCCAACGCAAACCCCCTTTTCCCCTTCAATGGCACCTAAACTGTTCATCCAAGTCCAAATTGAGGTTTCTGTGTTTTTCCCATTCTTAACAAAGGAATGGCCCACCACGTAAATGCTCATTGCTGCCACAGTAGGCCCCGCCACCGCACCTGCAAAGATACATACGTAAGCAATGGGCCAAACATGTCAACCTCACTCTACCCCTCCACTCCGCATCCTGACGTACGTCCTATAACAGTCGTCCCAGCCGCTTTATCTCCTCCTTACCCCAACCCCTTCGCGCCGCCTCCGTCGCCGCACCAATGGGAAAGGAATGCGTCCCGAATTCCTTCGGGTCCTCACCCATAGACCGTAGGGCGTGCCGCAGGACCCACAGCAGCTGAGCCGCCGTCACTCGCCTGGCCCCCTGCAGCCAAAAACCTCCTCCCCGTCCTGCTCTCGCCCCTCCGCCAACCGTCTCCCCCATTCCGCCGGACACACCGCCTCCGACCTCCCAGGACCCAGTACCACCCAAGTGCCTTCTCCGCGCTGATCAGTCTTAGACGGCCGCAAATGCACCACCACCTCCTGGCCCCGCAACTCCACTGCCTCCCAACTCACCCCCGGCCCCCGCGCAACCCCACCAGCTCCGACACCCGGAAGGCACCAAAAAACATCCACGACATCAGTGTTGAAAACAGAACCGTCTCTGCCTGATCCCTGCACACCCCTGGTAGGAGGCGCACTAAGCCTTCTAACATCACTTCTGTAATTGGCCGACGCCGCCGCACTCGCGCCCCCTACTCTCTCTCCCAACCCTCCAACAGCCGACCCCCAACTCTTCCGCCGAAGGTGCATAACCCCACCAGAGCTTCCCCATGAACGCCACCCCGCCAACTTCCTCGCATTCGTCACCCTCGCCTGCCCCTTGTCCATCAGACCGAGCATGAACTGCACCACCTGCTCCTCCCGAGGCCACTTGCCAAGCCACCTTACCGCACCCGAACGTAGAAACTCCAACCAAGCCCGCTCATAAGCCCTCCATGTGGATGCCGCCACCTACGCCTTCAACAGCTGAACGACCCGCGCTCTCCCACCATCCAAAGCTCCTCCGGCACCTGTGTCTTGACTGCGTCCGCCTCCGTGGCTATCCCATGGAACCTCTGCCACTGTGAACGAGACAAAGCATCCGCAATGTCATTGTCCACCCCGGTACATGCTGGGCCTGAAACAGTATATCATGCTCCAAACACTTCAACACAAAAACGTGCATCAACTTCAGCACTTGGGCCTCTATCGCGGACTGCCGGTTCACCACCTGCACCACCGCCATGTTGTCCACCTTGAACAAAACCTGCTTGTGCGCCAGATCCTGTGCCCACACCGTCACCGCCACCACCAACGGAAACAGCTCCAGGAACGCAATACTCCTTCCCCCCGCCTGCCACTGGCCCGGCCACTGTTCCGTGCACCATCTCCCTGCCCAGTAAAGCCCGAAACCTCCGACTCCCGCCGCATCTGATGATATAGTGACGTCCCACTGCCAATTCTCCGGCGGCGCCATGGGCACTCCATTGAAACGCCCCAGAAAAGCCAGCCACAAGCTCAAATCCTCTCTCGACCGCGCCTACCGGCGCACGTGATGGTGTGGTAACGTCAGACCGGACAAAGCCATCCCCAGCCGATGGCAAAACGTCCGCCCGCCTGCACGACCCGGCACGCAAAGTTCAAATGCCCCAGCAACACCTGCACCTCCTGCACCTTCACCTTCCGCCTGACCAACATGCCCCTCACCAATTCCATCATCACCACCCTCTTATCCTCCGGTAGGCGTGCTTCCATGGCCGAGAAAGGACAGCACTGTGCTGGGACCCTGAGTCTTCTCCGGCGCCAGGGGCACCCCAGGTAGCCCATCAAGTCCGTAAAACTGTCCAGGCACGGCTGGCAGTCCGTCGAACCGGGCCGACCCCCCAGGAAGAAGTTGCCCAGATAGTGCGTCACCGCCTCAGAGCCTGTGCGCCAGGAAAAAGCCCACTGCAAGAAGGAGCTGAACCTCTCAAACGATGCACACGACACGGAGCACCCCATGGGAAGCGCTCTATCCACGAAAATAAGGCCATCAAACTGTATCCCCAGCAGCTGATGATCCGCTGGATGTACCGGCAACAACCTAAACGCAGATTTCAAGTCACATTTTGCCATGAGCGCACCCCGCCCCGCCGCCCTCACCAGCCTCCTCGCAACGTCCACGGACGAGTAAGACACCGACGCCAACTCTGCCGAAATGTAGTCATTTACCGACGTGCCTTCTGGCCAGGACAAATGCTGAATCAGCCGAAACTGTCCCGGCTCCTTCTTTGGGACCACCCCAATCGGTGAAATGATCAAGTCCGGCACGGGCGGCTCCTGAAAGGGGCCTACCATCCTCTCTTCCTTCACTTCCTTGAAAAGCTTCTCCTGGACAATACCTTTGTGCACGTTCACGGACTTCAGATTCTCCGCGCACCGAGCAATCCGAGGACCCTCGTACCCCAACCGAAAACCCTCCCTGAAACCCCGACGCAGCAAGGCCGCATCATTCGCCCGCGGATAAGCTGCCAACAGAGGTTCAAGCCTGTCCAGCCTAATCGGTGTATGAGCCTTTCCCCAAGGAACCGCTCCCCCCTTCCGCCCCCCCTCCCTCCAACGGAGGCCGCGGCCGGCTGCTGCCCCTGTGCAGGCCCTCCCCCGAGCCCCCAGCAGCGCACCACTGGGTGTCTCCTTCCGCACTTGGAGCATTTGTGCCGGAAACGGCACACTTGCCTGAGACATGACCCCTTATTGAAGTCCCAGCAGGCCCGGACGTTATTCGCATTTCCTGTATTCCCCGACCCCGCCCCCCACGGGTGGGGCGGGCCGTAAAGGGTGGCGCCACCAGCGGAAGCCCACTGGCCGTGTAGATGGTGCGGCCAAACTTCGTGCCACTCATCGTCTGCTGATACAAGTCTGCGTCTAATTCTCCCCACTTTGCCTCGGGGTCCGACGCCATACGCGCTCGGAACTCCTCGTCGTAATGCGACCACGTGTAACCGCCGTACGTCACCTGTACCCGCCGCACCACGTCCATGTATTTGAACAACGCAACCGACCTGTCTGGATACTTCTCGCAGTACACACTGGCGTAAATCAAGAAAGCCGCCGACCAGTTCTCAATGGTTACAGGCACCTTGGGGCGCCTAGCCAACTCCTGCTCCTCCTCTTTCGAACCCTCCTTAGCCATCAACTCCCTGTGCAGCAACTTCAAAATCTCCACATACTCCCCCTCCCAGATCTTTTCTTTAGTCGCCAGTGACAAGTGCGCCCCCAAAGGTTTCGCACCCCCATGTACGGCATCCTCTGACCGGCACATCGCAACTCTCCTTCGCCCCGATGCCAGATGTCGTCGACCCCTCGGACTTCCCCGCGTCTCCCGTCCCCGCACTCGCCGCCGCCGCTTCGCCTGCTGCCCCCTCCGTCCCCGTACACACCCCCGCATCCATCACATACCTGCCCTTCACCAATCGCACCAAATCCCCTCCCTCCGCATCCGTACCCACTGACACCTGGCCACCCCGTGGCGTGCCTCCGCCATCCGCCTCTCCAATCACCCGGCCTCCATGAGGCCCGCTCAAGCCACTCCCCAACCGTGTACCAGCCTTACCTGGCATCAAGGCTGGCCTCCGCACCGGATCCCGCCACCTAACCAGTTCTGCTGGGGGGGCCATCACTCGTGGCACCGACTGACGGGGGCATACCTGTAAGATACTTCCAACAGCATTACTCGTTTCCCCCTCTCCCTCCCGCAGCTCTCCTACCTCCTCCAACTCCATCTCTCCGCCTCCTTCACCATCCCCCCACTGCTTTGCCCAACCAGTGCTCACCCTGCTCAAACCAGCCTTATCCCGGCACGCAACTCCCCAAGTCCACACTCTCCCTTCTCCCCTTCTCTGCTTGGTAATCAGGGTATCCATACACATTTTCGCTCCAACCCCATCCCCCGGCGGCCTTCTCGACCCATCGGGAGGGGGGCGGTGGAGACCTACGGCCCTGCCATCCATTGTCCTCATGTGCATGGTCCCTCGGTGGAGCGCGACCGCCCGTACAAGGCAGAGCCGGCACATCCTCTCGGCGGGTTGGAGCCGCATGCTGCTCACCCGAGCCCGTTGCCAACTGCTCCTGCCAAGAAAAATTTGGGGAAGTCCAGCATGCCGAGGAAAACTCACCCCCCCAACTCCCTGGCGCGCCCCTCCCCCAAGCCGCTGAATGCCCTCCCCGTCACGCTGGTCTTCCCCCCAACCTCCTTCCCCCCAACTCCACACCACGCCCCCATCCTCCCCCTGCGCCCCCCCCAACCCACTGCACACCCGCACCCCCACGACCCACCCTGGCTACACCCATCCCCCCGCCCTCTCGACTCCACTCACCGCACTCCCCCTCCCTTCCCCCTCCCCCACCCCCCAACCACCCCCCGCGGGCCTGCCTCGCCTCTCCCCCGCTCCCCACCCACCCTCGCCCCACCCCACCTCTGCCCTCCGTCCACCCGCCCCCCCGGGGCGACGCCAGCCTGATGGGCCCAACCATGTCTCCCTCCCCCTCTGAAAATGACCCCCAGTCCAAGTCGCTCTCCCCCCCCTCCCCCTCTGACTCCTCAATCAGCAGCCGAGAGCCCCCCCGCTTCCAACTGACCCCCGGGCCCCTCTCCCCCGCCCACCTTCTTTGGGCCCCCACGCTTCTTCCCCGGCCCTTTTCCCTTTCCCGGCGCACCAGCCGCCCGCCGACCGCCACCGCGCGTCACGCCCCCTCCCCTACCCGCTCCCTCCTCCCTTCGCGCTCTCATTCTCGGCGGCTCGCAGGCCACCACTGCCGCCGCCGCGCCGTGAGCAGCGCGCCGCAGGGGCCTTACCTGCACGTCTCCTCTGAGCAGGTCCATCCTGCCCGCGTCTCCTAGGAGGCGCAACGCCTTCCGCACCCGGGGGTCCGCGATCGCCGACTCCGCCATGGCCTGCAGGTACCGCCGCTCCTGCGTCACAAAAGGCTCAACAAACCACTGCTGCTCAGCCCCTCTGCGCTCCGTAGCCTGCCCCAACACGCCACACTCCACCGCTGAACCGCCGAAAGCCTACCCTACTCCGCTACCAACAATAAACCACGATAACCACAACAACTTTCCTAACTGCTCGGCTGCTGGGTCACTGTCACCAAAATGGTGCCCAGTGACCCAAAATGGCCTTACATATACCCTCCCAGCCCAAAAGGAGCCCAACCAACCCAAAGAGCCCAACCAGCCCAAGCCTACATCCTGTCCCCCATTCAAAGTCTTCCCCCCCTCCCTTCCTCCCGGGGCCTCAACTTCCCCGGGGGGGGAGAGCCTCCCTCTGGTCGGCCACCCCCCGCAAAGCCCCATTCGGCAGAGTTACCTTGGGGGTGCTGCGGTTCCTCCCGCACCCATGCTTCCATCGCCCCTGATGGCTCTCGGTATCTAGATCTATGACACATTTTTGTGGACTAGGTAAACTAGTAAAGCCCAGCTCTTACTGACCACAATGTCCTTCAGTAACTTAAAATGGCGGAGGAGCTAAGAGCGTCTGATGTTTGGTCAGCTTCACTGCTTGAGGCGATAATTGTAACCTTTTTCAAACAAATCTGCGTGCCATTGTGGATATTTTAAGCCATAGCACTTATAAATACAGATAATACAATCCTGATGAAAGTGATAGTGAACAGACTGTTCCCATTCCAGCCGGTCATTGTTCTACCTGACCAGGCCGGCTCGCTGTATATTGTGTAATATGCATTCTCTGTTAGCTATGCTATATCGTCTGAATCTGAAGTAGGCATTAGCTGCTGACTTCCTGGACTGTAAAAAAGCTTTTTATTCCCTGATGAGGGAATTTGTATTTATTGCTTCTCGCAGAATTCGTGCATATGAGGAACTACTTGGCTGGTGTAGCCATCTATATGTGGAACCGGTGGCCCATTTAGAATAAAGGATACTTTACCAACTCCAATTGTAATGAAAAAGGGCACATGCCAGGGTTGTCCTCTGTCCACCTTGATTTTTGCAGCTGTGCTTGAAGTCCTTGGAGAATTCCACTTCTATAGAGGCTTTCATTTTAAGGGCGTGGTTTTACTGTCACTGTATGCAGGTGGCATCCTATAACAGGGCAACAAGCCTGGTACAAATCTCTTTCAATAATGCCCGAGGGTACTAATTTCAGTAGCTTTTCTGATTTTCATATGAACTGGACTCCTCATTTATGAGAAATGACGCATCGCTGCGTGAAAGCAGCGATGCGTCACTTCTCAGTGAGCACTCCTTGGGCCATTCCTGATGCATCATATTTAATGTATGACGCATCATGTCGCAAGGAGTTACAGATACGTCAGTATTTCTGACGTATCTGTAAGCGCAAAAGTGACACATTGCTGGAGTGTGTCACAAAAGTGACGCAACTCCAGCAATGCGTCCTTTCACATGGGGCAAGCTCCATGTGAAAGGGCCTGCGTCAGTCTAATGACTGCTGTGAGGCAGGCGCAAGATTTTGACGCAACAGCGTACTAAAAGTGACGCAGTGAAATCTCATAGATTTCACTGCGTCACTTTTACGACCCGATCTTGCGTCATTACGCCCACCTTGCGTACATTATACCTGGCGCAGGTATAATGTGGCGCAGGGGTTTACAAAGTGACACATCTACCTAGATGCGTCACTTTGTAAATATGGCGCAACAAGGCGCATTTTTTACGCCACTGGTGCGTCACAAAAAGTGACGCACCGGCGGCGTAAAAGTGATGCACAGCCTCATAAATGAGGCCATGGGAGCCTTGACTCCAAGCACAGCTGAAGAGTCATTAGACGTTCAGCCACAGTGTGTTGGTTCACTGTTTAGGTATTAGGCTGACCTGGGATAAGTTAATGCTTATGAGGGACTACTATATGGTACTGATTAGTAATTTTACAGCCATGGCGAATCTGTGGAGGTCTCCTCTGCTCTCTGTGGCTGGGAGGGTCGCAATGGTGAAGATTCTTGCGCTCCAGCTGTTTTAGAAACATTCCTATTATTCTCCTGAAGGCTCGCTTCACATCTTATGCTCTCTCATGCTCGGATTGACTTGGGCGGATGAGCAGCCAGCCAGCCGTGTAATAATTGGTTTATTTAGTACCTGATTTTGAAAAGTACTATCATGTAGCACAGGCATATTATGCTTCATATTGGCTTCATCTTGATAGAAACCTCCCTTATCGAATATTAGTAGGGGGATCCTTACGCTCACTTGCCATTGGCCATCGGATTCGTCCAACTATCGCTTAGATCTATTGCAGGACTCAATTGCCTGCAAAAATGTGTACCTGGCATGGTCTATCTAATTGTGCACGTGCTGGTTTACTATACTCTTCTGCAATTCCAGTTGTGAATAATCCCTTGTACTAATGATACATGAGCCCAGGATACACTCACAGGTAGCCAGCGGAATCTTTGGAGGATGGGTGGTGCCTTCTTTGAAGATAGACTCGTGACACTGCCTCAGATCAAATCCAAGGCTGATGTCCCCACGCTTAACAACTTGTTATTTTACCCATTGTAATAGGCAAATCAAACGTGTTACTTCAGTTTTCCTGGGGAACCCATGACACTCGGAGCAGAGAAACTTATCAAATTTGCCCTTCACTACTATAATAGCTCACGCCATGTTGGTGTAGCAGCAGCCATCTTGTTTGCGCTTGTTGACCGCAGCTGTTCACGTTGCCTCGCGCCTGATGTACTTAGCCTCTCTGGCATGCTTCTTTTTCTGTTTTTGTACAAAATGTCTATCAAAAGCTCATGTAAGGGGGCGAGCAGAAGTAGATGCTCAATTGCTAGGATGATAAATATTTGATGCTTTGCTTGGTGATCCATTTTGCGCACTTTAGCTTAATAAACATGAAGCTTTGAGTAGACTCAAAATGTTTTTTATTTACAAAGTACTCATGCAGGTCATTACAGATCTGGAGAGGAAACTTAGTTTTTCGCTTTTTTAACTCTGTATCTGGGTTGCTGACGGTGGGTGATGCCAGGGCTAGGTCAGGATGAGACCAGGACTGGCCATCCTCTTTAGATGATGCACAGGAGGGGTTTGGGGGGCAACCGAGCCGCGAGGTCTGCCCCCCAGGCAGTTTTGGGAGGGGGAGGGAGCGCAGCATGGGCGCTGCCATTTTGTCATATTAGGCTGCCTTTGGTTGGAACCAGGGGCAGCCCAAAGCGTATGTTACGCCAATATCGGCGTGGGGGTATTTAGGGCGCATCACCACGCTCCCAGCTACCATTTTAGGTAACTGTACCTGGTGGCTGGGAGAGGAGACAGTTTTTGTGTCGGGGCAGTTAGGGAGCGTGCTTTGCGAGTGCCTGGTAGATTGATGTCGGATGATGGTGATTTTCGCGTGTTGGAGGCCATCCGCCTGCTGGGCGAGGCAGGGCGGATGGACCTCCTGGTAGGAACGGCGCCGGCGGTGCGCCCGCCGAGGCACGCCACGGCGAGGGTGGCGGCTGCGATCGTGGCGTGTTCGCCGCCGAGGAAAGCGCCGAGGATGCAGGTTGGTTCAGGGGGCCGCGCGGATGCCAGGAGCGCGGCCCGCGTTGTGCAGGGGGGGGGGCGGGGCAGCCCGCGGCCTCCAAGCGGGCGGGCCGGAGTGCGCTGCAGTCGGAGGGCCGGGGGGGTGTGGCAGGCCAGGGTGATGGGACGGGAGGCCGGGCGGCTCAGAGAAGGCAGCTCGAGCAGAGCGAGGATCTCCCCAGCATGTCGGCAGACGGCGGGGAGAGCGTAGCGGGGGCGGGCCCAGGGGCGGGGGCGGGGGCGGGAGGTAGAGGCACGCGTACGAAGTCAGGGGGGGCGGGGAAAGGGGGGCGAGGGGTGTTTGGATAGCCTGGCATCGACGGGGCGGGGGGGAAAAAAGGCACAGAAGCGAGCGGTTCCCCCCGACAGGGGACAGGTGGGGGAACGCATGAGAGGTGGGAGGAGGGAGAGCCAGTCGCCGGTCAGACAGGAGGTTCGTACAGTAGGGGGGAGGGGTAGACAGGGGACAAGGCACGAGGGCAGAGGAGGGGGCCCTGGGGGCATGTGGCAGGGGGCAAGCGACAACAGGCAGGGGGGAGGGGGGGAACGGGTGGTTGGAGGGAGGAGTTGAGCGGGAGCGGTTGGGTGTCCCCCCTCTTGATACAGGCGGGGGAGGGGGAGCAGGATTGGAGAGGCCTAGATGGTTTTGAGGCGTGGGAGGAGGGGCTGCGGGAGGGCCGGGGGGACAGGGCAGGGGCGTCCCGGGTGGGGGAACGGGTGGGGGGGAAGGGGGGCGAGGTACACCCGGAGGCAGGGGGGGCCGGGGTGGGGGGTCTGGCCTGGAGCGACGAGGAGGTGGAGGGCGAGTCGCGCGGGACGCTAGGTAGGCGACAGGAGGGTGGGAGGGCCGCGCAGTGGCAGGGACCCAGCACATCAGCAGTGCCGTTTTTATTACAGGCTGAGGGTCAGCGCGGGGTTGCGGACTTGGCCAGGCTTGGTGCGGCGGATCGGCGCCAAGGTGAAGGGAGGGCCGTGTTTCTTGCAACAGGCCCGGAGGCGGCGAGGGATCTCGACATGACCGGCACACGAAGGCCCCTGGCGGGCTCGCTGGCCCATCCCCCCACAGGGCCCCCACGGCCTGGGGTCCGGCGGAGGACTGAGAGCACCAGGGATGAGGACTGTTTTGTGTGGTCGGGTGGTAGTGGTGGACACGGGGTGGTGCAGCGGGTGCAGTCGGCGCCGCCGCTGGCGCGCCAAGTGTATCGTTGGGGGGGAGTAGACTTGTGCGAGGGGGAGGATGAGAGTCTGGAGGAAGGAGAGTTGAGGGAGGGCGAGGGCGGACGGGGGTCGGCTAATGGTCTTAGCTCTTTTTTGCAGGTGTCACGGGGCCTGGGTGCGACAGCGGCCCGGAACACAGTCCAGGGACGGGGCTGCAAGGGAGCGGAGAAGTGCGGAGCGCTGCGGGGACACGTTGGTGCCAGGCAAAAGCAGTGCGTCGCGTACAGTGTCAGTGGGGGTGGGGGAGGGGGAGGTGGTGGTGGGGGATCGTTTGTGCAAAGGCAGGTATGTGACAGATAAAGGGGTGGGTCCCGAAGAGCCGGTGGCGGATTCGGCTGGTCATTCTGCGGCAGTGGCGGCCGGGGACGCACCCGGGACGGGGGGACAGGCGGCGGCAGGGGATGGCGGAGACAAAGTGGAGAGTAAGGAACTGAAGATAAAGCGGCTGCCTTATATGGGGGTCACGAAACTGCTGGGGGCGCACTTAATGGCATCCACGAAGGAGAGGATTTGGAAAGGGGAATATGTGGAGCTGTTGAAACTACTGCACAGGGAGGTTAGGTCGAAGGAGCGGTCAAAGGAGGAAGAGTATGAGCTACAGAAGCGGCCGCGGGTCCCCTTGACCATTGAAAATTGGACGGCTGCGTTTCTAATATTCGCGAGTGTTTATTGCGAGAAGTTCCCGGAGAGGTCGGTGTCTATGTTTAAGTACATGGACGTGGTGCGGAAGGCACAGAACATAGGGGGGGGGTTGCGTGGGCTCAATACGACGATGAGTTTCGGGCCAGGATGGCGTGGGATCCGGAGGCCAAATGGGGGGAGCTGGACTGCGACCTATGGCAGCACACGATGGGGCTGGCGGGTTCTGGGAAGGCTATCTTCACCGCCAGTGGTCTGCCAATAGTGTACCAGCCCTTTCAGGGGCGCCCCACCCGTGGGGGGGTGGGGGCGGGTCCAAGAAGCCAACCCGGAGCGGCGGGCGCCTGCTGGGATTTTAACCGGGGGGCGTGTGCCAGAGAGCACGGCCGTTTCAAGCACGACTGCTCGGGTTGCGGTAGGTACGGACACCCAGTGGTGCGTTGCTGGGGCCCCACCCGAGGGAGGGCAGAGGCGCCCGGGGGAGGCACGTGCCCGGGACCCGCCCCGCAGGCAGCCGGGGGGCGAGGGGGTAGGGGCTCTGGGACACAGGGCTCGTACTCCGGTTAGGTTAGATCTTTTGGCGGCGGCCCTGAGAACCTACCCCGACGTGGGGGCCGCGGAGTGCTTGCGCGAGAGTTTCCGGGTGGGGTTTCGGTTGGGTTACGCGGGGCCGCGTCAGAGGCGTTGGGCGGACAGAGTGGCCGTTGGAGCACTTAATTGTGTCCCCCATAGGGGTGGTGCCCAAGAAGGAGGCAGGACAGTTTCGCTTAATACAACATTTGTCCTGGCTGGAGGGGAGGTCGGTGAACGACTTCATTGCGGAGGAGGAGGCCACGGTGTCGTACTCCTCAGTGGAGGCGGCAATGGATTTAGTGGTGCAGGCAGGACAAGGTGCAACAATGGCTAAGTGCGACATTAAGTCGGCTTTCCGGCTGCTGCCGGTCCACCCAGATGACTGGTGCCTACTGGGGATCCAGTTTCGCGGCCGCTGGTTTGTGGACAAGGCGCTATTGATGGGCTGCTCCATGTCTTGTGCTCTTTTTGAGTGTTTCAGCACGTTCCTGCAGTGGTTTTTTACAGAACGCACGGGTCACCAGGGAGTGACTCACTACTTGGATGACTTTTTCTTGGTCGGGGCCCCAGACTCCACGGACTGCCAGGTGGCGCTGGACAGGTTTCAGGAGATCATGGAGGACCTAGGGGTGCCTTTGGCGCCGGAAAAGACAGTGGGGCCAGGCACGGCGCTGTCGTTTTTGGGCATTGAGCTCGACTCGGTGCGGATGGAGGCACGGTTGCCTGAGGACAAAAGGAGGCAGATGTTGGGCTTGCGGGAAACAATGGTGGCCAGGAACAAGGTGGCGGTGCTGGACATTCAGGTGCTGTTGGGTCACTTGAATTTTGCATGTAGAGTGGTGCGCGTGGGGAGGACCTTCTGTAGGCGTTTGGGCAGGGCGCTGGCGGGAAATAGGCCACCTCACCACCGGGTGCGTTTGTCGGCGGGCGTGCGGGAGGATTTGCGGATGTGGCGGTTTTTCCTGAACCAGTTCAACGGTGTGCCCTTACAGCGGGACGTGGACATGGTTTGGGAAGTACAGATCTTCTCGGACACGGCGGGCAGCGACGGTTTCGGCGTGTACTGGGCCGGGAAATGGTGTGCGGAGCGTTGGCCTGAGGAGTGGAGCGGCGGGGGCCGGAGCATCGCGTTTCTCGAACTTTTCCCCCTGGTGGTAGCGATTTGGCTGTGGGGTGGGGTGCTCGCACACAGGAGGGTGAGGTTCCATGTGGACAATATGGCAGTGGTCCGGGTGGTGAACCGCCAGTCTGCTAGGGATGAACAAGTGTTGAAGCTGCTGCGTGTGTTTGTGCTCGGCTGCTTGCGGCATGACATTGCCTTTCGCGCGGTGCATGTCCCGGGAGTCGACAATGACATTGCGGATGCCTTGTCTCGTTCGCAGTGGGCAAGATTCCGTGGGTTGGCTGTGGACGCGGATCAGGATCCGACGCCGATGCCGGCGCAGCTGTGGCAAGTGGGCAACACCGGATGTTACAAATGGTTCTAGGATCATTGGCGAACTCGACCAGAGCAATGTATGTTTCGGCTTGGGGGGAGTTCTTGACGTCCGGGGCGTGCTGGCGGCCGCCAGGAGCGGCGAGACAAGAGGATGTGGTGCGATATGTGCTCTCATTGATTGATAGGGGCCTCAGGAAGGTGACCATAGCCGGCAAGTTCATGGGAAAGTGGTACTGGGGGTACGCACTGTCCGCGGGGGAGCTCGAGGCAAGGGTGCTGGAAGGCTGGGCCCGGGAATGCGGGCGGGTGGGGGCTTTGCGGCGTCCGCTGACGGAGGATCTGTTGGGGAAAGTGCTGGCGGTGTTGCATGGGGTGTGCTGGGACGAGAGGGAGGAGTATTTGTTTGCGACCCTGTTGGTGTGGATGTTTGCAGGGGCGTTTCGGGTGTCCGAGCTGGTGGGGGGCAGAGGGGGCCAGGGAGTAAGTTGGTCAGAAATACAGCTGGAGCGTAGGGCGGTGCGCATTTGGCTGCGGATCAGAGGGGGGTGGGCACCTTTGTGTCACTGCAGGAGGGGGGTGGAGTGGCGTGGCCGGTGCCCTGGGGGTGGAATTGGAATGGATTACGGCAGGGGGGCGGTTTGGTTTTTCGACATGCGGATGGTGCGCAGGCGATGGGGGCGCAGTTGTTGGGGGTGTTGAGGAAGTCCCTGGGCAGACTGGGGGTAGATGGCACCCACTCTTTTAGAATTGGGGCGGCATCGGAGGCGCATAGGCGAGGGTGGGGGAGAGGTGCCATCATGCGTTTGGGAAGGTGGTCCTCGGCTTGCTACAGGAGGTATGTGCGAGGCCCGGAACTGGTTTGAAAGAACGCGCGTTAGGTTGGGGGTGACTATGTTCCTCACATCTGTTTTTCGTTTCAGGTTCGGTGGCAGGCCCGGCGGCTCAGGGCATGTTGATCTGGATTGTGGGCCATTCTTTTGTGAAGAGGGCGAAATTACAGGCACAGGACAGCTATTTCGGGGAGAACTTAGGTTTCAACCCGGCACTGTTTCAGGTGGTGTGGCTGGGGAAAGGGGGATGCGGTGGAAGGAGTTGATGGCCACGTTGAACAGCATGGTGCACAGGGGTCGGTGCCCGGATGTTTTGGTTCTCCACTTGGGGAAAACGATATGGTTGGGGAGACCGGCTTGGTGTTAATGAGGTCGATGCGGAGGGACTTGGCGGAATTGCGGAGGAGTTGGGCCGGGTGTTCGGTGGTGTGGACGGAGCTGGTTCCGAGGAGGGTATGGCGCGGGGCGAGTCGGCCGCAGGCTGTCGATAAGGCACAGAAAAAGATCAATGTGGAGATGGTCCGCTTTTGTCGACATCTTGGGTACACGAGGATTTGGCACCGGGATATTCATTATGACGCACCGGAGATGTTCAGGGGTGATGGGGTGCATCTCTCGAGGATGGGGATGGACCTGTACTTGTTAGAACTCCGGGAAGTGTTGTCTCGTTTGCTGGGTGTGCGCCGGGAGTAGGAGCTGTCGTTGGTTGGCGTGCGCGGCTGGAGTCTGGTCGGGAATGGAGTTTCTTCGGGGGGGGGGGGCAGGGAAAGGGGGAGGCGGTGTATTCACCGGCAATCCACCTTTCCCTGGGTGGCGGAGTTTTGATGGGGATGTTGGACAAGTTTGGCTGGAGTTCGGTTTTTGGCGTTAAGTTGGGGACTTGGGGACCGGGAGCGGGGAAAGGGGTAAATAGTTGGGGGTTACATTAGAGGGTAGTTTGGTTACAGTTGCAAGAGGACTGACAGGAAGGTAGCATTTGTGAGGGTTTGGAGTTAATAGGTAGGGGACAAAGTTGGATACTCATAGGATGTAAAAGCTGTGATATATATATATTGTAATGTTGCGGTGGAGGGATATTATCATGTGGGTTCTTAGGGGTGGAGGGAGAAAGACAAAAAAGGGGGGGTCAGGTAATTTGATGTCTAGAGAGGAAATAGTTTTGTAAGGCGGTTTGCCAGTTGGGAAATAATGTGAAGTGCACCTGTTTCGATAAAGCGGCCTTTTTCACACACAAAATGTTGTCGGTCTTGCTTGCCTCCCTCTCCCCCCTCCCAATGGTCTTACTGCTGAATGCAATCTTGGGAGGTATCTTTAAAAATCAAAATAGACAGCTACACTCGCAATATATTTTCTACACACCGATGAGTATACCTCTGTTTAGCCATGATGTGGCTAGTTCATGAGTGCAATCCAATGTCACCATCCAGTCTAGAATTTCATGCACCTTTCTTGACTTTGTTGAGATACTGACAAGCTGTCTTTTTAGTTCACTCGAAGTGAACAGGATGCGACTTGACATGGGGCGGTGGGGGGGGATGGGGCTATGCACAAACAGCTTTTTGTACTACGTTTAGTAGTACTACAATATAGTACAGCAAACGAGGTACAAAATGCTATTCACTAACCTGCACACAGGCTTTCCACCTCCTCGTCTCTTAACTTTTTATTTTTGGAGATTTCTGTCTGAACTGCGGCGTCTCCACACACCTAACTATGGGCCTCATTTATAAGGTTTTGCTGTAGGGAAACGCAGCAGGCTAGCAACACCCATTCCACGCCCCTTTAACGCAGAACACTGCGTTAAAGAGGCTGATATTTATCAGGCAGCATTAAGCCAAAAAAAGTGGCTTAGTGCGGCCTGATAAATATCACGCAGGCTTCTGCGCCACGGAACGTCACAAAAGTGACGTCGCAAGGAGCCTCATAAATGAGGCCCTATATGTTTTTGTGGTAAATATGGGAGGGACAGAAGGGAGTGGCTGTAAAAGGGGGCATACTTGCTAATAAAGGGGATAGGGAAAGCAAGGTGTAAGGACGGGTTTAGGCAGAGTTAAGGAGGGTTTTATGGAGGGACATGCACCCACTCACAAAAGTCTCCAGGGGAGATCTCCCTGTGGTAAAGTATTGCACAATGTAATTTTTTTTATTAAACTTGAACAAGATAGGAAAAAATATGTTTATGTTAAATATTAATGTAAATGAATTATAAATATTTTAAATGTAGAACAAAATACAAAAATGCTGCAGCTCTATTAGCCTCATTTTTAATTGAATATTTATTTAATTTTAAATATATTAGGTTAAATTGAAAATATTTTTCTAAAGTTTAAGTTAAAAAAATCCCACCTAAAGTTAAAAAAAAGGATATTTCTTATTATGTAATAATTATTAAACGTGATTGAAGTATTGGATTAATAAAACGTTATTTATGTTTTATATAAAATAAAGGGTATTGAAATATTTTAAAATTAAATAATAAACGTTTTCTTTTTTAGATATTTGTTTGAACATTAAATTAAATGTATATATATTTTGAAATGGTTTAAACAATTTCACTTAACTGTATATTATGTTGTATGGAGCTGAGAATTCTTATTTTCATAGCTCAGCAGAGGAAGCTACAGTGTTCATGTATCTCTTTTTCAAGGTCTTGTGCCACTTCACACAAAAAAGCTTCGCAACTGCAGTGCTACCAACCCTCTATTGGAGGGTGCCGCAGTATCAATGGTTCACTATGTGTGGTACTGGACTTTACAGTGATTATTTTGGGCTTTAGTACCGCCACCCCATGTTTCAGGGGGGTGGGAGTGCCTAAGTCTACATCTCTGGGTACCTTTACTATCTAAAAGTAGTAAGTTGCTAAAAAGCGTAAGATCAAACGCCTATATGTAAATTACTCACATGTGTAAATTTCCTTTGGGACTAGACCCTCTGTGTGCTACTAGAACAATGAGGGTATGTTAATGGCATTGCAGCTGCTGTAGAGATGTAAAAGATCACAGTAGGAGGACCACCTCGCCCATTTAGGCATGTGTGCGTGATTTGGTCTATTGTAACAATATATTGTACACCTATGCAACATTACTGTCTGTCACCGCATATCGCAGAGGCTTCTGGGGACTCCAGAGCAAACCCCTGGCAAATACAAGGGAATAGTATCTAGGCAGGGGGGCCGTTTGTGCTTGCCTATGAGATGATTGCAATTCTCTACTCATTTCCCTGAAATACCTCATGGGTTTGTTATTGATTACTGTACTGTACTCACCACTGTAAACTTCCTTACTGCGGAACTACTTTATGTCAGTTCTATCACCAGTGGAAATCGCATGTTTAGGGCCGTCAGTGTCTTCCGGTCCTGGGAACAAAAAGCCCTGCAATGTGCCTCACACACTAAAGAAATCTTCCTGCATGTGGAGGGGCAAATATTATGTTATCCATGAAGAAAGACCTCAGGTTTGGGAGTCCATCTTGAGAGGCAATTTAAGTGACAAAAGGTCAGCCATGTTGGCATTCTACTATGGACTTGCAGTCATGGGGCCTCATTTATGAGGCCTTGCGTCACTTTTGCGCTGCGGATGCGTCACTTTTTGTGACGCATCGGCAGCGTAAAACATGCGCCTTGTTGCGCCATATTTAAAAAGTGACGCATCTAGGTAGATGCGTCACTTTTTAAACCCCTGCGCCACATTATACCTGCGTCAGGTATAATGTATGCAGAGGGGGCGTTCCCCCGCAAAAAGCCTCGTAATAGTGACGCAGTGAAATCTATGAGATTTCACTGCGTCACTTTTAGGATGCGGTTGCGTCAAAATCTTGCGCCTGCCTCACAGCAGGCGTAAGACTGACGCAAGCCCTTTCACATGGGGCTTTCCCCATGTGAAAGGACGCATTGCTGGAGTTGCGTCACTTTTGTGACACACTCCAGCAATGCGTCACTTTTGCGCTTACAGATGCGTCAGAAATACTGACGTATCTGTAAGTCCTTGCGACATGATGCGCCATACATTAAATATGACGCATCATTGGTGTCGCAAGGAGTGCGCAGTGAAAAGTGACGCATCGCTGTTTTCACGCAGCGATGCGTCACTTTTCATAAATGAGGCCCATGGTTTTTTTCTACATAAGGGGTTCCTGCCATGGATTATGTGGGGAAAAATGGCTGCCAATATGGCGGATAAAGTTTAACTAGGCAGCTTGTCCGTGGCTGGTGTGGAGAGGCACAGCCTCCCTATACTAGTTCTATGGCGGCTGAGCCATCTAACTCCGCTAGAGGTCTTTAATATCTGAAGGTAGAAAAACACTCCTTACTAACAATAACATCCCTATTTTGTCCGGTTTCTCTTTTTGTTACAAAAGACGTCTACATTTGTCAGGCATTTCGCAGAACAGCGATGGCTCTCTGCAGATGACTGGAAAAGAACATATAATCGATGGACAGACAGTGCAGCAAAGCGTGCCCCTAGCGTCCACTCCCTGTCAATGCACAGTAAATAATGGGCGTGTGACACGGCAGGAACGCAGCTCAGCTACTACTTTTAACATTCGCGTCTCCACAGCTAATAGTCACAGTGCGCCATCCTCCAGCTTTCCAAACAGAGCTGACAATATTATATCTTTGCGGCTCCCATGGCAACATATCCCTGGCAGATCTGTGCAAGCTTTCATTACTCATTGCTGGGAGCTTCGCCGTGACCAACATACTGAGGATGTGTTTTTATGCTCTCTAGCAGCAGCACGCGCAACAGGCCCGGCTCCAGGAATTTTTATTTGGGTGGGCCAAGGGTGCATTTGGGTGGGCCACTGGGGCTCGATTTGTCGCATATATTTCTGGGCAGGCCTACTTCGCGGCCCTCCTTTATCTCTTCTTAGTCTTGCAAGGCCCAGCAAAACACACTCTTTTCCAAATCTCTTTCTAAATGTCATCACTCTCAAAAAGTGTTTTTTCCATGTAATGTTCCTTTGATGGGAAGAGGAGGTTTCTGAGGTGGGAAGATCAGGCAAGTGACACTTCTCGGGCTCCCCCTGTGCGAGCCTTCAGGGAGAATCCCTCTTCATTACTACCTCCACCTGACCCCAGATTTTGCAACATACTCCCTTACAGTCTTGAATATCCACTACTCCTCTCCAGTGCACCTTATCTCACAGCTGACCTTGGGCCCCAGCCCCATATCAGGCACCATCGGGCTCCACTTTCATTTTGCCCGGTAAAAACATTAGTAAAATCACCTTTAAACTTAAAACATTGAATATAGCAGTAAATATAATTAGCACACACTTTAAAGTATGTTCTACAGTAGCCCTTATGACCCGACTGCTAATTAAATAAACACAAAACGAAAGGCCATGACTGATGCGAAAGTCTTTTTTGGCACGGCACCATTAACCTCTTTTTCCGTAAATACCTTTACTACTACCTTCCAACAGTGCCCCTCATCCCTCCATTATCGCCCCTATTGACCTCCTCCTCGGATTTCCTCACACCACAAGTGCCCCTCATATCCCCCATAGCCCCTCCCCTTCATGACCTCCTCCTCGAAGACCAGTACCCCTTATCTCTGTAGCCCCTCCCCCTCATGACCTCCTCGTCTGACTCCCTCACTACCACCCCCACCAGTGCCCTTCATCTCTCCCTAGCTCCCCCACCCCATGACCTCTTCCTCAGACTCCCTCACTGTCATCCTCTACCAGTGCCCCTCATCGCTCCATAGCCCCTCCCACTACCTCCTCCTCGGATTCCCTCACTGCCACCCTCCAACAGTGACCCTCATCTTTATGTAGCCCCTCTCTCATATGCATTTCATTTGTTGTATAGCGCTACTCATATCAGTGTAGTGTGTGTCAGTACTTTACATCACACACACATTATACAGCGACAATGAATCATACAAGTATGTAAATCAGCCTATAGGGAATGTTACTTAAGCAAATGAGGATTACAAGGTGTATGAATCACGTCATCCATACTGGTGGGCAGTATATTTTAAAAGGGTTTGATATGGGGAAACACAAACTTAGGATTTAAAGAGTATTTCATGGGGGTCAGCTTTACTGATAAAAATGTACATCTGCCCAAACATACTCATTTTAGCAACATTAGAATAATGAAAGACTGAGACTGAGTAAGTTCTAACTATATCACAAAACAAAAAAAGCGAAGTTTTAACTATACCATTCATGTTTGTAGGCAGCTCTTTGGTGCACCCCTGTGGCAACTGTCAGGTCTGTGCGCAAACAACGAAATCATTGGAGATCGATATTGGCACTGCAAGACCGTGGAAGCAAATAAAATTTACCAATTGCAACAGTGATCATGTGATCTATCTCATTACCTGCCCCTGTGGCTACAAGTATGTGGGCATGACCACACGAAAGGTCCGCATACGGATATCTGAGCACAAGAGTACCATCAGGTGTGCCAGACAAGCCACAAAATTAACTGCTCATTTTCTAGAGGCAAAACACCTAGCCACTGAATTCCAATGGACTGTTTTGGAACAACCTTTTATCCCAAAACACACAGCAGATGTGACTAAGTACCTGCTGACGAAAGAACAAAGATGGGTGCTCAAATTGAAGACTCACAAAGATGGTTTGAATGATGATATTCCTTGCTCTACTCTGTGATTCAGCCCTAGAGAACAGTAGGGTCTTAGAACATCATGTTCCTGTCTGGACACTCTCCCTTGCTTTTACACACTGGTCGTATAGTATACACCCGTGAGAGTTGGTCCATTTTGCCAGTATTTAGCCCTAGAGATCAGTAGGGTACTGAAATCATGCTCTTGCTTGGACACTCTCCCTTTCTTTGACATTTAACACACTGGTCGGAGAGAAAACACCCTTCAGAGTTTGTCCATCTTGACTGCATATGGGGCTTTCTCCCTTATTTTTTCAGCTGCTCTCTCTAACACTCACTATTTTGAACTTATTAAAGCCGGACTGTATTGATTGACATTTTTGCCACCAATAGCGATACAGGACCTTAGGCTGTGTACCCTTTTCTAGCATCTTGCCCCCACGGTACCTCGCTCGCGTTGTGTTTATAGTCAGTTTACACTCGTCTTCGTGATGTGTTTATCCCCGTCTCCATGACGACTAAGTGACCGATCGACCAATGACCTCTCCCGGTCTCTAGTCTAACAGCCAATGAGGACGCAGGCTTGTTCGACTCTGAACCTATCACATGAGGCGGTGAAGCGCCCCACGTGACTACTCGACCAATGGGAGCGCGGCTTATTAACAGCCTCACTCTGGCCTTCCGGTACCTCCCCAGTCGGCCAGGACGCCGGCCCTGGAGTACCGACGGATAGGTAAGAGAAGTCCTTTCTTCTTCTTCTTTCCGCAATGCTGCGCATTTCCAACAGAAGGTTTCTTGCCTGAAACGGGGTCTTGGCTCCGCTACCGCTAAGTACGGTTATTTTAAGATACTAATACCATTCATTATCGGCTACCGGTAATAGGAAGTGCATTGTCCCTGTATGTGCATACTGTGTCTGACATGTGATTTGCATGTTTTCTAGAGCGGTGCTTCATCTTCCCCTGAGCCACTGCCAGGTGGGGTGAGGCCAGTCTACCTTACAGATCGAGGTAAGGACTGAAAGACATTTGGCTTATGAAATTTCTTTCCAAATGAATTAACATTGGGCTATACTAATATGAAGTGCCTGTATATCAATACACTGAGTGTGATGTTATGTTTGATCCACATGAAATGGACTTTCCTGACAGCCCATTGGATAATGATAGCTACACTTAACCCTCTTCTCTTTCCTTAGTGATCAACACAGACTTTAAGGGCACCCGGAGCATTCAGGTGACCATGTGCACTTGTTTTTGTTTTCCTGGTGTCACCCTTCACTTCACTTAGTCCACTTGGTGCAGTAGCTTTAATTGTATTTTGGTCCTGACGAATGCAAGGACGCAATAGTCCCTTGATTGCAGAAACTAGTCGACCACTTTTACCTCAGGCGGTCTACATAATCAGACAGCCTTAGGTTGCACTTATTTTTAATATTGGTATGTTAGGCACACATAGAATAAATTTTGTCAAGTGCTTTCTCTAAACCAATTTTAATACACTTTTCTCTTGGTTTTCTCACTCCCTCACTTTTTCTAGCACTGCACACCCCAGTCCCATGTCTTTGGCCACTCATAACATCGAGTGGCACAACACACTGTCATTGCCTATACCTTTGAGGAACCCCCTTACCACCGGGTTGACCTCTGATTGTGGCATCGATCTTCTCAGAAGGGTGGTACGGATAAAATCCCAAATGATGAAGGGCGGATCCATATGATGACTGATGGGTATTTTCCTCATCCTGTTGAGAGCCTTCTGTGACGCATCTCTTTAGAGGTCAGGGATTGGTTGGCTTTTCTTTACTTCTGGGCACATCTTTTTGAGACCCTCTGGTACCTTTGTTGTTTACAGACAGTTCATTGATCACTGTCCTATGTTAGGATTGTACCTTCTGAACTGCAAGTAACAAAAGGATGTCTGTGACAAAGGCAGTAACCCACTGAGCTTCCACATAAAATACAGTTCATCTGCATTTAAAAACTACTAACAAACAAATGATTGCTCTCCAGCAGGATCATTAATCACCAGCGTTATCTGGGCATTTTGTATCGTTTTATTGTTGTCCTGCATTGGCCAAAATATTGATAAAAACTGTTTAAATGAAGCTCACACGAAGTATGTGTCCTGCTGGGCCTGTGCAGATTTTAAAAAGAAAAAAAATGTAGTAAAACATTCTCTTACCTACTCTATTAGTCAAACTTTGTGTCACAGCCTGATGTGATAAGCCACTGCAGGGGTTAGGAAAGGTGACTAGGAATAAAAAAACGTATTTTCTCCTGCGCTGCATAGAAAAATAAATATCAACGCAGCAGAACAGTAGAAAAAGGTTACCAAAGGTTACCGTTGGCAAAGAAAGATTTGTCACCTTTCACCATACAGAGATGAAGGGGTGAAAAAATAAACAAAGCCTCATTAACATGTTAATGGTCTTTAAAGACCTGTTAAGTACTTGGGTGGGGGGCGATGATAATCTCTAATACTGTCTCTGTGTGCGAGCCCGGGAATCTGTCTCGGCCCGGGCTGACAGACACGACCTGTGTGTTGCACGCCTGCCTTCAAGCCCTCACTGCCAGGGCCAAGGCTCCTCTTTGGGTGGGCCAGGCTCATGTTTGGGTGGGCCTGGCCCACCCGGCCCACCCTCTAGAACCGGGCCTGACGCGCAAGAGGTGTTCTCTCTAAAACTTCCCTGGACAGCAGTGGCGTCGCAAAGCTAAATGGGGGAGGGGAGGAGGGCGAGGGGGGGGGGGGTGGGCATGAGACACGATGTCCTGGTAAAACGACCCACTGAAAGGTTTATTAGTTGCGTTTTAGATTCTTCAGAGAAAAGCCCATAAAGGCGCTTAATGGGAATACTAGATCGAGATCAAGACGGGGGTCAAGGGTTGCTAAGTGGGCCAAGAACATTTAAGGAGATGACAGAAAACTAAATGTTGAAAACATTGGAAATAGGGAGGCAACAAACAGAACAAAAAGAGAGAGAAAGGTAACAGGGGAAAATAAGATGAGAAAAGACACAAAGATTGGAGGTAGAACGCAGAAAGGATTTAGGAAAAGGCAAAAAGAAAGGGTGAAAGGAAGAGAATATGAAAGGAAGGAACCAACACAGGAAAGACGTAAAAGTTGAAGGATAGACGAAAGGAAGGAAGGGAGAGTAGAAAGAAGTAAGGAAGAAGGGGGCAAGAACAGATGGAAGGGAGGAAGGAAGCAGGAGTACTGGATAGAATGGTGGGCGGATGAGTGCAAGAATGGATGCATGTGTGAACTGATGTTTAGAAGAGTGAAAGAATGGATGGAAGTGAGAAATGATGGAAGAATGGAAAGGAGAAGGATGCATGAATGGAAGGTAGATGGAACTATTCTAGGAAGCGCCGATTTTCCTGATTTGTGTCATTAGAGGTTTTGTTATAAGTGGAAGCTATTTTAATTTTCTGACAACTCCCTTGCTGCACAGTACAACAGGCCAAGACATTCTACCTGAGATAGTGGCCAGGTACTCCCTGACATGGCAGCCTGACTCACAAAGGTGTAGCCAATATTAGCAACGTACTCGATTCATATGCTTTGCCTACTCGTCTGAGTTCATTACAACTGTTTGCTAATTTCCACTGGCGGCTCATTAAAGCAAGCAAAACCGGATAAAGTAGCACACAGCACATCTTCCCCAAAAAAGTCTCATGATGGTGTCAGCAGAAAGACGTTAAAGGTTAGACTGCCCCATCAGTCGTGAATACAGTTTGACAAGACATTGGCAGAAAATGACATTCAACATGTTTGTATCAGTTACTCAGATTCTCAAACAGTAATGAAAGTAATGCAATAGTATCTACAATAGGCCGCCAGTAACAGGGCAGGCTGTAATCCTCACATCATGCAACAAGGATATAGGGTATTTATTTAGTCTCTGCCTGCCTATGGGAAGTGCACATTATATCAACCTATTGGGAAAGGTCTCTGTAGGGTTGTATATGTCAACGATGCACCGAGAGTACAGGACAATTTAGTAATCTCCCTAGCCAGCGAGAAGACTGCATTGGAACCACAGATAGTCGCGGATTGGCTAATGATAACAAACTGGAACACACTGTCTTGAAGGAATACATGCAGACCAGGCCTTATCTGCTTTCAACTAGGTAAGCCAGTCACGAGCTTCGGAAAAGACCGCAGAGATGTGTTCCCCTTTTCCAGACTTCTAATTCTCAGTAGGTCAATAGACACACTTCTTGGCATGAGACATATTTGTGCACACAAGCCCACAATCGGAAGGAATGGTTCTGTTATTTGTTGTGCTCCTCATGCAATAATGAAAGTAATGGACAACAGAAGTCACAACAAAGAGTCAAGAGAGCCGGCAGTCCGTGGACTCTGATGTTAGGGACTTGGTGTACCAACTTCCAGAACTTGACATGGCACTGACTCAATAACCTAAACAAGCATTGGCAAAGCCAACAGGTCTCGTCTATGCACGGGCTATAGGCTTTGCCAATGTGTTTAAGCCATGTTGTACACCACCATGACTGCTGTTCAGCATGGCTAAAAGTTAGTGATGTACAGGTGAGTGTGGTGCAGTGCATAGAGATGAATGGCTAAAAGTGGAGAAGAGTGTTGTAGAATGGAGTGGCATTGAGTGTTATGTACTAGAGTGACACAGAGTGGCATACATTGGAGTGGTATACAGGGGAGTGGCATACAGTGCACTGGGGTAGTGTGCATTGGCAGAGTATAGTGGGGCAGAGTGCAGTGGCATAAAATTCAGCGGCAAACCATTCAGCGTCGTCTAAAGCAGTGGCATAAATTAGAGAGGTGCATGGTACAGTGCAGTGGTATGGAGTGAAGTGGCGCAGAGTGGACTGTTGCAGAGTAGTGTGCAGTAGAGTGCAGTGGCAAGGCTGACTTGCTGTATAGTGCAGTGGTGCATAGTAGAGTGGTGTAGAGTGGAGTGATACAAAGTGCAGTAATGTAGAGTGCAATGATACAGAGTAGAGTAGCATAGAGTGAATTGGTATAGAGTGCAGTGGTGCAGAATAGAGTTCAGTGGCAGAGAGTGCAGTGTTGCAGAGTAAAGTGTCATAGAGGGCAGTGGTGTGGAGTGGGGTAGAGTGCATTGGCATAGAGTAGAGTGGCATAGAGAGCAGTGGAGTAGAGTACAGTGATACAGAGTAGAGTGCAGTGATGAGTGCAGTTGCACAGAGTGCATTGGCATAGAGTACTGTAGTTTATAGGAGAGTAGCGTAGAGTGCATTGGCACGGATTAGAGTGGTGCAGAGTACAGTGATACAGAGTAGAGTGCAGTGGTACAGAGTGCAGTGATGAGTACAGTTGCACAGAGTGCATTGGCATAGAGTGCAGTGGTTTAGAGTAGAGTGACGTAGAGTGCAACAACATACAGTGGAGTGGCACAGGTTGGCGTAGAGTGCGGTGGTGTAGAGGAGATAGTTTCAGAGTGGAATGAAGTGGCGTAAAGTGGAGTGGTGCAGGGTAGAATGCAGTGGTATAGAGTATAGTGTAATGATGGAAAGTGGTGTAGAATGCAGTGGCATAAAGTGCAGGGGTGCAGAGTAGAGTGCATTGGCATACAGTGCAGTGGCGTAGAGTGCATTGTTGCAGAATGGCATAGAGTGGAGTTGTACAGAGTAGAGGGGAGTAGCCTAGACTATAGCGATGCAGAGTGCAGTGGCAAAGAGTTCAGCGACGTGGAGCAGAATGGCATAGAGTGCTTTACTGAATTATTCTGGTTCTTGCACCTCCGTAGTTTTAAACATGCCTTTGCAATGCCAGGAGAACAGGTATTTTATTTATGCAGTATTTTTAAAAAAGCATTGTCGAAAGAGGAATGTGCGTTATATTTTTAAGTGGATGTATAATATATTTGACTTATAATAGATACATATACGTACTCACTACATTAGACAGCAAATATTAAAATGGGATTGTGTCGATTGTAAATGAAAAAGAAAGAAAATTACTTTGTGTTTTTAATTATTATTTAGTCATATGTTTGTTTAGTTTAAGAGTGCAAATTTTGTAACTGTAATGTATTATAAAGTTAATAACCCAGAAAGAGAGTGATAGAAGAGTCTTAGTAGTAATGTGATAGCTGTTTATTACATTTTGTAATTATTTTCTGAAAGTAGGTTTGAAGTGTAAGTAGATGTTGAAGTTTGTCCCCGTAAGTGGGTGCGGGTGTGGGGAAAGTGGAACACATTCCGAGGGAACATATGCCCCCTCCCCCCCACATTGTAAAAGGGTAGGCAGATTTCAACCGATAATCTTTAAGTATTGCCCGGCGTTAGTCGCCTCTCATACCACTCGAAATTATCAAACAAAGAGGCAGGCGCTGGAGACTGGAAGGCAGGAAACAGAAGTTTATTCAGTCGGAGCAGAACACATCAAATCAGACAACAGGGTATCGTCTCGAGGTGCTCTAACCGCATCTTTGAGGCCTGGCCTCTTATACACAGGTTTATGGCTGAAACACATTCTTGTTAATATTTTGATGTATGGAAAGACATCCTCGGAATCCCCGTTTCAAGCCCGTTCCCACACACATCTACAGCAGAAGTCCCCACCCCGATCTCAGTAGGTGATGACTGTCGCGCAGCTGGACATTCCGTAGGTTCCCGGAATGTGTGTGGCTGATCGGATCTCATGGGGTGGGGGCTTTGATCAGTCGTAGATCCTTTGAAGAGGGACAGCTTCCTACTGTAGGGGGCAATAAACTGCATCAGCAGGACGAGGTGATGGCCTGGGATCGGGTCGGACAATCGGGCACAGAGGAAGGGGGTTTATCAAAGGATGTGTGATCATGAAAGGGATGGAGGAAGGTGTTAGCCGGGTATGGGATGTGGCTCCGAGGCAGGGCCGCGCTGAAGGGGTGGTTTATGGCCAAGCATGTGAGAGCGGGGGCTGTCAGTGCGTGGGGGATGCTTGCGAGGTCAGAGAGGGAGAGAGAGAGAGACGCGCTGGCTATCGGCAGTGGGCAGAGAGGCCATGGCATTCAAAATGGCTGCTACTTTCGCGCACATATGAGCCTGGAAGAGGGACAAGATGGCGCCGATAATGTTTACGCCGCAATCTAGATTTTAACAACATGAGGAATCTGACCTAGATCTAAGTGACTAACGCACACAAAATACCACAAAGTCACAGGGACAAACTTATATCAACGATTAAGAAATGCATGTTTGATGAGTTGAAATGCAATACGCACCTGAACTTCGCTTCCTCCGATGAGCTACCTTATACACTGTATACTCAGGAATTTGTTAATGTCATATGTTGTCGGAAAGTTTGTAAGCATATAACAATAAAAATTTAAAACATAATAATAATAATAATCACATGGTAGGCAGAAGGGAAGCTCCTAACTTTGAGCATTTTAATCCAATACCTTTATGGCTGAGAAATGTCTATCATGCTGCTGCCCAACTTATCAAAATCATAACGAAATTCAATAATTTTGCTTCTTCTTCGAAAGAACGTCACAGGCTACCTATACAAGCGTGCATTATTTACAAAACATAATAATTACAAAGGAAAAGTCTCCCCTTTGAGTCATCCAGCTAATTAAATCGGGCTTAAATTGATCACCCAAAATTGCCCGGTCCATAAATTAAATGTGGCAATTGAATGTCATACATGTACTACAATTTTTCAAATGGCTATTTTTTTTAGAGCGGTCGAACATCTTTATTCCACCCATATTGGCTGGCAAAGTCGTCCAGCTTTTATTCGCAAGCTGTGAATGTTTCACCTCCGCTTGCCATGGATCTTCAGAGTTGTCAATTGATTAATTTAACTTACTTCTCTTTGCCTTACAGGCAACTAATGCAAGGAAACATACTCTACACACACCATAAAGTATAACTCTACTGAGCACTAACACACATCATACTGCAAAAGTGCGTGAACATGATTTAGTGTGAGGCCGTAAAAGAAAATCGTCATATTCCTTGAGAAAGCAATAGCACCAAATCCAGGGAAATGACCACCTTCATACGGTCAGTGCTGTGAATTTCGAAGTTGTGTCAATTCCTCTAGTGAATTATGATCCAAACCCAACACTTCCCCCAGAAACTGTGTGTTTGCCATTGACACTGCACTCAATCTCAGGCCCATAGTTTAAAGCAGTCTACAGAAACACCTATTTATAAATCACAGCATAGATGTACAGGGCACAAACATTTCAGAAAACATATTTCATTTAGTTAAAATCCAAGCAAATTAATTCCAGCTGAATTACACATTGAAACCACACGTGAAGAAAATCACAAATATAACAACACAGGCAACAGACATGAGCATAACTTACAATGTCCCTACCTGTCACAATGATACACCAAATGAAAGAAACAGGAGACTTGCAAATAACTAGTGCAGGCACTTTGGTGTATACAATCATAGTGTGCAGAATGGAATTGACACACAGTCACACTTGATTAGGTATGGCCAAAATAGACAATGCAATGAAAATACCAGGGGTCACCACATGTCATCCTCATGGATTAACAGACTAATCTTGGACAAATGTGTATCCAGTCACTGATGCTGACATATGTAATGATTTAGATGCATGGGGTGCTGAAAAAAGCACATACCAAACACACTACACATCATTGGCACAGGATGGAACACTACTAAGGATGCTGGTGCCATCAAACTGTACCCTTATATAAGGGATTCAACAAATTGCCCCTGGGTAAATGCTTTATTGGTATTTCTGCGGTACAAAAGGGGGTGGTGATGGACGGAGCATCTGAATCAATCAAACACTCACACCCAGTCAAAAGATCTGGGTTTAATCCATCACCGTTCTTTAGCCCACTCTGCCACCCCAGTTCAGACATGGCTATATGCAGATCAGTCTGACCCTGTGCCTCATGGGAAAAGTCCAGCCCGAACCGCCAAGCCATGTCTTGCCTGGACCGGAAACAAGCTTCCGAGGACCGGTTTCTGGCATTTCAGCCGTCTTCAGCCCGGCTTGCTTGAATCCAGTGGCAAAGTGGGCAAGGGACTCACGTCTGAGCATACCCTAACACACTTATGGCGGCCAAAAGCGGAACAAAAGGGGGTGGTGATGGGCGGAGCATCTGAATCAATCAAACACTCACACCCAGTCAAAAGATCTGGGTTTAATCGATCACCGTTCTTTAGCACACTCTGCCACCCCAGTTCAGACATGGCTATATGCAGATCAGTCTGACCCTGTGCCTCATGGGAACAGTCCAGCCCGAACTGCCAAGCCATGTCTTCCCTGGTCCGGAAACAAGCTTCTGAGGACCGGTTTCTGGCATTCCAGCCGTCTTCAGCCCGGCTTGCTTGAATCCAGTGGCAAAGTGGGCAAGGGACTCACGTCTGAGCATACCCTGCCACACTTATGGCGGCCAAAAGCCATACAAAAGAGGGTGGTGATGGACAGAGGCATCTGAATCAATCAAACACTCACACCCAGTCAAAAGATCTGGGTTTAATCCATCACCGTTCTTTAGCCCACTCTGCAACCCCAGTTCAGACATGGCTATATGCAGATCAGTCTGACCCTGTGCTTCATGGGAACAGTCCACCCCGAACCGCCAAGCCATGTCTTCCCTGGACCGGAAACAAGCTTCCGAGGACCGGTTTCTGGCATTCCAGCCGTCTTCAGCCTGGCTTGCTTGAATCCAGTGGCAAAGTGGGCAAGGGACTCACGTCTGAGCATACCCTGCCACACTTATGGCGGCCAAAGCGGTACAAAGGGGGTGGTGATAGACGGAGCATCTCAATCAATCAAACACTCACACCCAGTCAAAAGATCTGGGTTTAATTCATCACCGTTCTTTAGCCCACTCTGCCACCCCAGTTCAGACATGGCTATATGCAGATCAGTCTGACCCTGTGCCTCATGGGAACAGTCCAGCCCGAACCGCCAAGCCATGTCTTCCCTGGACCGGAAACAAGCTTCCGAGGACCGGTTTCTGGCATTCCAGCTGTCTTCAGCCCGGCTTGCTTGAATCCAGTGGCAAAGTGGGCAAGGGACTCACGTCTGAGCATACCCTGCCACACTTATGCCGGCCAAAAGCGGTACAAAAGGGAGTGGTGATGGACGGAGCATCTGAAAGGGCCAGACTGATTTGCATATAGCCATGTCTGAACTGGGGTGGCTAAAGAACGGTGATGGATTAAACCCAGATCTTTTGACTGGGCGTGAGTGTTTGATTGATTCAAATGCTCCGTCCATCACCACCCCCTTTTGTACCGCTTATTGGTATTTCTTGGCATCACCCTCCGTTCACAGTCAACCCCCAAGATGGATATGCACTGATTATTGGTAGAGCATAAATGTCCCAAAGGCTGTTATATCCTTTACAATGTTTCAGGTTTGCTCTGCATCTTTAAGTAGTTTACATGCGGAATTAGCCTGCTCTTGCCAGTGGATTGTGGAGGCTGCAACGCTTCCATTGTTGTGACTCTGTGTATGACTTTGCCTCAGCCTACCGGGCTCCACCAATGTCTCTAGTCTCTGCTATGCTGGGAAAGTGGGTCTGCGCAGGCAAAATTAAGGGGAGACAGTACTTGGTTGGCTGAGGCCAGGTAGAACTTCTTTTATTGATCTTCTATGGGCTCAAAAGCAAGTCCATCACCGAAACAAAGCAAAAAGCCTATTACAAATGCAGCGGTAATCAAGTTGGAGGTAGAAATAACTGCGGAATGAGGTTTTGATGTAGTGTCAAGCCTTTTGAAGCTGCTGTGGGTCTTGTTTGATAACCGAGACTGCAGTTGTGAGTCTTCTCAGAACCCTGTCTCCAAGGTGCTTTGGCCTTGACTGTCCTTTGTAGTTCAATGGGGCCTCACCGACCACTTTATGCTATCCTCTATGGATAAATTCAGGAAACAAGTAATCCCACTTTGGGGCACAATGCCAGTGAAACCAAGGTCAGAACACCTCCCCACATCGCCTTGCAGTTCAAACCCTTCCTTAGACCACAGTGTGTCAACTTTTTCGCACCCAACACCTCATAGCCCTCCTCTTTTCTTCTTTCCCTTGATGCAGGGGTGCCTCGTTCCCTTAAGGTGTTTTTAAGGCAGGTATACATTGCTGTCTGATAGGATCTCTCAAACCTCCATCTTAACCACTCACACACCAGAGATTCAAAATGGGTATGCTGGCTGCTGTAGTCAAGCAAAGCACATATGCTCCCTTCTCCACCAATTAACATATAAAGTCTAAGCATACTTGCCATCAGCGACACTACATGGATGGGGCAAAGGGACCGGTTTTAGGGAACTTGCAGAAAATGTAAAATAGGAGGGACCAGCAGGCAACTTTCCCTGTTCAAGCAACATGTAAACAGGTTTGTCCTGTAGATATAAACAGTTGTTTCCACCACTGTCAGTCCTTCACAGCCTAGTGAACGAATGGTAATCATGCTAAAAAAATACAGGGTGCACATGGTGTGCCATTCCAGAACACAGAGTCCAGTTCTGAGACTCAAACCATTTCCATGCAGTGCATCAGTCTACATGCATGATTGATGTTTGAGGTGAGGCCACAAACAATCGAAAATAACCAGAGACGCACTATGGGGAACTCAAGACCTCCAACCAGAGCTGAATTTAACTCCAAGGATTGCAGGTATGGGTCACTGGCACTTATTTGTCGGGACCAACACTTATTCTCCTGCATCAGATATTTTCTGAGTGAATAGAGGAAAAAACACACCGTTTAGAAAGATGAAGGGAGAAAATGACAACAAAACAGTCCGAAAGGAAGAAAGGATGAACCTGCAGGAGTGCAATAATGGGATGAGGAGGGTCTGGTAGTGGATGAAAGAGGCATGAGCTGGATTTAAGTCTACCAGCCTCGGTATTCGTCGTACTGATATTTAAATGCATTGGCCATAGGCTTCTGAGCAGAGTTTAGGGCACTGGAATTCTCTCTTTTAGAAATTAAGCACTGCCTTCATCAAGCACAAAGATAAAAATGTCTGGAACTTACCTCAATATTAGAGAATTCAGGGTATTGGGTTGGAAAACCGTAAGAAAAGCCCATCTGGATGCCTGTGCTATAACAGTGCCTTGCACTACTGATGAAAGTCCAATCCCTATAAGCAGAGTGTCCTTAGAACTACTTTTGTTCACCCCCTAAAAGCTGTCAGACACTTGAGAGGTTGCAATACGTCTAGACATACACTTGGAACTAAAAAGGTAAGGCCTTAACCTTGAGAGGACCTACACTCTGGCAAAACACTCCTGCTCAAAAGCAACTGATTTCTACTTTCTGGACATGAACCTTTAGCTTATGAAGAAACCGGATGCTCCCCGCCCTTCTCAATAAGTTGAGTGAGAATGAACTGAACTCCCTTGTTGAAAACATCAGCATGCACGATGAAGGTTTGAGAGTAATCAGGGGGCTTCATAACAAGTGCATATCACAGTGCAGCTTTCAAGCCGTTGAAGTCCTTCTGACACTTCACAGTCCAGATCACTTTCCAGAGCTGCTTCCTGGGATTAGAGCTGTCAAAAGGGTTACTGTGGTCCCACTGTTAGCCAGAAGTTACAAAAGTATTTAGTGAGGGCTAAGAAAGCCCTCACCTGGGTCTGAGTGATAGTAACCTCGAAAGTGAATGCTGCCTATACTATTGCCTCCAAGGGGTTTATCTGCCATTCCCCACCTGGTGTCCAAGATACACCACATTTGCCTTTGCATTTGAGAGATATTAAAAATCACATTGTCTGGGGCGTGGCTTAGACACTGAGACAAGATGGCAGCGGACCTCTAAGGTCCGTCTTTTCAAAGAGCTTACAAATCGATTTTCGGCCATTTCGAGACCATGCTCAGCGCTCCCAAAGCTGGTCCCATACATCGCATTTCTGTGGCATACTAATGACCTAAGAGGAAATTCTACACACCCGTCTTCATCTAATTTAGCCTCGCAGACGATTTCCCTCACACGCGAGCAGCTGACATTTTGTCAGCGTGCCGCTCTGATTATATTTTCTCTGGTTCCTTATGCGGCCAACAATGCTTGGATGAGCCTTCTTTTTTTCTTCACCTTTATTCTTGCATCTTTGGAGCGATTATGCTATGGTTCATTCCTGAAATAATGACTTTCCTCAACAAGTCCTTCTCTTTCAAGGACCCGTTCTAATGTTGCTTCGTTACCAGTTTACTTCAAGTCTTTAAGCCCAACTATCCTAATATATATATTCCTTTATATTATTAGTGGGCTTTAATGGCATAATGGCAATATTGGGCTAGCTACACTTGCTTCTTCTGGCACTAAATCCAAAAGAGCCAAAAATGACCCCCCCTCTCCAATCCAGTCATCTCCTAACCCCGTCCCATATACAATTTTAGATGAACTACATGCACTTAAACCGTTTATGAATACCACCAATGAAAAACTGCAACAGATTGAAGACTGAAGGACCAACATGGAAGGTAAAATCTTTGAAATGGAACAACTTGTGGACTAACTTCAAGACATGGCCACTAAAGTACCCTTGCTGGAACAAGAAATTCTAAGCTCAAGCTTCATACAGAAGAACTCGAAAATTGCAACAGAGCTCTGATCTTCTTTCCTTCTGAAAGACATTTTTGCTTGACCATCACAACCTTCAATCCTCGGCTCCTCTTAATATCCAGTGGGCACATCGTCTTGGTAATCCTCAACCTCAATCTACCAGACCACCTGGTATAATATTGCTCTTCTTACAATTCACCAACCTGATGCGTGTATTAAAAAGTGCCAGAGAGAATCGTCTTCTTGTTTAAGACAAAAATAGAAAGAAACACCCTGCCAAAATAAGTATCAAATGGTCCTCTAAGGGATCCAGTTCTGTTAAAAATGGAGCAATATTACCGCTCCCGGTTCCACGTCACCACTGAACGGGAAGGTATGGATCAAAGCACCCGCGGTCTGGAAGCGCTCTAATCTCTACCCTACCCAGGTAAGCCAGGCGCTGACTTGCTTCCCCTGCGCTCCCGTGTTTTCTGAGCGTCACCCTGACGCTTCTCACTGACCTCGCCTTTCCCTCACAGGGTTTCGCCCATCACCCGAACTGGCCTATTGGGGTACAAGGGATATCAATTCAAGCCCCCCCCCCCTCCTGTTACCTGCTGAAATCCAGACGCTGCTATTCTATTATGGCCTCCATCCGGTCAGTATTTAAAAATAAAAAATAAAAAATAAAAAAAAATCTCTCGACAAACTGTTATGCGTCTATCTAGAAAGGGAATGTGCCGAACATTTATTACAGCAGATTTAGGTTTATCTACCCGACTGTCTTATTCAGTTGAATCCATAACCTGGAATTTAGCGCCCCAGACCCCTAATGTATCTGATCATTTTATGCAGGGACCTGTAATTTTTGACATTCACCTAAAAGAAGAGAAAGCGGCGAACCCCTGTTACCATACCTTATTGACTAGACGTGGCTCACATTGTTGGAGGACCATAAGGTGAACATATTTACAACCTTTGATAAACTGTAAAGAACTCAGACTAACCCTCAGACTAATGTATGTAACATCCCAATGCAGGGATTTGTGTCCTTGGTATCCTCTGAAAGGAAGTGAGAGTCGCTAACCCCTCCTCATGACCCTCGCCTGATGATTAGACGTGGCCCGTATTATCCGACTACCACCAGGTGAGCACATTTATGTATCCTTATGCACTCCTAAGCTTCTAAATCAGCTTTTAAACTTTAGCCATATCTTGCATCTAAGACTGTATTTTGTCTTACCTACGAGACCTTCAACCTAGGAATACAAAGTGTCCCACACGACTGACCGCTCAGTAATTAAATAAATGGAAAGGGGCGACCATTCGGTCCCCCCGAACGTATGGCGGAGTACCACGATCCCCCCGGGAAGCCATCTTGGGCGGGAAGCGAGTCTCGGCTGGTATGCCCGAAGCGGCGTAGCCGGGGCGCGCTTTTTCCCGCCCTGGAGTGGGCTGGCCTAGACACTGACGCGGCCGGCCACGCCCTTTGAGGCAGGCAGGGGCGGGTTTACGCCCGCCCTGAAGACGGATAAAAGGAGCAACAAGCCAAGAAAGCATCCTCTTGTTCCTGTGCTCTGAAGCTGCACCTCCTCGCTACACGTGAGCTCGAGACGGAACGAAGAGCCAATTTTGAGCGTGGTAATCTTTCTTTTTTGTCTGTCTAAGAATGCCTAAGAAAGTCGGAAAGCGAGTTACTACCGACCAGATGCTCCGTATGCTCATGAAAGAGGTAACTGATCTAAAGAAGCAGATGGCGGCTAGAGACGGGGAAGGGGGACCGAAACGACCTTTGGCAGGAGCCGCTCCGGGAGGGAAGGGCAAGAGGCCCAGACGGGGGGCAGCTGAGGGAGACATCCCGGTTCCCGATACCCCACTCGAAGGGCCAACTCCGGTGCCGACAGAGGGGAATCCGATTCCCGTGGTGGTCACCCCCGTGTCCGGGGAGGATATGCCGCCCGAGTTGGCAGCACAATTGGCAGCGTGGTTGGGGAAAAATGGCGAGGGCGCCACGGTTGACGACGCACGGGTGTTGATGAAGCAACTGCGTGAAAATAGGGAGGTGGCGAAGGCACCATTGCCAGTTATCACGCCGTCTCCGGCGGGTGGAAAATCGACAGGAGCAGGTCCAGCGGCAGACGCAGCTTCCGGTTCAGGTAAGCGGCCATTGCCGATTGCGAGGGATGAGTCTGCACCCTCACGAAGGGAAAAGTTGGGTCAGCATGTCCCTCTCGCTATTAAGGAAAAGATGTGGGCTGATGAGTATGTAAACATTTTCTCGTTGCTTACAGATCATTATGAGATGGAGCATGTTAAGAGCCAAAAGGAGCTCATGCATCCGAGTGTTTGGCGCGCAAAGATGGCCGCCTTTAAGGTTGACGAAAACATTGGCACTTGGGGCAGGGCATGGGGAATTTTTACCTCCATCATGGGTGAACGTAGGCCCGAGTTGCTGTCCGAATTACCTATTTACCAGTCACGGATCATGGAATATTCTGTATCATATGGGGGCAATCAGTGGTTCTGTTACGATAATATTTTTAGAAAAGCGAAAGAACACGACAAGAACTTGACTTGGGATTGTTACGATTCTGTTTCGTGGTCAAAAATGGAGAGTACTGGTATGTTGAAGTTACCATTGGTAGGGAGTAGCGGGGGTGAGTCCTCACGCCAATATGTTGGGACACCCTTTCGATCAGGTACAGGTAACGACCACCACTCGAGGCCGAACGGCAGCACAGGTAAAAAGGGGATTTGTTGGAACTTTAACAGGGGTAAATGTACGAGGCCCCAGGGGTGTGCAAATTTAGACACGAATGTGGAGGGTGTGGGCAGTCATCCCATCCTGAGTCCATGTGCAGAGCCAAAACGGGTGATAACGGTGGTAGAGGAGGCACCAAACAGGTCTGAAATAGTCCGAGGGGTGCCTTTACCTACTCCGATTGATACCATGGCAATGATTCCTTGGCTCAGCGAATACCCGGATCATGCTTCCGCAGGGGTGTTGCGGAACGGGTTTTCATATGGTTTCCGCATCCCAGTGGGGGAGTTTCAGGGTTTAGCAAAATGTAAAAACCAAATGTCGGTCCTGCAACATACGACCGTGGTACAGGAAAAGATTGGGAAGGAGGTTACTCGAGGTCGAGTCGCCGGTCCATTTGATGAGCCACCGTGTGCTAACTTTGTTTGTTCTCCTTTGGGGGTGGTCCCGAAGAAGGACCCGGGTGAGTTCCGACTGATACATAATTTATCAGCCCCACGTGGTCTTTCTGTGAATGATGCGATAGACCCGGAAGTGTGTTCGGTGCGGTACGCATCTTTCGATGAGGCCGTCGCCATGTTGAATCGCCTAGGGCCCGGGGCGCTGATGGCGAAGTCAGATATTGAGTCAGCGTTCCGGTTGCTCCCGGTACACCCAGACGATCAGCGTCTCCTTGGTTTCATGTTTCAGGGTCACTATTACATGGATAGATGTATGCCGATGGGATACTCTATATCTTGTGCCTATTTTGAAAAGTTCAGTTGTTTTCTGCAATGGGTCTTCACAAAGAGGACGGGTTTTCAACATGTCATGCATTATCTCGATGACTTTTTGTTTCTGGGGGCGGCCGGGGATCCGGAATGTGGACAGGCTTTGAATGAATTTTGTGTCTTAATGAAGCATTTTGGTGTGCCACTGGCACCAGGTAAGACTGTGGGTCCCTCGACCTGCCTCGAGTTCCTGGGGATCGAGCTCGATTCAGGGGAAGGTTGTTTTCGATTACCAAGGGAAAAGGTGTTAAGATTCAGGGCTTCCCTGAAAACGTGTATTAGTGAGTCTAAAGTCAGACTGCATCAATTACAACAATTGGTGGGCCAGCTGAATTTTGCCCTGAGAGTAATGCCGATGGCCCGCCCCTTTTCCCGCTCGATCGCTCAAGCCATGGTCGGACTGAAGGAGGGTCATCATCGCACGAGGCTATCGGCAGAGGTTCGCCAGGACATGCGCATTTGGTTGGCATTTCTGGCGGAGTTCAATGGTCGAATTGTCTGGAATAAACCGGCGGTGTCCTCCGAAGAGCTGGGGCTGTGGACAGATTCGGCTGGGAGCATTGGTTTTGGTGCCATATTCGGCACACAATGGTCGGCTCAAAAATGGCCGTTATGGTGGCATGAGTGTGGGCTGACAAGTAACATTGCCTTTCTTGAACTTTTTCCCATTCTGGTGGCCCTAAAAACTTGGCCTGAGGGATTCAGAGATCACTCTGTGGTGTTTTGGTCTGATAACATGACCGTGGTTGAGTGTATCAATAGCCAGGCAGCACGATGCAGATGGATTCTGAGATTGCTCAAAGAAATTGTGTTATTGTGTATGCAATTGAACGTGCTATTTAGGGCAAGACATGTGCCGGGGGTAATGAATCAAGCGGCTGATGCGCTTTCTCGTTTTCGTATGCAGGCCTTCTGGGGTTTTCTGCCCACAGCGGACCCGGTGGCGGCACCCTTTCCCGAAGCTCTCTGGTCTCTCGGTGCCCCGAACTACAGAACCTCGTGGGAGAGAGTTTAGCACCCAGGACAAGGAAGGCATACGAAGGGGCGTTCCGAGCCTATTGGGCCTTTTTGGGGACTGCTAGGGGAGAGCTTTGGGGCCAGGAAGAGCTAGTAGTAAAATTTCTGCTGTCTTTACATCAGGCAGGCAAATCAGTGGCTACGGCCCAGAGGCATCGGGCCGCCATTTCCTTCATGGCAAGGGCTCATGGGATCCAGGACCCGACTGCGTCTTTTGTTGTGCAAAAAGCGCTACGTGGGTGGCAACGCCTTGAGGGTCGCAGAGTAGATGAGAGGCGCCCGATAGGTTTAGATAGGTTGGCTCTTTTGTTATCTGTACTTCCCGCAACATGTTCATCCCGGTACGAAACAAGGTTATTCCGAGCCGCTTTTGTGCTAGCATTCCATGGGGCTATGCGGGTAAGCGAACTAGTGGCAAAGAACAAGCAGGATACCATGGGGGGACTGTGCCGAGAGCACGTTCAGGTCAGGGGGGAGACAATGACTGTCTCGTTTGTCAGGTCCAAGACCGATCAGGGTGCGATTGGGGACTGCATAATCATACGAAGGATTCCCGGGTCTCCCATGTGCCCTGTGGTTTGCGTGGAGGAATATTTAGCACAAAGGGTGGCATCATGGGGGGGGACCTTGTTGAGACACGCTGACGCCACCCCACTGACGAGGTTTCAGTTTCAGCGGGTGCTTGCGATGTCAATTTCGGCCGCGGGCTTGAACCCCGGCGAGTTTGGGACCCATTCCTTTCGGATAGGGGCTGCTACAGAGGCTACAGCCAGGGGTCTGAATGTTGAACAAGTAAAACGTGTGGGGCGTTGGTCCTCGAACTGTTATAAGAGGTATGTGCGGTTGCACATGTTGTGAAGCTGTAATGATGTACTCACGCTTCTTGTTTTTGTTTGGTTTTCAGTTGCGCAAGCCTACGAGGCGGGGCGGACTGTGCAGTCGACCCGACACCGGGGGGCCAGCGGTCAGACATCACCGGCTGTGAAAAAGGAGGTGTGGGTCGTGGGCCACTCATACGTGAGGCGTGCCGCGGACGTATTCAAAGCAGGTGACATGATTCACGTGGCTGGGGAATACGGGTACAGTGTGTCCTTCTACGGAAAGGGCGGGCTCTGTATTGACCAGTTTCGATCATTTTTTGAGGGTTTGTTAGGGCGGACGAGGTCACCGCCGTCTGTAGTCATAGTACATCTTGGGGGCAATGATTTGGTGACCACTGGTAGACGACTTCTTCTTGAGGCAATGCTTTCCACAGTAAGTTGGTTGGCAAGAAGAGTTCCAGGGTGCACAATTGCATGGTCCCATATGATCCCACGGAAAGTGTGGCGGGGGGCTATTTCGGTTTCTGCTCTGAATCATTCAGTAAGGAAAATTAATAATAAAATGAGTAGATTGTTCCGTTCAAGTACACTGCATTCTATTTCGCATGGTTGTATTACAGGGGACAGTATGTATTTGGGGGATGGTGTTCATTTGTCCCGGATGGGGAACGAATTACTCATAGGAGACCTGATAGCTTGGCTAAAGACTTTATGACATGACCTTTAGGCAGGAGTGTTGTGGGGGGTCCGGATAGCCGGTCAACTATCCGGCCTGTGGCGGTAAGGTCATGATCGGTGAGCAGTAATTGGAAGATCCCTATGGGTGGGCGTCACCCATTACGGATGGGAGCGCTCGAGGGAGGTGGCCATTGGCCCCTCAACGGGGAGGCGGTCCCTTCTAAGGATGGGCCGCCGAAAGGAAAGGAAAGGCGGTCAAGGCCCCTTCCTGGGTAGGAGGGGCTACAGCCCCCTCCTGGGGAATTTCCCGGGGCCTGGACATCTGCGACGGCAGATGTGGTAAGTTGTGTGGGGTTTGGGAGGGGGTCTACGCTACCTTCTAGATACCTCACACGAGTCCTCGGACGACCTTTAAATGGCGTCGAGTTTATTGGGGCCCCCGTCAAGTCAAGGGAAATTGGTAAATGCACTTGAGGTACACCTCTGTGCGGTCGCCCCTCACAAGTGAGGGGGATATGTCTGGTTTAGGGATCTTGACACCGGTTACGACCTTGCCGTTGGCCCTTAAACGTTAGGATGTACAATTTCAAGTTAAACGTTTTGTAGGATGTTAGTTCGGCTAGGAGAACCTTTGTATTAGAGAATATGTTAAGGTTAGCCAAACATCGCAATGTGGAAATGAAATTGTACATTAATATGAAACTGTTATTTTAATGTTTTAATTTTGTTTCATATTTTAATAAATACGGCCGGGAGGGTCACTCCCTCCCGTCTTCCAAAAGTTCAGAACCGTTTCCGGTTTCCCATTCTTGGGGATTGTGTTGAGAGGGGGTGGCGGGTATCTCAGCCATATGGAAAGGGGCGACCATTCGGTCCCCCCGAACGTATGGCGGAGTACCACGATCCCCCCGGGAAGCCATCTTGGGCGGGAAGCGAGTCTCGGCTGGTATGCCCGAAGCGGCGTAGCCGGGGCGCGCTTTTTCCCGCCCTGGAGTGGGCTGGCCTAGACACTGACGCGGCCGGCCACGCCCTTTGAGGCAGGCAGGGGCGGGTTTACGCCCGCCCTGAAGACGGATAAAAGGAGCAACAAGCCAAGAAAGCATCCTCTTGTTCCTGTGCTCTGAAGCTGCACCTCCTCGCTACACGTGAGCTCGAGACGGAACGAAGAGCCAATTTTGACCCACCCACCAGCCCCTGAGGACAGCAAGTGGTTTTGAATAAAGTTTGATGTGGTAACACTAGTTTTTTGCAGGTTGTGATGACTATCGTGATAACTTTGAATATGCAATAAAGAACGGTCGAATTATAATATGTTTTGCAAATAAAGTAATTATGCACTAGTGTTGATCAGTAATCATGCCTTTAATAAAGTTGTAATTGTTACTGTCTTTTAGTAATTTAGTCATTTAGTAATTTAGTTAGAATTGTCGTATTTATTTTGGTCGGGCGGTAAGGTCATGATCGGTGAGCAGTAATTGGAAGATCCCTATGGGTGGGCGTCACCCATTACGGATGGGAGCGCTCGAGGGAGGTGGCCATTGGCCCCTCAACGGGGAGGCGGTCCCTTCTAAGGATGGGCCGCCGAAAGGAAAGGAAAGGCGGTCAAGGCCCCTTCCTGGGTAGGAGGGGCTACAGCCCCCTCCTGGGGAATTTCCCGGGGCCTGGACATCTGCGACGGCAGATGTGGTAAGTTGTGTGGGGTTTGGGAGGGGGTCTACGCTACCTTCTAGATACCTCACACGAGTCCTCGGACGACCTTTAAATGGCGTCGAGTTTATTGGGGCCCCCGTCAAGTCTAGGGAAATTGGTAAATGCACTTGAGGTACACCTCGGTGCGGTCGCCCCTCACAAGTGAGGGGGATATGTCTGGTTTAGGGATCTTGACACCGGTTACGACCTTGCCGTTGGCCCTTAAACGTTAGGATGTACAATTTCAAGTTAAACGTTTTGTAGGATGTTAGTTCGGCTAGGAGAACCTTTGTATTAGAGAATATGTTAAGGTTAGCCAAACATCGCAATGTGGAAATGAAATTGTACATTAATATGAAACTGTTATTTTAATGTTTTAATTTTGTTTCATATTTTAATAAATACGGCCGGGAGGGTCACTCCCTCCCGTCTTCCAAAAGTTCAGAACCGTTTCCGGTTTCCCATTCTTGGGGATTGTGTTGAGAGGGGGTGGCGGGTATCTCAGCCATATAAAACTCAGCTATCTTGACAATCCTACTGAGATGGTTGATCAACAAGACAAAACTTGAGCGTCTCTCTTCCTTATTTTGCAGTTCCCGATTGGAACACCCAATACTTTGATACATTAAACCTGAACCCTTGAAGAAGAAATCATACCCCCTTAGGATTTTTTCCATTGTGATTGGAAGGTAGGAAGCTATATACATCTTACATACTGTCAAGTCCACCTTGTCTTTATCATATAGAGGTACCTAACAGGAAGCCCAGCTATTCCACAATAATTATAAGACCCTTCCTCTTTTGGACCCCTACAGGATTACCCCTTACCATCTGAACCCCTGGTAACTTGGTCCTGGGGGACTAAGCTCCCTTGATGCTGCCACCCCCGAGACCAAGGTAATTGGAGAAAATACCAGAGATGCGACTTTTAAGAATTTTAACAAATGTATAAATGGATGCTTAGAATGAATGATAGCTACTTATTTTGTGTCTTCACCTTGGCCCTTATCCTCTTTTGGCCTTCAGTCCCCGATTCTGGGGGGCGTAATCTTGGGAGCCGTTACCAGTATTAGAGCCAGTATATCCAAAAAATCATTATCTTCTAATAAACGCTTTACTATAATGACTAATGTATGGGACTATCATGCATATCAACATATGAATAAAAATGTATGGAAAGTGCGTTGAACCATATAATACAAGATGTTTTTTTTTTTAATTTCAGCTTGTGTGTTCCCCTCCCTGGCTACATCTGTGTGCCCTGACGAAGGTGCTATACACCGAAAAGCGCGTCGGCGTTACCACCCAGAACGGCAACAATATACCAACTCATTTGCCGTTTTATTTCTGCACCCCTGTTTATGCAACTATGAGTTCATCTATTTTGTTGCAGACCCTGTGAAGTTTATTTGCCTCAATGATCTGAATGTGTGTGAGCTTGAATGAACCCTTAAAAGTGTGAGTGACTGTTGAGCCCCCGTTTGCTGCCCCGGAGTGTTTGAAACACTGAACTGTATGAGGATGTTCTCTCCCCTATCTGATATGAAATATCACACTGATTGTTTTTATAGAACACTAAACAAATTATCTCTGAATACTCTTTTATAAATATGTGCCTGAAAATTAATAAAAATATATATTTTCCATAAAAAAGATGGTCTGAAATTACTGGCTTTGATGCTTGGTAATATTGCTCCATTTTGAACAGAACTGGATCCCTTAGAGGACCATTTGATACTTATTTTGGCAGGGTGTTTCTTTCTATTTTTGTCTTGATCCCCCTCCTTCCTGCCTATATCCTGTATCACCTTGGGGAACCCCCTTCTATTGAATATCGTCTTCTTGTTAAGTCTGGTCATAACATCTTTATCGCACAGGATCTTTCTAATGCAACCAACGCTAGTTGTAAGGAATTCCTAGCTCTCCATCCTCAATTGAAATCTCTAAACATCTATTATGGCATACTTCACCCGTGTCTCTTCAAAATTACTTATGAAGGTGTCTCTCGTTCATTTGATGATCCATCTAAAATAAAACTGTTTCTGCAATCCATCAACAAGTCACCAATGTAAATAAATGCACAATGCCCTTAAATTATTAATTGTTCCTGGTTGTAATCTCTAAATTTGCTCTTCAAATACGGGTTATGTGGCCTGAATCTCTCTATCTCATCTCTATCTCTTTTCTCTTTGTTGTTGCTCTTGCCTTTGGATGCTGACATGCCTGGTTATCACTTGGTCCTTTTACTACTTCAGATCTGGCTTTATGTCCTTGATCTGTCCTTTTTTTTCTATCTACTAAATTCTTTTCTATACCCTTTTTTCTATTCTCTCCCTCTCTCTAGAATTGCATGAGTATCTATTTGTTTATATCTTTATGTTTTAGGTAATTCCTCCATGTTACCCAATTCTTGATGAACGGTGTTGTTTTGTTTCCACTGTTGTTTATGCAGTGTGTCACCATTGTTCCTGTACCCCTGCTTTTAATCATCAACATGTTTAATGTTGTGTCGTGGAATGTACGTGGTCTGGGGCATCCTGTTAAGCGCCAACAGGTACTTTCCCATTTATCGAAATTTAATTGTCAGATTGCTTTCCTGCAAGAAACTCATTGTAACAATGTTTTTTTTGTCCTCATACTCCATTAAATCTTAATAGAGCTAGCTTGTCCCCCCTATCTGATGGGACCAGCAAGAGAGCTCCGATCTTAATGGTTTGTACTTTACACAGAACCTTAGTCTGTTCTCTTCTTCTATCTGTAAGCCCAAGACCCTAAATTGATTTTTATTTTCCAAAATATACTGCTAGCCTTCAAAGAAGAAAGCTTGAGAAAAATTCAGTCAAAATGTAATTTATTTATAAGGGCTTCTAAAGGGACTAGAATTTTTCTTGGAAGAAACTTAAGAGAAGGAAGAATAAGGGAGGGCTAAGCGTGCTGGATATAATTATTTATGCATGGGTCTTCTTAAGGAAGGCTGGTAAGAAGCTGATGAATGAGCCCAATCTTTCAGACATAGGAATAATGTTCAGGAAAATGCTGCAGGACACAAAAGAGTTGTAACAATGTTGGGGCACATGCATCAAGCTAATTACCGGTCGCAAAGGGGTCGATTTTGTAAATTGGCCCCTCTGTGACTGGTAATTAGCCATTTGGGATGCATCAAGCCCAAACCCAATCGCAAAATAGGTAATCGCAAAATGTGCGATTACCTATTTTGCGTATGCATTTAGGGAATCGCAATTCCGATTTCTTACATGCAATGCAAGAAGCAATATGAGATTGCGACCTAGCATTAAGGAATCGCAAATTACCACCAACTTCAAGTTGGTGGTAATCTGCAATTCCTTAGAAAAATGCTTGAAATTGAATTTTTCTAAGTGCCCTGTGACACACACAGATGCCCTTAGGGCATGTGTGTGCACCACATGTACACACATGCCAGTTTTGGGGGTGAATCAGAGTGGCCTTTTGGCACCCTATCACCTTTGAAATTGCGTGCGGAATTTGCGATTACCTTTTTGATAATCACAAATTGCAAGTGGTTTCCCATTCATACCTATGGGCCTATAGGCACATAGGAATGAATGGGAAGGCATTCCCTATTATCGAATATCAATTTGCGATTCGCTAATAGGCAATGTGTAGGAATCGCAATTTATTTAGTTATTCCTACATGGATAGGGAATTTCCTTAAAAATCACTATTAAGGAATCACAATTCCTTACATTGATGCATGTGCCCCATTGAATCTTCAAAACTTAAACATCAATGTGTGGGCCAGGTTGTTTTTTCTCCTGCTATCTATCATAAGGGTGGTGTTGCCATCTTGTGTCATAAGTCTTTAAAACTTCAAATTTATCAATTTAATGTGACATGAGTGGATGATGGGCAATACTCAATGCTATTGTCTATAACAAAGGTCTTCAAACTTTTGTAGGTTGAGCCCCCCAGCTCAGTTTTCTTTTAGCTGTTGGGCCCCCACCACTTAACAGAAATTTATGGAATCTGATACACTACATAATTGACCGCCGCGCGCATATCCCAGGCCATATCCAGCAAATAATGTTCAACACAATAAGAGCGTTTAGTAAAGTGCAGTTTGTGAGTGGGTGTGCTGAAATGACACAGCTCAAACAACCCTTTTCCTAGATAAAATGTGCGCAAATTGTTTTTACTAGGATGCTTTGTTTTACACATGACATTGATTGATAACACCACCAACATAAATGTGACAGGGGTGCCTGTTTTTCGCCCCAGACGGTCAATCTGCGGATGGATTTTTGCTACTGCCTTCCTCAGGTTGTGCTCCACATCCAGCGGCAAATCTACAAGGAAGTGCTGCAGCGTGGCACCGCAAGCCCTTTGGCTGTAGCACTTCCGAAGCACAGGGATGCAACATATTTACAAGAATATGACGCATATCTGTGCTTCCCCCTGCGCTGGCGCACAAACTGCAGCCATGCGCTGGCGTAGGCATCCTTGCACCATGGTGCAAGGATGTCTGCGTCATGGGGAGATGGGGAGATTGGTTTAGTGCAGGTAGGGGCACCTTCCTGCACATAAACAATCACTACAGGCATTTCCCTCTTTCAATACATGCTGTAGAATGCAGCACGCATTAAAAGAGGAAAAAACGAGGAGAAATGAAAACATTTCTCCTTGTTGCGCTTCGCTAAGCCACCTCTAGGGTGGCATAGCATTCAGACGCATTTCCAAATTTACGATTCCTCATAAATCTGTAGATGTGTCTTGTTCCATGGGCGTTGCGTGGGAACACCCACAGCAATACCCATGGAACAACCCTTCAACACAAAGTGTTCAAGATCGAGGCTGCCTCCCGTGGCTCGAGTGGGCAACAGCTGAAGAATTCATTAAGGGCCGCATTGCTGTTGATGAACTCCTCTGCCAGCATGATAATAAATACCCCTGGCCACTAAGCGACCGTCCCAGCCAGGCCCACCACTGCCTGGGCGGCGGCGCAGTTCTCAGAATGCTGTTGCCGAGACCCCTCACTGAGCATCTGAGCTGGCCCAAGAGTCTGATTCAGGTGGGCGATCACAACAAAGAGAGGGGAGCCAGGTAGAAGGTGTTGCGTGAAATGCAGCTGCTCTCGAGCTGCAACTTCATTTCAAGTAGGCGCGTGCCTAACACTGGAGTTAGATAGGGACGTAAAATAAGAGGACTTGCTGGTCATATAGTTTCAATTGATCTGTGCTCCCGGCTTGCCTTCTGACCTTTTCCAAGTTCCACACACGCACACACACACGAGTCACACCCACACTTGCAGCCACAAACAGATTTGTACATAGCGGCCAGCAGTGACACACACATACACAAAACATGCATGGCACAACACCTTTCTCAGGCCGGCTGGTTTAAGGTGATTTCTCTATGCTGGCCTAAACGCTCACTTGACACTGTTTTACTAATGCCACTACAGATGATCTTCATCTTCCACATAATTGCCCACTGGCTTAAGGCTGCTGGCCGTGCCTGCTGTGACCAAGTGTGTGCCTCACAGGGCCTTAGGCTGCCTTGCCCAAAAGCCTGGGGTGATTGCTGAAGTCTGCCGCCCTACTTTTCATTTCACCTTGGGCCTGCCAACAGCAAATATCTTTTTACTCTGGCGATGATAGGCAATTAAATCCAGCGCTCACAAGAGGCTGGTGGGTGTCTCTTGAAGGTGGTGCCCATGTTTGTGAGGCGGCTGATAGCTGGACGTAAGCCTGTGGTACATGAATGCTAACTAAACTGATTTAAACTGCATCAAAACTATACAATTTAATGGAGAATGCAGGAGTTTATTCTGTACATTAACTAATTCATGCTGGGCATGCTCAGGTTGAACGGGCCATTCCTTGAAGCACTTGGAAACAACTGTATTAAGTGTTGAGAGAGACATGTTTATAACATTATAAACACTACAGTGCCCTAGCTGAAGTTATGCCTAAGACTTCTCTGCGCCTCACCCTGGGGCATAATGCATTTCTAGTGCTTGGCAGCAGTTTTAAGATTTTCTTGTTGCACAAATTTAATTTAATTTAATGTTTTCCTAGTCTTCATGGCTTGGTTTTGTTCGCAAGAAAGTGTCACTCATACGTGTTGAAATGTCAATAATAATTACCCTGAAATTATGAAAATGTTACACATAGAAATCTGAAACCTTGGGTTAATTCATAGAGCTGAAATGCTTCAGCTGCAGCGAGAGGCAGGATGTCTCCTCTACTATAATATCAATGAGGAACAGGCCTTGTTGTTCCTTGGTTTTAGCAGAGGAGACTTCCTGCCTCCTCACTGCAGCTGAAGCATTTCAGCTCCACAAATTAACCCCCTCCTGGGACGGTTAACATCACAAAGCATGGGCACTGCGTGCCCTGTCGATTTCCCTCCCTCCTCTCTCCTCCCTCCTCTCTCCAGCCATGCCAGAGTTCTCTAAGAGGCAGGGAACAAAAGTAAAATTAGAGAGGAGTGGTGGGTTAGATTAGGATGGTGTTGCACCCCCCCACCCACTCCCCCTTCCCCCACGGGGGCACGCCCCACAGTTTGAAGAACTCTGGTCTATAATAAACAGGTCACCTTTTTCAATATTTATGGACCGGTTAAGTCTGATCCGGATTTTTGGCATAATATTAAACTTAAATTGTCGTCCATTACTAACCCTAATATTATCATTGCTGGGGATTTCAATAATTGGCTAGACCCTTTTTTTTTACTGAAAATCAAATAGTAATTTCAAACCAGATAAATCGCAAAAAACATTTCAGTCTGCTATTGCCTCTCATCCACACTACGATGCATGGAAAACTAGTAACCCTGATTGTTAGACTTGGCCTCTTTGCCGTGTTTCCCCTGTCTTTTTGCTTTCTGACCTCCCGGTTTTGACTCTGTTTTTGCTGGTTTAGTGTCTCTGTGCCTCTATAGCCCAAGATTAACACCATTCTGGCTTGGGAGCCCCTCAGGACCCAGACAGAGGTGAGAGCCTTTTTAGGTCTCAAAAGTTACTACAGGAGATTTGTTAATGGCTATGGCACCATTGTTGTCCCCTTAACACAGCTGAAGCATCCCAAGAATGTGATCTGGACTGAGTCTTGTTATGATATTTGTCTTATGTCCAATTGCACTTTCATTTCCAAGTATCCTAACTTAAAATTGTCCTGACACGGTTCACTATTCACAGATGGTTCCAATTTCTATCAAGCTTTTCTTGCCTCCCCTATCTGGTACAACAGATTTATTAAGTTTGCCATAAATCATTCTAGTTCAAACACTGGAAAGAGAAGGATATTCTATATGTTCACCAAATATTATCCCAAAACTCTGTCATACCCTTTAATACATTACATTTTTCTTGCTTACCCCAATACTCCCTAACTATCACAAGAACTTCAATTGTTTTTATTACCAAGAATGTTCCTGCTGCTGCTATTTCATTTACTTCTCTGACTCCTTTGCATAATACCCCCCTGACTTTAACCCAAAAGCCTCTTTCATATACAAGCTTTTGTCTATTTCTATCCCTAAAAGAATGAAATCCTCAATTGAAACTGCTTAGGAGCAAGACCTCTCGATGTCCCTTTCGACTCAACAATGGAATCAATTATGGCAATAAATCTTCACCACCTCCAGAGCTGCCAATATCACTCAATCCCTATTTTTCTTATACAATAAAGTGGTTCGTAGACTTCTCTTTATTCATAAAATGAATCCCTCAATTTTTCCTCTTTTCTGGTCATGTCTTTCCTCTGATGGTACACTACTCCACTTAATATGTTATTGTCCTAATATTTTTATATTTTGGAAATCTATTTGGTGTAAATGCTCTAAGAAATGTAAATGTTGTATTCCATTATCAATTCAAAATGTTTTTCTTGGATCCATGTCTGTTGATTTTCATGACACCCCCTCGAAGTTTAGATTATTTGATCTTTTTATTGCTCTTGTATTTAAAGTTATTCTTAGCTGCTGGAAAGATCATTCTAAAGTATGTATGTTATCATGGTGGATTCTTATTTGTGATGAACACAGAATTTATATTGTTTCCGCAACAAGGTTATCTCAAAAAATCAAATCTGATTTACTCTGGTTACCCTTTACTTCTTTCTTATCTTCACACTCATCTTTACACTAATCAGTATTTGACTATTCTTTTCCCCTCCGCTCCCCTCTCCTCTTCTGTTCCTCTCATTCCTCCTCTGTTTTTTCTTGTTTCCTGTCTTAAAATATATAAATAACTCTTGTTTGATAGGTACTCTAATCTCTTTTCACTTTTCTTAAAGCGTATGGTTGCATTTTACAATCTTTTTCCTCCATGACTGTACCATATCTTTTATGGTAAAATCACTTAGTTGTGTGTATTCACTATGTTATTTTTCTCTCTTATGCTGATTGTTTTATTGGTACTCTCTTATTAAGCCAATAATAATAATAAAAAAAATCACGTTGTCTCAAGCACATAATATCCAACAACGACATTTGACACTGACGTACAAGGATCCCTGGGTTGCATGTTCTAAACTAACTCTCCTAAAGCCTTAATTCCCACTTCCAAATGTATTCCTTCTGTTCTGAAAACTGAAAACAAAACTTTTCAACCTTTTATCGCTAGACAAGCGATCAAAGAATGTTCTATTTCAATTCTTCCTGCCTCTGCCGGACTCCACCTTCCATGTGTCCAGAACATTCCTTGATATTCTACTTGACTTTTCAAGACCAGAACTATGACGTAGCCTAGGTGATATGCACCAATTTATAGAACTCCTTAACTAAAAAATACAGAAATTAATTAATAAGTAAATCACGCTATCTCAATAAATGAATACATAAATACAGCACGGCCGTATTTTGACGAACATTGGGGCATATTATCAAGGGGGATTATCTCCTCTTTTTTGGCTTTAAAAGCCAAGAAAGCGGAGATAAAATTATCTCCCTATTACCTAGCTGCCGCTAACACCAGTTAGCAACAGCTAGTAGGAGATAGCGACCATCTTGGGCCCCACTTTGCATGTCAGTGATATTTATCACTAATGAGATGCAAAGTGGGCGTGCCAAGATGTTAGCGACTGAAAACAGTTGCTAACATTGCTATCTCCTATTACCAACTTTTGGAGATATTCGCGCTAAGCGGGAATATCTCCAAAAGCGAACACCTGCCCTGAGCAGTTCTTAGCCATGTTATCCAATGGGAGGTGGATAACATGGCTAAGAGCATTAGCTCGCTAATGCATGAATATCGCTGACTTTCCAGCGATATTCAAGTCAAGTCAAGTCAAGTCAATAAATTTATATAGCGCGCTACATACCCAAAGGGTCTCAAGGCGCTTGGAGAAGGGTGGGGAATTACTTGTCAAATATCCACATTTTAAGTTGCTTTCTGAATGCTAGGTGGTTCTGAGTAAGGCGAAGGTGAGTGGGAAGTGAGTTCCAGGTTTTAGCTGCCAGGTAGGAGAAGGATCTACCTCCCATGGTGGTTTTGTTGATGCGAGGTATAGTGGCAAGGGCTTGGTTGGCGGATTGTATCTGGCGGGAGGGGGTGTAGAAGGACAGTCTTGTGTTGAGGCATTCGGGTCCGATTTCGTAGAGTGCTTTGTGTGCGTGGGTTAGGAGCCGGAAGTTAATCCTTTTATTGACGGGGAGCCAGTGGAGGTTTTTCAGGTGTCCAGAGATGTGATCTTTACGTGGGATGTCTAGTATTAGCCTGGCTGAAGCGTTCTGGATGCGTTGGCGTTTTTTCTGGAGTTTTGCGGTGGTACCGGCGTAGAGGGTGTTTCCGTAGTCCAGACGGCTCGTGACCAGAGCATGGGTGACTGTTTTTCTAGTTTCGGTGGGGATCCAACGAAATGTTTTTTTGAGCATGCGAAGAATGTTGAAGCAAGATGAAGAGACGGCGTTGACTTGTCTGTTCATCGAGAGTGAGGAATCCAGGATGACGCCCAGGTTCCGTGCGTGGTCCGTCGGGATGGATGCTTTTCCAAGGGCCTCTGGCCACCAAGAGTCATCGCAGGCGGAGGGGGAGGTGCCTAGAATGAGGAGTTCTGTTTTGTCTGAGTTCAGTTTCAGACGGCTTTGCTTCATCCATTCGGCTACTTCTTTCATTCCTTCATGCAGGTTGGTTTTGGCGGTGTTAGGGTCTTTGGTGAGTGAGAGGATCAGTTCAGTGTCATCAGCGTAGGAGATGATGTTGAGGTTATGTTGGCGTGCGATGGCCGCGAGGGGGCTCATGTATACGTTGAAGAGGGTGGGGCTGAGTGAGGATCCTTGTGGTACGCCGCAGATGACTTCAGTGGCCTCTGACTTGAATGGTGGAAGGCGGACTCTCTGGGTTCTTCCGGTGAGGAACGAGGTGATCCATTCCAGTGCTTTTCCTTGGATTCCGACGTTTCTGAGGCGTTGTAAAAGGGTGCTATGACAGACCGTGTCGAAGGCTGCGGATAGGTCGAGGAGGATGAGGGCGACTGTGTCTCCATTGTCCAGTAGAGTTCGAATGTCGTCTGTTGCTGCGATGAGTGCGGTTTCAGTGCTGTGCTTGGCTCGGAAGCCGGACTGTGAGGAGTCGAGGGATTTGTTGGTTTCGAGGAATGCAGCGAGCTGGTTGTTGACCACTTTCTCAATGACTTTGGCCCGGAATGGAAGGAGTGAGATAGGGCGGTAGTTTTTGAGTTCGGTGGGGTCAGCTGTGGGTTTCTTCAGGAGGGCGCTGAGTTCGGCATGTTTCCAGCTTTCCGGGAAGGTTGCAGAGTTGAGGGAGCAGTTGATGATGTCTCGGAGGTGTGGTGCTATAACGGAGTCTGCTTTGTTAAAGATGTGGTGAGGGCATGGGTCTGTGGGGGATCCTGAGTGGATGGAGTTCATCAGATGGATGGTGTCCTCAGTGGAGATAGGCTTCCAGTCATTGAGGATGTTCAGGGGGGGTGGGGGTCCTGCAGGGGGTTGGGTGGGTTGGTCTTCGGGTCGGTTGTCGAAGCTGTTGTGGATGTCAGCAATTTTGTTGTGGAAGAATGAGGCTAGGGAGTCGCAGAGGGTTTGAGAGGGGGTGATGTCGTTGGAGTTGGCTGAGGGGTTGGTGAATTCCTTGACGATGTTGAATAATTCCTTGCTGTTGTGGGCGTTGTTATCCAGTCGGTCCTTGAAGGCGGCTTTCTTGGCATTCCGGATCAGTCGGTGGTGTATGCGGGTGGCGTTTTTGAAGGCGTCCTTGGTGCTGGTGGTTGGGTCTTTTTTCCAGGCCTTCTCAAGGGAGCGACAGAGTTTCTTGGACTTCTTAAGATCATCGTTGAACCAGGAGGCCTTCTTGCTGCCTAGTTTGATTTGTCGTTTTTTCAGTGGTGCTAGGATGTCAGCGCTGTTGGATAACCATTGGGTGAGGTTGGTGGCTGCTTGGTCGGGGTTTGAAGAGTGGGCTGGGGGGTTTAGAAGAAGCGATGAGGAGATCTGGTCGATGGTGATTTTGTTCCAGTTTCTTTGCAGAGTGGGTTGGGCGTGGTTGTTGGATGTGGGCTTGTTGTAGGTAAAGTGAACGCAGCTGTGGTCAGTCCAAAGGAGAGCTGTGGAGTGGCTGAAGGAGACATGCTTGCTGGAGGTGAAGATAGGGTCGAGTGTGTGACCAGCGATGTGGGTGGGGGTGGTGACAAGTTGTTTAAGTCCGAGGTTGGCGAGGTTGTCCAAAAGGGTGGTGGTGTTGCGGTTGTTGTTCTTTTCAAGGTGAAAGTTGAGGTCTCCCAGAAGGATGTATTCCTCGGAGGGGAGCGCGTGTGGAGTGATGAAGTCCGTGATGTCTTCACTAAATTGTGCGCGGGGTCCTGGTGGCCTGTAAAGGAGGGTGCCTCTGAGTGTGGTCTTGGGGTCGATGTGGATCTGGAAGTGAAGGTGTTCAGAGTTGGCGAGATTGACGCCTGAGCTGGTTGAGATGCGGATGGATTTCTTATGGACGATAGCGATGCCTCCTCCTGTGTTGCCGGTACGGTCCTTGCGAATGATCTTATAGTTTTCCGGGATGGCAATGGTGATGTCTGGGGCTGATGTGGCGTTCATCCATGTTTCTGTTAGGAAGGCGACGTCCGGGGAGATGGTGTCTAGTAGATTCCAGAGGTCAATGGCGTGCCTGTGGACCAAGCGGGTGTTGAGCAGGATGCATTTAAGGTGGTTGGGGTCGGATACCTGTTGTGTGTTCGTAGATGATGAGTTGTTCTTGGTGCTGTCGAACTTGCAGGAGTAGCAGGAGAAGGGTCCATGGGTGTGTCCAGGAGCGGCTTGGACGCAGTTGGGGGAGCGGCCGGGGTTAAGGGCTAGGAGGGTGGTGGCATCGTAAGTAATCCGGAAGGGGTGGACATTACGAGGACCAGGGTCTCTGGCGCTGGGCGCGGTCCAGGCGCGGACGGGCGGACCGCATTTGCGTTAAACCTTGGTAATACCGAGGTTTATTTGCGGTACAAATCGCTGCAGCGCTGCGGTAAATTTTTATCTCTAACCAAGCAATAGCGATAATTATCGCTATTGCTAGGTAATATGCCCCCTAATGTCAGCATGTCCATTATCCGTTAGCAGTGCAACTCCGGCATTTTATTTTGTGTGCACGTGTCCATTTCCACGGTGCAATAAAAATAGAACAGCTGCGATAGTTGTGCAGATAGCAGGGCTTTTGTTGTGTTCACAAACAGATAGCCCTTCAATGGTGAGAACCGTGTGATACCGGAACTTCTGCAGCTCTGTGCCGGCCCCAGGCCCTGCTCTCCCTCCCAGTGCACCCTTTCACAGAGCTCAAGGAAGAACAATCCTGTGAAGGCGCGTGACCTCTGCGGCCTGCGAGCTAGGAGTGGCGCGTGCCCAAGACCGACGGGGCGGAAGTGCAGAGGAAACCCCTTTCGAAGCCAAGCAGTTTTTGAGCGCTGACATTCTTTTATTACCTCTGGTGTACTTAAAAAATAAATGTACTAGCAAAGAACTACACTTATCAAAAATACGTGATTATTCATGCGAGAGACTTTTTAGAAATGTGACCTGCATCATGTTAAGAACTTGGACATAATTAAAGAAAATGTCAGCTCTTGACATGGAGCTTGAATACACAAAGTCTGTAACCAGGATATACAAGAAACGTATCTGAACAATAGTTTCTTTGGGTGATGGAAAATATTCCTTTGGGAACTGTTCCCAGTAGCGTGCTGTGGGCCACGTATCTTCCAATGCAGTAAACTCAAGGGTTTGCACCTAATTTGAATCATTAAAGGAACCTCTTAAATTACCTGACTCGTGTAGTGTAGGGTTGGATTTCATGCCAAGCAGGAAGTTATCTCATGTGCGGGAAATATTTTTTGCATTCTTCGCAGCTTATTTACAAGCCCCTTGTGCCACACGTAGGTCACTTTTCCCATGTTAAAAATTACGCAAAAGTGGCACAAGGGTCTTGTAAATATGCCCCTTTGGGGCATATTTACAAGGGCTTTACGCTTTTTTGGCTTACAAAGCCAAAAAAGCGGAGATAAAACCAGCGCCCTATTTACAAGAGGGTGCTAACATGCTTAATCGCATGTTGGCACCCTTTTTCCCCAACGCCTCCCTTTGCATCTCTATAGAGATGCAAAGCGGGCGTCACTGGGCATACCCCAGATGGACTACCTTACAAATATTGCTGATGTTTACATTGCAATATTTACAAGGCAGCCCACATTTTAGCACACATTAGATTTTGGCAAAAACAGCTGTTTTCGCCAAAATCTAACGTTTGCTAAAATCCTGACTTTAGCCATCCCTAACATAGGGGGTGGATTATGCTGACACGACCCTGTGGGTCATATCAGCAAGGTTATCGCCCTTTTGCAGGGAACATCGCTGGAAAACCAGCGATGTTCCCTGCAAAAGGGTGATAACCTCGCTATCTCTGGAATTTTTATCGCCCTAGAGTAACGCGTTGTTAATTAGGCGCTACCAGGGCGATAAATGCCTGAGATAGCCTTAAGGGGCACTGTGCAACAAACCAAAGTAATTCAAAGTGCAGGTTCTGATCAGGAACATCTCACCCAAACCACAAGGCCAAGAATAACTGCAATGGGTGGTCGTCATCTCTCTGTGGTAGATGACTCGTGAGTGAGATTAGAAACCCAAAAAACAGAAGGCAGAGTACAAAAATGTTTTTGTAAATTAATACGTTTGTTCTTGTCAACCTTTTTCCTCAAATGTTTTATGTATTTTGTTGACTGAATATATTCTGTTTTCTTTTCCCTCATTGTATTGGTGAAATTTCTCACCTTGACCCTGTACTTTGCAATGCAATGCTCATTGTGTTAGAAGCAACGCAAGAGAAGGTACAGTGACAGGCACACAGCACATTAGCGTCCGTAAAATAGGTTTGCTTGCACCGATGCTTCATAGAAGGCATCACAAGTTTGCTGACTATCTCTGAACACATGGGCGAGGCACTTCGTTAAATGTGGTGTATGGTTACCTCACCTGCTTTATGTTCTCCTAAGGGATGGAGGTGGGCAAGCCGTTTTCCAAAAAGCCCACACACCTTATTTATACTGGAGTTTGCAGCATCTGTGCCCCTCTGCGTCCCACGTGCGTTTCTGCTGACCGTCGACTGGTCCTCATGTAGTGCCAAAGTGCACGCACAGTGACTGAGTGGATGTATAACGTGCACATATAATCGAGTAATGGTAAGAACAATATCACACAATGAGTTTATAACCATCTCCCAGGGCCACACACAAATAACGCCGCCTTGGCTCGAAGCCTGATTTTGCCTATTTTTTGGGGGGCAAAGCCCCTCCCCCTCTACTACCACAAAATGTACAATTTCATATCCTGAAAAAGGCATTTGCATATTTTCAAATTTTGCCCAAGATGAGACTGCGCACTTTTTCCTTCTATGACATCTGCCTTTAAAACTTTTTGATTTTCCTTGACTCAGTCCATGCACTGCCCCTCCCTACTTTTTTCCAATCCCCCTCTCTCTCTCTCTCTCTCTCTCTCTCCCCCTCCCCGTGTCTCCCTTCTGCAAAACTGTGTTTAATGTTAATTTTTTTTTTTTTAAAGCTTCCCTTAACCTTTCCTCTGCATCTTACAAACGTGACTTTTTTTCCTCCCCTCTTCTCTAGAACCTAAAGGAACATTGGGGCATATTATCAAGACAGGCGATAAAATTATCGCCGTTTTAGGGGCAGAAAACTGCCTCTAAAACGGCGATAATGGGCTTGATAATATGCTCTATGGAATTCCAATTGAAGCTCAGGTTAGATGTCCTTCACTTTTAACATGGGCTTCAATTGAAATACCATAGAGCATATTATCAAGCCCATTATCGCCGATTGAGCGGCAGTTTTCGGCCGCTAAAACGGCGATAATTTTATAGCCTGTCTTGATAATATGCCCCTCGTCCGCTTCCAATGAATTTCCTATCTCTCCTATCACTCTTTGGGGCATATTATCAAGGGGGTTTATCTCCGCTTTTTTGGCTTTAAAAGCCAAGAAAGCGGAGATAAAATTATCTCCCTATTACCTAGCTGTCGCTAACACCAGTTAGCGACAGCTAGTAGGAGATAGCGACCATCTTGGGCCCCACTTTGCATGTCAGTGATATTTATCACTAATGATATGCAAAGTGGTCGTGCCAAGATGTTAGCCAAGATATTAGCTGTTAGACGGACCGGGAGGGTCGGCCGAGGATAAGGGGAGAGGTCTCCGGGGAGAGCCGTCTCCAGCGATCGTACAGACAAGTAACTTCCCCCCCACAGACGGACACCACACAAGGTTAAAGTTCAACGAGACTTTATAGGCAATTCTTTAAGTTTACGATGGAATGGTACAAGGAGGTCTGGACTCAGGGGTCCCCTCGATTCTGGTCTCTGGTTTGGGAAAAGGGTAGCGGGACAGTCTTGTTACCAAAAAGATGGAAATAGCTCTCAATCCTCGAGCTCGGCGTTCTAGATGATCGGGCCGCGGCGGAGCCAGCAGGTCCCGAGATGGACGAAGGAAACGACGGTCCGCGGCGGAGCCAGCAGGTCCCGATGAAGATGATGGTTACAAACGGTCCGCGGCCACGCCAGCAGGTCCCGACGACGATGAAGGATATGAAGGTTACGAAGGTTGCGGCAGCGCCAGCAGGCAAGACGATGGTGCACGAGACAGAGCTATGGCAGCGCCAGTAGTCCGTCAAGGATGAGTTCTTCTCTGCGTCTCTCGACTCCAAGATACAACTGCCTTCCTGCTCTGGAGCTGCCCCAGTTATAGGGCTGGTGTTCTTTGATGTCCGGACCCTCGCACTTGGAGGTCGGGAGGTCCGGGATGAGGGAGTCCAGACACCCAGCAGGGGGGTGGAGCCAGCGCTCGGGGAGGCGATGGGCGAGCGGCACTTGGCGGGGGAGAGCCATCGACACCTCTTTCTCCCATTGACTTGCCAAGTAGCCCGCTCACCTCCTGGGTGGATGGTGGTGCCGGGATGTCTGAGGCCTGGCCAGGCCCAGGGTTGAGGTCGATCGGGGGCCAGGCGGCCTCGTGGTGGAGTGTCCAAGATGGCGCCCAGGATGGGCGCGCAGGCCGGCAGTGGATCGGGCCCACGAGGTCGATATGTTCGAGGGTAGGGGTCCCTGAGGGGACGGAGGACGTGTAATGGTGGTGTGTGGTACCTGCGTGACCGGGCTCGGGCCTGGTCGGGCCGGGGGAGAGCGGCCCTTCATGTGGCCTGTCCAACATGCGTCCCCCCCAGCTGAAGGCGGGGAGAGTTACCCATCCTCTTGGGGACTCTCCTCGTCGAGGCGGAAGAACCGGGACAGGCCATCCGCGTTGGCGTGATCTGGCCCAGGCCGGTGTTCAACCGTGAAGTCCATCCCTTGAAGGGAGATGGACCAACGTAGTAACTTCGGGTTTTCCCCCCGCATCTGCATCAGCCACTGCAGGGGTCGGTGGTCGGTCTGCACCCGAAAGTGTGTGCCAAAGAGGTAGGGCCGGAGTTTCTTGAGGGCCCATACCACGGCGAAGGCCTCCCTCTCGATGGTGCTCCAGCGTTGTTCTCGTGGTAGGAGTCGCCTGCTGATGAAGGCCACTGGCTGATCAAGGCCTTCGGTGTTCATTTGAGACAGGACTGCCCCAATGCCATGGTCGGAGGCATCCGTCTGGACGACGAACTCCCGGCTGTAGTCGGGGGCCTGGAGCACAGGGGCAGAACACATGGCGGCTTTCAATTGTTCGAATGCTGTTTGACACTCTGGGGTCCAGTTGACTTTCTTGGGTTGATTTTTTGACGTGAGTTCTGTGAGGGGCCCCACTATAGTACCATAGTCTTTCACGAACCTTCGGTAATAGCCCGTGAGGCCCAGGAAGGCTCGTACCTCGGTCTGGGTGATGGGGGGCTGCCAGGACTGGATGGCGGCAATTTTGAGCTGCAGAGGGGCCACCAGGCCGCTTCCCACCTGGTGCCCGAGGTAGGTTACAGACCCTTGACCAATCTGACATTTGCTGGCCTTGATCGTGAGGCCAGCTCGCTGAAGGGCTTGTAGCACTGCTCGGAGGTGGTGGAGGTGCTCGGACCAATGATGGCTGTATACAGCGATGTCGTCTAGGTAGGCGGCGCTGAACCCTTCGAGCCCCGCCAGGACCTGGTTGACGAGCCGCTGAAATGTTGCTGGGGCATTCTTCATGCCGAAGGGCATGACCTTGAAATGGTAATGGCCATCGGGGGTGGAAAAGGCAGAACGTTCTTGGGCCCGGGGTGTGAGGCCGATTTGCCAGTAGCCCGCCGTCAGGTCGAAAATACTGAGGTAGCGGGCAGCTCCCATGCGGTCGATTAGTTCATCTGCCCGGGGGATGGGATGTGCGTCTGTTCTGGTGACCGCATTCAAGCCCCGGTAGTCGACGCAGAACCGGAGTTCCGGTGTGGTGCCAGGGGCGGCCGCTTTGGGGACCAGTACTACAGGACTGGCCCAGGGGCTGTCTGAGGGCTCGATGACCCCGAGCGTGAGCATTTTTGCTACCTCTTCCTGGATGCAGGCCCGTACCCGATCTGGCACGCGGTAGGCCCGGTGGCGGATAGGGGGGCTGTCCCCCGTGTCCACGTCGTGCACACACCAGGAAGTGACTCCTGGGGCGAGGGAGAACAGGCTGGCGAACTGTGACAGGAGGACTCGACACTCCTGGCGTTGCTCTCGGGTGAGGGCCTCCGAGAGTCGGACCCCATCTACGGAGCCGTCTTTCTCCCGAGTCCGTAGGAGGTCAGGGAGGGGCTCGGAGTCCTCTTCAGCCCCGTTGTCTGTGGCCATCAGGAGGCTGAGTTCTGAACGCACAAAGTGGGGTTTCAGTCTGTTAGCGTGGAGGACCCGGAGGGGGTTCCGGGAAGATTCCATGTCGATGAGATAGGTGGCAGGACCCTTGCGCTCGACTACTTTGAAGGGCCCTGTCCACTTGTCTTGCAGGGCGCAGGGTTCGGTGGGGGACATCACCCATACCTGCTGCCCAGGTTCAAATTCGATGGAGGAGGCATTCCGGTCATACCACTTTTTCATGTCCTCTTGACTGGCCTCTAGGTTGGCTTTTGCCAGCTCTCTGAACCGCCGGGTCTGGTTGCGGAGGGTTAGGAGGTACCGGAAGACATCTGGTGGGTTCTTTAGAGGGGACATCTCCCAGCCTTCCTTGACTAGGCTGAGCGGCCCCCGCACTGGGTGTCCATATAGCAGTTCGAACGGGCTGAAGCCCAGGGACTTCTGGGGAACCTCTCGATATGCGAAGAGGAGGCACGGCAGCAGCACGTCCCACTGGCGACGGAGGGGCTCTTCCAACCCCCCGATCATCCCTTTGAGCGTGCGGTTGAACCGCTCAACGAGTCCGTTTCCTTGAGGGTGATAGGGGGTCGTGAATCGGTAGGTAACCCCGCACTGTTGCCAGAGGGACTTCATATATTTAGAAATAAAGTTCGTGCCTCTGTCGCTGACGACTTCTCGGGGGAAGCCCACACGGGAGAAGATCCCCATCAGAGCCCGGCCGACTACCGGGGCTGTCACAGTTCGCAGGGGAACAGCCTCGGGGTAGCGGGTGGCGTGGTCCACTAGCACCAGGATGAATCGATGGCCTTGCTTTGTACGCGGGTCCAGGGGCCCCGCGATGTCTATCCCGACCCTCTCGAACGGGGTGGTGACCACTGGAAAAGGTTGCAGGGGGGCTTTTAGTTTGCGGCCGCTCTTTCCACTGGCTTGGCACGTGGGGCAAGATCGGCAATGCTGGTGTACATCGTTCCTCATTTTGGGCCAGAAGAAGTGGGTCACCAGACGACTGTAGGTTTTATCTTGACCCAGGTGTCCCGCCAGGGGGACATCGTGGGCCAGGTTTAGCAGAAAGTCTCTGAAACGGAGGGGCACCACTAGTACTCGGCTGGCCCCCAGCTCCGCGATTCTTTGCTCACTGTACAGCAGATCATTGTCCCAGTAGACCCAGTGAGTTCCGGAGGTATCCCCTGCGCTTTGGGCGAGCGCTTGCTGGCGCAGTCCCTCGAGGGAGGGACAGGTCTTCTGTTCTTGGCGAAATTGTTCTTGCGTGGGCCCCCCCTCTTGAGGCCACTGGTCGAGGTTAGCGAGGTCTGGAGTTTGGGCTGGTTCTGGGGGGACGTCCTGGTCGGTGGTTTCGGCTGGGGCGACCGGAGGCGGTGGCGCCGGCCATTCGGGTTCCTCTGGGCGGGAGTTGGCACGGGCGGCCATGGACCGGGTGGTGACGCACGCCCAGTCCGGGACGCCTAACATGCCCAGGTGTTCTTTTCGTTCTACGGCTGCCCACGGAGAGCTTTCAAGGTCATTCCCCAGGAGGCAGTCTACGGGGGCATCGTCTCGGACCGTTACCTTCAACATGCCGGAGACCCCTCCCCATTCGAAGGGGACGCAGGCCATCCGACACAGACTTTCCGAGTTATCGGCTGAACGTACAGGGCAGAGAATGTTTGGCAGATATTGTTCTGGGGTCACCAGGTGACAGCGGACGGCTGTTACACTGGCCCCGGTGTCACGAAGGGCTTCGGCCCGGCGTCCATTGATGCTCACCCATTGGCTGTACTTCTGGGTGTTAGCGGGTAGGGGGACCCGCGGGACCATGTCTCTCCCCCCTAAGCAGGCTAGAGCCATGGCGGCTGGCTCCCATTCTTGGTGTTCCTGTTCATATTCCTCTTGTTCCTCTGAGATCTGTTCCTCCCCCAGAGCAGCAGCGGCTACTTGGCGGGGTCTTGGGCTCTGGTACTGGGGGCAGCTTGGGTCGTTTGCATAGTGGCCGACTCGTTGGCATCGATGGCACGTAACATTGGCTCGGTATCCCGGTCGCGCCGGGGTGCTGCCCCGGTTGGCCGGGGGGGTGGTGCTGGTAGCAGGGGCGACCGGAGCGTTGTCCCTTCCGCGTCCTTGGCCTCCTCCTCCTCCTCGGGGACGGTGCTGACCATTGTTGTTCCGGTTCTGTTCGTAGGACCCATTTCGGCCCACTCTGGTGATTTCCCACCGGTCAGCTTCGGCTGCGAGCTGCCGGGGATCCGTTAACTTGCTGTCGAGGAGGTGCTGGCGGAGTTCAATGAAGCAATTGTTCGACAGATGCTCCCATACCATCAGATTGAACAGCTGTTCGTAGGTTGTGACCTTGCTTCCTTTGATCCAGCCCTCGAAGGCTCGGCTAAAGTAGTTTACATAGTCCACCCAAGTTGTACCCGGGATGCGGGTGCAGTCTCGGAACCTCTGACGGTACATCTCGGGTGTGAGGCCATAGCGGGTGAGGAGTGCAGCTTTCATATGGTCATAGGAGGTCATCTGGTGGTCCGGGAGTTGCAGCAGGGCGTCGCGGCCCTCATTGAGGAATCTCCCCCATAGACCGGCTCCCCAATCGCTTCTATCGATCCGGTGTGCAGTCATAGCGATTTCATAGGCCTTAAACCATTGCTGGATGTCGTCCTCTCGGAAGTATTCTCGAACGACATCCTTGGGGATGTGTACCTTTTTCTCTGTTGCCCCTGGGGTGTGGGGTTGCTCGGACACCCCTACTTCTTTATTCTGCTTGCGTAGGTCGATCTCAGCTAGTTTCCGCTCATGTTCATATGCCAGTTTCTTTTCCTCGAGCTCCCTTTGTCTCTGTTTCTCCTCTCTTTCTTCTCGGAGACGCAGGTGCTCTAAGTTGATTTTTTGTTCGGCCAACTTAAGTTCAACGTCCATTTTGAGCCGGGCCATTTCCAGCTCGTGTAGTCGGGTTTTTTCTCGTTCCTGGATCTCGTCTTGCGAGAGACCCGTTCTTCGCTCTTCAGGGGCCATGGTGGTTTGTGCTGCGATGCTTTGATCGGGGGTTCCGGCAGCCCCGGTTTCTGCCCAAGATTCTAGGGCATGCTTAAAATCGTCTTTGGTACTTAGTCCGGTGGTAGCGATACCTAGTTCGATGCAGAACTGCTTTAGTTCACGATGGCTGTACTCGTCCAATTTCTCCATCTGGAATTTCTCGGTTGATCCGCTTTCTTTAGTTGTCATCGTGATTCGCTGTGGGGTGAGCTACTCTCTGTACGGTTATGCGGTGATTCGGATCGCGCCGCTGGCCACCAATGTTAGACGGACCGGGAGGGTCGGCCGAGGATAAGGGGAGAGGTCTCCGGGGAGAGCCGTCTCCAGCGATCGTACAGACAAGTAACTTCCCCCCCACAGACGGACACCACACAAGGTTAAAGTTCAACGAGACTTTATAGGCAATTCTTTAAGTTTACGATGGAATGGTACAAGGAGGTCTGGACTCAGGGGTCCCCTCGATTCTGGTCTCTGGTTTGGGAAAAGGGTAGCGGGACAGTCTTGTTACCAAAAAGATGGAAATAGCTCTCAATCCTCGAGCTCGGCGTTCTAGATGATCGGGCCGCGGCGGAGCCAGCAGGTCCCGAGATGGACGAAGGAAACGACGGTCCGCGGCGGAGCCAGCAGGTCCCGATGAAGATGATGGTTACAAACGGTCCGCGGCCACGCCAGCAGGTCCCGACGACGATGAAGGATATGAAGGTTACGAAGGTTGCGGCAGCGCCAGCAGGCAAGACGATGGTGCACGAGACAGAGCTATGGCAGCGCCAGTAGTCCGTCAAGGATGAGTTCTTCTCTGCGTCTCTCGACTCCAAGATACAACTGCCTTCCTGCTCTGGAGCTGCCCCAGTTATAGGGCTGGTGTTCTTTGATGTCCGGACCCTCGCACTTGGAGGTCGGGAGGTCCGGGATGAGGGAGTCCAGACACCCAGCAGGGGGGTGGAGCCAGCGCTCGGGGAGGCGATGGGCGAGCGGCACTTGGCGGGGGAGAGCCATCGACACCTCTTTCTCCCATTGACTTGCCAAGTAGCCCGCTCACCTCCTGGGTGGATGGTGGTGCCGGGATGTCTGAGGCCTGGCCAGGCCCAGGGTTGAGGTCGATCGGGGGCCAGGCGGCCTCGTGGTGGAGTGTCCAAGATGGCGCCCAGGATGGGCGCGCAGGCCGGCAGTGGATCGGGCCCACGAGGTCGATATGTTCGAGGGTAGGGGTCCCTGAGGGGACGGAGGACGTGTAATGGTGGTGTGTGGTACCTGCGTGACCGGGCTCGGGCCTGGTCGGGCCGGGGGAGAGCGGCACTTCATGTGGCCTGTCCAACATTAGCTAAGCGCGAATATCTCCAAAAGCTAACACCTGCCCTGAGCAGTTCTTAGCCATGTTATCCAATGGGAGGTGGATAACATGGCTAAGAGCATTAGCTCGGCAATGCATGAATATCGCTGACTTTTCAGCGATATTCATGCATTGCGGCGATTTTTATCGCATTTGCGATAAACCTTGGTAATACCAAGGTTTATTTGCGGTAAAAATCGCCCCAGCTCAGCGGTAAAGTTTTGTCTCTAACCAAGCAATAGCGATAATTATCGCTATTGCTTGGTAATATGCCCCTTTATTCCCTGTCGAACTTGTCTTGGCCTGGATTTTGGTGCATTTACACCAAAATCCTCTTATCCCTATCAATTCTGTACAGCTTTCCCTTTTAAATACTACCATGTTTAACCTGCTGAAATCTAATGAATGGTGAGGTATTTCATGCACCCATTGATTACCGACTATGATAAATTCAAAGCACCTCAGAATTCCAACCTCTGCGCAAACAGAAGTTTACGCAGGGGTTAGAAATCACTGACGGATTTATAATCCGGGCCTAGGTGTGCTTATCTATTCCCATAGCTTTCTCTAACTCTCTATACTGATAGCTTTCAATTTCGTCTCCCAAACCTCATTTAATGACCCCTTCCCTCTTCCCTGCTTGTGTGTTGCAGTCTCACTGTGTGAGGAAACCTCTCTCAGGCGGGTTTGAACGCGTGGCTAGGCAGTAGACTTTATAGGGTAAAAAAACCTAGGAAGTTTGTGCACTCTACATACCTGAATGTTTGCGGGTATTCACAAAATCATCTCCGACCCCTTCTCACCCTGGAAAAGGTCTTAAATAAACGTCTGCCATTGGCAGGACTGAATCCTTTTTTCTGGGTGCAAACATCTACTAGAAACTGGCGGATATGTGGGGGGAGGTGTTTCCTCAATGGGTGTGCCCCATACAGAATCCACAAAGAAGAGAACATTTATCAAATGCCTTTGCTTGACTGAATTTTTTCTATGACAAAATATACAAATGCACATTTGCTGTTTCGAAAATGGAGTTCACAAAAGATTACTAGGAGTAGAAAAGGATATCTGTGACTCATGCAGGTTTAGAAGTGAAACCTAGAAAGCCTTTGTGAACTCTCGAAATGAGCATAACCAACGAGAGGTCATTAACGTCTGTGTGTAGTTTGTGAATTGGGGCCAAAAAGTATTAGGACTTTTCCATAGATAGATGGAATTTCCTACACCTCTTAACCCCTCACTTCCCCGTGCCTTCTCATATTTATTCTCATTTCACCCTTTCATCTTCTACTTTTACATCCTCTCCCACTCCATATTTATATTATTTTCCTCTTTCATCTTTCTGCCAGAACTGAAAGATTATCTATTTCCCTTTCTTTCATATCTTTCCCTTCCCCTTAGCTCATCCATCCCAAAAATAATACAAAAGTTCTGTATTCTGTCTTTGTATCTGGCTGTCTTGCTTAGGCGCTTTGTGCAAAAGCACCTTAAATGTGAAATTAATACATACATAATTAAGCTCATTGTTATCTTCTGCAAACGCCAGTGAAATGGCTGTGCTTATGTCGATGGACACATTCCCAGATACACACGTTTTGTTCTCTGCACATTCTTGTGTTTTTTCAGTTTTAACTTTTTGAAGTTAGATGGCGACTACTGGAATGCAGAAAATAAAGTATACTGTCAAAAAGTTTAACAGATAAAACATTTTCATTATGCATTAGTGTGCAGAATCGATGTAAGAAGTTAAAAATGGAAAGCTCATTAAATATGAAAATGTTATTCAGATGCAACACATTGACAAAATAGGATGTGAAAATGCACGCCGACCCATTAATAACACTTGTTCAATATAAAATCAATCCAAAAGTACTTCATGGCAACCATACTAAAGGTGAGTCTTTTATTGCTTTGACTTTAGGACTCATATTAACTGCTTGGTATAGTATGTTGTCCATGAAAGCCATTAAATAACCAACACCGGTGATCCAGCAGGAACTGTTTCTCTACTTCAACTTCCGCGCAGGGTCCATCACATTATCTTTTTGCGAATTTCTACTGATCACAGATTTACACTATACCCATAGAGGCATTGGTGCTCTGATAAAACTTTTTCAGTCGTAGTGAGGAGTGAGACTTCAGGACGTCCAAACCACAGTTAGCCACCCAATAAGGACCACTAATAAGTGATCAACTCACAAGTTTGAAATGAGGTTCAAACAAATTACTTTCAGAGCTATACTGTAAATATGAAGTATTTCAATAGGGAGACCCAACCTCCTGAAGAAGTTCAGTCTAACCAGAATTTTACACATTAAGAGTTTTGCAGTGGCAACACAGAACAGATGAAGCAGAACTTGGTGCTCTGAAAATAATGTATGACGCTCCCTACTACGCATCTTGAATCAACACTAAATAGCACAGTTTAAAGAAAGAACACCAGGGCACAATAATAGAACCAGGCAAATTTAGATACATTAGTTATTGTATTAAGGATCCAAAAGCAATGTATACTAGCAACATTTTAAGTAGGTCAGCTAGAATGCCAATAACATGTAGTATAAAGCTACATATTTACTCAAAGAATTTCAAAGAGGATGGTTTAAGCATTATAGATTCCCACTACCAAGGAAGGCAGGAGGATGGTTAAAAAAAGGAAAAACCCCATTCAGGAAGGTTCAAAGGATCAAGTTAACACCCTCTAGGGAAATTTCCATGAACATGAAAAAGAACAAATATTGGGAAAGCTCAGATTTAGTATTTCACTAAATCTCTCCAAAAGAGTTCAGGAAGCAAGTTCATTGGAAAAGAAAAATCAGAGCATTGAGGTCAGGTTGTCGGCAAGGACAGGAATCCAAAATCGATCAGCAGTTATAGAAGCAGCCAAAAAAGTATCCCAAGTCGCTGAGCAAAAATAAGAGCCAAAAATAAGACAGCTGTTTGCTCTGCATCACCAGTCTAATTCTTATCCTTCCCACACACACACCTCCTCCTTTGGGGACATCATCTTTAAACTGTAGATGATGCAGTTGTGACATCAGTGATCGAACCACAGTGGTCTGTCCATTGTGCAGTCATCTTCCGTTTGTCTGGTATCATTTGCTACTCCAGGATTGTTTCCCTAGCTAGCCATGAGAAATCACAGCTTTGCCATCCTCACAGGTTAGTTGCAAAAAGAACAAGCATTTGCAATGCAATAGGTATCGCATTTGCGAGAGTTTGAGCTGTTGGCATTGTAAATGACAATGCTTTTTATTTATATATTTTGAAAACCTGCAAGCGGTGCGTAAACATGCATTTTGTACTTCTAGTCCTTGCTACAAGAAGCAAGGCTGACAGTAAAAGAAGAGCATTTACTGCCAGCCTTGCTTCTCGTGAGCAAGGACTATAAGTACAAAGTGCTTGTTTACGCACCGCTTGCAGGTTTTCAAAACACATAAATAAAAAGAATTTGTTATTTACAATGTCAATAGCTCAAACTCTCGCAGATTCAAGACCTTTTGCATTGCAAATGCCTGTTTATTACTGCTGCGATCTGTGGTTTAAATGAAAGCTAGGTATCTATCAGTCCCCCTAGTTTTTTTGCCATACCTGTGGGGGGAGAGGGACTCACAGATGAAAGGCCATGCCCCTAGCCAACTGATCTAGGGGTCCTTACCGAAGAGCAGGATCTCTGTTTTGTTAGGATTGCATTGCATCGAGTTGGCATTAAGCCAGCCCATGACTGCTGTAATGCATGAAGGGAATTTCGTTTTGGCCTTCTCATCAGTCTTGTTATAAGTCAATAGCAGTTGGGTTTATAGTAGCATGATAAATAAGACAGAGATTGAAGTGCTTTAAAAACAAATGAAGATCAGAACGCGCACTACCGGAGACAATGCTTTACCAGTGCATTTACATCTTATATTACATGTAATTTGTTTTTTCCTAAGGTTCCAAAGTTCATTAGTCATAAAGCTGACATCCGCCATGTAATTTACACAAATTCAATTTATTACCGCTGTTGAACAATGACACCCAATGATGCACTTGTGCGTTACAGAGTCATGACTATGCACATAGATACTATATGGATGTGCATCACTGTTCCGTTTTAGGAGGTTTAATGTAGCGATGCTCGTTAGTAACCATGAAAACCACCAAAAATGTAAATACAGGACAAACTACTGGGAAACAAAATTAGAAACTCATGTTTGCTATTCTGCAGATACAAGTGCTCCAACCACTTCAAAAAGCTATTAGCTAAATACCTTTGGTTAACGTGGATAATCAAAGCACGCCTCTTAACATGTGCAAAACCTTTTCACTAAGAACAGGCATGTAAAAGTCCAGTCTACATTAGTGCAGCAACGTGGAGATAATGGGCCTGTGCCATGTTCCTAAGAATGAATGGATGAATACTCAGTGTGAGTTCTGCCTTTTGACAGGACTTTGAGCAACCTTCTGAATACTGTATACTTCGGCTCTTAACTCTGAGAAGTTAATGAGCTGACTTACTGTTACAGGCTTTTGCTTGTTTGGATCAGTTAACTATTAATGGGAGGTGTTTTCTTACTTTCACCATATATATGCATGCAGTACGTGTACGAGTATGGCACGAACACAGGACCATAGGGAACATCAAAAAACCAAACTAACCAAACTTACACACTGAGATTGCCTCGAATGTCAACAGTTTAAGTTGCAATGTTATTTATGTATGACCTTTCCCCAAGATTTCTACAACCAGCAGGTTGGGGGTGTGTGTGGGGGAGGGGAGAGGGGGGGAGAGTCGCTGCTGTTGTTGCCTGTGGTGCAACACGAGAGCTCATTAGATAATGACTTTGGAGTTGCCTGACTGGAGAGGTTCGCAATGTACGGCTTGCGGTGAAGTGAAGGAAATAGGTGATCAGGAGTATTCCAGACGGCAGCATCTACCTCAGAACAGCACCAAGGCATACCGCAGAACATCGATAACTTTATCTGCACACCCAATGTCCAATAAATGTATTACATGCATGTGGCGGTTAGAGTACACACGCTAAAACAAAACGTAAAATACAATTGCTAAAGCAAACTACTGAGATGTAAAGAATAAAAACACAACACTGTAAAAGTTGCCAAAGTGAAATAATTGTGTCGAACAGCAGCGTTGTCAGGGCTAAATGGGAGCCTTTGAGCGTGATGCGTTCCGAGCTTAGTGTAATAAAATGAAAGAACAAGCGGCTCGGGGAAAAGGAAGATTGACTGCAGCCTCGATTTTATGGTGCAAAATAAGTAAGTAGTTAAGGGAACGGCAGAGACTTACTTGCAGCCTGGACTGCCATCCACTGTTCTAAAAACAGAAGGGCCTGTTGTGGGAGAGACTGGGTGAGCGAGACCACGGTCAAAACGTGATGGGAGCTGTTGTGTCGTTAGGGGGGTGATGACAGCCCTAGGGACAGCAGCTCGGGCCCTACACTCGGGGGCACCTAATGAGACTAAGGCCTAATACGGGGCCCTGGAAATAAGAGAGTCGGACAACTGGGATCTCTTTATGGCTCTCCGCACTCGTGCCTAACTGGGGTACGTGCGTGTGAGGCCCCTCTTTATTATAGGAGGTCACATGACCCAATGTTGCACGCCCGTGGCGTCACAGGCGTGCCAGAACCAGGAACACAACATTCCTCCCAAAACATGAAGAAATAAAACACACAAAATTTCAACAGTCTACCTTGATATATTGCAACCGGCAATCTCTGCTCGAAAACCTTTCAGATTAATAGACATGATATGTAACAGACAATTGCTACGGCCCCTCTTCTCTTGCTGACCTGGGCATACGTTGTCTGCCGTTTCCTCGCAATCCTGTTTTCATCCGTCCCCTCACTGTGGATGATGGGGGATGGAGTCAGTCACTACTCGTCCCATGAGGATGTGTGCGGGCGCCACCCCCGTGGTTGTGTGGGGTGTTTGTCTGTAGCTCCGAAGGAATGTGAAGATGGCCATTTCTACTGACTGGCTCTTGTCATGTGCAATTCGGATTACTTTGTTCAGAGTTCTCATGAACCGTTCAGCTTCTCCATTGGCCTGAGGCCAGCGAGGGTTGATGAGGCGATGCTGAGTGCCGAGGGAGGCTAGATAGGTGGCTAGTTCCTGTCCTTGAAACGGGGACCCATTGTCGGTTCGTAGTTCGCGCATTACCCCATGAGCAGCAACGATCTTTTACAGCTTGGGTATGACATCGCCGGCACTGGTGCTCGTTATTATTTCAACCTCTGGATATTTGGAGTGGTCGTCAATTACCACTAGGGTGTGTCTTCCATCCGGTAGGCTGCCAAAGTCCATACTGACCCATTCCCATGGTTGCTGCGGCCGAGGTTCTACTATGACTGGAGCTTCACGCGGGACATCTCCCGTGACTTGACAGGCCGTGCATGATCTCACCATTCTTTCCACCATTTCATCCATAAGAGGGAACCATACTTTGGTCCTCAATCGTGCTTTGGTCTTGACCATTCCTTGGTGGCCGACATGTGCGAGTTGTACCACTTGTTCAGTCAGTGCCGAGGGTATTACCAGCCGGTGTCCTCGTAGCAGGCATCCGGTGTTGTCCTCATTTAGTTCCTCTTTTACGTGGTGTAAATTTTCCATTATTCTTTGGGCTTCCGGTGTGAGTGCCTTCCAGCTTTCTTTGGCACGGTGCCAATTTCCTTTCCGAAGAGCTTCTCGAGCTCTTTGTATATAGACATCTTGTTCCGTAGCCTCCGCGATGTCACTTACTGAGAGGGGTCGTGGACATGACCGAGCGGTCATACACTTTACATAGGCTTCCGTGTCTTCAGCCTCTTCCATTTCTTCCGGGGTAGCGGCCCGGGGGTGCCGCGACAGGTAGTCTGCTGGATTCCTTGCCCCTGGCTGATATTTAATGTTGCAGTTGTACTCTTGTAGTTGCAGCATCCATTTTTCTATGCGGGGTGGTGGTTTTGTCGAGGTCCCCGAGAATAGAGCTACCAATGGCTTGTGATCGGTCACGACCGTGAAGGGCTTGCCATACACGTAGAGGTGAAAATGTCGGCATCCCCAGTGAATGGCTATGGCTTCCTTCTCGATTTGTGAATATCGTTGCTCCGTGTCCGTGAGTGAACGACTGGCGAATGCAATCGGCACCCAGTCCAGTTCATCCCGCTGTTTTTGCATCAGGACTGCGCCTAGCCCGGCTGGGCCAGCGTCTACCGCTATCATGGTGAGGTTTCTGGGGTCGAAGAAGGCCAGGGTAGTGTTGTCCGAGAGAGCTGCCTTGATGTCCTCGAATGCTTTTTCTTGCTCCGGTCCCCAGGTCCATGGTGTGGAGTCTTTCGTGAGCTCTCGCAGGGGAAGTGTGAGGTTAGCAAGGTCTCTGATGAACCTCCCACAGTAATTGACCATACCGAGGAAACTCCGAACTTCAGTGACTGTGGTGGGGGGTTTTGCGTCCTTGACGTCCTTGACCTTTTCCGGGTCTGGGTTGACTCTTTCAGCAGAGAATGTGTATCCGAAGAATCCTATCTTTCTCCGCAGGAACTCACACTTTTCTCTGTGCAAGGTGAGACCGGCCTCTCTCAGTCTTCAGAATACTTGTGCTAACCGTTGGTTGTGCTCTGCAATGGTACGGGCATGTATCATGATGTCATCACTGACGTTGATCACGCCCGGTATGTCCGCTATCAGCTCCTGGATCACGTTCTGGAAGACCTCCGCTGCGCTGGAGACGCCAAAACTGAGTCGGGTATACCTCCTGAGGCCTATGTGAGTCGAGAATGTTGTTATGTTTCGCGACTCCTTGTCCAGTACCAACTGGTGGTATCCCGACCGCAGGTCCAGCTTCGAGAACCAACAGGCTCCGGCCATTTCTCCAATTAGGTCGGGTGTGATGTGACGTTCCCGTTTGATGGCCGCGTTGGGGAGGCGCATATCTACGCATATCCGGACCGCGCCTGGCTGTTTTGGCTTCCTGGTGACTACGATGGGCGACACCCAGGGGGTTGGGCCCGATACTTTCTCGATGATGCCAGCCGCCTCTAGCTTCCGGAGTTCTTCCTCCACCAGGGGTCTGAGGTGAAATGCAATGCATCGGTGTCTCAGGGCTACAGGCTGTACCGTTTGATCTATGTGTAGGTGTATTTCTCGACCTGTGAATCGTACGATTCCCTTGAATATGTCCGAGAACTCCATTATGAGCTGCTGCACCGATTCTTCATGAACGCCAAAAGAAAAGGTGACGACCCCTAGGTCTTCAGCTGCTCGACAACCCAGCAGCATGCCCTGCCCATCTTCTGACACGAAGATGTTGCCGGTGATCGTTCTGTCACCATGGTGAATGGCGGCCCGGAATTTTCCCCGGATCTTGAGAGGGGTGTCTTGACCGTATGCGAATACGGTGATGGGCGTGGAACTCAGAGCAGGGGGTCAAGTCGTTGTCCTATAGAGTGCTGCACTCATGAGATTGATGGTAGCTCCCGTGTCCACTACGGCCATGATGTCTTGTTCCACCACTCTGATTGGGCATTGCAGGAGTTTTCTGGTGTGTCGAGTGGCAGTACCAATCATGTGCACCTTGTGCACCGTCCTTTCTTCTTCTTCGTCATCGTCCATGTCGCTTTGACTCGGTTCACCTTCCGGTACTGCGTTTACCACCTGGCGGGGCCTGCGGAATTTCTTCGAGCGGCACACCTTCTCGAAGTGATTGAGCCTGCCGCATCCTGAGCATCGCTTCCCTCGAGCTGGGCACTCTGGTGCTGGTTGGTTCGGGCCTCCACAGTATCCACACGGGTGTCCGGATGCTCCATTCGGTGGCCGGGACGGTTTCTTGTTCCATTTGGTCGGTGAGTGGACCTGGATTTTGTCAACCGGTTCTGCTTTGACCGTTGCTTGTAGCGCTGCTTCCATGTGGGCAGCCCGAGCTTTGGACAGCTCTTTCGTGCGATCGAGGGTCAGTATGTCGGCTAGTGGTTTGCCTGATTCCTCCAGTATGCGTTCCCTCAATTTTGCGGAGGCGCAGCCCTGGATTATTTGTCCTCGTATTTCCTCCGTGACGTCAGCAAATCCACAGGATAGCGCTAGCTTCTTGAGCCTAGTGTGGTATGTGTCCAAAGACTCCTCTGGCAACTGTCGCGCTTGCCTGAATATAAATCGTTCGTAGTCCTGATTGGCCATGGGTTCAAAATGTGCATTCAGGGCATTGATCAGTGTATGATGCGTTTTGGGAGTCACTTCAGTGAGCGTTCTGGCGATAGAGTGTATGTCTTTGCCTCCCAAGTGGAGCACCATGGCTCTCTTTTGTTCCTTGTGTACTTCTGTGGCCTCGAAAAATACCAGGAGCCTGTCCACCCACTCTTTCCATTTGGGGGCCAGTGATGACGGTGATCCTTCCACCACAAAGGGTTCGATGGGTGGAATCTTAGCCATTGCACTACAGGCGTATTGTCAAGCCCTTCACTTGTGGGGTGAACAGTGATGATGGTGTCCACATGGGCCTGGCGTAGTTCGCCGCTGCTGGCGTGACCGCCCCTCTGCTGGGGCTCGCTCCCTTGTCGAGGAGGCTTGGAGGGTAGATGGGGAGAAGGCACCGCCTGTGAGGAGACATTCCCCCCCTTTTAAGAGGCAGTCGAGTGGCGGGGCGCGTGCGACCAGCGCACCCTCCACGTGCGAGTAAAGTCTGCTGCGGGATCGGCAGACACCGCGTCCGCGGGATGCGTGGGAGAAGGCAGGGCGCGGTATCTTCAGCCGTGCGGCTCGGGCGGATGTGTGCTTCACGCACGGGCAGAGAAGCCTGGTGCGGCGCAGGCCAGGGATCCACAGGGTAGGGCGCTCAAGGCCACCGGCCGGCAGGCGATTGCAGCAGTACGCCTTCCGGGGTCTCAGGACGGCACAGCCGGGCAGCAGGCGTGGTACGGGGGTGAACGGCTCACCTGTACGCCCACCGGGCTCCGCGCGATGTCCTTGTGCTCGCACAGCGTGTGCGTGTGCGGACTTGGGGCACGAGCACCGCGAGCGGGGAGACACGCTCGCGGCCGCCGCACGAGAAAGCAGGTGCACACACACGCTCGGCGAGGGCTCGGCAGCCACCCTCGTCGCCAGTTGTTGTGTCGTTAGGGGGGTGATGACAGCCCTACGGACAGCAGCTCGGGCCCTACACTCGGGGGCACCTAATGAGACTAAGGCCTAACACGTGGCCCTGGAAATAAGAGAGTCGGACAACTGGGATCACTTTATGGTGCTCCGCACTCGTGCCTAACTGGCGTACGTGCGTGCGGGGCCCCTCTTTATTATAGGAGGTCACATGACCCAATGTTGCACGCCCGTGGCGTCACAGGCGTGCCAGAACCAGGAACACAACAGGAGCAACAGTATAAAGAGTTCTTCCAAAAGAACAGAAGAGCAATGCAAGACTAAGAAAACAGTACTTGGCAGGTGCTCCCACAAGGAAAAACGGAAATGACGTATTGCTATCTGAACCAACCAGCTGGGTGGCAGCAAATAAGAGCCACACTTGTCTGACCCTGTCAGGAGCAGGAGTCGGGAGTAAGTTGAGAGTAAAGTCCTTTAATTGACCACAGCAGGTCTTGTAGACTCGACCTAAAAATGTATTTGTAGCTCCTTCATGGGTACAGTCCGACGAGCGGTTCCCACCAATTCAATTCACACAAGGAATACGCCTTCATTCATAGTTGAATTGTTACGTTAGACAGGAACGTTTAAAGCAACATTTGAAAGAAACATGTTCATTTTGCTAGGCTATGAAATAATGCAGCCTCAGCCAGAAAGTTTCAATGCATTACAATAATCTTCTTTTGTAAATCAATTTATTCCAACTATTCAAACAATAGGAAATCAAATTAAATGTTTCAAAATAATAAATGATGATAGCTTTGTCAGTAATTACTATATAAAAAATGAAACAATCCTAAATATAATCTGCCCATATGAATTTCAAAAGTAGCAACATTGAAACCTATTCTAAAAATCTTTAAAACAAATAGTTTTCATTAATATATGTTCTTTATAATGTTAGGTTCTTGTACCAAAAGTTTCAAGCATGCAACCCTTATCAACGTTGATTTACACTAATGCTGACTTTGTAAAAACACTTTGTTTTTTAAATTAATTGAAATTATAAACTTCTCATTAGTTCATAACATCCTGTTATTATTATTTGACTAACCCTACTATTAGCTAATCACACAAGCTTTTGCGGTGCTGATAATTCAACGTTTTCTCTGTTTCTGTGATGTTTTTCATCAAAGTGTATAAAGTATATGTTATTATTCCAGTGTCAAATCAAGTGCATATGTTGTGTAAAGAATAATCGATATCTACACTGTTACACAAAGGAAACAGAATTAGCATCAAGTTAAGTCAAACGTTATTTATACAGACATCAGCTCAGGCAAACAGGGCAGTAAACCATACAAATCATTACTGAAAATTTAAAATGGGCCGGAAACTATATATTAATAGATATTTTAAACGCTTTTTAAATATTTAAAATATTTAAAATACAGTAACAAGCATGTTCAATTTGCTGGAGACATTATAAAAACATAACTTGCACTCTAGAAATAAACTCTCCATTTCTGTGAAAAGAGGTAAAGAAATCCATCCTCGTTGAGCACTCAGATCATGGCACATAGGTAAAATATGATCTAAACTCTGCAAGCCGCCACTATAAAAAGGACATATCCACTGGTGTACGGAAAGATCCTTCCAAAAATATAATACTGCTTCAGTAGGTAATCTGCCTGATCTTAACTTAACTTAAATAGTATTCTTCTGTTGTCATGATCTAGTTACAGGCTTAACAGTATTGATGAATTAGCGATAACATTGTACGTTTTTAGGAATGGCACTGTAACCTATTTTGTGGCTTTCAGGAGTAATCACTGTATTAAGGGCTAAAATTAGTGGCAATGTGACCAATCCTTTATATAATCCAACACAAATTCCAGGATTGATAATGCATGAGTAAGGATCTGATAAAAAACATTACTAGAGCTAAAAGCTCGCACCCCAAATCACTGAGACCTGGCTCAAACCCATATCCGCCCCAGACATGGCCAAATCGATCACAGACAGATATACAATCACTCAGCAGGATAGCAACAACAAGCCAGGAGGAGAAACACCCATAATCAATAAAGAGACCATACAGTATACCAACACCATACAGTATACCACCACCACCCCCCATGGATCATCTCAGTTTCAAGCTCCACATGGACGACGAGACACCCATCACAGGCACCCTTGCATACAGACCTCAAGGCCCGTGCTCCAGTGTCTGCAACACCATCTCAGATTTCATTGCATCCCTAGCCTAAGACTCCAAAGACTACATCTTCTTCAGCACCCTAAATTTCCACATTGATGACCCCAATGACAAAAATACTACACACCTCCTTGACAGTATGAGCAGCCTGGAATTGCCCAAGATCATGCACCACCCTCCATACACGGCAGAACACATGCAGGACTCACATTTCACCTCCAGCAACCTCATCAAATACAGCCATGTCTCAGAACTCACATGGACAGATAACTCCATCATCCACTTCAGTATCTCCAGTCTATGCACCACCACCCCCAAGATGACTAACGCCCCCACCGGAGGTGGAACAAAAAAGACCAGCTGGGCGAATGCCCTTAACACCTCCAATCCTGCTACCACCCCAAAACCTCGAACAGGGAGTGAAAAACTTCAATGCCTGGATCACCAATTGTGCAGGTAATATCGTCCTCATCATGAGCAACATTTAGACAAAATACTCCAAAAAGGCCAACTGGCACACCCAAGAACACAGAACAGCAAAATGGGACAGCAAACAGTTGGAAAAAAGATGGCACGCCAGCAAAGGCAGGGCAGCCTTCAATACCTCCCTCAACCTCTACCACCACCTGCTGAGGGCAACAAAGAAGACAGCCCTTGCCGCATGCATCAAAACATGCACTAATAACATCAAGGAACTTTTCAGCATCGTTAAGTAAGTCTCCAAACTGACTGCCAGCAAAAACATCATACCCTCACAGGAGCTGTGCGACAACCGCACCCACTTCTTCAACAATAAAATCTCAACCATATACAGAAACTTTGAACCCCAACCCACACCTACAGACTTCCTTGACAGATACGCCAATACCATAATATTAATAATAAGGGTAGCTTATAAAGCGCTTGGTTACGCAGAAGCGTGTCCCCGCGCTGCAACTGAAGAACTCTTGTGAGAGGTTGGAGACCAGTGAACTGTTATGTGGAGAACTGGTATGTTTTTAGGTTCTTGCGGAAGCTGGATTCGGATGGATCCAGACGGAGATGGAGAGGGAGGGAATTCCAGCTTTTCGCTGCCAGATGACGGAAGGAGCGTCCGCCCATACGGGCCCTTTTGACCCTAGGAACCTGAAGTAGGCCCCCATATGAGGAGCGCAGATCGCGGGCAGGTGTATACCTTGTCAGTAAGTTCTGGAGTGGGATAGGTGATTTCTTAGCCAGGATGCGGTGGCATGTACAGAGGGCTTTGAATTCCACTCTGCTTTTTACTGGCAACCAGTGGAGGGTTTTGAGAGCGGCTTTGGTGTCTGATCGTTTAGGGGTTTTTAGGATGAGACGGGCTGCTGCGTTCTGTATTACCTGAAGGCGGTTCATAGCTTTGCTGGTGGTACCCAGGTAAAGTAGGTTGCCGTAGTCTAGGCGTGATGTCACAAGGGCGTGTTCCAGTGTTTTCCGTGCTGACATAGGAAGGAGGTCAAGGACCTTCCTTATGGTTTTTAGGACGCCAAAACAGACACCTGCAACTCGGTCTATTTGGGGTCCAAAAGATAGGTCAGCGTCGAGCCAGACGCCAAGGTTTTTTACTCCCTGGCGGGGTCTGGGAGCTTCACCCAGGCATGGAGGCCACCACGCCGATGACCAAACAGATGGGTTCCTCCCCACAACGAGCACCTCGGTCTTGTTGCCGTTTAATTTAAGGCAGTTGGTGGACATCCAGGCTGCAAGTTCTTGCATGCAATCCCTGAAACTGTCCATCGCAAGACCGGGTGCACGCGATAGGGAGATAGCCAGCTGTGTGTCATCGGCATATGACACGATGCTCAATCCGTGACTCACGGCAATTGAAGCCACTGGGGAGACATAGAGATTAAACAAGGTTGGGCTCAGGGACGAACCCTGGGGGACGCCCTGTCCCAAACCTATGTCTCTCGAGTAGTGGTCGCCCTGGCGAACCTGGAAGCTTCTCCCTGTCAGGAAGGACTGTAGCCATTGGAGTGCAGCTTCGGATATTCCTCCGTTGTTCAGACACTGTAGCAAGTTGTCGTGCGCCACAGTGTCGAAAGCTGCACTCAGGTCCAATAGGATGAGGGCCATGGTGTGTCCCTCATCCACCCCCTGACGTAGGGTCTCAACTGCAGTAAGCAGTGCGGACTCTGTAGAGTGGCGAGGGCGGAATCCGAATTGGGTGTCGTGCAATAGGGCAGCCCTTTCCACAAAGTCCATTAGTTGTATATTGACCGTTTTTTCAGCCACCTTGGCGAGGTAGGGCAGGAGTGAAATTGGGCGGAGATTGTCAAGTTTCTCAAAACTGATGGTAGGTTTCTTCCTGAGGGGCAGAACAACCGCCTTTTTCCAATCCCTAGGTACTGTCTTGGTGCTAAAAGATACATCGAGTAGATGTCTGATGTATGGTTCTAGTACCCTTAGACTATCCGTCAGACGTTTGGGTGTGGTTGGGTCTCGAGGAGAGCCCGACTTCACCGACCTACAGATTTTGAGAAGATCTTCCGTGGGAGGGGTAACAAAGTTGGTGAGTCTTGGTTTATCTCCCCACTCCCTTGGGCTTTCAACAGAGTCTGCCCCGGTATTGGGCTGTGTAGGGAATGCTGAGTAGATTTTTGTTATTTTATCTGAGAAAAAATCTGCGATTTTGTCACACAATTCTGGCGAGCAGTCATCGGGGACAATAGCTGAGTTTCCGCTTGAAAGAGTTTTGTAAAGTGAAAACAGCTCTTTCGTCGAGTTACCAGCCTCATTGATCCTAGTCGTAAAGTATGCTGTTTTCATCTTTCTGATTAGTCCATGGTAGGTTCGTCTCTCGATTAGATAATTAGTTCTGGTTTCTTCAGAGAGAGTCTTGCGCCATTCTCTTTCGGTTCTTTTTAGTGCGGTTTTCTGAACTCTTAGTTCAGCGTTGAACCACGGGGCAGTTTTGTTTATGCGTCCCCCAGATTTGGTTTTTAACAGAGGAGCTGTGCAGTCTAGTGCCTGATTAATGTGCATGCAGAGGTTAGCGTTGGCCGTGTCAGCATCTTTCCCTCCTGGGCTTCCTCCTTTCGTTAATTCTGCACAGAATTTAGACTGAGAGAATGTAGCCCATTTCCGTTTGAGGTGGTACATGACTGGTGGCTGTGGGGGTCTGCTTCCAGGGATTCGTATGGAAAAAGGGACCAAATAGTGGTCCGACCATGGAATGGGAATTGGGGTCATAGCTTCCGCTTCCCCCCAGTTGACAAATATGGGGTCCAGCAGATGACCTAGTTGATGAGTAGGGCCTCTAACGATTTGGGTAAGTTGGAGGGCTTTCAGTGCCTGACCAAAATTCTTACTGACGTTGTCTGAGGGGTTATCGAGATGTAAATTGAGATCCCCGAGTACCAGAAACTTGTCATTGCATAGTGCGGTTTCCATGATTCCTTCAACTAGACTCTCCTCGAACCTGGCTATGGGGCCTGGGGGTCTGTAAATTAGTATGCCCTTTAGCGTGTAGTTATTATTCACTTTGACGGTGAAGCTCCCTGCTTCACTGTCCAGGATGGGAGAGCTGTCTAGCTGGCATCGTAGGTTTTCGCGGGCTATAATTGCGATTCCACCTCCTCTGCCTGTGGGTCTATCCTGTCTATGTATAGTATACCCTCCTGGAATAGCCTCAAGGGCGTAGGGTGTAGACTCATTATCTAACCATGTCTCTGTTAGAAACACAAGATCCCATTGGTTCTCAGTAAGTAGATCATATAGGTCTAACCTATGTTTTCTCAGTGAGCGTACATTAAGCAGTCCGCAGTGTAAGGTATAGCCCATATTGGTTGTATTCTTACCAAGGTCAAATGAGAAGTGACAGTGTTCGCAACCCATATCGTTTTCCACGCATAGACTGTGCTTGCAGGAATCGTCGATATTGTGGCATAAGTTCAGTAGATCCTGCTTGCTCCATCGTATGTGGCCATCTGGTGGAGCAGGGGTTGTGGCCCTGGACCGCGTACGACCGCGGACGGGCGCAGACGGGCTTGCCTTAGGCGCGCCTTCGGCGCGCAAACGGCGCTCCCGCTGCGCTCGTCCGCTGCGCTTGCGTGGGAAGCACATTTGTGGAGAGAGAGGGTGGGCGTGGCCTGGCAGGGGGCGTGGCCTCGCGTGTAGCAGCGATGGCGGCCGAGTAAAGTGTCCCACGAAAACAGCGCTAGAACAGCTGATTGTGGGGTGCCTGCTTGGCGCTTCACACAGGGATGAGCTCAGGGTGCAATTACAAGTTTTAAAAATAGATTCTGACACAAATGCAAGTAAGTTTAAAATGCCGAGTGAACAGCACCTCCGGCTTCCGCCTCAGAGGACTCAGTTACCAGCGAATGCGCTATCAGTCAGCGCTTTAATAGGTGAGGGTGGGCGTGGCCTGGCAGGGGGCGTGGCCTCGCATGTAGCATCGATGGCGGCCGGGTGAAGTGTCCCACGAAAACAGCGCTAGAACAGCTGAATGTGGGGTGCCTGCTTGGCGCTTCACACAGGGATGAGCACAGGGTGCAATTACAAGTTTTCAAAATAGATTCTGACACAAATGCAAGTAAGTTTAAAATGCCGAGTGAACAGCACCTCCGGCTTCCGCCTCAGAGGACTCAGTTACCAGCGAATGCGCTATCAGTCAGCGCTTTAATAGGTGAGGGTGGGCGTGGCCTGGCAGGGGGCGTGGCCTCGCATGTAGCATCGATGGCGGCCGAGTAAAGTGTCCCACGAAAACAGTGCTAGAACAGCTGATTGTGGGGTGCCTGCTTGGCGCTTCACACAGGGATGAGCTCAGGGTGCAATTACAAGTTTTAAAAATAGATTCTGACACAAATGCAAGTAAGTTTAAAATGCCGAGTGAACAGCACCTCCGGCTTCCGCCTCAGAGGACTCAGTTACCCAGTAACCAGCATGAACAATGCACTGACCACCTGGAACATCCTCTTCACGTAGGACATCACCTCCACCATGAAATCCATCCACTCGAGAGCTCCCACAGACCCATACCTGCACCACATCTTCAACCTCGGAAACCAAAGGATCGACCAGAAACTAACCGCTCTACTCAAGACCTCTATCACCACCGCAACATTTCCCAATACTTGGAAACACGCCAAAGTCAGACCACTACTCAAAAACCCTTCTGCCAACCCCAGCAAACTCAAAAACTACCAGCCAATCTCCCTGCTCTCACTCCCAGCAAAGGTACTGGAAAAGATCATCAACAATCAACTCATGACACACATGGAGCAGGATCCACTACTCTATGCCTCCCAATCCAGGTTTCCGCAGCATTAGCAGCACCAAAACTACAGTGGTCGCAGCCACTGATGATATCTGAACCCACATCCAATGAGGAGAAACAGCAGCTTTGATCCTCCCCAACCCCTTGGCAGCCTTCGACACCTTATCCCACCCCACACTGATTGAAAGACTCCACCTTATAGGCATCCATGGGGATCGCCTCCTTCCTCACCGGAAGAACCCAGAGGCTCCACCTTTCACCTATGAAGGATCACCTGCGGTCCCCCCAGGGCTCTTCCCTTATCCTCACGCTCTTTAATGCATATTTGTCCCCGCTGGACAACATCGTCAAATCCCATGGTCTCAACATAATTTCCTATTCAGACAACACCCAACTAATGCTCTCACTCACTGACGACTCCACCACCACCAGAACCAACTTCCACAGATGTATGGCAAACTTTGCCGAAATCACAGATCAAAGCCATTTCCTCTGCCTGCTTCCTCACTCTGCGCATGCTACCTAAGATTTTCAAATGGCTACCTTTACACATGAGATGCACCATGACACAGGCCCTCATCCCAAGAAGACTGGACTACAGCAACGTCCTCTACATAGGAATTGACGCACACCTCCAACAGAGATTTCAGACTATAAAGAAAGCCTCAGCCAGATTTATCATCTGCCTTCCCCAACAAACCCACATCACACACCACCTCAGGCAACTGCACTGGCTTTCCATACTGAAGAGATGCCAATTCAAGCTGCTGACCCACACACACACCAAGGATCTACACAACCAAGGACCCACTTATACTAACCACCTCCTAAAGTTCCACAAATTATTGAGAAGTGTACGCTCTGCTTCTCTTTGACTTGCCCATATTCCCCGCATCTACCAAAGCAGAAGTGGACACTCCTTCTCCCACATCGCAGCAAAGACCTGGAACAGCCTCTCCTCTTGCCTCTGGACTATCACCTCGCTACAGGAATTCCGATTGGCACTCAAGACCTGGCTGTTCAAATAAGCCTCTGGGACCTGAAAGCGCCTTGAAACCCTATTGGGTAATTAGCTACGCTTTATAGGTCCTGATTGATTGATTGATAAAAGCTGATAATAGTTCATTGCTGAAATGCCATCTTGACAATTATTCATTGGCATGTAGCAATTGGTATCCCCAGTGCACAAATGCCACAAGACATATGAAATAGGCACTAGAAATGCCAAAACCTAACCTCATGGCCTGTATTGTGATAGAAAAAATTACCATCAAAAGGACACATACAGTCTGCCCCTCTACTTGTTGTGATAAGTTAAGTATTGGACCCCATATAACAATGTTTGGGGGTGATCTTGTACTTGTTGGCCAAATCTGAGTGTTTAAAGTGTCTTTTCCTCACTGTTTTGGAAGGGCCAGCTAACAGCCCTCTGAATAATTACTTGGCAACTTAGGTGTTCTATTTGAGGTTTCAGGCTATGGTTATAAGAGAATATTCTACAGAGATAGGGATACGTTTTTACAGACTCCATTTTGTCAGGTCCTAATTTCCAAGGCCGGGACACTCCTGGGAGTAGCCGCGCGCTTTATAAATACCATAAAACATAACATATAACATAACATAACATAACAATTATGTAACTTTTACTTTCTAGCATTAAAAACGTCAATTTTACTTTTCTTAACATTTATCTTTAGAAAATGTGTAGCTGTAAAAATATTTAATGTATTCAGATTTCATTGCTAACCCATTGGTGAGAGATGAAACAAAAGTAAATCACCAGGGGACAAAAGATTAAAGGTACAAAAGAGGTAGCCCTGGTTTAAACCACTGTATGTTTTTATCTGTCACAACGTACCTGGAGTCGCCATAACGGAGTGCGAGGGCAAAGACTTATTCCCCACTTATGTCTCTCCTCCTATGTATCTCTCCTCCACATAGGATCCCAGCAGAAGTAACAACGCCATCCCGGTTGCTACACTGACTTCCGGGGTTAGGATGGCCAAAGCGTACTCCTATCATGTGGACCTATCAGTAGCAAGGAATATGGCCCGGCTCCCTTGATAGGCCGCCCGGCTGCTGACGAAAGGGAGAGTAATTGGATGCCGGAGATGGATTAAGCGCTAGACTCGCCAAGACAGGAAGTAGCCGCTGAAAGAAGGGAGAAGCCGGAGGTATCCCTGAGCGAACCCCGGTGTGTGGGAGCCAATTCCCAACAGCATCAGCAGAGAAGGAATCCGGACCCGATCGGTGCCGCGACAAAGACCGCCACGTTCCAGGAAGAATGTGGCTGTCAGAGGTACGTGCATGGCTACGGGGCATTTTGTTAAGGGATCCCGGAGGGACGGAAAGGTCCTCTGAGAGTAAGGGAGGGGGTGCTCATTAGCACCTGATAAGTGGAGGGAAGCCCAGAGGTTGGGACTACCTCAAGCGGGGCGCTGGCGTAACGCAGGGAAGCGACATTGATGGTGGAACTGGTGACTAGGTGACCCCCTCACTCCCTTCTCCCTGAATAAACTGAGGCGCTGAGACCGTCCTCACCTTCTTTTCATTTTTTTTTGTGTGTTTTCCATTCCCTCTCCTATTTTGAGGACCAAGAGGCTTCACAAGAAGAAGGAAGAGCCCGTGCAGAGGGTCCCTTGTCTGAAGCAAGTCAAGTGAACCAACTGAAACCCCAGAAACATAACGTCAACTGACTTCCTAACTAGAAACAAAAACATTCAAAGCAAACCCAAGCTTCCTGTTGTTTCTCACATTCTCACACTGCCACATGTGGTGTCAGAAGTGGGATCATTCTTGATAGAACAACAAAATGGAGAACCTTATCCAACACGTAATAAGTGGGCAGGAGAAGCTAGAGTAGGCAGTGGAGAGACAGTTGACTTCCACCCTGCCGGACAGAGAACTCCTCAAAGACTCCCTGACCCGACAGTTAGACAGTATACAGAAAGTAGCTGTAGACCAGCTTCATCTAACCTCTAAAATATGAATGGGGTCACAAGAAGAAAGAGGAGCCCGTGCAGAAGATCCCTTGCCTGAAGCAAGTCAAGTGAATGAACTGAAACCCCAGAAACATAACGTGAACTGACTTAATATCCAGAAATAAAACCATTCAAAGCAAACCCAAGCATCTTGTTGTTTATCACACTGCCACATTATCCTTCCGTGGAACTCTCTTCATCCACCTAATAGCACACTGCACCAGGTAAAAAAGTACAAGGCTATTATTAAACTCAGCAGAATCAATGGGATTCCCAAACTCACAACTATTCTCCAAATAACTGAAAAATGAACCAGTGGTGGCTGGCAGGGAGTGAGGGGCGAGGGGTAGGGTGGGGCGAGGGGGGAACAAAAGATTTAAAAAAACACTTACCTCCTTGTTGCTGCCTCTGTCCCTCCTCCGTCATTGCTGACGAGTCCCGGAAGCATACAGGCTAAGTCAATTACAATGCTGGGTTGTGATTGGTCTGAGCGCCATGGTTCGGGACTCAGATAGGGACAGGGAGCCTGTGCGTGTTCCTGAGCAGGTTGTGTACTACAGCTTGGTGGGAAACATGCAAATGCACATGACTGTTTGGCTGGGACAAGACTGCCGGCCAAACGATCATGCACACTTAGAGTGTGCTTGAACCACTCCTCCCAGACTCCGACACCAGCCTGGTCCGCCCTACCCCGCCTTGTAGTGAAGAAAAATAAAATGATAATAAGAAGGTTATTAACATTTTATTTGTATTTTTTCCTGCTCTGAGGGCAGTGAGGCGACACACCTCCGCCTTAGGGGAGGAGCCCTCCACTATGAACACAGACCAGAAATGTTTAAAACATCTATTAAAGCTGTGTAGACAGATTGTTGTTTTCACTGTACATATTTGTCAAGAATGGATTGAAGAACAGCTATGCTGTCAACAGCTGAACAGTTGGTTATAAACCTGGATTTTTTGCAAGGTATGATATTTCTCTCCTCATAGACCCATTCTTGCAACTTTTGAGGGATACTCTTTGCTGAAATCTTCCCCAATGTAGCAAGTAAGGCTGGTTTTCTCTAATTTTGCGAACTTTCTTGATACTTTTTTAAAAAGAGGAAGAATTATAGTGCCAGTGCATGATTTCAGAATACTTTACTTCTGTCACTTCACCCCTCAAATTCCAATTACAAACCCCCTCTGATTCAGTTGCCACTCTAATAGATAACATTGAATGGTGACTGTTGGACCTGGGGTCACCAGACCACATAGGGTAGCTTGACACAGAGTAGGAAGGTCTAACCTAGAGGCAACAATGTTAAGCTTGCGTCACACCCTCCAGTAATTCAGCGTCCATCCTTTCAAAAATAACACCACACCAGTTTTAGACAAATACGATTCGTTTTATAAAAGTTCTTTAAGTTTTCTTGCTTTGTAAAATTAGCACACGAGGTTATACATCAAGCATTTCTGGTTACTTTAGGTTGTTATTCACAAGAAAAAGATCACATGTCACATTTCATTTACTTAGTGAAAACTGATAATTGTGCAGTCTAGTTATTTCATTCAATAACGTTAAGTTAAGTGCTTGCCCAGCACTGCCTGTTTTGTTCTTCTCTGATCAAATAAAGCAGATAAATATTTCAGTTAGGTTCATATGATGAATAAATTCCTCTCTTGTAGATTCTACAGCCTTTGTTAAGTCGAGCTCCCTTGGTAAGTTCAAAAATTCCTCTGAGGTTTATTTAGAAAGGCCAGCCACCAACACCCGTGGCGTCAACTCCCAATTCCCAAGCACTCCCACCAGCTACCAGTGCCCGGCTTACTTATTGGATTGCCGATGTCTGTTCAGACCCGGCCGACATAAGCACCCGAAGACGCCACTGTGCCTCCAGCCACTCCTCTACTGCTGTTTGCTTCCTCTTCCGGCCGGGCTGACTCACCCACAGGACCTGCGCGGGAGCCAGACGCTGCCGCGCCACTATTAGGCGAATCCACACAGGCTGCTTGCTCTCTGGGACGCTTCCTTGAAGAACCACGCTTCTGGGCCTGCGCGGGAAACAGATGCCACCGCATCACGCAACAGGCAATTCTCCTCGGGATGCTCACTCTCTGAGGCACTTCCCTGAACCCCCGCGCTTCTGGGCCTGCGCGGAAGTCAGTCGCTGCCTGCCGCTCAGCAGCAGTTCCGACGGCGCCACCACGCCAGGACTTTCTCTCGAGCCCGACACCACAAATTAGGGGGGGTCCCCACTGCTCACCAGAACCCAGGAAACCACGTCTCTGGATGGGGGCAAAGCAGCTGCTGGACAATGCTCTGCAGCACAGGTGAGGAGACAGCCTTTAGCAGATGAAGTTCTTGTGATGGCGACAGGGGGGTAAAGAGAGGGGGACAGTGGCTCGCCATTCCTTACTTACGGGGGTCTCACAAAGATGTTAAACTGCACTTCCTACTGGGGTTGGAGAAGGGCAGTGCTATTGGCTCAACACCAGCCCCGGCAGTCACCAATTATGGGTCAGTGGAAGGGTCAGTTCCTCTACTCTGGAGATAACTGGGCAGTTTTCTGGTATAGAGTACCTAACAGGCTCAGATCTAAGGCCACGGGCAATAACAGAAGAGAGAGAGAGCATCCCCTAGGGTGAAATCAATCCTCTCAGTGTTCCACCTCCCTGATGTCCTAGCCTGCACTCCAGCTAGCCCTCAAAGATCGTTCTAAAATGGCCGCCCTAACCTGGCCTTTTTATAGGCTGGCCTCAGTCTACCAGAACCAGCTAGAAGGTTCTAGAGCATCTCTATGTTAACCTATGGGCCCCTTTTCTTAAGTGACCGTTATGGCAGTTGCTGGCCACCATTTTAGGTAACTAAGCTGGCCCTCAGAAAAGGAGGGAATTCTGGGCCTGTGAGGAACCATGGGGCCAAGGAGCACCTAACCCCCAGGTCAACACCTAAAAATTGCAGTGGACATTAAAAATGAAAGGATTGAGGGGCAGAAAAGGGGACAAAAATAAATAAATAAAAGCAGGGACCACCCAAAGGGCTGACAGGTCTAACAGTGACTCAAGGTACTTTATGTTATATGCAATTTAGAAAGCATGTTTATTTGACTTGACCCCTTCTGAAGGGCATCCCCAGATTTTTTACCTCCATTTTTGCTGAATTTGTTTTTGTGCACTTCACCACTGCTAACCAGTGCTACAGTGCTTGTGCTCTTGCCTTAAAACAATGTAACATTTGCTTCTACCCAATTGGCATATTTAATTTACCTGTAAGTTCTTCACATAGTGGTATACCATATACCCAGGGCCTGTAAATTAAATTCTAATTATGTCCCAGTAGTGTAAAACCTTACATTTGTTTTTCACTACTGCAAGGCATAACATGATAACATTGGAGTTACCTTATTACAGGTTATAAGTGTAATTTCCAAATGGGAATAGGTAACCAGTTCAGGTTTGGTGTCTCTGGAATCACAATTCAAAATCCCAATTTATGGTGAAATCGGATTTGAAATTGTAATTCTGAAAATCCCACTCTTAGAAAGTCAGCATTTTCTTGCCTTAGCCATTTGCTGCCTACAGCCTGTCTCTGAGTCACATGACTGGGTGTAGTTGGCAGCTGGGCTTTGTGTATTCCCCCTAGACAGCTACACACAATGAGGATCTTAGGTGTGACTGGATGGGCCATCACTGCCAGGATGGGATGGAGGAGCTGGGCCCAGCCCCACTTATACTTCAATATGCTGTGCCCTGTCTGTACACAAAGGGATGCATGTCTCCTGAAGTTAGTCTGGAGCCAGGGCCAGCAAGGTGGGGCATTTGTGCACTTCAAAGGCATACCTCTAAAAGCTTCTCCCTACTTCAAAGGCACAACTGTGTATACATACTGAACCTCAAGCACCATCTCTTCAGGACACTTCTGGACCTGTGGATACTCTGCCAGGAAGAAGGACCGATGTGCTGCTGAAAGGACTGTCCCTCTGCTCGACTACTACTCTGAAGGAACAGCTACCCTGCTGTGCAGACCGGCTGCCTGGTGCACTCTTGCCTGGTGCCGAAGAACTGGACTTGCAATCTCACCTTAAACCCAGACACCAAAGGGACTCCAAAGGCCAGTCTGCTTGCCTTTGGAGTCACTTTGACATAAAGGCTCCTCACCATCCTGCACCAGCCCCTGGACCCAGCTGCAGCGAGATGCTGTCCCTAAATTGGTGCTTTTGAGGTCCTGGACCATTAGTGTGGCTCACGGATGCTGAAATCAAGCTTTTGGGCTCTTTGCAATGGCGAACTGGCCCATTGACATTGTAACCTCGCCGCTCCCACCACTAATCAGCAAAAAGCTCTTTGAGCCCGACTCTCCGCACTGCAGCATGGACTGCTTGCTGGGGCCGCCTTCGCAAAGCTCCACCAACACCTGCCCTCAACACCTGGTCTGCTCTTCTCTCAATGCTGGCAGCTTCCAAAGACGCTTTCCCTGGTCCTCGCAGCCACCTCCAATGTGAATGGGACTGTTGGCAGACTTTGTGAAGTTAAACCTCAGAGGGTCTAACTTGGTGACTGTATCCGACCTGCGCTTCATCTTAGTTTAACCTGACAGTGTAACTTTGATTTGGTCCAGTGTGACGCTTTATGCATTTTTGCAATATTTTACCCTTTAATCTTTCCTAACTCCGGTTCTACGGATTGGATTTTTTTTGTTTTGGTCTTGTTTTATTTAACTTGATATGGGATTCTTTTTGTATGGTGTTTTCAATGTTTTTCATGCTTGACACGCTGCAAAAATACTTTTTTAAATCGCCTCTATGTTAAGCCTGACTGGTCTATGCGATGCTACTAAAGGGTTGAACACAGGTTCATTTTTGTTTGGCTTGTGCCGCACTCACAAGGATGGGGCTTGCTGCTTGACCAATTCTTACATTCCACTCAACCAATTGCTCAATTTTTCATAATGTTAAATGAGGTACAATAACAGGCAATATTATCTAATATTGTGGGACTAGAAGGTCCCCACCTGGTGGGCTTAGCAAGAATATCATCTTAAAAATGCCCATTAACAGTTATTCTCCCTATCTCTCTGAGTTTTGAAAATAGAAGAGAACTTTGTCTGTCTGCTTTACTATTATGAGGGAATACCGGCATTGGAATTGATTACGATTCCTCAATGTACTTGTCCCAATAGACTAGGTTTGTACAAAATTTGTAAACTTTTCTTTTGCGTAATAATGAAAAATTCAATGTAGTGGTTGATAAAATGCGCACCGTTTTATACTATAATTTATGTTCATCAGTTAATTACGTCACTATTCTCAAATGTAGGCGTGCTTGCTTGTTCCAATGCTCCGTCCCTTTAGCACAGTTCTGAAATATCCACAACTAGCTGGTGCAACATTTTGCACCAGACACAAGCAGCGACAGCCTTGTTTGCCGAAATTGTGAAAATCAAACATAGTACTCAATTCTTTCTTAAGATTCAGTCTTATTCCAATGGTTAACAAGCGTATTCAAGTTTACACAGAGGCTACGTGCTTCAATACTTTAACTGCTGCAAAAATGCCAATCCAGGCCTTAGTTTGCAGCCCGCCAAAAAGCATGTTGTAACTGAGTATCCACCCAATGCTTTTCGGGCCAAACCTGCCCTTCGTCAGGGATCTGCAATGTAAAAGTAGCCCATCAGTAACCTCGATCGTTTACCCAAGAAAAGGAAAGCTTTAAAAAAACAAAAAAAAAACAACCCTGCATACAAAATGTATACAATGTATATCCCCAAACCAAACCAATAACTGTTTCCTATCATCTGTGGTCCCTGTACATCTTAGCTCATAATTAACTGTTTGTTTCCAAAAGATATGGTGCTTAAATACATATTCTACATAAAATGTTCAGATAACAAAAAAAAAACGTGCTTCACTCTCCCTGCTGCTGGTATTAAAAAACTAAAATGCTTTTGAATTATTCAATCTTGATAAAAAAGATCTTAGGGCCCGATGTAGGTAAATTCATTTTACCACTTCTTAAATACCGAATCATACCGCTTCGGTATTTTAAGAAGTGGTAAAATGGAGGGGGGGGGGATGTAGGTATTTCAGATTCGGTAAATACCGAATCGTTGAGATTCGGCTTTTACCGATTCTGTAAATACCGAATCGGTAATGCCCATTGATTCCTATGGGCTTTAAAGCCCATAGGAATCAATGGGCATTACCGAATCGGTATTTACCTATTCGGTAAATACCAATTCCAGCAAGGGTGCAGGGGGTGTCACTTTGACACCCTCTAGCACCCCAAATACAGGCATGTGTGCCATGTGGCACACAGACATGCCCTAAGGGCATGTCTGTCTGTCACATGGCATAGGTGTGCATGCACACATGTGCATGCACACCTGGAATCTGACAGGCCTTTGGGACTCAGAAGAGTCCCACCTACATATAGAAGTTACCGAATCGGTAAAAATGCCGATTCAGTATTTTACCGATTCGGCAAATTTTCCGAATCGGTAAAATTGGCCCCCTACATCAAGAAAACCCATTTACCGGCCGGTAACGGCCGAATCGGCCATTACCGGCCGGTAAATGGCAACCAACATCGGGCCCTAAATCTTACTTTAAATTAAAGTGCTTTTTGGCGGGCTGCCAACTAAGGCTGGATTGGCATTTTTGCAGCATTAAAGTATTGAAGCACGCAGCCTGTTTGTACAACTTTATTACGCTGTTAACCATTGGAATAAAAAGGAATCTCAAGAAAGAATGGAGTACTATGTTTGATTGGTTACAATTTCGGCAAACAAGGCTGTCGCTGCTTGTGTCTGGTGCAAAATGTTGCACCAGCTAGTTGGGGCTCTTATTTAGCCACAAACATAATCACAAGAGGGGTGTCATTTCTGTCATTTTGCATAAAAGCGTACAACAAAATTCCCAAAATGGTGCAAATTACGCTAGAGTAATTACAATTATACCCTTGCCTACTTTAGGCATCCAAATGGTAATTTGATATTTGTGCATTGAAACCAAATATGGGGGATCTCTATTTATGAGAGAAGAAGTAAATTAAATAATTTAATAATCTTGGATTATTCTTACTCCCTGGTGAAAGTAAACTTTTAGTAACAGGAAAATACATTTCTTATTTAAAAAGGGGAGGTAAAAATAAGAATGGCACCATGCGTATGGGTATTAGAGAATTAAATTATTTCGCAAATCCAAGAAAAATCAATTGATAAGAGAACTGACACACCTGTGCTGGAATGACCCTTTGTATTGATTTTGACCAGGGTACTAATCATGTAATAATTTTCAAGAGAAAGATTAGCAGTGCACCAGGTTTCTTGCCTGTGGATTATATCTATTTTAAAGTTTTTTTTCCAAATTGTTTGATGTCGGGCCAAATCCCAGGACCAAAGTAATAAATAAGGGTAAAAATGAGACTAACTGGTCATTTGGATTAAGTGCTCCAGCTAGCCAACTCCAAGGGGGAGATTACCTAAAAAGTCGCGCAACTCAGCGCAGCCCCCGCGAGTCTGTGCTGTGTTGCGCGACAGAGAGGGAGCAGGAGAGAGCCATATCTTCAAAGATATGGCTCTCTCCTCCCCTTTCCCTTGTGCTGGCCCTGATTACAGCTGCTGAACGCCATGCACCCACCTTAGAGCCGCAACGCTAGAGTGTGTGCATGAGTCTAGCATAGGTTTTGTACAGGAAGGATACCCTTCCTGTACAAAATACTATGCTAGACACAAGGGAAAGCTTTTCACAATTTGTATGCGTGCTACATAGTGCAGCAAGCATGCAAAGTCAGAAAAGGAGGGAGAAATAAAAGCATATCTGAAAGAAACAGGTTAGTGTTAGATTCCTTACCTTAGAATATCCCCGGGCATCAGACTGGATGCGAAAAGTTTTGCTTAGCAGTACCCCTGCGCGTCTGTAGGCGTCGTCTGCAGCTCTGCGTCTGTCGTCGGCATCGTGATCGCCGGAATGATGTTGTTGGAGTACTTAGATGCCGCCCTCGCGTGCTGACGTCAGTTCTTTTTTTTTTCGTGCCAGCAAGCGCAGATCCGGGAAGAGCAGTACTCCTAGTCAATTTTTGACTAACTTTTTGATCTCTTTTGGATCCTTCTCAAGTCGATTCCTCGACTCGCAGTGCCGGTAGGGATGCCCGGGTTCAAACCCTGCGACGATTGTCACCGCTTGATGTCGGTGACCGACCCCCACCGTCGGTGCCTTTACTGTCTCGGGGCCAACCACAATGACAAGTCGTGCCCCGACTGCCGGGCCTTGACCTCGAAGGCTAGGCGGGAGAGGTCCCGGAAGGGTCTCGAGCTCCGGCAGTCGGCCCGCGATGATCGAGGTCCCGGTCCAGGAGGAGGTTGAGGGACTGGTTGGGGGGCTACAGTCATCGCTGCTCGACAAATCAACACCACTCGACGGGCTCCAAGTCCTCAGGTAAGTTGAGACACTCTAAAATAAAGTCGAAGATGCAACATCGCTCTTCCAATCTCCCCGACACTCGCGCGATGCGGCCGGGGGTTCGAGCGACACCGCCCACGCGGCTCCGCTGGAGGCGCAAGCGCCGCGTCCAGCTCCAGACCCGCCGATCCTTGGTCTGCAGGCGACGCCAGAGGAGATTAGCGTCTTCCTCATGGCCATGAGGTCGCGCTTCCCTCCTTCGGAACTCGTCGAGGCACCTTCGGGCCCCCAGATCCGTCCAGGAGCCCAAGCAGGCCAGTGGCTCTGGCCCCGGTGCTGTTGGGTGCTTCGGCCCCGTTGCCGTCGACGACTCCGGTCCCGGCGCCTCAGGGCTCCTCAGGATCCAGGCCTGGATCTGTGACAACGCCAGTCAACCTTACGACCCCTCCGCTGGTACCGTCACCAAGGTGTCGCCCCCGATGCCGTCCCCAGGCGACACCATCCCCGGTCCCAGCCCCAGTCCGGATCCAGCATCGTACCGGTGCCGCGAGGCGCCGTCTTTGACGCCGATCGGTGAACCCTTCACCGACGACCGGGCTCAATCATTTATTCCTGACTACCAGGAGATGGATGACGAGGGGGGCTGGGAGGGGTCTGAGGACCCCCTGGCACTACAGTGCCAGTTGAGCCAGGACTGGGCAGACGAGCTGGGGGACGCCAATGGTCTGGACACTTCGCCCGACACTGGATTTGTCTCCCCTCCTACCGTGGCTACGGAGGAGGGGGCTGCTTACAGCCTGGTGTTGACTAGGGCAGCCAAGGCCTTGGCTCTTGAGCTCCCTGTCGCGGCCTTGAGGACTAACCTCCTCACTGAGGTGCTCAAACCACAGGCAAGCTCCTCGGAGCCTCTACTGCCGTTCAACAAAGCCCTCACCGACGTTCTGTTGGACACCTGGTTCAAGCCCTCCACATTCCTCCCTGTGGATCGGAACATGGCCCAACGCCACCGCCCGGCTCCGGGCGACCCCAGCTTCCTGTCCGTTCACCCCACCCCCGAGAGCCTGGTGATCCAGGTCTCTATCTCCCGGACCGCATTCCTGACCGCTCCTCTGGATCAGGAATCCAAAAGGTGCGATAAGTTTGGGAAGAAACTGTTCTCCTCACTGAGTTTGGGATTGCGGTCTGTCAACACCGCCTGCCTTTTGGGCCGTTACTCTCACTCTCTGTGGGAGACAGTTGCCAAAGTGCTGCCGCAGTGCCCGGTGGAGGTCCAGGCAAAGCTTACCCAAGCCCTAGCAGAGGGATGGGATGCAGCACGCTATTCAATACGGTGTGGACTTGATACTACAGACTTGCTGGGTAGGGCGATTGCGATGACGGTGGCGGTTCGCCGCCCCGCCTGGCTGAGGTCCGTCAACTTTTTGGGGGATGTCCAAGCCACCCTTATGGACATGCCCTTTGAGGCCTGCCGCTTCTTTGGTGACAAGATGGACAGTGCGCTGGAGCGTTTCAAGGACTCCAGGGCTACGGCCAAGTCCTTGGGCCTCGGCCAACTCCAGCAAACTTCCACCTTTCGCCCCTTTCATGGCCAAGGAAGGGGCGCCCCCACAAGTCCAGCTAGCCTCAGGCCCCAAAACCAATCTCAGCGCGGTCACGGATGTGGTAACCGCTGTGGTGCTACCAGGGGCACCGGCAAGGTCAGTCCACACCCGCCCCGCAGCATCTTCCTCAAAATCCTCCTACTCTGAGTTTTCAGGCCCATTCGACACCAGTGGGGGGCAGGGTTCGCCATCATCCCCTCCACTGTCGCTCCATCACATCGGACAGGTGAGTGCTGCAAATCGTCCGAAGGGGCTACTCCCTCCCCTTCGAGGTGACCCCTCCAGCCATGCCACCGCAGTACCACCGCATGTCGGGGATCACTTGCAACTTATGCAGGAGGAAGTTACTGCCCTCTTGGCCAAGGGGGCCGTCAAGCGTATTCCTGGGCCAGAAGTAAGACGTGGTTGCTATTCCCACTACTTTCTGGTACCCAAGAAGGGCAAAGGAGGCCTACGCCCTACCTTGGACCTACAGAGCGTCAAAAGCTTCTTCCGGAAGGAGAAGTTCAAGATGCTGACTTTGGCTTAGGTCCTAGCTGCCCTGGACCCGGAGGACTGGATGGTAGCGTTGGACTTGCAGGACGCGTATTTCCACATCCCCATCCTGCAGGCCCACCGGCATTTCCTGTGGTTCACGGTAGGCCACTCGCATTTTCAATTTACCGTGCTCCCCTTCGGCCTTACCAACGCCCCACAGGTGTTCACGAAAGTGATGGCGGTGGTCGCAGCTCATCTGTAGGGGTTTCAGTGTTCCCCTATCTCGACGATTGGTTGTTGAAGGCGGGCACGTCCCAGACAGTCATCTCCCACCTCCAGACTACGGCCGACCTCTTGCACTCGCTGGGGTTCTCCATCAACGTGCCGAAGTCCCACCTGTGCCCCTCTTGGAAGCTCCTTTTAGTTGGAGCGGTTCTGGACTCAGCACAGTTTTGGGTTTATCCTCCCGAACAGCGGGTTCGGGATATTCAGGCTCTGATTCCGGTCTTTCAGCCTTTATCCCGAGTTTCAGTCAGGTTGACGCTGCGGCTCCTGGGGCGATGGCCTCCTGCATCCTTCTGGTGCCTCACGCCAGGTGGTGGATGCGGGCTCTGCAGTGGGACCTGAAGTTTCAGTGGGCACAGCATCAGGGTAATCTGTCCAACCATGTCAGGATCTCGGAGGGCACTGCAAGACAGTTGCAGTGGTGGCTCACGGACCGCGATTGGGTCAGCGGCAGATCTCTCTCCCTACCCCAACCGGACCACGTAGTGGTGACGGATGCGTCCCTCCTGGGATGGGGGGCCGCATGGGAGAGAGGAAGATCGTAGGCCTATGGCCTCCGGCGGAGTCCCGGCTCCACATCAACGTTCTGGAGCTGAGGGCGATCCGGCTTGCACTGAAGGCATTCCTTCCTTCTGTCCGGGGAAGTGTGCAGGTGTTCACGGACAACACCACTGCCATGTGGTACTGCAACAAACAGGGCGGGGTGGGGTTATGGACCCTTTGTCAGGAGGCTCTGCACCTCTGGCAATGGCTGGAACATCAGGACGTCACCCTGGTGGTTCAACACCTGGCATGTTCCTGAACGCCAGGGCGGACGAACTCAGCCGCCGGTGCATGATGGATCACGAATGGCGTCTGAACTCGGACGTGGCGCAAGGCCTCTTTCAGTAGTGGGGAGAGCCTTGGTTAGATCTATTCGCCACCGAAGAGAACACGCAATGTCATCAGTTCTGCCCGTTTCAATTTCCAAGGTGGCACTCGCTCGGATACACTTTTCGTCGCGAGTGGAGCTGCGGTCTGTTGTACACCTTTCCACCTATACCACTTCTGCCCAGAGTGCTGAAGTAGATCAGGCGCGACCGGCCCAAGTAATCCTTGTGGCTCCGGCCTGGGCACGAAGATACTGGTATCCCGAGCTACTCAGCATGTTAGTCGATTCCCCGATATGTCTGCGTCTTCAGGAGGACCTTCTGTCGCAGCAGCAGGGAACGGTCCTCCACCCGAACCTGTCCAGCCTCCACCTCCATGCGTGGAGATTGAGCGGCAGCAATTGAGGCCATTTGACATGCCTTCTGTCTCTGGCCCAGTGGGGCTCTGCTCAGGGCACTATTAAGGGCTACCTCTCTACCATTTCAGCCTTCTTGAGGCTTCCTGATCAGCCTTCTCTTTTCAAGTCCCCTGTTGTAAATAGATTCTTGAAAGGCATTACACATATGTTTCCTCCTGTTCCTTTCGTGATGCCTCAGTGGGATTTGCACCTTGTTCTAACCTATCTGTAGGCGCTCCTTTCGAGCCACTTCATAATTGCTCTCTTTGTCTTCTGACTCTTAAGACTGCATTCCTGGTTGCCATCACCTCTGCCAGGAGAGTGAGTGAGCTCCAGGCTTTATCTTCTAAGCCTCCTTTCCTTTCTGTCAATCCGGACAAAGTTGTCTTAAAAACTCATCCTTCTTACCTGTCCAAGGTGGTTGCGGCCTTTCACATTGGGCAGTCCATCACCTTGCCCACCTTCTTTCCGCCTCTGCATCCTTTGAAGGAGGAAGAGAGGCTCCACCGCCTGGACCCAAAACGTGCGCTCTCCTTCTACCTAGATCGCACACGCCAGTTCCGAGTGGATGACCAGCTCTTCGTTGGTTACGAGGGCGCGAAGAAGGGACGGGCGGTGCTCAAACGAACCATCTCTCGTGAGTCGTGTTGTGCATTAAGGTCTGTTACTCCTTTGCTAGAAATGAGCCTCCTGTTGGGCTGAGGGCCCATTCCACTCGGGCCACGGCGACTACTACTGCCCTGGGTCGGGGAGTCCCCTTGCAGAACATCTGTCAGGCAGCAACGTGGGCTTCGCTGCACACGTTTGCTTGACAATACTGCCTGGACAGCCAGGTCCGGAGAGATGGCTTTTTCGGCCGTTTCGTTCTCCAGGACTTTCTAGTGTGATCTTGGTTCGCAGACCCACAACCGGGGTTGATACTGCTGGGGTATCTATTCTAAGGTAAGGAATCTAACACTAACCTGTTTCTTTCAGATGCACAAGTTACTTACCTTCGGTAATGATATATCTGTAAGAAACAGTGGTTAGTTTTAGATTCCTTACCGCCCCACCCATCCTCCCCGTTCTGCGAACCGATATCTAGGGTTAAGGTGTTTCCCTTTGAGGGCCCTAGTTTCATAGCACCAGTGTCAGTCGCTGGCATGGCTCTGCGTTCTTGGTGCGGAAAGCTATGTACAAGAACTGACTTTAGCGCACGAGGGTGGCGTCTAAGTACTCCGACGATGTCATTCCGGCGATCACGACGCCGGCGATGGATGCGGAGCCTAAGCCGACGCCTGCCGACGCACAGGGGTACTGCTACGCAAAACTTTCCAGATCCAGTCTGACGCCTGGGGATATTCTAAGGTCAGGAATCTAACACTAACCACTGTTTCTTACAGATATATCATTACCGAAGGTAAGTAACTTGTGCTTCTCCTTCCTTGCGCCTAGTTGAAAAGGGCTCAGTTTTCTCACACAAAACCCAATCTACTGTTTTTAGTAAATTTGGTTTAGGGTGAGAAACCTAGGGTGGTTGCATGGGAACGCCCATGCACCACCCTTGATATGCCCCCATGGTGCAAAGTAAAACGAAGCAGCACAATGCGCTGCTTCGTATTACATTTAGGTTATTTCCGGCGCTAAACATTTTTAGCGCTGGAAAGTAAATAAAAAAAAAGATTTTGCGTCATTTTGCGTCACTGATGCAAACACTGCCCAAAAGCTTAGTAAATCTCCTCCCAATTGCTGTCTTTGTATTACTTTGGTTATAGCTTGGCAGATTAGGAATAGTTACAGTGTGCCTAGTGGTACCACTAATAGTAGTGAGCGAATTATTGCTTACTGTTGGCACTGAGGAGGATTGAGAATTGAGATAAGAGCCATAACATTTATTTATTCAATTGGAAGTTTTATATAGCACAAACTTGACCCAGTGCTTTACAATTTGAATAGGTATTTCAAGAGTATACATAAAACAACAAGATAGTCGTGCAACATAGATAAGGTATGTGGGACCATGGGGAAGAATATTCGATAATAATCGCTACATACATGAGCATGTCAGGCGAATGCTGGAAACCAAGGTGTCTAGCAATCTAATTGTTTAAGGCAGGAACTTGCCCATTAGGATTTTTTTAACTTCCTTTTTGAACGTAGTCGTTTAGGATATTCGTCGGACTTCCGGTGGAAGAGAGTCCCAGATCTTTGGGGCAGCGCCTGAGAAGGCTCTGTGACTCATTTTCATTTTGTGGAAGATCTGTGGTATTAAGAGACATGAACTTGCACTTCTTGACTGGCTGCAACCTCCAGATAGATCTAGTTTTTGAGCTAGATACGTGTGAGTCTTGAGATGTAGGGCTTTGTGAATCATGCAGGCTATCTTTAGCTGTATTCTACCCTCATATGGCAACCAGTTTAGAGATATGAGGGCTGAGGAGATGTGTTTGTTTCATTTTGAACCAGTGATCAGTCTAGCTGCTGCATTAATGGACGCTTTTAGTGGGGTTAAGCTATATTTGGGAAGTCCACAAAGCGTGGAACTACCATAGACTAGCCTAGGCAGCACAAGGGCTTGCACCGCCATCTTGAAGTCCTCTTAAGGAGGAAAGGTTTTAGATTCTCAAGTGTGTTCATCTGGTGTTTTGCCCCTTTACTTAAATTGCTAATATGATTCTGCTTGCTCAAGTGCTTATCCAGAGTGATTCCGAGGGATTTCACAGAGTCGATAATGCGGGGAGTGCAGTTGAAAGCAGTAATATATTTCAGCCAGTGGTCGATTTTGGGGGTGCGATTAGACGGAGCGATAAGAAGGAATTCCGTTTTGGAGGTATTGAGAATGATGTGGCTGTCAGTTAGCCAGTTTTGAGCATTCAAAAGGGTAGAGTTGATTGAGGTGAAGTCTTAAGGAGAGGTGATTTTCAGATAAAGTTGAGTGTCATCCGCGTACATATGGAAGAGAATGTTTGCGGAATTCAGAGCATTTGCCAAAGATTCTAGGAATGAATTGAAGAGTATCCGTGATAGTGCTGACCCCTGTGCAACCCCCATAGAAACTGAGAAGGGCTGGGATAGGGGTTGCTTTACCTTTACTTTCACCATCTTAATACCGGTCCTGAAAAGCCCATTCTGTGTTCAAGGCTGGATAGGAGATAGACGTGGTATCAAAAGCTGAAAAAAATGAACATGCTTCATTGTGGTCTAGCATTAACAGGATTTCACCCATAATGTGAGTGAGAGCAGATTTCGTCCGGGATCATGTCTTGCGATTGCAAGGCGTTGATAATCTTTGTAGAAAGAGGGCGGATGTTATCCTTGATGTCTTTGAAGATAGGTGGTGGTAGCAGGTCAGTGAAATGACTAGATGGTTTGATCACCCGCAGAGGGTTGCAAATATCTCTTACGCTGAGAGGAGTAAAGGAAAACCAAGAGGAGTCGGTCTTGGTGCCAGCATTGGAGGGGCGAGCCACCCATGGTGAGTTGGAGCAGCCCTCCCTGCTGATGGGAGAATAGCCCTCTTTGCTTTCAGGTTGATACTGATGCACTTAGTTTTCTCATTGAAGAAGGACGCCATCTTGTTGAAAGATGGAAGGACGTCGCCAAGGTCAGAGCTACTGGGTGGTCTTGCCCGATTGTTGTTTCATAATTTCAAACAGTTTCTTGAGGCAGATTTTGGCTTGATTAAGTTTTGTTCGGAAAAAGTCAGCCTTTGCAGATCACATTTTTTTGTTAGAAGTGTTCCTCACCCGTCTAAGGTGGATTAGATGTTCAGTGGAGGGTACTAATCTTCAGGTCCTTTCAGCAGACCTTAGATGTGGTGTTCAGAGTTTAGGTAGTCGTTGAACCAAGGTTTGGAGATTTTGAGGGTGGCACTTTTTTAGTTGTAGAGGGGCAATTTAGTACAGAATGCCAGCGATGGTAGTATTATAGAAATCTGTGAGGACATGAACATCAGACATGTCCGAGTGGGGAGTCAAGGCCTTTTTACAGTGGGATGCTGGATCCATAGAGTTAATATTCCTAAGATTCCTTTTCCATTGTTTCCTTTTCTTGGGGTGGACCCTCTTCGGTGATACTTCCTCGTCAATTAGGAAGAAGATGCAGTAATAGTCAGACCAATCACAAGGGATAATGGCATCCATTTAGATGTTTTTTCCTTTGGAGATAATGAGGTCCAGAATTTCCCCCATGTTATGGGTTGGACAGTTTACAGCCTGATCTTTTGTGTTAGACAGTGAAGGCTGAAATCTCCCAGGAATATTTGGGAGACTGGGGTGTCATCATTGGAGAAGATTATTTCCATTAATTGCTCAATGAAGGAAAGATTGTCTCCACGGGGGTGGTAGAATGTGTGTAATTTGCATACTAGGTGGTGTTTGCTAGAGATGTTGATGCATAGGTACATCGGAGGGATCAGAATGTGAGACCAAGAGTGTATTTCTATGTATGCAGGCAAAGCCTCCACCCTGTTTTATGGATCTGTGTAATTGAATTATGTCAAGGCTAGGTGGGACTAGAAGGTCAAGGATAGGGGTGGACGTGCCCTTTAGCCATATTTCCGTGAGGATGATGATATCAAAGATGTCAGCTGTGTGTTTACTGGATCACTGACATAATATCGAGGGACATAATACTGAGTACCAAAAATATCGGCGACAAAATATCGACAGACAGAATATCGACTTTGTATCTACGAACAGGTAAGTACAAAAATATTGAGAAAAAAATGTCGTTTACAAAAATATAGGGGCATATTCCCAAGCAATAGCGATAATTATCGCTATTGCTTGGTTAGATACAAAAATTTACCGCTGAGCTGCGGCGATTTTTACCGCAAATAAACCTTGGTATTACCAAGGTTTATCGCAAATGCAATAAAAATCGCCGCAATGCATGAATTTCGCTGAAAAGTCAGCGATATTCATGCATTACCGAGCTAATGCTCTTAGCCATGTTATCCACCTCCCATTGGATAACATGGCTAAGAACTGCTCAGGGCAGGTGTTAGTTTTTGGAGATATTCGTCCTTAGCGCGAATATCTCCAAAAGTTGGTAATAGGAGATAGCGATGTTAGCGACTGTTTCCAGTCGCTAACATCTTGGCACGCCCACTTTGCATGTCGTTAGTGATAAATATCTCTGACATGCAAAGTGGGGCCCAAGATGGTCGCTATCTCCTACTAGCTGTCGCTAACTGGTGTTAGCGACACCTAGGTAATAGGGAGATAATTTTATCTCAGCTTTCTTGGCTTTTAAAGCCAAAAAAGCGGAGATAAACCCCTTGATAATATGCCCCATAGTTTGTAAAAATATCGACTTTATTAAAAACAATGTTAAATTAAATTACATTTTTTTTTTTTTTACTTAAATATACTTAAAAATACTTAAATTACCTTATAATAATTAAATAATTAATTAAAGTTATAAAAACATTTTTTTACAATCATATTTGTTAAAACATATATATATAGTAACATAATATAATTAAAATATATCCAATATTATTACCGTAGGATACCGGAAGTATAACATTACTATTCCCACTCCAGAGAGTGCAACAGTAGATAAGGCGTTGGATAGCGTAGAGATAAAAATTACTATTCCCACTCCAGAGAGTGCAACAGTAAGGAAAGTGTTGGATCGCGTAGGGGTAACAATTACTATTCCCACTCCAAAGAGTGCAACAGTAGGGAAAGGGTTGGATAGCGTAGAGGTAAAACGTACTATTCCCACTCAAGAGAGTTCAACAGTAGGGAAAGCGTTGGATAGAGTAGGGGTAAAAATTACTATTCCCACTCCAGAGAGTGCAACAGTAGGGAAAGGGTTGGATAGCATAGGGGTAAAACTTACTATTCCCACTCCAGAGAGTTCAACAGTAGGGAAAGCGTTGGATAGCGTAGGGGTAAAAATTACTGTTCCCACTCCAGAGAGTGCAACAGTAGGGAAAGCGTTGGATAGCGTAGAGGTAAAAATTACTATTCCCACTCGCGAGAGTGCAACAGTAGGGAAAGGGTTGCATAGCGTAGGGGTAAAAATTACTATTCCCACTCCAGAGAGTGCAACAGTAGGGAAAGGGTTGGATAGCGTAGAGGTAAAAATTACTATTCCCACTCCAAAGAGTGCAACAGTAGGGAAAGGGTTGGATAGCGTAGGGGTAATAACTTACTATTCCCACTCCAGAGAGTGCAACAGTAGGGAAAGCGTTGGATTGCGTAGGGGTAAAAAATTACTATTCCCACTCCAGAGAGTGCAACAGTAGGGAAAGCGTTGGATAGCGTAGGGGTAAAAATGACTATTTCCACTCCAGAGAGTGCAACAGTAGGGAAAGGGTTGGATAGCGTAGGGGTAAAAATTACTATTCCCACTCCAGAGAGTGCAACAGTAGGGAAAGCATTGGATAGCGTAGGGGTAAAAATTACTATTCCCACTCCAGTGAGTGCAACAGTAGAAAAAGTAGATACTTCATATATTATTTAAAAAGATATATATATTAATATCTATAAAAAATGTAATTAAAAGTAATTACCACTTTAATATAATATAATTATTAATTAATTACAAATACTAATTTAATTTAATCATTACAATTAATCATATATTAACACTAATTAATTACAAATTAACAAATAATTAATTATTAATTAAACAGTTACTTAACAATAAAAATCAAATAAATATACAAAAAAATTAGCATATGTAATTAGTTATAATTAAATTCCTTCCCACCCTATTCCCCTATGAACCCACAACCCACTACAGAAATTAAATTACTTAAATTAACATAATTATCAATTAATCAATTAAATAAAATTAATTGGCAATTAAAATGTAATTAATTACTAAATAAAAATTAATTAACAATTAATGATAAACACATACCAATAAATACATTTACATATTTAAATAATTAAAATTAAATTACACTACATAAATTAGGATATTTATTTAATTATAATTAAATTACTTCCCACTCTACTCCCCTATAAACCCGCAACCCGCTACAGAAATGAAATTAGGTAAATTAACATAATTATCAATTAATCAATTAAATAAAATTAATTGGCAAATAAAATGTAATTAATTACTAAATAAAAATTAATTAACAATTAATTATAAACAAATACCAATAAATACATTTACATATTTAATTCATTATAATTAAATTACTTCCCACCCTATTCCCCTATAAACCCACAGCCCGCTACAGAATTAAATTACGCAAAATTTAAATAACATTAAATTCATTATTTAAATTACATTATAACATAAATTAACACTTTTAACACATAAAATACACAATAAAAAATTCGATATTATAAAAATTTCGATATTTTTCCAAACCTATATTATGTACTTCGATATTTTGACTATTTATATTTTAAAATTCGATATTATTTACTTACCTTCAAAACGATATTTTTGATGTCTATATTCTGTCCATTCGATCAGCTGTCCAGCCTATATTTTAAACTCGATATTATGTCCATTCGATATTTTGTAGTCAATATTTTGTCTGTTTACCGTGTTTAGTCACTGATCTGCAATTGAGTTGTGCGCATTTCATTTGGAGAGGTGTGTGGGCGGCCGGAGTCTGCATGATGTTCACTCATTTGAGGTTGCCATTGTTTATAACTTTACGATTGTGGGAGGATTCCCTGATTGAGTTGGCATGGATGGTTTGGATTAAGATCATAGGGGCCTTGCCTGAATCCATAGGTGTCTTGTCGGTGTTAAGTGGGAGGGCATAAGAGAGGAGAAGAACATCAGTATCAGTGTTTGACAGCTCAGACTTTATTCTTCTGGGGCAGGAGGGGTCATTAGGGAGCGGTAGCGTATTCGAGGTAAAGTAAGAGGGACGTATGTTTGAGACAGAGGCTGTACTCGTGCAGCTCAAGGAAGGGTTCCCTAGAGAGCATATCCTTCTGAGCAGAGGGAGATGTTCAATAGGGAGGGCTTTCAGATCAAGAAATTCATCCCTGAGTAAACACAGGTGGAGAGAGATCTCTTCAAGGTGTGCAACAAAGTCTGAATGTTGGTTAAAGGATAGTGGTTCAGTGGATGGTTCCACCAGAGATGTGGTATCTCTAGGGGAAACTGGTGGGTCAGAGGTGAACATGGAGAGGTCAGGTGGAGCCAATGATTCAATGATGTCTTGTGTAGTACCAGCCCAATTGACAAGAAGATAAGGGGATGGGGTGGTGGTGGGGAGGGCTAGAAGTAAAGGGTAGGTGGTGGGTGAGGGGTGGTTGGATGGAGTGGGTTTGATAGAATCTGTGTAGGGCAAGATCTTAGAATCAGGTTGAGCTTGTGGAGTGTTTGATGGTATTGTGCATAGGAGATCATCAGGATAGAGAATAGATGGTGGGGAGTGATGGGATGACCAGCCACTGGAATCGGGGTGTGAACGCTTAGAGATCAGGGAAGTAAATGTCGATGTAGAGCCTTTAGTCATTGAAAACGATGGTTGAGTTGAGCGTAAGGGGTCTGGTGATGCTAAATCAGGGGATTGAGAGGATCCAATATTACATAGGGGGAGAGGAGGGTTGTGAGGTGTTGAGGCCCTCCCAAGTGCAGTGGTGGGTGTGAACGTGAGATCATGTGTTGTAGGATGGATTAGGCCGGGAAGATTGTCCTTGGAGGTCGCTGCTTTTTTGAGATTAGGGAAGATATTATTCATCCTAGCTAATTTGTTATTGGAGGCTTGAATTAGGATAATACTGTTATTTTAGCGGGTGATGGTGGCATTCACATTGGAAAAAGGCGAGGGCAATGCTGAGAGTTTGAGGCCATGCAGGATTTTCCTGGAGTCCGATATATACGAAGCATGGAGTATAAGACTGACATCCATCAAACTTGTTTCCTGGTGTAGGTCATTAGATAGGGTCTATCTATTTGCACTTGCCGATGTAGAACCATTGTTTACTAGTTTTTTAAACAGCAAGACTCTATATGTGAATATCTATTCCTCAACTTTTAAATGTGTCACTGGAGCTCAAGATGATTGTGCGAATAATAGTGGGTTTAAATTCAACCTGCCATGATGGGTTAGAACTGTACAAATAAAGAATTAAAATGAATTTTATTTCGCGTGCAGCATCGCCAAATGCGATGCAGCGCGTGCAACAAAATGCGTTTTTTTATTTATTTGTTTACTGACATCCGGTCAGCCGTATTCCGGATTTTACTAGTCCCCACCCTGCCCCTCCCAGGCCATGCGTCACCGCCCGGTAGCACTCCCTCCAGGAGCCGATATTGTACATAGAGCAAGCGTTTAGAATCGACAAGATTGTAAAAAAGGCTCCTTATAGATCCCCCAATGTCGATATGCAGAGACGCTACTTCTGAGTCATTGCCATACCACACTCGCTGTCTTCTCTGACATATCTTTTGTCCTTTTTTCTTCCACTGCCCAACTACTCTCGCTGTCTCCTTCTCTTCTTTTTCTTTTTCCTCATATAAGCCCCGCTCCAAATTTACCCACTTTCCCCTTCTTCCCATCCCATTCTTGTCTCCTTTTCCATCTCAATGCCTGTTCTGTGCTTTCTCTCTTACCGGTTTTCCATTCTCCGTTCTCCCTCGCAGTTCTCCAAAGCCTCTGGCTGCCTTTCTCTTTCCCTCCCTCTCCCACCAATTTCTCCATTACCTCTTCCCTATTTCTCGTCTTTGCGCCCTGAATTTTTTCTACTTTGTTCCTCTTTTCCCCTTTCTCTGCCACTAAATCCTATTTCTCACTAATCTCCTCTCCTTTACCTTCAGGCTATGTTACTATTTTGAAAACACATAGCACTATCCCTGAATATTTCATTGAAGCACATTTAGAATTTGGACCAGTGTGCCTCTGCAGTGTCGGTGACCGGGCCAAAAAGGACATGAAAAAGGTGAAATCGGATCATAAATCCAAAGCTGTTCTAATCAAGGGCCCCAGAAATAAGTTTGGCCCAGGCACTCAAAATCCTGAAGATGTCCTTAAGATGTTAATTGCAGCATCCATCATGAGCCACAATTAGCACGAAAACCTTAACAAATGCACACAATCATCCCGCAGCCCAACCCTATTAAGAAAGAAAATGCCGCAACATAGCTGCCATGGTTTCAAATTGCAATGTGGGATGTTTTCATAATTTCACTGTAATTATTAGTGCCATTTGAACAGGGCTGGCTTTAGTGCTGGTGGCGCCTGGTGTGACAATGTGCATCCCATTGACCACCTCCGCCATGGATACTCTCATTACCAACCTTTAACAGTGACCCTCAAGTCTCCATAACCCCACTCTCTTTCATATTTATTTTGTTTAATAGTGCCACTCATACCATTGTAAAGTTATGTTATGTGAATTGGTTTATAAGGCGCTCAACTCACCCTGGGGCATTACGGCGCTGCCTAGAAGAATCGAATCCCGCGGGAGAGAGAGCACAGAAGAGGAATAGAAAGTAGATTAAAACAAAAAGGCTTTCAGCTGTTTTCTAAAAATACCGTAACTAGAGATTGCGCGCAAAGCCGGGGGGGAGCTGATTTCAATATCATGGGGCAAGATATGAGAAGGCTCTGCCCCCGGTCCGGGTGAGACGAATTCAAGGAACCTGAAGAAGACCCAGTGAGCTGGATCTGAGTATCTTAGGGGGACAGTATTTTAGAAGTTTTCTTTGTTAGTAGAGAGGACCTCTGTTATTCAGGGCATTGTAGGTTAAACAACAGATTTTGAAAAACGATCTCTTTTTCACAGATAACCAGTGTAGTTCTCTGAGAAGCGGAGTCGAAGGGGATTCTGCAGGATGATTTAGGATCATTCTCACTGCTGTGTTGTGTACCACTTGTAATTTAGCCAGGAGAGTCTCTCCCACCTCTGGCAGCAAAGCATTGCCATAGTCCAAACAATTAGTTACCATAGCCTGCACTAATGTCCTACTATGTAGGGTAGGCATGAATGGAAGTATTTTTCAAAGGAGTCGTAGGCTATAGTAGCATGAGCTGGTCGTGGCCGCAATGTGGTCCTTCATGGTCAATGTCCGGTTCAATTTTATACCCAGGTTTTTTACTGAGAGTTCGGGTTCGAGCAGTGCCTAATTGGACGGGCCACCAATTGTCTGACCAAATGTCCGAGGCTTTCCCCATTAACATAATCTCAATTTTTCTGGAATTAATTGAAGGCAGTTACCTGTCATCCAATCAGAGATTGCCTTCATGCCGATGGCAAAACAGATTTTCTCTAGCTCTGGGTTTGGTCCAATAGTGAACATAAGCTGCGTGTCATCTGTGTATAAAATGATCTTAAAACCCAGCTGCTCGACTATCCTTGCCAGAGGGGCCATATATATATATATATATATATATATATATATATATATATATATATATATATATATATATATATATATATATATATATTAAAGAGAGTAGGACTCAGACAAGGGCCTTGTGGGACACCCTTCTCCAGAAACATTTTAGCAGAGGTATCGGGTCCTAACATGACAGTTTAAGTTCTCTCAGACAGAAAATGTTGTAGCCACTTCAGGGCTGTCCCTTGGATACCACATGAGAATAGTCTCTCCGCCACCTTTGTGTGAGAGATGGTATTAAAAGCTGCGTAGAGATCTAGGAGAATCAGTATCACAGAGCCCCCCCAAATCTATTGTCTGCCTGAGAGAATCTGTCACTGCCAGAATAGCGGTTTCAGTACTGAAACCAGGTCGAAATCCCGATTGCGATGGATCAGGGATTTCATTGAGTTCCAAGTAGGAGCTCAGTTGTCTGTTGATAATGCTTTCCAGCAGTTTCCCCAAGAGTGGTAATAGGGAAATGGGACAGTAGTTGCTAAGGATTGATGGGTCCGCTGGGGGTTTCTTTAACCACTTCCCTGCTAATGACAAGGTCAACTCGTCATGGGTTTTACCTGCCCTGTGCTTATGACGAGTTGACCTTGTCATGAACAATGGGAAACAGTGGCCTGCAGCACCCAGCGGGAAAACCCCTTAGCAGCCAAGGTGTTAATATAGGGAAGACGAACGCCTCTTTCCATGTAGGGAGGATGGTACCAGTTAATATAGAGCAGTTGAAGATATCACAAATTGCAAGAGCACAGCTCATGGCTAGAAGAGCCATGATTGTTGGAGGACAAAAATCATTCGGTGACTCGGATTTCATATTGGAAAGGTCTTTTGAGACCTTTTCAATAGTGGTCGGTTCAAAGCTCTCCAAGGTGCTGTTTGTTACCTTTCACCTATCCTCTAGTTTGTTCAGGGTTTCAGAAACTGAAGGAGCTATCAAAGGAAAATAATCATAGATTTTGGATATCTTATCCTAAAAATAGGTCACCAGTGAGTTGCATAAATCCTGAGACACCGTTGGAGACTGCCTGAAAACTTTAGGGGATGTGAAATCTCTGACTATACTAAACAGATACTAAGACATACATCTTGCTGCTTTTAGGTTCAGATGATATCTGGCCAGAGGCTGTCTATACAGTAATCTATTTTGATGGACCTTGCTAGTGTGCCAGGTTCTTTTCAATCACCTAAATTTGGCTTTTTCCGTCTTTAGCTCCTCTGTATACCAGGGAGTCGAGATCCACCATTGAAGGGTGCCATGTTTTTTTGGTTATAGTCTCATCAAAAGTAGATTCTAATGCAGCATTAAAAGCCTCCAACTTTTTGGGTGGCTCCATGATGCTATTTACTGGTTCCAAGGAGTAAACCTCATTGAAAGCTTCTAAGGAGAGATTACGCCATGACCTACGCTGTTCTGGTTTTTTCCTGATATATGGTTCCACATTCCTTTGCCGGGTCTAATGGATAAAAAAGTGATCATAGAATGATCAGTTCATGTAAGGGGATCAGGGAAGCCACAGCTCAGTTGGTCATAGTTGGTAAACACCAGACCTAATAGGTGACCAGCTCGGTATGTAGGGCCTTCCACTCTTTGTGTATGTCCTGTTGATTCCAAAGAGGAAAAGAGTTTATTAACCTCGGGGTTGGAGGTGTTTTCCCCATCAAAATTAAAGTCCTCTAGCAAAAGAAACGTATTTGCCGCAAGCTTTGTAGTGCTACGTGTTCGACCAAAAGGTCTGTGTAATTGGCTCTGGATCCTGGTGGGCGATAAATTAAGACACCATGCCAGCTATCCGTGGGAGACACAGCCACCTTAAAGATTCCCAATTCCAAACATTCATTTTTTACAGTAAAACCCCAATTCACAGTGAGGTGATTCTGGAGGCAATGGCTATGCCTCTTCCTGTTTTTTCCTCCCTGTCCAGATGGATAAATTTATAGTTTTCAGGGATCGCCAAGTTTATCATGGGGTGGTTGGAGGGATTCAGCCATGTTTCCATAAAAAAAACATAGTGCAGGAGAATGTGAGACAAACATGTCCCAGATTTCAAAAGGATGGTTAGCAAGTGACCTTACATTGCACAATATTTTTTTTAGTCCCATAGTAACTGGAACTGGGGCCTTCCTGACAAGTGAAAATCCTCTGCTAGTGGATCAGTGTGAAATTGACAAGGATTACACGTTACCGGACCTTCTAGCGTAATGGGAAACTTCAGAGTACAATTAATGTGGCTTTGATTCTTGGTAAGTTCAAGCGCTCTAATAGCCAGCGGGGATTCAGCTGAGTAACATATAAGGGTGTGATGACTATTATTTACCCGGGCGGGGGCAGCATCTCTGGTCAGCATCTCTGGGCTTGGCTGGGCACGTACGGCGCAGACGGGTTCGCCTTTGGCACGCTGCTGGCGCCCCCGCTGCGCGCGCCGCTGCACGCACGCTTAGGCATCCTCTTTTGTAATCCCCGAGGAGCCAACCAATTGCACGCTAACTGTGATGCCTGCCCAATATTTCTGCTCGCTCCTAAGGTAGACCAAAGTGCGTGTGTGTTATCTCTTCTGAGCCCAACACCTAACCGGCTGAGAAGTGAGGTGAGCAACTTAAACAACTTTAAAAACGAAGTGCAATTTAAAAATGAAACATGCAGCACAAATAAAGAGAACAGAAATACTCCCGACTTCTGCCTCAGGAGCCTATCAACTAGTGCAGTGCGAATGCGTTGGCATCCTCTTTTGTAATCCCAGAGGGGCCAACCACTAGCGCGCTACCTCGATGCCTGCCCAATATGTCTGCCCACTACTGCGGTAGAACAAAGTGCGTGCGTGTTAACCCTCCCGAGCCCGAGTAAGGTGTTAAGCACTTTATATAGCATACACATTACACAGAGACACTAAAGCATAGTGTGTAAATCAATTTATAGGAAATGTTACATCAGACAGAGGAATAAAACATTTATTTTCTTAACAGAGCTGGGCTGCTAGGGTTTTAAGCAAACGTTTGGAGTGATATTTGGCACTGCACACACACACGGTGTGGTTCCTGGCACACATAGCCATGGCTGCAGTACACAGAGACCCTACACTGCCGTACACAGAGGAAAAAAATTAGAGGGACCATTGGTTGGGAGTATCATGCTGACCAATCTATTATAAGCTAATTGTACCATATGCTGTTGTGAGTGTGGAGAAGTGAAAAGATCTGAGATCCATTAAAAAAAGTATTTTCAATTCAAAACAGGTTGACAAATTACATTTTAGATTATATGATGTCTATACATTTGAAGTCTGGAGCCTAGATCATCAGGGAATTGAATTGTCAAACCTTTGTGGCTTGTCGATTTAATCTGGATCCCCAGCCCAGATAGAGACAACATCATAGTGGACAAAGCTAATGGATCTTGTGAGTGGTAAACACAATATCAGAAACATTCTGATTTTGAAAATGCAAATGTCTAAGCTGTTTTCTTGAATGTCTACGATTTTCTGCCATTTTTTAACAGTTGTACCACTCATTTAAGTTTAAGACCATGGTTCCAGAAGAAGGAATTTGATTTTCCTTGACAGTTTCTTTGATTTTTGTTATGGTCTTATGGCTCGACAAAGTCTTTGCGTCTAATACTTCAACAGAAACAGGTTAATCCATTTTTTATTGCTTCATGAAAATTGAAAAGAGTGAGACGTAGTCTCTTTTATTATTAGATGCCACTTTTGCTAATTGTAATTACTTGAAACAACAATTTGTCAGTGAATATGCGATCAGGTCAGCCTGGGGGAGTTCAATTTCCAACAGGAGCAGATTCTGTTCTTTTTCTAACAAAATTTGTGCATAATTACCAAATACTACTGAGTGAACGGATGTGTATTTATTTATGTATTTATTAGTTTTATTCAGCACTCTTTACTGAACATTTGCATAGTCCAGCTGGGACTTAACAATGGCTACAACCGTCACTTTATAATGTGTACCCAGGAGAAAATGGAAGGACTCTACATGATGGAGAACTTCAAAACCTCTCAGCTACTGTCCTTATCTGAGAATTAATTCCCAGATCACACCAAGGTATTCACTGTTTCCACATTAACCCGTTGGTCACTGAGCAAGAAGTCAGGAGGGGTTGGTCTCCCAGAGGTAGTGTATTAGAATGCAAGAGCCAAGGGGCTGGACCTTAGTCTTGGCTCCAATGACCTAATACCTCGTTTGAGACCAGCTGGAGGCTTTTGGACATCATCACCATACCCTGCACTCCACTGACAGGTAGATAAAGCTGTGTGACAGCTGCCTATTATTGAAAGCTCAGTTCCTGGATCCAGCAGTGGCTTTATGTATGTGCCAGAGAGTGGAGCGGGATTGTGGAGACCCACCACACTCCGGACATTAGCTGTATAAAAGACCTTCCATAATGGAATACTGAAAAAGACTACTGGTAGCACTCAATTCAAAGCTAGCTTGGAAATATTGAAACAAACAAAGCTAAAATTACACTAGGTTTTCAGAAATACTCTACAAGTCATTCTCAATCAAAGACAGTTTGCAAATGGACATGATAATAATGACCCATGTAAGACTAGAAAAGAAAGCATTACACGTGTATCTAATCTGTGTGAAAGTTTATGAGTTCCAATAGAACCATGTACAATAAAAAATAACTGAACATATAAAAATACATCTTAATAACAATTTACCATTATTTGAATTTAAAACACATTTTCAAACATTTTGAAAGCGACTGGGTTTGGGTTAAGAGAACAGGAAGCAATGGCGGTCTAAGCGGTGTGATCTCTTGATAGGACTGTTTGTGCACTGGGCACGCGGTGCAATAAGAGGACAGGGGAACACAAACCCAGAGAACCACCCCTGCAGCGGAATAGGAAGACCTAAACCGAAAGAAAAGGAGAACAGATCCTGTGCACACGCTGGTGGAATCAGTGGTCCTGCAGTCAGGATGCAAATTAGCATGAAAATGGATAGCACGTGAAAGGTTCAACAGGATCAAACACAAAGTTTCATGTGGGTGAAAATGTTTTTGTAAGGCAATTGTTGGTCAATATAGAAAATATTAGCCAGCCGACACGTGTTTCGTCACACCGTGTTGGAGATGAAGACGCATCAAGTCCTTTCGTCCGTGTGGCACGGTCCGGGTTATGGTCCATTACCCGGCCGCGCCACACGGACGCATGGACTTGATGCGTCTTTCTCTCTTCTGATCCAGTTCACCCCGGATAGTTCTGGACATACCCATCCAGTACTCTCTCTCCAACCTTTTGGTACGGGGTGTCCCCGGTCTCCACCGTACCTGTTACCACTTGGCCGACTTTGCATCCAGTAGTCACCACCACGAACCTGGTTATCCTCCAAACACATCAGCCATGATGAGTCACATCTCCAACACGTTTACAATCGATTCTAGGCTTCCTGAATTTCGGAAGAACTTACATTCTAAATTATGCGGAGAGGGTTAAATCTCTCTACGAACTAATTAAACCTGATTTTAAACCAATCGACTGGACTCAAAAACACACAGAAATTTTGAGATCACTGCAAACAGACATGTTAGCAAAAACAAAATTAGATACACGTGACAACACACGCAATCTTGTAATCCGAGTCGTCCCAGGAAGATGCGGATTCACGTACCTAACCTCTAATGAGGGAGAAAAGGTACCAATAGCTTACAAATCACACTTGTACACACAAGCAGAAAAAACATTCAGTCACACAGAAAATACTGTGAAAGCAGTAGAAACTGCATTAGCGAATGAACGAGCACTAGCACATGGCAAAAGGATCAATATCCTCACAGCGGAATCCTCCTTCGAGGCGCTATTCAGCCCAGTAAACCTACCTACGGTGTCACTGGATCCGAAATGAATACAGTGTGTAAATTCTCTAGGCGCGGAAGATGTGAAATACTATTTCGCCCCGCAACTGAAAAAACTGAATGATCTGACATATGAACAAGAATATCCTCTGCCAATCGAAATTCTGCCTCTCCAACAATACTCCTGTAAAATCTATACAGACAGATTTGTACAGCATTTCAACGTAGAGAACAAATCCTACGATGCAGCCTGCGCGATTGTTAAAGGTCACTGTCTGTGCTGTAAATTCAGACCGAAAATAACAAAAACGGAATCAGTGAGAAACTGTTCGGCTCAGCGAGCTGAAATTAGATCTTTAAAGATGGCGCTTGAAAATGCAGAACGTGAATTCCGACACTAATCGTGTGCAATTCGCATTTTTGCGTCAACTCTTACAATAATAAGTTGCAGAGCTGAATTCAAAATGATTACAAAGATGACACAGGTGCCACAATCAAGCATAAAATGCTTTGGAAACAGGTAGTTCTTTTACAGAAAGAACTACAAAAGACTCACGTGATACACACTCTGAGTCATCAACGTGATGGCGTTCACGTTGCAGGGAATTCATTGGCTAATACAGCCACAGCGGAAGCAACTAAACCGGCTTCCGTAGCCACAAAAAAGCGTTCAGAAAAATACATAGACGGGGAAACCATGCTGGCAGTAAAAACGTCCTTAAAAGGCGACTGTGCAGCACTACCCGTGAACTATCCACTCAATTATGCATACGTAATTGATGCAAACTCCGTTCCATTTGCTCGAATCCCTGGAGTGGGGGATAGGGTAATTCCAAACATGAACAGGAGAAAGTTATTAATAGCAGACGCACACATGGGTGAAGGTCAGAGGCACAAAAAGATCAAGGAATCTCTGACCGAATTACAATCAGTATACTGGTGGCCAGGGATGAGCCTACACCACTATAAATATGTAAAGAACTGCCCGGACTGCGACAGAGATCGCAACAATGAGTCAAGCGCATTAATGCCATGGTAGGCATAATGCTGTCTACATGCCATCCAACGTCCTATTAATCATTCAAGACTAAAACTCACGTAGAAAATGGGGCCCCAGCGCTCGGCTGACGCCAAAACTGTTATAAAAGATCTGCGAGTCTTTATCGGCACATACGCAATTGCCATGTTCCATTCTGACCAGGGTCCTGCTTTAAGCTCTCGAGCTTATAGGGAGGCCATGGCCAGTATGGGCGTTGGGTTGCGATACTCTTGTCCATCATACCCTGAAGGGAACAGTGTAGTGGAAAGAAAAAACCGAGACATAAAGCAATCTATAACAGCGAAGGTATTAGGTTCGGGTGATGGGTGGGTCAAACATTTAATAAGTGTCCAACTCAGTCTAAACAATTTGCCAAGAAATTCTCTAAAAGGTTTCAGCCCATACGAACTATTGTTCGGAACTAGAATGTACATTCAGGACTTAGATAGTCAGGTATCAGTGGTAAAAGATAAGAATAAAGACTTTAACATCAAAGAACGTTTGGCTGTTTTACAGGACTTGAATGAAACCAGAAAATCCTTAAGCAACATAAAGTTAAAGCAACAGCCAACTACCACTGAAGAGGCACCACCAGCCCGAGCAAGGCCTGACTGGATTCAAAAGATTGGGGATCTTGTCAGAGAAAAAATAGCGGCGAAGAAGTAATTTGGGCCTTCTTACAGAAAAGCAGTACCTGTCTTAGCAATCAACGGAACAAGATCAGTAGTACTACCGCCCCTTGCTGGTAAGAAGGAGAACAGAGTTGTATCAATCGACCTGGTAAAACCACAATCATGTGGCCTATAATCAACAGTAGGCCTGGTGGACTACCAAGAAACAACAGAATACCCAAACTTGCAACAATCCAAGAGGTTCAAACTGAAAGATTAATCACATTTGATAAACCTGCAGTGCACAGAGAGGGACTATGCAATAATGCCATGGAACTCGTGCCACTTGGAATACAGATTGAATCAGTTCATCATGAAAAACACCAGTCCACAATGACGTGGTATCAGAATGTGCTACCGAAAGACAAATTGAGAAAACAATTCCAACAATTGACAGAACTGCCTCTGGCTACTTCATCAATTTCGATAACTTTTCTGAAGATCAAAACAACGCCGAAGTGATGCCAGAAACAAAGACTTTTAAAGAAAAAGCAACAGAACTCTTTCATCAACTCAAGGAAATTTACCTTATATCTCCATGGTTAGAGTTCTGGTTTGGACTAGGTGTATTTTTCCTCCTGCTTTGGCTCATCATGGTACTTTGTTTGGGAAAATTCATTGAGGGAAAATACAGTTCAATGGACACAGCAAGTCAGAACATCAACTTAGTCCTAAAACCACACAGATCATCTCAACCAAAACCCTCCCGCCCTCTCACTGGACCCAAACCAAGCTGCCACCAAACTCAAACAATGGATCACTCACAGCGCTGACGAATTAGCACCCTTGAAAAACCACCAGATCAAATTAGGTAACAAAAAGGCCCCCTGGTTGAACGATGACCTTAAGAAATCCAAGAAGCTATGCCGTACTCTCGAGAAAACATGGAGAAAAAACCCAACCACCGACAACATGACCACCTTCAAGGCAGCCACCCGCAAACACCACCAACTGATTCGATCCACCAAGAAATCAGCATTCAAGGATCGACTCGACAACAACGCCCATAACAGCAAGGAACTATTCAACATCGTCAAAGAATTCACCAACCCCACCGCAGCCTCAAATGACATTACTCCCTCCCAAGTCCTCTGCGATTCATTATCCTCCTTCTTCTACAACAAAATTGCCGACATACATAACAGCTTCGAGAACAATTCCAACGAACAATCCTCTCCACCCCCCTCCGAACCTAAACCGCCCTCTAACAACCTCAGCGCCTGGAACCCAATCACCACTGAAGACACCATCCGCCTAATGAACTCCATCCATTCTGGCTCGCCAACCGACCCCTGTCCCCACCACATCTTCAACAAAGCAGACTCCATCATCGCACCCCATCTCCGTGATGTCATCAACTGCTCCTTCAACTCTACTACCTTCCCTGAAAGCTGGAAACATGCCGAACTCAGCGCCCTCCTGAAGAAACCCAGAGCAGACCCCTCTGAACTTAAAAACTACTGCCCTATATCCCTCCTCCCATTCCCTGCCAAAGTCATTGAGAAAGCCTTCAATAGCCAGCTTGCCGCCTTCCTTGAATCCAACAACTCCCTCGATCCCTCTCAGTCCGGCTTTTGAGCCAAACACAGCACCAAAACCGCCCTCATTGCAGCGACAGACGACATCCGAACACTACTGGACAACTGAGAAACAGTGGCCCTCATTCTACTCGACCTCTCCGCCACCTTCGACACAGTCTGTCACAGCACCCTTATACAACGCCTCAGCAACATCGGCATCCAAGGAAAAGCCTTGGACTGGATCATCTTGTTCCTCGCTGGGAGAACTCAAAGAGTCCGACTTACCCCATTCAAATCTGAGGCCACCGAAGTCATCTGTGGTGTACCACAAGGATCATCACTCAGTCCCACCCTCTTCAACGTTTACATAAGTCCACTCGCATCCATCGCGCGTCAACACAACCTTAACATCATCTCCTACGCTGACGACACCCAGCTGATCCTTTCCCTCAGCAATGACCCTAACACCGCCAAAACCAATCTTCACCAAGGCATGAAAGAAGTAGCCGAATGGATGGAAAACAGCCACCTAAAACTTAACTCAGACAAAACGGAGGTGCTCATCCTAGGATCATCCCCCTCTGCCTGGGACGACTCATGGTGGCCTTCGGCTCTGCGCACAGCACCCATACCCACAGACCACGCACGTAACCGTGGCTTCATCCTAGACTACTCACTCTCGATGACCAGACAAGTCAATGCAGTCTCATCCTCCTGCTTCAAAGTACTTCATATGCTCAAAAAAATCTTCAGTTGGATCCCCTCCGAGACAAGAAAGACTGTCACCACGCACTGGTCACGAGTCGACTGGACTATGGAAACACCCTCTACGCCGGAATCACAGCCAAATTACAGAAAAAACTCCAACGCACCCAAAATGCATCAGCGAGACTCATTTTGGACATCCCTCGCCAAGATCACATTACAGGTCACCTGAAAGACCTCCACTGGCTTCCCGTCAACAAGAGAATAACGTTCCGTCTCCTCACCCACGCACACAAGGCCCTCTACAAACTAGGACCCGAATGCCTCAACACTCGACTGTCCTTCTACACACCCACCCGCCAACTAAGATCCTCTAATCAAGCCCTCGCCGCAGTTCCGCGTATCCAAAGATCCACCATGGGAGGTAGATCCTTCTCCTACTTGGCGGCCAAGACCTGAAACTCACTCCCCACTCACCTCCGCCTTACACAGAACCACATCTCCTTCAGAAAAGAACTTAAAACCTGGCTATTCGATAAGTAATGAACCCCCCCCAAGCGCCTTGAGACCCTCTGGGTGAGTAGTGCGCTATATAAATTCCTGAACTTGAACTTGAACTTAATCAACACAACGTCATTGTTTTCCATCTTTAACCTTACTGATAAACAAATCAGCTTGGCACAGAAAGGAGCAGACTATACAATCCTGAGCATCGAAAAACTTGAGAGATTACCATTGACAATGTCAGAAAGTCCTGTCATTGAATGGATAATACACGGGATTATCACAATTCCGATAACAACTTTCCGATTTAAAAATTGCCTTGAATACATACCGACTGGCCAGTATGAATGTTTGGGTAAAGGGTACAGTAAGTCAGCATGGAAATTACCATATACACACACATGCTATAGTGACAGCAACAAAAATGTATTTCTTAGTGGTGAAAGCTGCAAACATTTACTAAGCGGTATACTTTTGTGCCAAGGTATTAATTTACAAGGGGCCTGTGAAGGAAATTCAAAGAATCTTTCATGCCACCAACATGTCACACCTGCAACGCAGATAGAGCCTTTCTTTAGGCAACTCTCGAACGGGAGTTACATTCTAATAACGGATCACAGCTGTTGTGGCCTTTTGCCAGGGAAAGCATATCTCGTACAAGTAACTTCCATGGTCAAATGCTGTATACAAGCATTGTTTCCAAACGGCCCTGGAGACTCCGAGACTCCCATATGGCCTCGTTTGAATGTCTCTTCTATACGAATTGATACTTTAAGCAGAATGAAGTCTGTGCTTTTGCAGACAACAGTGCCCATCACGTCATCAAAAGAGACGTATGATCTCCAAGTTGCAAGGACAACATCAGAGATTCATGACCTTTTATCAACAAATTTCCCAGTGCATTTCACAGAAATGCTTAGCCAAATTCTTAATATGTCAAGTGCCATAGGCATCCCAGGCATATTTAAGACCATTTTTACGGGACTGTTAACACCATTCAAAGCAATTCTATGAATCATTCCTAATTTTGTCCATTCAGTCTTTGGCGGCATACCCCTGATTTTGGGACTTGTAGCAGGCATTTTATTTTTGACCCTCCTGCTCCGATATGGCAAGCCAAAACACAGACATGACTCCAGCAGGGATGGAAGAAACGATCCTAGCAATACGCTACCGGGACCGCATAACTAGAGTCCTTGGATTGGCCAGGCTGAGAGATCTGAACATGACCTGGTTTCTTTCATTCAGACCTATATGGCAGACCTGCATCTTACCTGTGCTTCGATGTATGCTATGCGGAGAAGAATGCGTGTTGGACACCTGTCTTGCACTCCCATCAGCAGTACCAATGGATATCGATACTTTGCTAAGTCCTGTAACGGCTCACGCATTGTGTTGTCCCCAGCGGCTACAAATCCTGATGACGGCATTCGTTGAGACTCCTGTGCTACGACTAGGTGGTGACAGTGGAGCGAGAAATAAAAGCAACATCACCCAGGTACGACCTTCTGTGAGCATTGCTGATCCAGACTTTGATGATAGCAATCATTCTCACACCTGCCAAGTTACAGCACTATCGAACTTGGTCGAACTGTCACCTGATTTTGTAGACCAATTCTTTGAGAGCCTGTCTGATATGATGTTCTCCCCCGAAGAAAAACAATAATTTTGAAAAGCATTCCGACACACAGCGTTCCCATGAACTCTGAATTTGGCCTTCAGTTTTGATCAACAAAAACTACTGAAAAGCGTTGGAACTCTATTCCCCCGTTCTCCATGATAAAAAACTTTTTTGGGGGTTTGATCATTTTTCAAAATATTTACATTTTTTCTGACACAAATTCTTTGCTTAAAGTAGACCTATTCATAAATAACAGAACTTCTATTTTTAGGTAGATCTAGAGACATAATAACTTTACATCAGCCTCTAGCACACGTTACAGCCAATGCATTTATATGTGATGAAATAATCTCGCCCTTCTTTTCTGTATAAAGAGATATTTCATGTGTAATTTTTTCGTAAAATTGTTCACTGATTACATATGCTATAATTTTTGAATGATTTCTATGCTTAAAGACGTACAGTACCTATATTTCCATGTATTTCAAATACGCCATTTCAAATGCAAATATGTATTTTGGGGTGGGCAATGTTACACATGCATCTTATTGCTTTAGTTTTTAGTAATTTGATGGACATAAATTCGTGGAGTGGGTGTCGTGTACTAATCTAGGACCCCGATCAATACTGTGACCTTATGCTGCTATACGGCTATAATCCATTCATACCCCTATAATGGCATAAACGATCAAGAGCGATATTTCAGAAACTCGTCTCTGGTCTAACACGATCAGAGCCACATTTCAGAATCTCTTCCTCTGCAGCTCATTACAGCAGATGACACAGCAGAAGCCACTATCTTAGATTCCTAGATTACACTCCGAGTTCTTCAACAAGATAAAACTCAGCAACCTGGGAAAGCCCCGCTTGCTATGTTTTGATTAGTAATAGAACTCTAATGAGCACTGAGAGACGATCACTTCCTAGTGACATCTTTATTGACGTCTTATGTCCAAAAACTTACGTCAAACAAGGCACCTTTCAGGTATAAATATTACCAACGTTGCCTTAAGCAAAGGCTGCCGCGATGACATCGATAACGATGGTGTGGTGAATACAGGAGCAGAACAGCTGTCCCTTGCAGAGCCCAGCAGATGCAAGCAGCCCACAGACGCAGCCCCTACTCTCCTCGACGCGCTGAGAGAGACGCTGTCTTTCCTCTTGCCGAGAAAATCCAGCTCCGGCGTTTCCAGCCTACTCTTGCGAGTGACTGGGATATCGAGTCCTGGAAGGAGATACAAGACCTCCAACATTCTATTTCAGAGGTATGGTGTTGACTAAACCCTTAGAGAGAATTCTTGAAGCAAACCTTGGCAAAACCAACTTAACTAAAACTGCTACTTACTTACTCCCTCCCAAGTATTAGGCTTAGGTCAGGTACACTGAGGTAGGCGTAGTTAGAAGCACCAGTTGAGTACGTTAGTCAAATGTATATATGAATGTATATATTTTATTCATTTTAACCATTGTATGGCTAAGAAACCATATCAATGCTTTTACAGTATTATTTCGCAATCCTCATTTTACTGTACGCACTTTTTATAATAACTAGTCTTGCAATTGTGGCAATTCTTTTCTCTTGCATGAGAAGAAAGACTGTTCAATAAATAATACCTTTTATTGAAAACGCCCGTCTCCCTATTCTCTGCATCTTGGTGAAAGTAATCTGCACAACTGACTGAGTAAAATAACTGTCTATTGTTTCACACGACTCTAGAGATTGGCTCTTATTCTGAGGAGCAAAGTTGTCATGTTTATGCGGTTGTTGGAAAACTGAATCCTTTCTTGTCTGTACCAGGGAAGCTGATCACTTCCTATTCAGTCAAGAAATTTTCCAATGACCTCTGAGCTAGTCGGTACAAACCCAATTAAGTTTAGCATAGTCAGTAGAGACCTGGAAGACCGCACTTCTACGTCTATACTACTGTTTATGTTATTCCAATGCGCAGGGCCTATAGGGAAAATAGGAACTACACTACAGAACTTCCCTTAAAACTTAATAAGGTTACCTTATTGACGAATCTTATATCTTTTTGATTGCAAATTTCTTTCAAATATTTTTTCCGTAGATCAACCACACCTAAACATAGACAGAATTTGTGCTTGATAGTCTCATGAGTTGAAAAACAGAAAAAGAGTATTCTGTTCTCTAGATGTTTTCCTACCTGCACCATCAAATTGGGGAAAAGTGGGATAGAGGACTCTGAAGTGTAAGAAGGATTTTTTTTGTTTGTGTATTAATGTTTAAATCTCAGTAAGGTTATCTCTGTATCATATAAGGTCCAACTGTATATCGTTTATTTTTGAATGATAATGATTTGTCAATGTCTAATAAAAAATTGTTGAGCTTATTTGACTGTTTCACCAGTAGTTTCTGCGCCATCTAGTCCTTTTTACAAGTTTGCATGATCATGGAATTACATTTTCCAGCAGTAGCTTGGTCTTGTAATGTTCAGCTATTGCTAGGTATTAATCACTTATGCTCCATTTTTCTTTTAACAATGCTTTGAAAGTATGTTTTTCCGCTGCTAGACAGTGCACAAAATAATTTGTTTGGGTAATGCATATGATTGGACACAAAGCTGTTAGGCCAAATTTTAGTCTTATACGACACTGTGGAATTGATGATCTTAGATTAAGTAATTGGTGGATGCCATTAAGGAACAGAGGGGAATATTAGCAAGAACCTTGTTAAAATTATCCCCGTTTTAGCTGCAGCTATTGCTCCCTTCATATTTTATTGCACAACTTTTTATGGTGCCAGTTTCAGTAACAGTGTTGCTGACGATTTGTTGAAAATGCAAGTTTCACATTTTGTGCAGTACGACGCCAAGGTGTGTATGGTGAAGCACATATGTGTGCCTTGTAAGGCCCACAGCTCAGTGAATTTTGGCAAAATCCGAAAAAACACAATACTTTTGCTTTTCCCGAAATTGATCTGGAATTTATTTTCAGAGTGATATGTCTTCAATCAATTTAGTTTTGTCAGTGCACAGTGGCAGCTGGCATCTACTGGGAAGGGGGGGGGGGAGTGGACGTTCACAAAAATAAATCATAGAGACTTACCGAACAACGTCCTCAGCTCCGGAGTTCTTCTTACCGCCAACGACCAAAGGAACTGGATGCTGCAACTCCCTTAATCAATCCTGGCGCTGCGGGGAGTGGAGGGAGTGGCCTCGCTCTGCACTCCACAGCGCCCTGTAGGCCTGCACTTACTTTAACCCAGCTGTTTTAAGATGGCTGAGTGAGAGGTTTCAAATTGCACATGTCTGGTTGGCCATCGCAATACGACCGGACATTGCACACTTGGAAAAGTGCATAGCCAGCCCTCCCTCCTTTCTGCTGCTGTCAATCAGCAGCTGCCCTGCCCCTGTCCTGATGCTCTGTTCAGGACGGGGGATGAAAAATAAAATGGTAATAAATTACAATTTTATTTTTCATATCAGGGGCTAAGGGAGGAGGGGAGGGTTTAGTGGGACGACACTCCTCTGCTCCAACGGAGGAGCCGACCCTGTCAGCAAAAACGAAATGGGATATTGTGACATTAGCTAGTATCTCCGTCATTATGTTTTAATTCAACTGGTAGGTCAGCTAAGAACAGAGGGAACAGCAAAGATACTAAGGTACATAAGTGCTTCAAGTCATTTCTGCTTTTCTTAGGGGTCAAGCCTTTCCTATCAGATAGCTTTATCTGAACCCAGATTTCACCATGTAGTTCAACTGTTAGATGCAATAAGACTAGATCAAAGCTCCACTAAGCTGATTTGCACCAGATTAATTGTCAGGCCACTTTATCAAATGGTGTTGAAAAGTCGATATAGCATACAAACAGTTTTTTGTCTTGTTTGTTCATGTCCTTTGTGCTTGAGTAGTTAATGCAACAACATATTTAAGAGTATGTGACATTAGTGTAATTTGCCTTTGCATAATTAGGTAACATTTCAGAAAATTGCATGTAATTACGCATAATTTTGCTCTAGAAATTAGCGCAAAATATGTTCATGCATCAATTTGTGACACAAGGATGCATTTAAACAAAGCATGCAAAGAACAGCTGCTTGCATTCTGGTGTTTGGTTCTGTTTGTGGTAAAAAAAAATGTACTCCGAATGATGTGTTGTTTGGTACATTTGTACACCAAATGGCACCTAATTGCACGAAGTGGTGTGATGGTTTAATTTCCGGAATTTCACGTAACACGCGGAAAATCAACATATTGTGAATTATGCCCCTTATGTCACTTAAATTTCACTCAGGCCTAAATATTATCTCCAGTTGAAAACGTACACCTATATCTTGTCTTGAGGAACGTTATTTTTTCTTCTGTCGATTTTACCAAGAAGAATACTTCCTCATTCACTTACCTCGTAATTGCATTATTCCAAGTCCACCTCCCTTGCTTCAGTTCATAACTATATAAGGCAGGTTTGCCTGTGTTTCTTAAAATCTAGTTTGCGACATCAACATTATCGGCGCCATCTTGTCCCTTTTCAGGCTCATATGTGCGCGTAAGTAGCAGCCATTTTGAATGCCATGGCCTCTCTGCCCACTGCCGATAGCCAGCGCGTCTCTCTCTCTCTCCCTCTGACCTCGCAAGCATCCCCCGCGCCCTGACAGCCCCCGCTCTCACATGCTTGGGCCATAAACCACCCCTTTCAGCGCTGCCCTGCCTCGGAGCCACATCCCGTACCCGGCTAACACCTCCCTCCATCCCTTTCATGATCACGCATCCTTTGATGAACCCCCTTCCTCTGTGCCTGATTGTCCGGCCCGATCCCAGGCCACCACCTGGCCCTGCAGATGCAGTTTATTGCCCTCTACAGTAGGAAGCTGCCCTCTTCAAAGGATCTACAACTGATCAAAGCCCCCACCCCATGAGATTCGATCAGCCGCACACATTCCGGGAACCAGCGGAATGTCCAGCTGCGCGACAGTCATCACCTACTGAGATCGGGGTGGCGACTTCTACTGTAAATGTGTGTGGGAACGGGTTTGAAGCGGGGATTCCGAGGATGTCTTTCCGTACATCAAAGTGTTGACAAAGATGTGTTTCATGTAATAAAGCCATAAACCTGTGTATAGGAGGCCAGGCCTCAGAGATGCGGTTAGAGCACCTCGAGAAGATACCCTGTTGTCTGATTTGATGTGTTCTGCTCCGTCGGAATAAACTTCTGTTTCCTGCCTTCTAGTCTCCAGCGCCTGCCTCTTTGTTTGCTAATTTCGAGTGGTATGAGAGGTGGCTAACGCCGGGCAATACTTAAAGGTTATCGGTTGAAATCGGCCTTACCTTTTACAATTGGCGTCCCAAACGTGGGGCCCATCAGCGACACGTGGATCCAGTGGGAGAGGTCCTGACGACAGAGTGAACGACTGCAACGATCGGGAGTGCACCTGCCCGATAGACCCTCGTCTGGCAGCCGATCATCCGAACTTCACCGGTTCCGAGCAGACCTCTCTCGAGTGATCTACGGTCCTGACTAGGAACCATCAGGAGTGCTGCGGCAATTACGGAGAATAGCTGACAATGGGGGGTCTGGATGCGGAAGACGAGAAACTGTCCATGCAGTCCGGGTAAGGTCGTGTAACACGACAAATTGCGAAACCATTGTTTGATTGTTTGAAAAATACTAGTATTGCTCATTGATTGTTTTTGAGATATTCTCTGCCTGCAAACGGGGAAGAATAGAAACATTCTCTCTTCCTTTGCAGATAGTGAAGGGTAGGTAACGCTGACTTTTTTCCCCCTTTGCAATCTGTTGTGCCTATTTTTCTCCCCACTGATTGATTGATTGTCCAAACATTGATTGTTCGAAGTTGGTTCTTTTTGAGATATTCTCTGTTTGCAAATAAAGTAGAATAGAAATATTCTGTCTAGTCTTTGCAAGTAGTGAAGGATAGGTAGTGCAGACCGTTGTCCCCCTTTGTAATCTGTCATGCCTATTTCTCCCCACTGATTGGTAGTTGGTTCAGCCCGGACCGCTTATTAGAGATGAACCATCCAGCTCCACTGGAAGGCACCCCTAATAAGGACATGTTCACCAAATATGGATTAGTCGCTGTAGCCTATAGCAAGCTATGGCATAAATATACAAGAAAGGATCAGGAAAGTCAGTGGCCACTGATAGGATCCTTCGATGACGATAAAATAAACGGGCTGGAAACAGCCCTTCGTAACAATAAGACAACGCCCACTATGCTTTATAGTCGCGGCATGTGGCGCAAAGAAGCAGAACAACGGAAAAAGAGAATCGAAGTCAGATTAGAGAAAGAGCTACGAAAAGCAGCTCACCTAGCTACCAAAAAGTTAGAGGAAGAGATAAAGGAGAGAGGAAGCCAAGCAGAAGCAAGAGTCCGAAACATCGGGCCAGTGTCCCGTTAGAACACCCTCTACGCTCTACCCTGAGTTACCCTCGAAACAACGAGCGAATAATGATATATTACTGGGTCCTCCAATCATCTACATGCCCCCTCCATACGCCCCTTCCCAACCCTTAGTACAGTACCCGCAGCCCCCAAGCACAGGTGAGAATAGTGCCAGGGCCTCGGTCCTCATGGCCTCCACGCCGGCCGAGCCCCTTGTACTCAACGCAGCGCAGGCAGCAACATTAGACAACCCTGAGACCCGAAAGAAAGATTCCACTAGAATGAACCGGTTGAGCAAGGATGAGCGAGCAGGGATCGATAAGATAGTAAGGACAGAGAGGAATACGTAACGGATATGTACAATTCATATGCCGATAGCCACAGACGACACTTTGTTGTGCGATTTTGTTATCACTCCCTCAATGCCTATGAGGACCGATACCAAGACAAAGGTCCTGAAAGCCTAACAACTCTGGAAAGTTGACATTGGGGATGAAGGCGAGGGTGACGTGACGGACCTCTTCACGCCTACGCTTGAAGTTTTCCGCCACCTCACTGAACAGAGGTTAGAAGCTAAAACTACGACTCCTGTAGCGACCGAACCCCGAACAGAAAAAACTGACACAATGATGCCTATAAAGGAGGCCGCTCCCTACTGGGTTCCCCCACGAGGTCAGGGAACGCATGATGACATTAACCATCAAGATGCAAGAGGGAGGGTAGTTTATAACTGGGTCTACCAACCATGAGATCAACAAGACATCCTGACTTTCCGAAAATCCCTGCCCGATTTACGAAAGAACTTTTACACTGAACTAGGCACAGCCTTGGGTTCGACGATTATGACTCTAGCGGACATCGATTTGTTTTTCGGGCTATGTCTGCCAGCTGATGTGTGGAAGCAAATCCAGAAAGTCGACCACCTTGAGCTGTTCGGACATACCTGGTCGCAACTCGATGGCATAGACAGACAACGAGAGCCTGGGCAGAAGCCTTTAAAATCCATTTTAGACCTCCCAGACAATATTGTCCAGAAATTGAAAACCCTGATCCCAGAAAAGAAGGTGGACTGGTCGATAGTAACGGCCTGCCGCCAGAAACCCCAGGAAGACGTATCAGAATACTTCTCCCGGTTTGAGACGGTGTTTTCCGATTACAGTGGCCAGGACATGACCACTGCAACCGGACATCATCTGTTTGTCCAGAATTATGTCAAAGGTCTGTCACAGGAAGTCTCGCAGAAACTACAGACTAGCGAGAGTAGTTGGGCGGCCTCCAAACCCGCGGCTATCCTTCAGATGGCCCAGTATTACGAGCATCAGAAGAACGAGAATGATAGGGCGACTGAGAAAAAGAAAAAGGACCTGAAGGAAAGGGTGATGATCGCACAGTTGCAGGGGGTGACTATAGGAAGAGAACAGTAAAACGGAAATTACCAGTCGAATGCTCCTAGAAATCTACCCCCTAAAGACCGTACACCCGCACCCTACGCTGGATGTAAAGACATCGACGAGAACCAGTGTGCATTTTGCAAAGGATTTGGTCATTGGAAGTCCCAGTGTCCAGTCCTGTTAGAAATGAACAAAAACAGGGACACAAGAGACGTAGCGGGTGGGCCATGAAATAGAGGACAGGGACGAGGGTACACGAACGACACCAACAACGACAGGCCAGGCAGACTGACCACGCTTGACCGTCCCCGACAGAACCAGTACCAACAGTCGGACTGCGACGACACCCACGACTTCGCATAGGACTGCCAAGGGCAAGGGAGGGATCCAGTCGAGCTCTTTGTTGACCAGCAAGGTCCTTATGTCACCGCTAAGGTCCTGGGTACGAAGTCTCCATTTTTGGTAGACACTGGCGCAACACGTAGTGCGTTATCTAAACGACTGATTCCAAGGGCACCCTTGTCTGGCTCCCATGTAACATCAATAGGTTTTGATGGAACGCCCTCCACTAATCCCTTGTCCACACCGATCTCCTTTGACTTGGAAAATAGCACTGCTGACACAACGTTTTTGCTCTCATCCAACACCCTCGAAGCCATTAAGGGACTTGACTTATTGAAGCATTTCCGAGCTACTATTAGGTGTTCGCAAGACGGAGTTTGAGTCTTTTTGTACGACAATCCACTCTGCTCAGACTCTGTCCCACCGGACGCATGTTTTCCATCACGGATGCTGACTTGTCCCTGCTCGACACTCTACCTCTATATCTGTGGGCCAAAACTGACTCGGACGTAGGACGCATGATGATCGACCCAGTGCACATAACTGTTCGACAGGACGCAATACTCCCAAAACTTCCACAATATCGGATATCGCCCGAGGGCGAGAAGGCATTGGTAAAGATTATCCAGTCCCTGATAGATGCAGGAGTGGTAGAGGAAGTAGTTAGCAATGTTTGCAACAGCCCTATCCTACCCATCGTAAAGAAGCAGGGTGAGGGAGATGAGAAAGCGTACCACTTCATCATCGACCTACGAGAGGTCAACAAAGTAGTTCTACCTCAGTACCCCGTAGTCTCAGACATCACCACCATTCTGACCCTGATTCCTTCCACTGCCACCACCTTCATTGTAATCAACCTCAAGAACGCATTCTTCTCTATCCCCATCCACCCAGACAGCCGATACCTCTTCGGCTTCACCTTAAAAGCCTGCTCATATAGATTCTGTAGAGCACCCCAAGGCTACACTGAAAGTCCCAGCATCTATAGCCAGGCCCTTAAGAGACAGCTGGATGCAGTCCAGTTACCGGATGGAGTGGTGTTGATAAAATACTGAGGAAATATAAGTTTTATGGTCAAGAAATGTTCCCTAACGTGTACCCCACCGTCTCCATGTACGAGCTTAAAGTGCATGTAACTTCCCTCCTGTGCCAGCTATGAAGACGCAAATACATTTGCATCCAACGTTAACATGTCCTCTTTCAGATCCACCATGAATGGGTTGAATATTCCGTTCCTAAGTATGCCTTGCCAACGTCTTTATGTAGTATACTTTACACGTTTTCCAGCCCAGGCGAAGTAGGCCCTGAATTCTGCCATCGAGCCTTTTCCTGCCTTCTGACTCTGAATGCCTCAGCCTGGGGCTGCCTCTGTATCCATGACCTTTACCTTACTCCTTGCGCGGCTAACGGTGCTTAGCTCAGCCTGTTGCCTGCCAAGACTGTATTCAACCTTCGAATTATCTGCTCCGCTCCTAAAAAATACATTCCTGCCTACTAGCTCAAGTAAACATCCTTTCAGCTGCAGAGCAAAGGGTCAGGCCTTACTGTCTCCGTGCAAGTAATTCATAGCTCCTGTTACCATGGTAGGCCCATGCCCCCTCGCATCTCATGCAGACACGTAGACGCTTATACACGCACTCACAGTCAGTATAGAGTAGCCTCTGCCCAAGAGACCTTTCCTTCTAGATAATATGGTTCCCAAACATCAGATATCAGATATGATATAGGAACGAGTTGATCTGACATGCCAGACTTCTGTCTTTTTCCTCTAGTGTAAATGTCAAGTCCCCTGCACCCTCTTGCTTCACGTCAATCACACGTCATGCAACTGCGTGCGCATCCAGATCTCAGATTTCTGCTGACATTGCAAGATTCTGCTATGTAACCACCCACTTGTGACACTTTCATGTGAAGTTTCTAGCACACACCTCTATATACACGCCTTGCTCACGCCTTCTGCTTACGTATTGCTAACACGTGTGTGCTCTTATCTTGTTTCTCTCAGCTGTTACGCCTACTGTATTGGTTTCTATTATATGATCTGAGTATATAAGTTATGTATTGTCAATAAAGCATGGCTCTATCCCTTCCTGAACCCCAGTGGTGTCAGGAACCCGATATCCGGTTCAAGAACCATTCCTTTTTAAGGAATAAAACCCCTAAGAACTCTAACACCACGGACTCTGCGTCTTTCTTTCCGATTGAGTTATTCTATTATTAGTACTTACCTGCATAGAAATTAGGACGGTAATTAATATTTACCACATTATTTTGGCGCCCGAATAGGGTCCCCTCCCCCACCCCACGCGCCGGTTGGTGCGTTGCAGCCTTTGCCCCCTACCACAAGTCAAGACGGACAATTACGCGTACCCGCAGGATTTCCTGTATCTCCCTCAGGCCTACGGAGGTGACGGAGACTGCGATCAGCACCCAGACGAGGCGGTGAGGAGTGCGGAGGATCCCGACCAGAGCCTAGCCTAAAGAAGCAAGGTCCGAGGTGTCAAGAGGCCCACCAGTTCCGAAGTTCCGAAGTTTTGACGTATCGAGTCGAGTCCGGTCCAGTCCAGTCGAGTTTTCCGAGGCCTTCTGTTCCGTGCTTCCCGGTGAGTACCATTGCTGGGGACGCATCTAGACGGGTGCATTTATGTATCCGGTAAAGACGGGTTTGGGTACACAAACACGGTCTGCACTGTTTTAGACAGTGTATCTGTACTGTTTAGCAGTACATCTCGTATCAAGGGTAGTCATATGTGTTCAAAATGTTTTCACGTGATTAATGTCGTGGTATGAGTGATTGTTTACTGTACATTCCTGTGTTTTTGTGTAACTAGCTGTGTTCAGAGTAAGCAACAATTATCGAGTATCCAGTAATAAGTAACAAGATGCCGTTTTTCAATAAATTAAGGCAGATAGGAACTAGGAAAGGGATACTAGAGGAAGAAATTCCTATCCCCCCTAGGGACACTCCTGGTAATTTTATGTACCATAAGCATGGCTTAGATGCCATACTGTATCTAGATTTATGGGCCGATTATACCAAGCATCTAGAGGAGAGACACAGATGGCCCGTTACAGGAAAATGGGATGCCGAGTGCATCATGAAAGTAGAAGAAGCCCTATGGAAAAAGAAAGCCAGACAATCCCAGAAAGATGCCATTGAGTTTTGGCGTAAAGAATCACATAAACGTGCCGAAAAAGCACTCCGAAAAGAAGACAGACATAGAGAAGAGTCGGATAAAGTCCGAGAAAACAAATTAGTTAATGAAGGAATCCGAGTAAAAGCAGAACAAGTAGACCGCATGCGAAACAATCTTGTAAATGGCATGTACTTAGTGGCTGAGGGTTTGCCTGAAGCCACTTCAGACATACCGAAAAATCTGCCGCCACCATTGGTTCCAACTAAAGTAAGTCACAGGACCACCAAAGACATATTCCTTGCTTCCTATCTAGACGATGTAGCTCCCGCTTATACTAATCCACGTGCCCACGCACCGCCTGCTGACGGTGACGGAGGTGGCAATCCGCCCCAAGACAATGTCCCGCCATTACCGCAACAAAGTTCACCTGTTCAACAGTCTACTCCACCTGCTCCTCCACCTCCACCACTTCCCACACCTAAGATTAATATACTAAATCCGTTTGCGCCTGATCCTAGTAAGAGACAAGCTCAGATACAGATACCGACTCCACAGACACTCAATGCTCAAGCCTCCGTTACAGGAGGTGCGACAGGAAGTCTCCAGACTCCGCCAGCAACACACAGATTAAACTTTAGGGACACGTTGAAGCAACGTACACCGCAATCACCACGTTTAGACATGTTTAAAGAACCCCTTCCATTTTGCAGATATGATCCAGTACCTGGTAAAGACGATAGAATGTTGTTAGCATCACTACGCTTACGAAAAGTTGCAGATTACCTAGTGTTATTTCCAGGAATGACTGAACACCTAGATAAAATATATCATTTTGTCCAGACTGGGGAAAATCCTGAAAGTATTAAAGAGGCCCTGGCTCACCAGAAAGCTGACACTCAAGGTTGTATATTACGTTTCTTCATAAATTGCTTAATAAGAGAACGAGACAGGCCTGGAGCAGACCAGGAAGAGATGGAAACACTAAACAGGTGGGGTCAAAATATAGCCGACGGAAACCATGATAAACTAAATAGTATAGCAAGCATGTACAAGAAAATCAGAAAAACAGTAATAGAAATACACGAAAAAGAACAAGAAAAAGAAAGCGGTAGGAATGACTCCTCCGAGGAGGACGAACCTGAAGAACCCGACACGGCTAAAGAAATAATAGCATATGTGGGTAAGGGAAATTACCTTAGGAAAGGCATCCGCCCGGAAAGCAAGAGAGTCTTTCTCGCTGGCATAACAAAACCGAGTTCTCCTGAATATCTGTTTCAGGGTACCGATAAAATTCTTCAAGAACAAATGGGGTACCATGTACTCAATTCTATGGATGAACAAGAACTAGCCCGGTCAGTAGTACTATGGGCTGACAACTCTAGCACATACAATGATGATACAGTAGCACAGACATTTCTGAATCTTTCCCCAGACGAGCAGAAATTGGCTGGTGTGTACATGATTCAGCATCTCATCACGTTATACAGACAACAACATTCTGATCCAGGTCCCTTACCTGATACATTAGAAGCGCTACTTATGAATAGATGGAGAGGCCTAAGTACAAAGTTAATTCAAATAATTCTAGAACAACGGCGCAGATATAACGCTTTCTTAGGCCCAAAATATGTTTCAGCTCCCCCCCCAGAAAGAAAAATGTTTCATTTTGACAGGCAGAATCCTTTACGAGAAGTACACCCAGTTATGACTGCCAATAATACCTTGGAACGTATGTTTGTGTACACACCCTTAACAAAACTGGAATTGTTAGAAATGAAGAAACTAGTACCTTGTCATGATAATGATCCTGCAGGTTTTCACCGAGAACTAAAAGACATGTTACTTATGGGAGATTACACGTATACGGATATTATGAAATTGTTAAAAGTACTGCTGCCCACCGGCATTTACGAGAAGCTCAAGGAAAAGGAATGGGAGGTGGGAGATAAAAAGATTATCTGGACTGAAATAGAAGACGAGGAAAAAGGTCGTACCCCAGGGGTAGGCCTTGGGGACAAAGCTAAAGCATTACCAGGTTTAATAGTACAGGGTTTGCCAAGATTATTGACAACTAAAAAGGAAGACTGGGACGCAATCTCAGCCTGTAAACAGAAACACGATGAAGATACTAGTGACTTCTATTCAAGATTCGAGAAATGTTTCATTATTAATAGTGGCCTGAAACCAGGTAGCGAGTCATACCCACATCTTTTTGTAACAAAATTAGTCGAGAACTCCCTGACACAAGTTAAGAACCGTGTATATAAAGTTGAAAGTACATGGCAAGCAAATACGCCATCCCAGATGCTACAAATGTTACAATATCTCCAGAACAGAATTAGAGAAGAACAGGATCACGAACAGAGACGTATGAAAGACACGAAAATGAAAATGTTAGTGGCCCAGTCGGTTCCAGCCGACGGTCAGAAAAAGGGAGCGACCCAGACAGGTAATTCAGCAGCTCCCGTTAAAGGGACATGCAACTACTGCAAACAGCCAGGTCACTACGTACATGAATGTTCAGTCCTGAAATACAACATAGCAACAGGTAAAACTAAAGAAAGACCGCGTCAGCCTAGACAAGACCAGGCCCAGCAACAGACTTCACAGAATATGCAGCCTATGCATGCTCCACTACATACAGCACAGACCACAGCGGCATCACAGCCGCAGCCACAGCCCATTGCCGCGACGCAGCAAGTTTCACAGCAGATGTGCCAGTATGCCAAATCTGATTACCCCGATTATCAGCGATACACATGAAACAGCCTAGAGAGGGAGGTTGGCTTGCCTCTTATTGAGATTCCTGTAGATCAAGAGGGTCCTTATGTACACAGTCAAGTATTGGGAAAAGACAGAAAGTTTTTAATTGACACAGGGGCAAGCCGCACAACGATCAGCCATGATGAAGTCCCAGGGGCACCCCTCTCAGGCTCACAGAATGTTTCCCTTGGTTTTTCAAGACAGCCTATTGTGAATGAAGTATCGAAACCTGTTCCCCTAGCAGTAGGTCCATTATCACGTGTTACAGACTTGTTACTCACGAAATCATGTCCAGAAAACTTGCTAGGTATCAAAACATTGAAGGCTCTAGGAGCAGTGATATGTTGTTCTCCGGAAGGAGTTAGACTTTTTCTGCGTGACTTTAAGGGTCACTATGTTTTACGAGAGTTTGATGTCAGATTGAAAAATGTTCCGAAACACCTGTGGGCACAAGGCCCAACCGATGTAGGTTGCATGCACATCACACCATACCGTGTTACACTCAAACCAGGAGTTGTTTTACCACGAATCAGACAATACAAGTTACCACCCGTTGCTGTAGTGGCTTTACTGGAAATCATTGAAGAGCTGATTGCCCAAGGAGTGGTCGTAGAAACCGACTCCAATGTCTGTAATTCCCCTATTATTCCGATTCTTAAACGTACTGACCCCAATGCACCGCCAGTATATCGGCTGGTGATTGATTTACGAGAACTGAATAAATGCATTGTTCCACAGTATCCTGTGGTTCCTGATATCTCATCCTTATTGACTGCTATTGATTCGGAAGCGACGTTCTTCACTGTAATTGACCTCAAGAACGCCTTCTTCAGTGTACCCATTGATCCAGAGAGCCAATATCTCTTCGGATTCAGTTTAAATGGCCGAAGTTTCAAATTTTCACGCGCACCTCAAGGATTCACAGAAAGCCCCAGCATCTATAGTCAAGCACTGAAAAGACAACTTGACAGTATCCAAATGCCAGTTAACACAGCCTTACTACAGTACGTCGATGATCTGCTGATCACCGCACGAAGTGAACCCGAATGTGAACAAGCATCACTGACAGTTTTACATTTTCTGGCCGACAAGGGACACAAGGTGTCTCCTTCGAAGCTACAATTCTGTGTTCAGCAAGTTGTGTACCTGGGTCACTTGCTGTCCAAAGTGGGGAGACAGCTCACTCCTGATCGCATCCAGTTAATTGTAGACATGCCACAACCCCAGACACAAAAGGAAGTGCGGGCCTTTATAGGCCTCACCTCGTACTGCAGACAATGGATTCCTCAGTATGCATTTCTAGCTAAACCACTCATTCAGTTGACAACACAGGAGGCAGCGACTTCGAATGCCTTCCCTTGGACTCAGGAACATACACAGGCTTTTGAGGAATTAAAGAAAGCTTTATGTCAAGCACCAGTTTTAGCGACACCATGTTACAGCAAACCTTTTACACTTTTTGTTACAGAACGTGATGGTACAGCGTTGTCTGTCCTCACACAAGATCAAGCAGGTTCACATAAGCCTTGTGCTTATTTTTCAAGTACATTGGATTCAGTGGCTCAAGCCCTGCCTGCGTGTTTAAAGTCAGTCGCAGCGACAGCCCTAGCAATCAGACAGAGCGATTCAATAGTATTAGGACATCCATTGACAGTACAAGTTCCACATTCTGTAGAGGTCCTTCTAAATCGAACACAGACTCAACACCTGACTATAGCACGACTGACAGGTTATGAATTAACGCTATTCCAGCCACACATAGAAATCAGACGCTGTAACATTCTAAATCCTGCAACACTGTTACCTTCGATTATGACAGATTCAGCCCCGCATGATTGTATAGAGATCATTAATGCAGTAACAAAGCCCCGACGAGACTTAACAGATGTCCCACTGACAAATCCAGACCTGACACTTTACGTGGATGGTTCATGTATGAGAACAAACACAGGAGAATTAGTAGCCGCGTATGCAGTGACTACTGGAACTGAAGTCAAAGAAACACATCGTATAGATACACTGTCCGCTCAAGCAGCAGAGCTTATTGCTCTGACCCGAGCCTGTATACTAGCGAAGAACAGAAATGTTAACATATACACCGATTCACGTTATGCTTTCGGAGTCGTACACGACTTCGGAGTGTTATGGCAAGAACGAGGTTTCTTGACCTCTCACGGTGCCAAGATTCAACACGGTCCCCTCATTCAAGCACTGTTAGAAGCAATACATCTGCCTTCAGGCATATCTATCATGAAGTGTAAAGCACATACTAAAGTTACAGACTCTATTTCCCAGGGTAACGACCTGGCAGATCAAACAGCAAAACACACAGCATTGACTCACACCCAGACAACGGATGTAACAAAGATCATAGTGCCAACACATTGTATGACAGTTCGGGATCCCACACTAGATGTAATCGATATCCAGACACATGCTACTCCAGATGAAATCAAGAAATGGACTGAACTAGGAGGGATCCAGACAGATCAGGGATGGATGACGAAGGGAAAATCTACGTGGTTTCTCCCCGATTCTATGGTTCAAGTCATAATAAATACAGCACATAGTCCAGCACACCTAGGAGAAAAAGCTATGTTAGACAGTTTACAGAATCTCTGGTACAACAAACATTTACGAGCAGCAGCAAAACAGAAAGTGCGTACTTGCATGATCTGTTGTCAGTTCAATCCAGGTAAAAGTGTCCCTGTAGAGCAAGGTGGATTTCATCCTCCCGATCACCCTTTTGAAGTCCTCCAGATGGATTATATCCAGATGGAACGTTGTCGAGGATTCAAGTACGTCCTCGTAGTTGTTTGTGCACTTTCCCGTTGGACCGAAGCATATCCAGTCCCAGATTACACTGCCCCGACCACTGCCAAGCAGCTGGTTCGAGAATTCTTCCCACGGTACGGTTTGCCTCGTATCGTGTACTCAGATAACGGACAGCCATTCTCATCCGAGCTCATGAAGCAGGTTTCACTTCTGCTAGGATACCAGTGGAAATTCCATTGCGTCCGACATCCCGAGGCAGCTGGCCTCGTAGAAAGGCAGAATCAGACACTGAAAACACGTCTTGCTAAAATATGTAAAGAAAAAGGGGTCGACTGGATAGTCGCCCTGCCAGTTGCACTATTCTACATGAGAATGGTCCCACATTCGAGATCAGGACTATCCCCGTATGAAGTGGTCTTTGGCAGACCACCAAATATGTGGGGGACGCCCATGCCTTGGAAAATAACTGATGTTGACTGTAATATGCTGACAGATTACCTTGCCTCCTTGATGTCTGCACTCCAATCATGTCGTTCACAGGTTGCCGCAGCCTTTCCCGACAACACTGATGTGAAGCCACACGATGTCCGTCCTGGGGATACTGTATTGATCCGGAATTTCGATAGGAGGAGTCCGCTGGAGCCCCGTTGGCAGGAGCCGAAGCTCGTCCTTCTGACCACGAGGACTGCAATCAAGGTGGAAGGCCGAAAAGGATGGATCCATACAAGTCACATTAAAAAGTTTAATGAACTGTTGCCAAAGACTGACTCTTCCACCCCCCCAAAGGACTGTCCCGATTCTAGTGACTTTAAAGTTCCCATGAGAGAGAAAACTCCGCAAGAGGAGTATAAATTAAAACTGCGGTCTAGTAAGTCAGACAGTTTAATTGTTTAAGTCCTCCCCTAGGTGAATCGGTTAAATTAGTTTCTGACATGTATCCCCTAGACCGAGATAGAGAGAGAGAGAGACAACTCAAGAAACGTGCATATTGTAAATCACTTTGTAGTCACTGTATAGTGACATTATTGGTTATGTTTTTTCTAAGCCTTCTGATAATTGCTGTCAGTATATTGTTGCATCTATATTACCCTATCTTCAAGCGTGTCCAATCTACTTACAATGTCACTGCCGAACATTCTTTTAGTGAATTACCCCTACATGAGTTATCTTACAGACTTGCGCTGCGCAACAACACATTCATTAGTATGTTACATCACTCCCATCAGACTAATAATGCTACAAACTGTTGGATATGTGGCCGACTCCCTCCCTACCAGAAATACAAGGGAGTTCTGCCTCTCTTTCCATACCCGTTCACTCACAATGGCTCCTGTGGTGCATGGTTTAGATTAATTAATTCTTTAGATCCTGATATTGCTGTTTTCGAAGGAAATTGGGTTTGGGGAAACCTGAACTTAGTTTTGCTTAAAGCCTGTTACCCTGATAAGAAGGGACTTCCCACTAGGACAGGAACTGATCTAGAAAATGAAGTATATGGATTAGGTAATTATACAATTAACCTCATGATTCTTACTGTTGAATCCGAAGCTGCGCCAGTTCTCCCTGCTATGTCAGTATTACCAGTCACAGGTGAACTATGTGTCAGAAAGAATGGTTCAGTACACTTAGGTCATAGTAAATGTACTACTGTAGTCAAATTCAGTGATCAAGGCAAGTCTACATTTAGAGCTACTCGTCATTCCTACTTTTTTTGTGGCAATACCGCATACATACGCTTACCTCCTGATTGGGATGGTACCTGTTACATTGCATTCCTTCTGCCACCTGTTTTCCTAGCCCCTCCTGATTACCACAGAAATACAAATCTAGTGAACAATAGACTCCGAAGAGATCTCCCGATTGTCGATTACACTGAAACGGCATGGGAGCAATATACAGATTTCAATAAAGGTTTCTTCCCCTACTTAGGTACTGTTTTCAATAGTAAACTGATACGAAAATTAACTAGAACCCTCGAAGCAGTAGTGAATGAAACTACTTCCGCTCTAGGCAACTTAACAGAGGAGCAATCTGCCATGCGGGTTGTTGTTCTTCAAAATCGTCTTGTTATTGACGTCATCCTAGCAGATAGGGGCGGAGCCTGTAAGGTCATTGGGTCGAGTTGCTGTGTTTTCATTCCAGAAAACGCGCCAACAGTATATAAAGCTATCACACGTCTTTATAAAATTGCAAGTTTGATACATCAGAATCCAGGCACCTGGACTTGGTCCGGTTGGTTCTGGACAACGTTGACCGCTTGGGGATGGAAGATCCTATCCTTCCTAGGCATTGCCCTTCTCATAGTATTCAGTTGCTGCCTGTGCCTACAATGTGGGCCGGCGATTTGTGGTCTGTGCGCCACATCATGTATTCCGCATTCAAGTTTCCACTCAAAACGCGAAAAGAAGAAAGAAGAGCAAATGATGTTACGTGAACAGACTGATCGGTTCATGAGGATCGATATATCATGAAGGGTCCGTAGGGAACAAGGAGGGAATGAGGAAATATAAGTTTTATGGTCAAGAAATGTTCCCTAACGTGTACCCCACCGTCTCCATGTACGAGCTTAAAGTGCATGTAACTTCCCTCCTGTGCCAGCTATGAAGACGCAAATACATTTGCGTCCAACGTTAACATGTCCTCTTTCAGATCCACCATGAATGGGTTGAATATTCCGTTCCTAAGTATGCCTTGCCAACGTCTTTATGTAGTATACTTTACACGTTTTCCAGCCCAGGCGAAGTAGGCCCTGAATTCTGCCATCGAGCCTTTTCCTGCCTTCTGACTCTGAATGCCTCAGCCTGGGGCTGCCTCTGTATCCATGACCTTTACCTTACTCCTTGCGCGGCTAACGGTGCTTAGCTCAGCCTGTTGCCTGCCAAGACTGTATTCAACCTTCGAATTATCTGCTCCGCTCCTAAAAAATACATTCCTGCCTACTAGCTCAAGTAAACATCCTTTCAGCTGCAGAGCAAAGGGTCAGGCCTTACTGTCTCCGTGCAAGTAATTCATAGCTCCTGTTACCATGGTAGGCCCATGCCCCCTCGCATCTCATGCAGACACGTAGACGCTTATACACGCACTCACAGTCAGTATAGAGTAGCCTCTGCCCAAGAGATCTTTCCTTCTAGATAATATGGTTCCCAAACATCAGATATCAGATATGATATAGGAACGAGTTGATCTGACATGCCAGACTTCTGTCTTTTTCCTCTAGTGTAAATGTCAAGTCCCCTGCACCCTCTTGCTTCACGTCAATCACACGTCATGCAACTGCGCGCGCATCCAGATCTCAGATTTCTGCTGACATTGCAAGATTCTGCTATGTAACCACCCACTTGTGACACTTTCATGTGACGTTTCTAGCACACACCTCTATATACACCCCTTGCTCACGCCTTCTGCTTACGTATTGCTAACACGTGTGTGCTCTTATCTTGTTTCTCTCAGCTGTTACGCCTACTGTATTGGTTTCTATTACATGATCTGAGTATATAAGTTATGTATTGTCAATAAAGCATGGCTCTATCCCTTCCTGAACCCCAGTGGTGTCAGGAACCCGATATCCGGTTCAAGAACCATTCCTTTTTAAGGAATAAAACCCCTAAGAACTCTAACACCACGGACTCTGCGTCTTTCTTTCCGATTGAGTTATTCTATTATTAGTACTTACCTGCATAGAAATTAGGACGGTAATTAATATTTACCACAATACGTCGATGATATCCTTTTGGCGGCCGACACCACTCCACTTGCAGTCACAGCCACCATCCAACTCCTGTACTTCCTCGCGAAAAATGGCCACAAGGTCTCCAAGAAGAAGTTGCAATTCTGCCAACCCCAGGTCACTTACCTAGGCCACCTCTTGTCCAAAGACGGGAGAAAGCTTACACCCGATCGAATTCAGACCATTCTAGAAATCCCTGTCCCTAAGACCCAGAAACAAGTCCGCTCCCAAGTAGGCCTCACCTCCTTCTGTCGACAGTGGTTGCCAAATTTCAGCATCATTGTAAAACCACTACCTTCGCTGCTGGCTAAAGACGTCCCCTTCCCGCTCCCTTGGACCCCTGAATGCCAATCCTCCTTCAAAGAACTATGAGATGCCCTCTGTTCAGCCCCCGTCCTAGAAACCCTCGATTACACAAAGCCTTTCTCCCTCTACACTCACGAAAGGGAGGGGTGCGCTTTGTCTGTCCTGACTCAGTCCATTGGCCCCATGCAATTCCCATGTGCCTACTTCTCTGCCACTCTTGACCCCGTAGGCAGAGCTTTGCCTGTCTGCCTTCGAGCTGTAGCTGCCGCTGCTATCTCTATCCGACAAAGTGAGGGGATCGTGCTCTCGAACCCCCTCACAGTGTTAGTGCCCCATGCGGTTGACACCCTCCTGAACCAGACTAAGACGCAACATCTGACTAGTGCACGACTGACTGGGTACGAACTGACTCTGCTTGCACCCCACATCACACTGAAAAGATGCACCACGCTGAATCCAGCCACTCTGTTGCCCCTACCTGAGAACAACCCCAATGTGTCCCCTATACATAACTGTGTGACCCTCACGGACGAACAGACTAGGAGTAGGGTTGACCTCCGAGACACTGCCTTCCCAGACCCTGACGGAGAGCTGTGGGTAGACAGCTCTTGCATCAAACTCCCCGACGGCACCACCTCAGCTGCTTATGCAGTTACCACAGCCCGAACTGTAGTAGAGACCGCCTGCATCACACAACGATCTGCTCAGGCAGCAGAACTGATTGCCCTCACACGAGCGTGTATCCTAGCAAGAGGAACAACAGCAAATATTTACACGGACAGCCAGTACGCCTTCAGGGTGGTTCATCATTTCGGGCTCTTGTGGAAGGAGAGGGGATTCCTGACCTCACACGGCACACCCATCCTACACGGAGATCTAGTCTCCGCTCTGACTGAAGCGGTCCTCCTTCCCAAACAACTTGCTGTAATCAAATGCCAGGCACACAAAAAGGTGACGGACATCATTGGACAGGGGAATGCACTGGCCGACATCACTGCCCGGACCACAGCCGAGAATAGGACAACGACACGCATGTATGTGACCAGGTCACAAGCAGAAAAATGGACGGACGCTAGGGAAACTATTAGGGACATCCAGATGGCCAGCTCACCACACAAATTGACTGAATGAGCACGGGTGGGATTGAAAGACGATGAAGGCTGCTGGCGGACAAAAGACACAAACAAATGGTTGCTACCCAATTCGTATCTGATCCCCATACTGACCATGGCACACTCCCCCGCACACATAGCATCTGCCCCTATGGCCGAACTTGTCTCCAAAGTTTGGCACAATGACAAGATTACAGACTCAGCTAAACGTCTGGCCCAACAATGTCTGATATGCCTGCAACACAACCCTGGGAAAGGATCTGTAGTACCCCGGGGAGGGTTTGGGGACCCCAATCATCCATTTGAAGTCCTACAGATGGACTACATCCAGCTAGAAAGATGCCAAGGTCTGAAGTATGTACTTGTTGTCGTGTGCGCATTTAGCAGGTGGGTGGAAGCCTATCCAACCCGTGACAACACTGCCATTGCCACTGCAAAGGTATACTGAAAGAATTCTTCCCTCGCTACGGCCTTTGTCGAATTTTGTGGAGTGACAATGGCCCTCACTTCGTTGCTGAGGTTATCCAACTCATCTTGAAGGGGTTGGGTGTAAAACAGAAATTCCACGCAGTCTTCCACCCCCAATCTGCTGGACTGGTTGAGCGACATAATGCCACGCTGAAGCTCAAACTAGCTAAGATAGTGGCTACCACAGGACTGAAATGGCCAGACGCTCTCCCACTGGCATTGCTATCAATGCGTTCCACCCCCACCAAACACCATTTGACCCCTTACGAAGTTGTTTTCGGCCGACTTATGAGCATTTGGTCCGCACCAAAACCAACATCCATTCACGACGTCCCGGACGTCCTAATGTCTGACTATTTGTACAATCTGACTAAGACACTGTCTGTTATCCATCAACATGTGCTGCAGGCTATCCCTGATGCTTCCAGGGGTCCCGGACACGACATCCAACCCGGGGACTATATACTGATCCGGAACTTTCAGCGTGCAAAGAGTTTGGAACCCCGGTGGACGGGCCCCTGGCAAGTCTTGATCATCACCCGAACAGCTCTTCGAGTGGAAGGGAAGAGAAATTGGCTGCATGCATACCTCTGCAAGAAGATCTCCTCCACCCTGACGACGACCGAAGACGTGGCCACCCAAGAAGAGCTCCTGAACAAAGATCGACCATCCCTGAGCTGTTACCCTGATACAGAGACACTTGAACTGGCAGAATTCCCCGATCCCACTGTGCCATCCAGAGACGGGTATAACCTGCGACGAAAGGAGGGAGCTTCGGCTAAGCAGACCACTGACTAAGTTAAAATTCTCAGAGAGGTGGCCTAACACTACTAAGGCTGCCAGGAGAGAAGCCAAACGAAGTTTGGTTTGTGGTTCTGCCCGCTACCGAGCCCCCTTGAAGATGATGAAAGCGCCCGTTACGAAGATGATGGAAGCACCCAACACAAAGGTGATGGAAGCAACTGGACATCCGAAGACCCACTACAGAAACCCAAAGACTGACAGAATTCACAGCTCAAAGACTATTGCCCTCTTTATCGCCCTTCTCTTTTGCCTCCTCCTCATGACCACCCTCTGGATCGTGGAAGATAGTGCACCAGCTCATAAGACATTTCTAACTACTGCACAGCACACCACCACCAAAGAACACTACCTGGTCTCTCTTTCACTTCAACTCCGAGAAAGACGTAAGGAGTTCTGGAACAACTCCTTCGTGCAGTTGCTGCACCAACACAATCTTGCCGCCAATGCCACAAACTGCTGGATCTGTGGGTTAATGCCTTTTTCTGCAGAATTGTGACACACTTTTATCATGGGGTCTGGCAGAACAAAACAGGAAGAATGGCTGCTCCCTTTTGCCCTCTGACATCTAACGCCTCTATTCATATGGACATCCCTGCCAAGGAACGGATTGAAATGCAGGTGTTCAGCAACCCAGCCAGACCCACTTTTTCCTACCCCCGGAAACGAACAGCTGCCACCCTGACTGTGGCCCTAACTGTCGTCAATGTCTCGGGCCTTGTATGCATCGAAGACCTTGGAACACAGCTGGTAGGCCACAGCGCTTTCCGCATCACCAGAACTTTGGACTCAACTGATCCACCCTCTTTTGTCACCTCTCCGAACATGTGCTTTGTTTGTGGTACGAAAGCCTACACCTGGCTCCCCAAAGGCTGGGGGGGTACCTGTTACATTGCCTTCATCCTTCCTCCGACCTATGTGGCTCCAGCAAACCATCACCGACAAAAGCGAGCAAAAGACATTGAGCAAGCTGACTCCACCGGAGCACAGTTCCTGGACGCAATGAAGGGACTTGTTCCACTCTGGGGTCCGATGGCGAACAGCCGTGCCATCCGACATTTGACCCAGGCAGTTGAAACGACAATGAACATTACAACCGGCATCCTCACGAACAATACAGCCGAGCTTCAGGTGGTCCGCCTGGTGGCTCTTCAGAACCGCCTTGTTCTAGATGTGTTTCTAGCGGATCGTGGAGGAGCATGCCGTATCATTGGGTCCAGCTGTTGCACCTTTATACCGGACAATTCACCCTCAGTTTATAAAGCCATTGAGCACCTCCACAGACTTTCCTCAGAAGTTCATCAGGAACAAGAAGAATGGTCGCTTGGGAGTTGGTTCTGGAGTACTGTAAAGGACTGGGGGTGGAGGTTGTTTATGATCGTATTGATACCGATTATCGTAATATGTGGATTCTGCCTAGGTGTTCAATGCTTGCCACCCCTGTGCTCACTTTTCGCTAACTGTATCTGCCCTAAGACTCTGGACTTTGAAGCTGAACGCATGAAAGCTTTGTATGAAGTAGAAATCCGAAATATAATGGGGATAGATATAAATTGACAAGCTGGCTAGATATGTTGAAAAGGGAGGACTGTTAAAATCTAGTTTGCAACATCAACATTATCGGCGCCTTCTTGTCCCTTTTCAGGCTCATATGTGCGCGTAAGTAGCAGCCATTTTGAATGCCATGGCCTCTCTGCCCACTGCTGATAGCCAATGCGTCTCTCTCTCTCTCTCCCTCTGACCTCGCAAGCCTCCCCCGCGCCCTGACAGCCCCCGCTCTCACATGCTTGGGCCATAAACCACCCTTTTCAGCGCGGCCCTGCCTCGGAGCCACATCCCGTACCCGGCTAACACCTCCCTCCATCCCTTTCATGATCACGCATCCTTTGATGAACCCCCTTCCTCTGTGCCCGATTGTCTGGCCCGATCCCAGGCCACCACCTGGCCCTGCAGATGCAGTTTATTGTCCCCTACAGTAGGAAGCTGCCCTCTTCAAAGGATCTACAACTGATCAAAGCCCCCACCCCATGAGATTCGAGCAGCCGCACACATTCCGGGAACCAGCAGAATGTCCAGCTGCGCGACAGTCATCACCTACTGAGATCAGGGTGGGGACTTCTACTGTAAATGTGTGTGGGAACGGGTTTGAAGCGGGGATTCCGAGCATGTCTTTCCGTACATCAAAGTGTTGACAAAGATGTGTTTCATGTAATAAAGCCATAAACCTGTGTATAAGAGGCCAGGCCTCAGAGATGCGGTTAGAGCACCTCGATGAAGATACCCTGTTGTCTGATTTGATGTGTTCTGCTCCGTCGGAATAAACTTCTGTTTCCTGCCTTCCAGTCTCCAGCGCCTGCCTCTTTGTTTGATAATTTCGAGTGGTATGAGAGGCGGCTAACGCCGGGCAATACTTAAAGGTTATCGGTTGAAATCGGCCTTACCTTTTACATGTTGACAATACACCCACAAAAGTTATGCATAGAAGCCCCTCCTTCCTACAACTCGCCCTCTTCAGTTACTAAGCTCAGCTCAAAAATCATACTTGCCTCAACTGAGAGGCGGGATGGACGTATGAGTAGAAGTGAGGAAGTAGGACTCAGAGTAATGCAATTACCAGGGAAGTAATTGATGTTTGAGACATTACGCCAGCATCCAGTGGCAGCTCCTCCGCTGGGGCATAGTAGGGTTGCCACACTGCTTTTATGGAGTGCAACATAAAGAAAACCTAAAATGATATTACCTCTGAGTTATTATCATTTTATGTTTCTGTGCTGCGTTGTGGGCGGGTGGATGGATGGGCGGGGCTGCTCTGCTCTCGGAGCAGAAGAGGAGTGGTTTGCCCATTCCTAAGTGTACATGACTTTCAGGCTGCCCCAAAACAGTCATGCGCACTTTCCCTGTTCTCCATGCAGGTTGCATTACAGCCTGCATGGAGAACATGCCCAGGCCCCTATTCCGTGTCTGAGCGTCGAACCTGGACACTCAGCCCAATTACCATACTGCAGGAGCCTGGCTGGGCTTCCTGTTCCTCGATTCAAGACAAGGAGAGTATGGATGAGGGACCCAGCAGCAATGTAAGTGTTTTTTTCCCTACCTTGCACACAACCCCACTCCGGTGCGACCCCCACCACATTCCCCCGGCACCCACGAGCCATGCCGACCACCACTGCCAGCAACCCTCCCGTGTTTAAATTCATAAACATATGAGATTTAGCAATCACCCTCTATCCCCAATTCCGGAAAAGTCTCAAAACCTACCTATTCACAAAATCCTTTGAATAAATGCCCATTCCTCTCTCCCTGCTCTTAACCCTCAGCCTCCACTAGCTACAGCGCCAAGAAACCGCCGGTATACGTGCGCTTTAAAAGTGCTTTTAAACTCAAACTCAAACTCAAACAATAAAACCAGTCATACAATTGTAGTTGGGGAAAAAAGACAACAGGAGTATTTACGTAGACCAGATTGAGATCTGGGTGTACATATGAATAAAACAACAATATCTCAATAGGATTCACTTGACCAACAGATATATTTGCAAGTGTAAAACATTACAAAGGATCTGGACATAAAGAAAGTTAGACTCAGAATTTTCGATTTTCAATGGTGCATATAGCATCATATATTAAAGAGTTATTTTTACAAAACAGTCAAAAGCAACAATTAGGAGAAGCAGCACTCGAAGCATGTAATGCGGTGGTAACCAAAGGGGTCTTCGTGCACTACGTGATAGTGAGATAAACGGTGACGGCGCAAGTGACATATGGGTGACAACAGCGATAGGGGCAAAAAGGAACAAATGAAAACAGTATATACAAAATTGTAGGTTCCTCCTTAATAAATCGGTAAATGCTGTTATTTTGGGAACCAAAGATGGTGCTGCGCCATGAGTTGCGCTGAAATATGGGTCAACGGCGTTTCGATCTTATTGATTTAGGATCTTCATCTGGACTGGGTTGCCGAATGACGGGAGTGATGAGGGGTGCTTGTCCAGGATTGGGTCCCCAATCTGGTAATGGTAGATGACTGCGTAGTCAAATAATACAGAGTGTCCGAGTGAAGGGGCTCAAGAAAGTGGAATAGAATACCTGGCACCAGTTATTGCGCCAGTTATTCTCTTCCTCTTTCTTGGGCCCCTTCACCCGGACACTCTGTATTATTTGTCTATGCAGTCATTTACCATTACCAGATTGGGGACCCAATCCGGGACAAGCACCCCTCATCACTCCCGTCATTCGGCAACCCGGTCCTGATGAAGATCCTAAATCAATAGGATTGAAACACTGTCGACCCATATTTCAGCGCACCTCATGGCGCAGCACCATCTTTCGTTCCCAAAATAACAACATGTACCGATTTATTAAGGAGGAACCTACAATTTTATATATACTGTTTTCATTTGTTCCTTTTTACACATATCGCTGTTGTCACCCGTATGTCACTTGCGCCGTCACTGTTTGTCTCACTATCACGTAGTGCACAAAGCCCCCTTGGGTTGCCACCGCATTACATGCTTCGAGTGCTGCTTCTCCGATTTGTTGCTTTTGACTGTGTTGTAAAAATTACCCTTTAATATATGATGCTATATGCACCTTTGAAAAACGAAAATTCGGAGACTGTTTTTCTTTATGTCGAGATCCTTTGTAATGTTTTACACCTGCAAATATATCTGTTGGTCTAGGAAATCCTATTTAGATAATGTTGTTTTATACATACAAATGATGTTGGCACCAATATTACAAACACCCCTCCTTTATTTATAGCAGAAAAACAGGAATGCTGGTCCATGCATTTCCATTTTTTACTTCATAGAAGCCAACACCTTAAATCAGAAAAACATCTTGCAAGCCCCCCATGTGTGTAATTAAATAATGGTTTATAAAACTAGATGGTGAAGCCCATGTCGCAGCTCTACACATTCCAAATATAGAAGCTCTTTGCAATTCATCTATAGAAGATGACATGATTTTTGTTGATCTGCCATGGACCTCTAAAGAAGAACCTGTCCTTCTACTTCATTTACTATCGCACTCAGGGTTCTTATCCAATGGCTCAAGAAAGCTGTGGAGAATTTTAATGCAAAATTAATATTTAATCCCTTTAAAAGGGAGAGCTAGACGTTGTTTTGAAAGAAGGTAACTAACTCAAAACCACTCTGTCCTGAAACATTTTACATTAACATAATTCATGAAATAAATATCCCAGTCCTCCTAACCTTTTTGCAGATGCAGTGAGTGGTGACTATAAAGAAGATTTTCAGAGTTAGATACTTGAGATCAAAGAAGTAGAAGATAATGCCCCTAGAACTAACTTTAAATCCCAAGAAGAAAACTGTTCCTGCGATGGAAGATTGATTTTGTTTAACCCCTCGAAGAGATGATGCATCATCTGTAGGGGTCCCCAAAGATTTCTGAAAGCTGTGATGCTGCCCATTAGATTCCTAAAGTCATTTTCTTTAGACCTATAGGCACATGATCTTCCAGAAACTGCAAAATGCATTCTAGATTAACCAATGTTGGATTTTCTACCCCTCTAACTCCCTCAGATTCAGATTCATCAGCCGAGGAAGCCAGTTGGAGCTGGACCATGCCAGAGCTATCAAAATGACTTGCTCTCGCTCTCTCTCTCTCTCTCTCTCTCTCTCTCTCTCTCTCTCTCTCTCTCTCTCCCTCTCTCTTTCTCTCTCTTTCTCTTTCTCTCTCTCTCTCTCTCCCCCCCCCTCTCCATCTCTTTCTCTCTCTCTCTCTCTCTTTCTCTCTGTCTCCTGAGTCACATCATAAAAAGACTGCATCAGGGGACAAGAGGGAAAAAGCACAGAGTAGACCAGAGCCGAGGTCCCTCTTCATGAGAGGGCATCCACTGCCCAAACCTTCTCTTCTGCTAATATGGCACAGAATCTCTGAACCTTCACATTGATCTTTGATGCAAACAGGTTTACAACCGTCATGCCCAATCTATCTGTTAGGTGACTAAATATGCATGGGTTAAAAAAAAGTGCATGAGGAGGGAATCTCCCAACTTTAGGTCCATACTCGAAAGTTGTTGACTCTCCGAATATGGATTGTGACAGAAAGAGAACTGACATCAGTGCCCATAGAAAGATGTTTTGCACTTTTTTGCCCAATTATCAAGACCTTGTTTCTCCATCTGTTGATGAATGCCTTGGCTGTTATATGGTCTTGGTCAGGACACATTTGTTCTGCATTAGGTGACTTAAACCTCTTAAGGATCTCCTGATCACCTCCACCGCCTACCAGTTGGAGGATTTTTGACTCTGAGCTAAGGATCAGAAGCCTTTGACCTGCTGGAGCCCCAACCATGCCCCTAACCAGTTAGGCTCATATCTGTGGTGATTATCATGAATGGAGGAGGAGATAGAGACACTCCCTTCGAAATGTTTCTGCTGATCAACCACCATAAAAGCTCTACCTTCATCTCCTGAGTCCCAGGAACTCGCTTGTTGAGATCCAGAGAAGTGGGAGACCAATTCTTCAAAAGGAAACTCATTAGTTGATGCAGGTGAACCTTGCCCAAGGTACAAGAAACACAGTGGCTGCCAAATGTCCTTCGACCTACACCAAAGATGCTATTCTTGGGTATTTTAGTGATATCAAAATTTAGACCATGGTAAAGTATTTTTGAAGTCTCATTGCCCAAGGCTAGTTGGAATCTCGCTCCTATAAAAATCATGTCTTGAGAAGGGGATCATTTGTATTTCTCCTAATTCACAAAAAAACCAGGTCCCTATAGAATACAGAGTACTTTTTCTTTATGACACGTGACCAGCTCTTTTGATGCCGCCTGGATAAGCTTGTCGTCCAAATAGGGATGAACATTTTCTCCCTGCGGATGTAAAATGGCGAGTAATGGAGTCAAACCTTTCATGAATACCCTTGGGGAGGACTTTAAAACGAAGGATAGAACCTTGAATTTAAAGTGTTTATCTTCTATGGCGAATCTTGGAAATCTTTGATTAGATTGTCTATTGTGTACTTGAAGATATACATCCTACAGATCTACTGCTATAAGGAAATTGTCCTTGTTTACCAGAATTAAGAGTGAGCATGCAAAGGTGCGTAGTACTCACCCAAGAACTTGTCCACTTCAAATCTAGTACTGGTTTGAAAGCCCCTATAACTTTTTTGACCAGAAACGAGATTGAATAGGCACCTTTGGCGTCTTCCTCTTTGGGTTCTCTATGGGTTGCTGCCTTGTCCAATAACAATTGTATCCATTCTAGAAGGGCTTCCTTTTTCATAGAGTTGTTTGGAATGTGGGTCACAATTAACCCCTTGGCTGCAGGCCATTCTGCATAATCTATTGTGTAGCCATCTCTGATGACATCCAGAAGCTAATGCTGCGATATCCTTTGCTCCCAAACATGATGTAGATAGTTCCGGATTCCTGCTGTTATCTGAGCTCCATCATTATCAGGACTCTTTTCATTACTTGCCCCCGCCTGCTTAAAGAACTCTCCTTTAGACCAGAATGTCTATGGCTTGTACGTCTTCTTTTCATCAGACCAGCACATATATTCTATGCAGACCTGCAGACCCCCCCCCCCCCAGCGCCTTGAGACCCCTCTGGGTGAGTAGCACGCTATACAAATGCTATGATTGATTGATTGATTTTAGGTGACGATTCCAATGAGTAACCACAGGCCTTCTGGTAAGAAGAAGACAATATTCCTTTCTAAGTAAACCTATGCTTCTAATCTGTGAAGGCTTTCGTGAGTATGCTATCATGCTGGGAACCAAATACCATCTTGCCATCAAATGGACTCTTTAGGAGAGGAATGGTAGAAGGAAAGGTCTTTATGCGGGTTTGGTATCTACAGAGGCAGCCCTGCCACATAGCAAGGGAGGGACACTGAAGGGATTTGGTATTTATTAATGGAGTTCTACGACAGCTGTCAGTGGAAATATTTGGTCCCCTCTTGTGTACAGGATGAAGTATTGAACCTTTCCATCAAGGGAGTATATGGTCACTGTGTAGTACAGAATTGAGTTTGAAAGTCAAGTGAAGATTCTAATTTTCCATTTGTGTGATCTGGCAATTCGTGGCAGGCACATAGGGAGCCACTAACACAGCAGCACCTGATTTCCCCTACAAACACAACATTTCTTTCAAATGATTTAGATGAAGCAATGTCTCTTTCGCTGGGGCATCCAAAATCTTGCAAAAGGTCTGCCTGATTCATCTTATGCTTGGTCATTTGAAACCCAATGTAGAAAAGGTATTTCATACATGGCAGCTATCTGTGTGAATGCATTCTCGATTAACATATAGAACAAAAGAGATCTGGGCAATATTTCAGTGGTCCAATCTTACCTCTCTGTTTATGACCTACGAAAATCAATTATCCAAGGCACCATTTAATGAAAAATTTGATTTGAAAGGGTAGAGCACAGAGCAATTCAAATACGGTTCAGAAAGGTTAACTACAATTTAAACAAGCATTGGCCTAGCCAATAGGTTTCGCCTTTGGGACCTTATAAGTGTTTAACCAGAGGTATTGGCTTTATCAATGTTGTACAGCATTGTGGCTGCTGTGCAGCATGTTAAAAAGTTGTAATAAAAAAGTGTTATAAGCATTCTTGTTTATTAGCTTATATCATACCAAGAAACAGGTACAATTGAACAACCCTATTAAAAAAGAATTAACATAAAAAATGTCTTTTCATTTTTTTGTCCTGGCAATGCTGGCAACTTCTTCCTGCCTGTTCAATTGCTTGTTTGTTATAGATTTTATTTTTGCTATGGGGGGGGCAAAAACAACAGGAGGGTGGAAGTTGGGAATTAGTACCTGAATTACAACACGAGCAGTAGACAGACACTAGGGGAAAATGGACAGATGGCAGACATGGTGCTGAGTGATGCTGATCTGGTGCTGAGGTGGTGGCGTGCTGGTGCAGAGGTGATGCTGAATGATACTCAGGTGGGCTGAGGGATGCTAAGATGGTGGTGGCACCACCTGAGTATCATTTGGCATCACCTCTGCACCAGCATGCCACCACCTCAGCACCAGCTCAGCATCACTCAGCACCACGTCTGTCTTCGAATCTGGCATCTGTCCATTCTCCCCTAGTGTCTGTCTAAGGCTTGTGTTGTAATTTAGGTAATATTACCCAACTTCCACCCTCCTGTTGCTCAGGTGATGCTGAGTGATAGTGAGGTGGTGCTGAGTAATGCTGAGGAGGTGCTGAGTGACGGTGTGGTGTTAATTCATGCTGAGGTGGTGATGCTGCACTGATGCTCAGGTGGTGTTGAGTGATGCTGAGTTGGTGCTGTGCTAAAGTGATGCTGCACTCAGATGGTGCTGTACTGATGCTGAAGTGATGCTGAGTTGGTGCTGTGTTGCTGCTGAGGTATGGCTGTGCTGTTTCTGAGGCGAGGCTGCGCTGATGGTGGTGCACTTATGAGGAGGTGGCGCTGTGCTGATGCTGAGATGGTGCTGTGCTGATGTTGAGGTGGTGCTGCACTGATGCAGAGTTGCTGTTGCAGTAGTGGTGGTCCACTGATGAGGAGGTGGTGCTGATGCAGAGATGACTCTGTGCTGATGCTGAGGTTGTGCTGCGCTGGTGCGTTGCTGGTGCTGAGGTAGTGCTGCACTGGTGCTGAGTGATGCTGAGGTGGTGGTTTGCTTCTGTCGAGGTGGTGGCCAGGTGATACTGAGGTGGTGCTGAGTGGTGCTTTGGTGCGCTATGATGGTGCTCAGGTTGTGCTGAGTGGTGCTGAGTTGTCCTGCACTGGTGGTGGGGTGATGCTACACTAATGTTGAAGTGGTGCTGCATTTGTGCTACTATGGTGGTTCTGCACAGTTGCAGAGGGTGCGCTGATACTGTGGCAGAGCTGCAATGGTGCTACGCTAGTGGTGGTGGTGCACTGATGTGGAAGTGGTGCTGTACTGATGCTGAAGTGGTGCTGTGGTGGTGTTGAGTGATGCTGAGGAAATGCTGGGCTGGCGGTGAGGTGGCGCTGAGTGATGCTGTTGTGGCAATGAGTGATGCTGTGCTGGTGCTGTGCTGATGGTGAGGTGGTGATGCTGCACTGATGCTGAGGTAGTGCTGCGCTGGTGGTGAGGTGGTGCTGCACTGGTGTAGAGTAAAGGGGTCCCAGTGAAGGAAAGAGCATGTTATTTAAGAATCATTAGAATAATTCTAGTCAACAAAAAAGTACCTCTATAATGTTTTAATCACATTATAGGAAAAGAGCAACGTTAAGCATTCACAAAGCATACACAATTGTAATGGTACAGGTGCCCCTGGGGATGGGAGGGAAGTGATATGGTGAAGGTAAGGTGGGGGGGTATTTTGTGACAGTAAAACACGATATTGATCAAATAATATTATGATTCCAATGTTCAATAGTAAGCAAAATAAACGGTTAATCAGTGCCAAAGCTTCAAAAAACATGCCCCAATGTCCATCTTATACAAGAATGGTGGGTTGAACGGGGCTGTTGGAGAGCAGGGACGTATGTCGACGTTTCGACCCTAAGAAAGCAGGATTGGTAAGATTCCTTGCACGTGGGTCTTCTTCAGGACGAGCGGTATAGTAGTTATAAATTATTCCCGAAAAGGGTCCATGACATTGGTACCTCGAGGAACCCGAGTTAGATGCCGAGCTGTTTGCCGACCGAAACCGCGCCTGATTCAATCAGCAACTCTCCTCGATCACAGAATATACCAGCGGACTTTCAACCCACTCGATTGTTCGAGTGGCTCCCCGTCCAGCAGTTGGATCCACCCCGGGAAATCCGGACTTTACTTCATTAGTTTCGAACCAATGTCATGGACCCTTTTCGGGAATAATTTCATCCCCAAACTGATGTACTCAGGTTGGCTGCCCCTACTATACCGCTCGTCCTGAAGAAGACCCACGTGCAAGGAATCTTACCAATCCTGCTTTCTTAGGGTCGAAACGTCGACATACGTCCCTGCTCTCCAACAGCCCCGTTCAACCCACCATTCTTGTATAAGATGTACATTGGGGCATGTTTTTTGAAACTTTGGCACTGATTAACCGTTTATTTTGCTTACTATTGAACATTGGAATCATAATATTATTTGATCAATATCGTGTTTTTACTGTCACAAAATACCCCCCCACCTTACCTTCACCGTATCACTTCCCTCCCATCCCCAGGGGCACCTGTACCATTACAATTGTGTATGCTTTGTGAATGCTTAACGTTGCTCTTTTCCTATAATGTGATTAAAACATTATAGAGGTACTTTTTTGTTGACTAGAATTATTCTAATGATTCTTAAATAACATGCTCTTTCCTTCACTGGGACCCCTTTACTCTTAACGATAGCTACCCAGGTCCCAGCGACTTTATTGGGTTAACCCCTTTCTTACATAACGCACTGGTGTAGAGGTGGTGCTGGTCTGGTGCTGATGTGGTGCTGGTGCTGATATGCTGAAGCGATGGGACTAAGCGATGCTGAGGTGGTTCTGTGCTAGGACTGAGGCGGTGCTCAGGGGCTGCTGAGTGATACTCAGGTGGTGCTGCAGTGGTGCTGCTGAAGTGGTGCTGAGTGGTGCTGGCTGGTGCTGAAGTGGTGCTGCACTGATGCTGCGGTGGTGCTGAGGATGTGTTCCATTGTCTACTTGCAGAATATTTTGTTAAGTAACCCTACAGTAAATGTATTTGGAGAGCATGTGGAGGAATACCTTGATATTGGTTTTAATTGACCAACTATTGAAACCTAAAAGAAAGCATCAAAAGTTGAAAGCGTGCAATTTAAAGCTGTTCCTACCATTTTCATGAAGCGGAGCAATAACAGCATGTTTACCTCTCAAATCGCATCCAAATAATCAGGCTATCAACAGCACAATGTAAATAGGTTGAGCCTACTGTCAGTCATCTTCTTAAACTACACTTCTATTAAGTAAGTATATTATTTAAGGTTTACAAAACCTTAAATGTTATAGAATGGAAAACAACAGAACCTACGGCTGAAAAAGTGCTTGTGAAACCAAAGACAGTGAGAAACAAGATAAGGATATTATTTGCAGTCCTCGGCTGAGCGTATTCAGAAAGCCAAAACAAACCCAGGCCAAAAAAAAAGTAGTGCGCTGAAACTAACTTATATGATCGATATTGAAGTGATCCATGAAACAGTGCCAGTCTCCAGGGCGTCACAAAAACAGCAAAAGGAGGAACAAATGTAAAAAATTTACCAACGAAAACAATGGAATTTCAAAAGGCACATGAAGGAACTAAATGGATGGGTATGGTGAAAGCCCATACAGTAAATACAGCATATCTCAAGAGACAGCACATGCGCTGCTTAAGCGAGACCTAAAAAAAATGTTTTAAAAAACAGTTTTGAAGATTGCATTGCATCCCCATTTTGATTCCTACTAGGTTTATATTGTACAGTACACCTCACATTATAATACAGTATCAGATTAAATTATTAAATGCCAAAAGATTGCATATCAAAAAATACAGGTAATACTCAGTAACTTTATTACAGAAGAAAATAATTTTAGGGACCTTGTTGAAAATTAACTTTTGACTATATTAGATATGTTACAAGGTTTACAAATCAACCCTTATGAAAAGGATGCTCTATTGAAATCAATCACTATTAAGAAAACTCAAGCTATGACAATAGTTTTCAATCTATCTAAAATATTGAGAAGTGCTGAAAGATATTATAAAAAATCTAACCTTTTATTTCGTTTTTTTTCATTTTCAAAATATTTTCCCTAAAATGTTGTCCTCTGGTCTTCCAGCTCCATGTAACACGTGAGGTAAATAATGCAATTTTCATACTTTCTGCAGCTTCTAACCATGGTGGTTTCAGATGTGCTAAAACGTTATACCATGGTTTGTGAAGACCCCCTGATTTAGAGATGAGTGTTTATCACATTTGCATTACATTTGTTTGTCTAGTTCTCTAACACATTTTTGGGACATATATTTTAACCTGCACCCGGTTGGTATAAATGTAAACTTTTTCAAGGCGTGGGCTAGATTTTCTGTAATTGGCTTTCTAATACCTTTATTTACAAGTATCTTATCAATTTCCGCAAATAAGTGAACTGAGGTAGATAGAAATGAAGAGACTTCTCTAGATTGAGATAGTATAGTCACATCATCTACTGAGAATCCCCTACCCCTCATCTTGAGTCATTGGCAGCTGGTGTTATATCAGGGTACCCCATTCTGGTACGTTTTTCTGCTCTTTCAGTGTAAGATTCAATGGGTGTGGTCTTATGATGTGTGATCTGGTCCATCGTGAGCAGACTCTTTCCTCTGTTCCTTCTGTGTCTTTATATGTATGAATCTAAAATAGTTTACTTACTCTTAGAGCCATTTCATATGGATAAGTTGTACTTGCACTACTTTATTGAGCATGTTAAACTTCTTGTATGGAGGATGCTTAAGTATGAGGGAAAGAGATGGGATAACCCTGTTTCTTTAATGAGTTGCTCTTGGTACAGACTAAATTGGTGTTCAAAAATTGCAAACGTTTCAATGAGGAGGCCTGAGGAGAGGGATTTAGAGGCGCAGATGTGTATTTTTAGATGTTCGGTGCAGTCTCTTATTATGTTTACCCCATGAGTGATTGTTGTGTTGTTCCTTGAGTAAAGCTAACGGCTCTTGCCAATGTAACCCTCAGAAGTAGTGTCTATCACACATTTGAAGACTGTTAATATTGTAATTCTCCAATGCAAGCCTAGATTAGGACTATTTTATCTTCTACCTGTGATTATCATTTTGGGGGTTTCTTACACCAACCACCATGCTTATTTACAAGTTCATATACAATTCCCCCCTTGTTCACTGCAAGTAATGGGACACACAGTTCATAACCATGTGTGTACAGCCAGAGTTTGCAAATAATTAAGTACCTTCTTATAGTTTAATTAGAAGATTCTACTCATTCTCCAATCCTCTGCAGGCCTGACAGTGCTACCAGGGCAAGTTCACAAGTAGCATTTGCTAGTAAAGCTGGTTAAAAGCAATGGGAACTTTAAGTCATGCAAAGTCTTTGACATACATAATTTCTTCCTACAAGGTAATCTACATCCCCCATAACATGACTTCTTAATTGCCCTTCCACATATGGATGTCCGCCTCATGAGCAGACGGGACACGTGGAAAAACTCACTCGTTGGCTGAGCTTTCAGGTGCATCACTCATAGGCTTTAGTCACGTTACCCAAAGTTTCTATATAGCTCGACATTCTACATGACTGACTATGAAAAGCAACTGGCCTGTTTAGCCAAACGAACTCAGGGAAAAAGAACGAGATATGGCTGTCACTAGACAACTACTTGTCCTCTCATAAGCCACCCTAAACACCCAGACCAGACAATACTGCATAATCCACACACGCATCCTACTCAACAACATAATGTGTATATGTCTCTCTCTACTCCTACACCTCTCTTCTTTTGTTCTTCTATCTCCTCACACCACCAGGGGTGCGAAAAGATAACCAGACAGATTGCAAGGGGGCACGGGGGAAAACTGGAAACGTGCAAGCCGGGCGAGAAGAAGATGAAACAAACCGGAGAATGGACTGTCAAGAGCCAAACTAATATAAGCCAATCTCGACAATGCTTCACCCTCCCCCCGGTGCTTGTTCCCTATCTTTTCCCTTTCCTTTTCCCCATGTGATTCACTCTGTACCATGTAAATATGCTCTTTATTTTCAATAAAAAATTACCGAAATCAAAAAGAAAAGCGAGCAGTTTAAGAAATACTTCACTAAAACACCTTAAAATTTGCATTTTCCATTCAGGATTTCAAAGATTGGTTTTAAAAATGGTGGCGGGCCTGAAAAGAGAACTTAGAAAATAGTGTTTTGTCGGGGAGGGATTTGGAAAAGGCTTGGTTAGAGCTAGTGAAAGTTAAAGGTGAGGCAGAGGGCGAAATTGCTAGTAAAGCAGCGAAAATCTATAATATTAAAAGAGAGAAGTGTTATGAGTTAAGCGAGTCAGTAGGCAGAATTTTGGCTACTCGGACAAGGCAACAAGAAGCCGTAGGTATAGTTAGAGAAATTAGGGATACATCTGGCACGGTTCATTCAGAGTCGAACGAAATAAGAGAAGTTTTTAGGACATTTTACGAGAAGTTGTATGACGATGAACTAGAGGGTCGTGATTCTCAAATAGATAAGGAAGAAATGAAGGAGTACCTCCAAGAGATTCCTATAGACTTAATCAAGGAAGAGGAAGCAGATGGGTTAGAGGGAGCTCTGCAGATAGAAGAAATTAAGGAGGCAATATGGAATCTGCCCTCTGGTAAAGCAGCAGGTCCTGATCAAATCCCTATAGAATTTTATAAAGTATTTTGGGACTGTTTGATAGAAGAAATAATGAAGGTGATGCAATTGGCACAGCTGGGCAAATCACCACCTAAGTCATGGGGGGGCGCTGAGGTGGTAGTAATATTAAAGAAAGGGAAAAACCCAGAAGATCCAGGATCGTACAGGCCTATAACTTTACTCAATGCGGACGTAAAAGTATTTTCTAAAGCATTGGCATCAAGGCTTGCAAGAGTCATTGATAAAATTGTCACTAGCTGCCAACACGGTTTTATACCAGGGAGAGGAACTACCCACCATATACGAAAAGTAATAACGTTACTCGATGTAACGTCAGTCACAGGAGACCCGATTGCAGTGATGTTACTTGATGCAGAAAAAGCATTTGATCGGGTCTCCTGGAGCTACCTTTGGTATGCTTTAGCAAGAACAGGTATTAAACAAGGTTTTATTAAAGCCCTACAAACTCTTTATCTAAAACTGGTAGCAACTTTACGAGTGAATGGTGGAAAAACGGGCCAATTCCAAATAAAAAGAGGGACTAGACAAGGGTGCCCTTGCTCACCGTTATTGTTTGCCATATATATGGACCTATTAATACGCAGAATAGAGGCATCCGAGATGATTGCTCCGTTAATAACACTCATTGGGCAGTGTAAAATTTTAGCTTACGCAGATGACATTGCTGTAATCTCTCCAAATCCCTCTGAAACTATAGAACACCTTGAACTTGAGGCGATGAAATTTGGAAAGATATCGGGGTATAAATTAAATACATCTAAAACACAGATAATAAAAAACTCATTTACAGACAATCGAGTGGTGCAGGAAGGCACGTACTTAGGGGTTATCATAATGTCAGACCTGGATATCTTAGTAGAAAAGAATATCAATCCTTTGATCAAGAAAGTAGAGAAAGACTTGGATAGGTGGGATAAGTTGCATTTGTCAATAGTGGGACGGTCGAATATAGTAAAAATGCTGATACTCCCAAAATTTTTATATTTATTTAGAGCAATACCTTTATTATTTGATGGTAAAATATTTAAAAAACTGGAGTGTATAATAAATAGATTCATTTGGGCAAAGGGGAAAACGAGAAGAGCCCTTAGATTCTTGACACTGCCGAGAGAAAGGGGAGGCTGGGGAGTTCCAGACTTAAAATCTTATTATTGGGCGGCGGCTCTACAGAATATGATTGGTATGCTGGGAGGGGAAGAATCAGAAGTGTGGAGCAAATTTGGATCACTAGCAATCTATGGATTAACCTTGGGAATGGAAGCGAAGGATGTTTTGCTGAAATTCACAGAGGCCAGCTATTATAAGAGGACAAAGTTTAAGACGATTATAGCAGCATATGAAATCTGGAAAAGCTTCGCTAAAAAAATTGGTCTGGGGAAATATAATTCGTATACGAGACTTTCACATAATCTAAACCTCCCACAAGATATCTTCTCGGGACCTATATTTGCAGAGTGGGAAATCAGGGGAATTAGAACTATAGGGGATGTAAAGGGGGACCAGGGGATTCTTCAATTCACAGATTTACAAGCTAGATTTAACCTAGAAACTAGGCAATTCTTTAAATATCTACAAATTAGGAGTTTTCTTCTAAACAAAAAAGGAGGCGTTCTGGGATTCAGGCGTAACGCAATCATGGAGAGAATTCAAGGGGGGCAAGATTGCACAATCAAAAGACTATATGCTGAACTGATAAAAGCAAAACAGGACGATTACCAAAAATGGAGCGAAAAATGGAAGGTCAATCTTAATATTAGTTCCGAAAGTTTTGGTATCTCTTTAGAAAAGGGTTATTCCTTGTTATGTTCAGCACCATTGCAGGCGCAACATTATAAAACACTATATCATTTATATTTTACACCCGCTAAAATAGCACAATGGGGAGGTACAGTGGGTATTAAGTGCTATAGGTGTGGAAGCTTGGACGCTGATTTACAACACGTATTTGCTACATGTCCTCATCTAGACCTACTAAAAAAAGACATTGAATGTTTCATAAACAAAATTTTATGAACTGAAATTGTGTTAACCCCTGGAACCATTCTACTAGGAGTCAATGTTGAGGATGTACGACCTTTTTGTGGGAGGGAATGTTTATTTGTTGCAATATCTGTTATGAGATTATGTATAGCCTCTGCATGGATTGACCCCACACCACCTACTTTTCACAAATGGCTGGCTAAGTTATTAACAACATACAATGTGGAGAAAGAGATTTATGCAAGGAAGGGAAAAAGGGGAAGGAAGCTAGGCAAGATAATATGGGATCCTATAACACGGTGAAAAGATGATTTAACAGTATAAAATCGAGGCCTGTCTGTAACTTGGCTAAATGAGGATCATATATGAGATATAAATGGTTATGTTGGTTATAATGGGAGATATTTATTTGACTGTGCGGAAAGATTAGGAAAGGATAACTCTGTTTGATTACATTTAGGTTATACAATCTGGAATAACACTTTGGTTCAAGTTATCTTACTCCTTTGTTTTAACTGTATGCTGCTTTCTTTATCTCGCCTGTTGATGGTTTATTGGTTGTTCTTCCTAAATGTCCTGCATTTATTTTTTCTTTTTTTTTTTAATATTGCCGTGCCTTGTATATAATTGCAAAACATCTTAATAAAAATATTTAAAAAAAAAAAAAAGAAAAGAGAATACATTGTCTGATGAATGGCGTGCCTTCAAATCCACATAATGCATGTGTATTTTCATGGTTTTTACAAGAAATATAAAAAAAGACTGATTCATGTAGAAAGAATCATGTAAGAGTCTGTTACACTAATTTGAATTTAGTGGATTACGTTTGTTTACTGTTCAAGTGATTGATTTTCTTTTTTTTCCGTAAGTGTAATGTCAGGCGCCAAACTAATAGCTTTAAAAAAAACATTCAAAATTAAACCACAAAAATGTGTCACCTAGATTGTTCATGGAAATATATATATATATTTTTTTTAATTTAAAACCTTTATTTGAGAGCAATGCACACAGCTATTCAGCCTTACATCCCGGAGGCGAGGCAGCAAAACGAAGCAAAAGAATCAAAGTGCAAAAATCAGTACATCAGAACTAGTGAAGGTTAATTTTCAAATTTTTATGAGTAATGTAGAAAAGAGGGAGAAAAGAGAAAGAGGCGCCGAAACTGGCGCAAAGAGAGAGGCCATCGAATGTAAAGTACAATGAGGCGTAAGGAGGGGGTCGGGAGGGCACAGTGAACACGGATATGTCCAGTGGAATAGAATATTAGGAATGGGGGGGGGGGGGGAAACACAGGATGGCAGCATAGAAATTTTCAGTTGGAGTCACAGGCTACGGTGATAAGTGCTCCCCCTGCGGAGCGGGGTCCGGAGGTACGCATATGTCCCCTCTGTATTCATTCTAAGACCCCACATTTTCTGCCACTTTTTTGGCTTACCCCTGGCAACATACACGGTCTTTTCCCGGAACATACACCAATCCATATTGGCCTTCCACTGTACAACCTTCGGAGCCGTTGTAGCTCCCCACATCTGTGCGATGTCCCGTTTAGCTACCATATTACCAAGGGTCACCCATTGGGTCTGGGCCACGGTGTGATCTGTCGGACCCCAGATGTTCAGGAGGCACCTCCTGGCCTCCGCATGCACATCCACCCCAGTCACCTCGCCCATAATTGAGTGCACACGTCGCCAGTAGGAAGCTATTGCAGGACATTCGCATAAAATGTGCATGAAAGTGGCAAGGGCGCCACAGCCGCGCCTACAAAGGCCTTCGGCCGAGTAGCCCATGTGCACAAGTCTGGGACCAGTGACATAAACTCTGTGCAAGATTTTGAGCTGCACCAGCCGCAGACGGGAGGAGATAGCAACCTCCTTAGGGGAGGACACCGCACTCTGCCAATCTTCGTCATCAATCTTTATGCCATCTTGCACCCACTGGTCCCTCACACCCAGGAGGAGGTCTGTACGGACATTGATGAGTTTCTTGTTTGTCAATGAAATGGCACTGTCCGGCATATGGCCGTCCAGCACCCTATCTTTCAAAGGAGAGCTGTCGGGAATCACCTCCCCCTCTGGCCCGGCGGACAGTAATGCATGTCTCAGCTGAGCATACTGGAAAAATTCCGTTTCACCCAGCTGAAACTCTGCTTGTAACTGGGCGAAAGTTTTAACCTCGCCGCGCAGCAACATGTCCTCCACCCTGGAGATGCCAATTAGGTCCCACTTGTCGAAGCCCTTGGTATGCCATAATTTGCCCAGGATATCCGAGTCGTACAGTGGGGTCGCCTTCGTTAGTCTATCCTTCCATCCCTGCGCCTTAGTAATCGCCCTCCAAATATGGACCGCGGTTTTCGTTGGACCAGACATCCGCCTGTCGAGAGACCTCGAGTAGAGTGCCCTGTGATACCTCCCTCCGCCCAGCAGCCATCGATCCATGGCATACCGCGGGTTCTCCGCTGGACCGTATAAACCATGGTTAATAGCCGCTAACTGGGAGGCCCAGTAATACCTCCGCACATCAGGCAAGCTATCCCCCCATCGTACCACGGCAGAGTGAGCTTCGTGATAGCGATGCGAGGGCGGCCATCCCAAAGTAGGGCGCGTTGTAGGCTCTCGATCTCTCCGAAGTATCGAGCTGGGACCTGGTCTTGGGTATTTTGTAGGGCGTAGAGGAACCTGGGCAAGTACATCATTTTAAACAACGCCGCACGCCCAAGCAGGGAGAGCGGGAGTTTACGCCACCCCTCTACATCGCGCTGAAGGCGGAGAAGAGGGGGAAGCAAGTTGTGCTCATAGCGCGCTTTAGAGTTAGTGGAGATGTAGATCCCCAAATATTTGAAGCCCTGGCTCGCCACCTGTATGCCACACCCCCTCGGAAGGCGAGATGTTCCCCCTTTCAGGACATACAAGTATGACTTGGACCAGTTATTAACTAGGCCGGAGTACCGACCGAAGAGTCACAATACGTCACAGGCCACAATGAGGGATTTGCAGGGGGAAGTGAGATACAAAAGAATATCATCTGCGTACAGCGACACTCGGTCCTCGAAGTCAGGGGCCCATCTGATACCATGGAGGTCGGGGTGGCTGCATAACCAGGCCGCCAGCGGTTCAAGCGCAAGTGCAAACAGGAGGGGCGACAAAGGACAGCCCTCCCTGGTGCCCCTCTGAAGAACAAAGGGTGCGGAAACCCGACCGTTGACAGCTACGTTAGCCAACGGTCCGGCATATAGAAGTTTGACCCACCCCACAAATTCCGGGCCAAAACTGAGCTTCGCCAACACTGCCCACAGGTAACTCCACTCGAGGGAGTCGAAAGCCATTGTGGCATCCAACGACGCCAGGACAGCCGGCTCCTCAAGCGTATGGGCCCTAGCCAGGGCACCGTGAAGTCGACGCAAGTTAAGAGCAGTGTTGCAGTGTGGAATAAAGCCCGACTGGTCCAAGTGCACTAAGTCACCGATGACGCCAATCAGACGGTTGGCGAGCATTTTGGCTAGTATCGTAGGCTCTGCGTTCAAAAGAGAAATGGGGCGATACGATCGGCACAAGTCTCTTGGCTTCCCTTCCTTATAGATAACCACGATGGTGGCCAACCTCTGGTCAGGGGGAAGTATGCCAGCCTCCCGCGCCTCCAGGAACATATTCCGCGAATGCGGGGAAACCACATCCGGTTTGATCTTATATAGCTCTACCGGAATGCCGTTAGGGCCAGGCGCCTTGCCAGATCTCAAGGAACGAATTGCGAGTGCAACCTCGTCCACCGATATATCCCTGTCTAGGTCGTCTCGATCTGCTTCCGACAGGCACGGAAGTTCGATATCCGACAGGAAAACACCCGAGTCGGCCTCAGATCGATCCGAGACAGAGGAATAGACGCCCTGAAAGTAATCCGAAAAGGACTCAGCGATGGCGCTTGGGTCAGTGACCAACACTCCGTCCTCTCCCAATATCTCCGGGACGACGCGGCTGGCCCTCTCTTTCTTATCGAGCCAGGCCAGCAGCTTGCCCGCCTTGTCACCAACATCGTAAATCCGACCCTGTTGTTCCCTGCCCAGGACGAGAGCAGCATCGGTGGCAAGGTCGCTATACTCCGATTGCTTAAGGGAGAGATTATGTAGCAGGTCGGGCTCAGGGCCCGCCTCCAATTGGGAGTCTAACTCCATGATCTCCGCCTCAATACGCACCATGTCGGCGTCTCTGTTCCTACGGGCCTCCGCTATGAGAGAAAATGCCTCCCCCCGCAAGACCGTTTTAAAAGCCTCCCACAAAGTGGCAGCCGATGTAACCGACCCCACATTCTCGGTGAAGTAGAGTTCGATAGCCTTGGCCAGGAGACCACGAGTCCTGGGGTTTCAAAAGTACCACGGATTGACCACCACCGGTCGCTCCGATACAACAATGTTAAAGTCGAACGAGACCCACAGCGGGGAATGGTCCGAGATACCCCTCGCCAAGAAGCGGGCCTCAGAGACCGCCGGTGCATGAGCTGCCAAGGCAAGGACGTAATCGATCCTGGAGAGACTGCCGTGAGCGCCCGAATGAAATGAATATTGGCTCTGGGTGGGATGTAAGAGTCTCCAGCAATCGACCAACCCAATAGTGTCAAGAAAAGTGGGCAACCACATTTGCGAGCTTCGAAGGTCTCTAGGCGGATGTCTGTCCAAGGATCCAGAGCAAACAGAATTAAAGTCACCCCCCACAATGAGTAACCATGCTGGCAGATTCAAAATGGCGCTACCAAGGTCCTGGAAGGTGTTAGTTTGCAAACCCGGAGGAACATAAACCGAAACCAGTGTCAAGGCACGCCCTTCCCAGCGCCCTGTAACGGCTGCGTACCGCCCCCTCTCGTCAACAGTAGTGGAATCAATCTCAAAAGGGAGGGACGTGCGCACCATAACACCCGCCCCCCGGGACCCCGAAGAGAACCCCGAATGAGCCACCATTTTGAAACCCTTCCTGTTGAGCGCTCTACATGTATTCCCCACCAAGTGTGTCTCCTGCAAGAGAACAATATCAGGCATATGTCTTTTAAGCAGTTGCAATACCACCCCTCTTTTAATACGATCACCCAAGCCATTGACGTTCCAACAGAGAACTTGCAATTTCCTACCCCCCATCATCGTGTCCCAAGTCCTCACCCGCCCCCAGAAGCCTCAACGACAAATGAAACAAAACAGAGCGTATGACCCATTGCCTAAGGGAAAGACGAAAGAAACAAAGAAAACACACAAAACCACCCCCAACACCACCCCCCACCCTGCACCCCTGCAGAAGACTAAAAAGCCCCCCCAACCAGCAGTGTGCCTGTCGCCCCATAAACTAAGCTACAAAAGAGACCCCAGAGGAGTAAGGAACCCCCGCAATCCCCCCCTGCCACCCTCCATGTGCGAATAGGATATTCCAAATAAAGTGCAACAGCTTGGCATTATCAGTCACAGTCAACGGGCACACCAACCGCTAAAGGCAGTGCAAGAAGCACTATTCCTGAATATCAGGGCCACCAGAGGCGCCTTCCGAGTGTTCCTCCTGTTCTTCTCGACGGTGCGGCAAAGTGTCAAGCCAGTCACTCGCAGACTCAGGCATATCAAAAAACAGGGCTCGGCCATCCCGTTCAACGCAAAGTTTAGCGGGGAAGAGCATAGAGTACTTCAGCCCCAAGTCCCTGAGGCGCCGCTTTACCCCTGCAAAGCTCTGGCGCTGTCTCTGAACAGCCCTGGTGAAGTCCGGGTAGAAGTTCACATCAGCGTTCTGGAACTTGAGAGGCCCATGTCGCCTCGAGGCCTGGAGAATCACATCCCGATCTCTGAAATTGAATAAACGGGCGATGATGGGTCTCGGTGCGACGCCCGTCTTCGGAGGGCCGCCAGGTATTCTGTGGGCTCGCTCCACCGAGAAAAAGTGACTGAGACCTGCTGGAGCGAGATGGGTCTTTACCAAGTCCTCAACAAAGAGGTCGACGGCCGCTTCCTCCGCACCTTCCGGCACCCCAATGATGCGCACATTCTGCCGCCTGGCACGTCCTTCGAAATCCGCCAGCCGCCTCGAGAACAGGTCATTAACCGACCGCAAGGTACGGACCTCCGCTTGCAGGTCCGAGACATCGGTCGTGAGGCTGGAGGTCCTAATATCGAGAGATTTCACTCGATCATTTGTTTTGCCCAGGTCGGCCCTGATCAAGTTGAGATCGATAGCCAGGGTGTCCACTTTGTGTGCCAGGACCTCGTGCTGCTTATGCATCTCAGTCCTGATGCTTGTGATAGCCTCCATGATGTCGCGTAGAGTGGGCTCCGACCCCTCGGGTGAGCACGTGCGTAAGGAGCCCTTAGACTGAGCGACTCCAGAGGGCGAGGTCCTTTGATGGGCGTACCGATTGATCTTATTTGTCTGGGGTTGGACCGTCTTCCTGGTAGCCCGGTTCGCCGTCCGGTCGGGATCAAGCCTGCCAGCCATGTTGGGTCCGGAAAGAACAAAGGGCAATACACCGATGACACTGCGGACACTCGAGCGGGCACGAAGCGTAGCTTCCACGAGGGCCAAGACAGCAATAGGCAACTCCGCGGCTACGTGCACTCCGCCAGCAGGAACAGACGACGATCACTCCGCATAGCAATCATGCACCACGTCGTCTCGATCATCGGCCACCTCCGGGACAATGGCGCATCCCTGGCACAAAGTTCAACACGACATAACTTTGCCAAGAAATGTCGGATTTAGAAACGGAAAGCGGATCCCGTGTCCGTGACCATTCGCCAATTAGAATCCACCGCCATGGACCAGGATTTCTTCCAGGATATGTGCGGAGGGTCCGAGGGTCTGCGGAGCTCAGAGCTTACGCGGCCATCTTGCTTGCCCGCGAAGCTCCTCCCCCGTTCATGGAAATATTACTGGTAAGTCTTTACCGAGTCAAAATGCAAAACATGTTGTTATTAGAACGTATATTCTGTTCAAGTCTAGGACCGTTAAAGATAGATTGGAATGCAACCCTAATATAATATATTAACACGTCTTTCTGCATCTTAACACCAAGCACCACAAGCATGCCTACTGTGTACCTTCCTCTGACAACTTCATCCAGGATGTGCTTAAAGACAGAGAACAGTTTGGAACTCTTATGCATAGAGATGCTGTTGCTTGAAAAAACAAAGATTACTTTATACATTTTTGTTGGTCTTTATTGTGCCTGATGTTAACATGAGGCTAGGTCTGGGTGGAGCTACTTGTTTACATGCTAGTACAGAAACAGTGCATTGGAGTTTGCATATTTGTGTATAAATGTTGAAGACGTGGATACATAAAGGAGAAAAGGCAGCAAGTTAGCAAATGGTCACATAAAGGGGATGGTGGGAATAAGAAGGAGTTTCAGATGTAACAGGTTAGTGGGTGCAGAGTTGTCACAGCGGTATAATTGGAGGGGTGGGTTTTGTTTGTAGTCATTAAGCACAAAAGGAAGGCTGGGAGATCCCATCAGCTTTGAGTGGTGTTGGGCGCACACCTGAACACAAGGTTGCTTCTTGTGGGTGTTCCATACACGAGAGCATGGCTGTGCTTCTGTCATGTGCTTATCTAGGTTCCTGATCGATACTGTGACCTTATGCCCCTATTCGGCTATAAATCCATTTATTCCCTATATTGGCATAACCGTTCAAGTGCGATTTTCTGTAAAGTCATCTCTGGCCTCACACGAGCAGAGCCACAGAGCCACATTCCAGCATGACTCTCTGCTACTTCCTTTGCGACCAATTAGTGCAATGACAGAGCAGCAGTCACTATCTGATATTCCTAGATAACACTCCGAGTTCTTCAACAAGATAAAAACTTAGCAAACCTGGAAATCCCCGCTTGCTATGTTTTGATTAGTAATGGAACTCTAATGAGCAACTGATAGCTGCCACTTCCTAGTGACATCTTTAATTGACGTCTTATGTCCAGCAAACTTGCGTCAAACCCGGCACCTGTCAGGTATAAATATTACCAACGTTGCCTTAAGCAATGAGCGAACATGTTGCTGATGCCAGCTGCCTGCATGACCCCGTGTTGGTAAAAACTAGCGCTCTGTCGCTGCAGCCTGCTATCCTGTGGTGGTGAAGCTACTGATTACCATTATCGCCGCTACAGCGCGACCTATGGTGCAGTACGCTTGAGGAGCCGTGCAGCCGTCCTCTGCGAAGACATCCAGCCCAGCTGCCCGCGGACGCTGTCACCCCTCCTTCCTCCAGACGCGCTGAGAGAAGCCGCTGCCTTTCTCGTGCAGAGAAATCCAGTCCCGGCGCTTCCAGTTTACCCTCACAGGTGACTGGGATATCGAGAGAGACCCCTGAAGGAGATACCAATCCTCCATCATTCTATTCAGAGGTATGGTGTTGACTAAACCCTTAGACGAGAATTCTTGAAACAAACCTTGGCAAAACCAACTTAACTTTAAGCTACTTACTTACTCCCCCTTCTCACGTGTTAGGCCTAGGTCAGGCACACTGGGGTAGGCTTAGTTAGAAGCACCAGTTGAGTATGTTAGCCTAATGTATATATGACTGTATAAATGTTTTATTACTTTTAAACCATTGTATGGCTAAGAAACCATATCAATGCTTTTACAGTTCTATTTCGCTATTCTTATCTTACTGTACGTACTTTTTATAATAACAGTTATTGCAATTGTGGCAATACATTTCTCTTGTATGAGAAGAAAGACTGTTCAATAAATGTTAACCCTTTATTGATACACGCCCGTCTCTCCATTCTCTACATACTGTGAAAGTAAACTGCACTAGACTGACTGAGTGAAATCTATGTCTATTGTTTCACACGACCCTAGAGATCGACTCTTGATCTGAGGAGCAAAGTTGTCATGTTGCACGGTTGTTGGAAAGCTGAATCCCTTCTTGTCTGTGCCAAGGAAGCTGATCACTTCCTATGCAGAGAAGAAAGTTTCCAGTGACCTCTGAGCTAGTTGGTAACACAACCCAATTAAGTTTAGCATAGTCAGTGGAGGCCTGGAATATAAGCAGTTCCACGTCGATACTACTGTTTATGTTATTCCAATGCGCAGGGCCTAGTGGGAAACTAGGAACTACACTACACTTCCGCCCATGTATAGCCTCTCTTCTTGTAGCCGGAAACTCTCCTTCACTCTCTGAGGAGGCAGGAGTGCAGGCGCTTGACAGACCTGCAGCTTCTCTAACAAGTTTCACAGATTTCAGGTGATGTCCCTTCAGCTCTGTTAGAGTGGCTGTCAGAATATCACCAGCCCTGGATCGCAGCAGCTCTTCAAGTACTCTGTGGAGCACCCCATTTCTTGGTCAAGAAGAACCTCAAACTGGAATAAAGTTGGATAGGTTGCATCCCACCTTTACACTCATTTTGCAGAGAAGGTCATTTGATCCACTGCCAAAACTCATGCCACCATTTGTGGTGGTTCCCTTTCAAATGCCATTTTATGACTGCAGTGCAAGCACAGCCTTTGTGCAAGGTGGAGGTTCTTACAGCAGGTAGTGTTGATGATGGCGCCAAGCAGCAGTATCCACAACATGGGCACAATGCAGTATGTAGACTCTGCACCTGACTGTCATCAGACCTCCTGGAGTTGCAATCAAGCGAAGACAAAAGGGCAGGACCTACTTACAAACTTCCTCACCTTTAACAACTGAATCTGCTGACTCACGCCATCTTCCCTACTATCCACTGATTTGTAGTGCTCAAGAAAGACTAATCAGCAATCCCCTGCTAAAAGTTCCTTATAGGTTTTATCATGGTAGGCCTGTCTCTATCCTCCCTCATTTCAGTGTCTAGGTCTCTTTCCTTCAGCTTCGGTAATGCACAAATGCACTTCCACTCTCTGGGCAAGCTTCATCCCTTCTCAATCTTGTGCTATCTCAAACCACTTGCTATCCAAAATAGGCCTTACTGGTCCCAGCTATCAGACTTTCATCACAGTCATCACTCACACACATATGTGGCACACAGTTCTGCTACCAACAATATCATACATGCTCTCATCACACTCACGGCATGTCAGCTCAAGAGCCTGTGGGGTCACATTAACACAGAAATTTGAGTGGGGCTGGGAGGCCTAATTAGTTAAGAAACAGGGGTAAAGGTCTATCAATTAATTAAAACCAGTATGCCACCACTACCAGTTCCTGTCAATCATCTAGGACATGCGGTCCCATGTCAACAAGAGGGGTGTTTTCTTGGTGCACCCCTCCAGGTCATAGAATAAATCTGGAACTGGAAATTACCATGAAAACACTTAGGGACAGATTTACAAGCCCCTTGCGACACATTTACGCCGCTGTTGCGTCACTTTGGTGATGCAGCAGTGTTGTAAACAATGCGCCACATTGTGACACATTTACACATTTACCTGCATCAGGTATAATGTATGCAGGGTGGGCGTTCTGACGCAAGAAAGCCTCGTAAAAGTGATGGAGTGAAATCTACAAGTTTTCACTGAGTCACTTTTATGATGCCACTGCGTTAAAACCTTACGCCTGTTTGAAGCAGGCGTACGGAGTGACGCCGCATAATAGAAATAGGAATTCCGAAGCATTGCTGGAGTTAAGTCATGCTTGTGACACGACACCAGCAATGCGTTGCCTATATGTTATGTTATGTCATGTTATATTTAATTTATACAGCGCGCAGCTACTCAAGAGTGTCCCGGCGCTAACTACCAGAAAGGGCCAATGAGCACAAATCAATGACTAAAAAAGCAATGTTTTCAGTTTTTTCTTAAAGAGCAATGGGTCCTGGATGCACCGAAGAGCCAAGAGCGGTGTGTTCAAAGCCAAACTGGCTTTGCGCACAAACGAATTCCCACCAAGTCTTTGGCCGTTGAACCTAGGGGTCTGTTACAGCCGCTGGGCAGACGAGCAGAGCTGTCTTCCTGGTGTATAAAAAACGAACCTCTTCTGCAGGTAAATGGGAGGGGACCTATGTGCGATAATCAGCATCTTGAATTTGAAACGCGATTCGAATGGAAGGCAATGCAAGAACGCATATAAAGGCGCACACTGTGCCTTGAGGCCAATCCAAAGAGCAGTCTGGCTGCCAAGTTTTGAACAACCTGCATTTTCTTAATAACAAAACGCCCGAGCTGCCTACCAATAGGGCATTGGCATAGTCCAATCGGGACAAATAAGAGCCCGGACCACAGTTTCTCTGGCACTGCCTGGCAGAAAGGGAAGAAACTTCCTCAAGATTTTCAAGGTGCCAAAGCATGTTCCCGCCAGCTTCTTTATTTGTGTGGAGAAATTCAGATTGTCATCGAACCAGATGCCCAGATTTGTTGCTGCACCTTTGCCTGCCATTGGACGGGGAAAGCCGGGAGGCCAAAGCATTTGTTTTAAATCCGAAGTGAACGTGCCCTAGAGAAGCACTTCCGATTTTCCTTTGTTACATTTCAGCTGAGCGTTGGCCAGCCACTACTGAGTCATCCTCCTTGCTCCATGAAAACAAAAGATGGGTGTCGTCAGCGTATGCCATCACTTTAGCCCCTAGTGACTCCGCAAGATAAACCAGCGGAGTCACATAGATGTTAAAAAGTAGGGGGCTCAGTGATGATCCCTGCGGCACCCCAGTGGTAACCAGCATCGGCTCGGAGGCACACGGTGGAAGCCAGACCGGCCTTCCAAGAAGGACCTAATCCATAGCACGGCTGAGCCAGAGATACCTATCTCTGACAAGCGATCAAGGAGCAAAGAGTGGGGCACAGTATCGAATGCCATCGAGAGGATCTAGCATAACCAATGCGGCTCTCCCGCCGGCATCCAAACACACCTGGATCGCCTCTGTCACATCAAGCATAGCTGACTCCGTGCTATAAGATTTTTATATATTGTAACAATGGTCCTTAGAGAAACACATACACCGCGGAAAATTAAACATAGACCAGCAATGGGCGCTATATCAAACAGTGTCCAACCGGACAAAGTATTTAATCAGATAAATAGATTTTCATAATTAGCAAGAGCAACAAACAATAGTGCTGGATGCAGTCCTGCATCCAATACAGAAAACAAAAGACAAGAACATATGAAAAGTCAGGATTTCAGGCAAGAAACAACGGAAGCTTGATTTGATCGAAAGAAACAAGCTATCACTAATAGTATTCACACTAATGTCACACAATGGTTAAATGCATAGAACTATTCTTTAGGTCGACGACGTTTCGATCCCTTTCAGAAGGTTAAAGGGATCATCATCAGGACAAATTGATTAATTGCCTGAGGATGAAGACACTGCCTTGGCTCAGTGAGGAGCTGATGCAGGAAGTGATTGGCAGTCTCACTAGACCAAAGAGGAAGGAGCAAGAATCAGCGCGGCATTTTTTCGAAGCGACATTGCATTAAATGACTACGACCCAGCGGCACCACGCCATCGTGAGTTCAAAATCAGGCAGGAGCAGCAGCCGATTTTCTCATTAACACAGAGTTTCACTCCGTTACGGACCAACCCCGATATTTACAAACTTCCTAGAACAGCCCTCCCTCCTTTCCATCCTTTTCTGCATCACGGAATACTTCATTTGGAGCCATGTCCCAAATTAGAGTTAATGTGAGGTCCTGAAGAGAACCCTGACAATTACAGGGCTCGAAACGCGTCGACCGACCAGGTCCCAGGTCATGCTCTAGAGTCCTCCCCAAAGAAACCCCTAGGGCAACACGATAAATGACTGCTTCATTTTTCTTTTTGTTTAAAAAGTTAACATTCAATCTGAAGTAGACTGAAAAACAGACTTCACATTTGTTGAATTTAAAGATTTCCATGTCACTGGGACCAGTGTGTATGTTTTGTGTGAATGGAAGGCCATGAATGAGTTGTATGGAAGTTGTTGCATTTTTGTACATACCTAATCACTTGTATATTTTGTGTTGTTTGTATATATTCATACATTGAATGTTTTGTATTCCCATGCATAAAATCAAAAAATGATGCAGACCTAAGAACTAGGTTTTGAAAGAAACAAAATAATAAAACTGCAATTTATAAAGCAGGTGTGCACGTCTTTGTCATGTACACTTTATAGTTGAAAAATGTGTATTTAACAAGTTTTCCAGCACTGGCAAGTGTAGAGTTTATTGCGGAAGTGATTCAGCAGCATCAGAATGCTGCTGGAGGGTAAAGCGAGTCGTTGGTGAAATTAACCAATGGAGTACTCGTGGCAGGAAAGTCCGCCGGTAAAGAAGCAAGTATCCGATAACCGCGCAGCACTGGCAAAGTTGGATTCAGCAGCATCAGAGTGCTGCGGGAGTGTAACGCGAGTCGTTGGTGAATTTAAACCATGAATTACTCGCGGCAGGAAACTCGCCGATAAAGTAGCCAGTATCCGATAACCTTGCTGCTGATATGCAGAGGTGCATCAGTTCTTGTAAATCTGCCCTTTAGACTTTAGCGCATATGCTCCATTAGTTTGTCAGCAGGGCCAACAAACAGTGGGTCACTCAGGGCAGGGCTACATGCCAATTTCCGAAGCAGGGGACATTACTTTCCCAGCAGGGAGTGAGCTACAGAGGGAGAGTAGAAATGCCAGTGGGGAGCACGTCTATTTAAAGCTGTCAATGCAAAATGCTTAAGCTTCCAACATTGAACTCAAAGTTGTTCCTGAGATTTTGGTATATAGAGTTGTTTTGAATGGTGTTTAAACCTTCTCTCCACATTGAGAATTATCTAGTTGTCATCTGCATACATTTGCCTGTAGGTGCCGGAAACCTTTGAAAACGTAAGGGATGTGATCTCACTCCAATGATAAAGGAACAAATACATGTATACTTGTGCTTGACATACATAGAATTCAGAGAACAAAACTATAATAGTGATGAGTAGGAAAAAAGGCCCCTTCTAATATATAATTTACCGCTTTATGCATTTAAAAAGTAAGATGTAGGAAATACATGTTGTAATATGTCTTGGGTAGACTGATTCAGGAAATGGTTTGGTGTAGTTGGAAGGATGCACAACTCCGTGGCAATATTGAGAGAATTATCTTGAGGATGTATCTGAAACATATGTATCAAATGTCTGCAACCTCCAGTCGGATTTTAAATCTTTGTCCCTAGTCTGACTGTGTGCAAACTGAAAGCAGAATTCACCATTAGTTATGTTATGTTGTGTTATATGAATAAGTAGAGTGCAGCTAATCATCCATGAGGGCACCTAGCCACTGATTAGGGAAGGCCTGAGGAGGGAGGAGAGATCATACCTGTTTCATCTGGAAGAGCCATGTCTTGAGGTTCCTCCAGAGGTCCACAAGGGAAGGGGCGGTTCTGAGGTGTTTCAGGAGGTTATTCCAAGTCTTGGGTGCAAGGCATGAGAAGAAGCATTCTCCACTTCTGGTCTTGATGCGAGGGAGGTGTGTACTTACCTGGGATGCAGATCGAAGGTGTTTGGTGAGTGATAGAAGATGAGGTATGGTTGAGGTAAGCTAGACTAGTGTTGTGGAAAGCTTTGAAGGTATGGGGGAGAAGCTTGAACTTACATCTTTCCTGGACTGTGAGCCAGTGGAGATTGTTGATGTGTTGAGGGATGTGGTTATTTTGAGTCATGTTCAAGATGAGTCTGGCGGCAGCCTTCTGGGTGGTTTGGAGTCGGCATAGGACATGGGCTGGGATTCCGATGTAGAGGGTGTTTATCTAATCAAGTCTACTTGTGATAAGAGCCTGGGTGACCATTCATCTGGTTTTTAGTAGGATACACTTGCAAATCTTGCATAGCATTCACAGGATGTGGAAGCATGATGAGCAGACCACATTGATCTGTCTGCTCATGGAGATGTTGGTGTCCAGGATTATCCTGATGCTCTTGGCATGGTCCACAGGGGTGGGCGGGGTGCAAAGTTTGGAGGGCAAACAAGAGGCGTCCCAGGGGGAGTGGTTGTTGCTGAAGATTAGGACTTCCATTTTGTCTGTGTTAAGCTGCCGGCAGTTGTTTTTCATCCAAGCAGCGACGTTTCTCATGCAATGGGCACATTTTGCTTTTGTGGTGCTTGTTGAGTTGGTAAGGGAGAGAATGAGGAGTATCTCATTTGCGTAGGATACTAGGTTGATGCTGTGTGCTCTGATAATGTCCGGGTGGGGTGTCATGTAGACATTGAAGAGCATTGGTCTGAGCAATGATCCTTGAGGGATTGTGTAGATGAGTTTCTTGGGTTCTGAGGTGTAGGGTGAAGTCTAATTCATTTCATTTCTGTCTACTATGAAGTAGGATATCCACTTGAGGGCTGGTCCTCAGATTCCTAAGTGCTAAAGCTTTACGGGGAGCAACTTGTGGGAGACTGTATCAAAACCTGCAGAGAGGTCGAGCAGGATGAGTGCAGCAGTTTCTCCTTGGTAGAGGATGCATCTGATTAGTGGCCGCAATGAGGGCTGTCTCTGTGCTGTGATTGGTGCAAAAGTCTGATTGAGCACAGTCTAGGACTTGATGGAGTTCTAGGTGGTCTGCGAGTTGGGTATTGATAGCTGTTTTAATACCTTTAGCTGTAAAAGGTAGGAGCGAGATGGGTCTGTAGCTGCTGAGGATGTTGGGGTCCGCAGTTGGTTTCTTCAATAGGGCATTGACTTCTGCATGTTTCCAGCAGCACTGGAAGCTGGCGTTGGTTATTGAGGCATTGATGATAGTGGTGAGTGTGGGGAGATGATGGTTCTTCCAAGGATATATAAGAAGTAGGGGCATGGGTCTGAGAGGCTCTTGAGTGGATGGTATTCATCAGGGCGGTGGTTTCCTCATTCGAAAGGGGCTTCCAGTTGCTTAGCCGCTGTTTGGGTATGAAGGAGGCATCTGGCTGGTTGGAGGAGTTTTTTTATCGGTATGCTATGGGTCAAATCTGTTGTAGATCTTGGCAATCTTCTGTTCATAGAAGTTTGAGAGGTCGCTGCAGAGTGCTTGGGCTGGGATGATGTTGGCAGCTGTAGGATTGGAGAACTCCTTCATGATGGTGTAGATTTCTTTGCCGTTGTTGGAACTGGCTTTGGGTCTAAAATTTAGGACCTTTGTCTTTGCATCTCATAGTTGTTGGTGGTAGAGGTTGAGAGCGGCTTTGTATGTGGATCTTGCGGTGGTGTTTTGTTGTTGAGTCTCCCTTTTCTCTCAAGTTCTTTGCAGTGATGCTTGGACTCCCTGAGGTTCTTTATGTACCAGCGGGGTCTTTTGTTGTTTTTATATGTCTTGTTTCTGCTGGAGCGGTGTGGTTCGCAAACTCGGGGAGCTATTTATTGAATAGCTTAGTGCTGACATTGAGGTTCCCGGTGGGGTTGAGTGGGTGTTCCTGTAGCTTTACTTCAGATATTGTGCCCCAGTGTCTTGATAGTGCTTTGTTTTTTTTTTGGTGCAGTGGCTTTATAGGCGGGTATCATGAAATGTATAATGTAGAGGTCAGACTATGTGAGCGAGGTCCTGTGTGTAGTGGTGATCCTGCTGTTTGAGGAGAAAACAGAGTTGAGTGTGTGGTCTGCTCTGTGAGTTGGTCCTTGGATGAGCTGGGTGATACCTAGGGTGCAGAGGCTGTTGAGGAGGGCAGTGGAGTTAGGGTCTGTGGTGCATTCTAGGTGGAAATGTAGGTCCTTGAGGAGGATGTGGTTGGTTGTTCTGATGGAGAGAGGAGCAATGAAGTCTGTGATGTGGTTGCAGAATTCTGCTCTGGGGCTCGGAAGACGTAAGTGAGGGTTCTCTCAAGAGTGGCATTGTGGGCTGTTTGAATTTTGAATTAGAGGTGTTCCATTAGGTTAGAGTCAGAGGCCGTTGAGGTGGAGCAGCCAATCGTGTTTTTGTAGATGATCGCAAGTACTCCTCCTTGTTTGTGGGTTCGGTCATGGTGATTTTGTAGGTGGGTGGGAAAGCTGCAGAAATGTCCAGGTCGAAAGCTGGGTTCAGCCATGTTTCGATCAGAAAGAGAAAGCTGGGGGTGTTGCTGCTGAGGAGGCCCCAGATTTCGGTGACGTGTTTCCCGAGGGATCAGACGATGAGAAGCATGGCGGACAGTTGGTACAGGGTGGCGGTGGCGGCTTACGCCGGTAGTTTGTAGGTGGTGGTGTTGGAGTCTGAGCTTTCACAGATGAAATCGCAATGGGTGCAGGAGAAAGGTCCTACCATGGTGTTGCGGGATGTACGGCAACATCATGTTTGGTAGTATGTGTGGTTGAGGTTGTGGAGGATGATGTAGGAGTTGTGGCAGTGTTCATTGGCTCTGGTGGTGGCTGTGGTTGTGGTGTTGCTTTGGATGGTCATCGGGCCAGGGTTGCTGGTGCTGTGCATGGTACAGGTGCGGCTTGCCTTTGGCGTGCCTTTAGCGCACCATGCATTAAGTAGGTCCTGGGGTGGGCGGGCCTTCTGCTGGTGGGAAGAACGGTGTGTGGGAAAATCCCGGGCAGGAAAACCTGGGCAGCAGCGGTGTCACTTGGTCAAAAGGTGGCAACTGATTCAGGCTGGAAGAAGCAGGAATTGGAGGGCACTGGCAAGCTAGGTACCCAGGTGCTTAGCCAGACTCACAGCATACTTTTTGACCGCTCATCTCATTTTAATACATGGAAGACTGAGGGCTGCTTCAGGTGTGACATCAGATACATGCTTACATTTTTAAGGGATGCTTCAGGCTCTGAGTCCTTCCCAGGATCACTTACCCTGAAAAACAAAGGAAGCCATCATGATAACACAGGTAATACATGTCTTCAACTTGCATTGTGTAAATTAATTTGCCTCAACTTGTGCCTGGACTTCTTTTCCTACCCCTAAATTAGGGCCTTGTTTGGAGTTTGGCCCACACCCAAGTCCCAAACGTGGTGGATGTCCTTGTCACTAGCCTTTGGCACTTGTAATAAAGTGGTGGCATACCCGGCAAGTTTTGACAGCATATTTTACCAGCCAAACTCTCAGTAAGGCCTTTAGCGTTTGAAATGAAATCCATGTCATCACCCTAGATGACGCATTCAAAGAACAGCCAGAGAAAGGCTCGCCCAGATCCCTGTCCCTTCAGAACACTCTACCAATGAGTGCTGGTGAAGTAGAATCAATCAGAATGTACCTCCTGTTGCTTTTGTGCTGCCAACTTTGCATTCTTTTGCACTGCAGTGCTGCTTGTGAATCAATACCAGGTATGATGAAGACATACACCCTCACATTTATGAGCTGAATGCTTCTCTCAGATATGTGTATGTTTATGAGTCTTGCCTATTATTAAAAAAAGACAAAGACGAAAGGGACACTTTAAGTAGGCCTGACACTAGCCAAACTCATTTAATTTTACTAAAATTGTATGTAAAATATACTTACTTATGTGGGTTTTCAACCAACTCTGTTCATACGTTGAGCTGTTATTATGTCATTTACATTTTTCTTCCACCCACTGCACCATAGAGGATGGGGCAATGTATCAGCCCACTTCAGCAATTGGTTTTATCAAGGGCTGCATCCATACACAAACTAATTCTCTTGAGTGCCAGGCGCTTCTATGGCAATGTGTGCTTGCTTTATGAGACCTAAAAATAAATATAACTTTTAGCCAATATTTTTTTTCTAGATAGACGAGGGCCCAGAGGCTTTCCCAACAATAAGGCTCTGTGGAAACCATTACACAGCAAAAGAAGCATTGATAAAGTCATAAGGCTGGCGGCCATTGCCAGACTTATTGGCTTAACCAATGCTTGTACATTCTTTGCTCCTTGCTAAAAGTCAACTTAACATTCCCTGCTAATTCAATGGACTTGCAAAACTAATACACCATCCTGACAATTAGAGGAGACAGGCACTGTACGAGAGGCATGACATAAAGAAACAGTTATTTCTTCTAACTGGCTAAGCATTTACTGGTGTCCTCATATGGAGAAAGGGACGTCAGAAGGGAGGAGATTATTTCAAAATGTTTTATAGTTGCCATCTCTCAGTATGCACCAAAGAACCTTTCAATGTCCGGAAGAGACTTTTAGTAACTTCTTAATCATGTCACTTTTATTGTATTTTTAATTGTCTATTTATATAGCCCCAATTCTAAAGTGAAAAAACATATTTGCACTTTAAAAATAGAGGATATCTATCTATCTATCTATCTATCTATCTATCTATCTATCTATCTATCTGTCTGTCTGTCTGTCTGTCTGCCTGTCTGTCTGTCTGTCTATGGCACCTATTTGATCAACCTAAAAAAAGCTGGACCTGTTATAATATTATACTGTGGTCTGTAGGTTACTAAACTGCATCCGATGCATTAACACAATGGGCTAACTTGTTAGGATTAAAACTGGTGATTCTTAGACCCCATCTCCCATCACCGCAGTTGTACCATTAACCTACCTTCCTATCCTACTGGCATTAGAACTTGTGGCTGAAAGTTGCACACACATATTTTCAGCATTCACATTACATTGCTTTGCTATCCTTGTTCAAATAGGACAGAAATAGTGACATGTGGCTGCTCAGAAGCAGAAATGCACCAACTAGCCTAGTCCCTACCATGTTCCAGATGAGCTGAGGCATGTCAGTCACATGGCACTGTGGGCAAAGGGAACCCCTAAAAGCTTATATCCCAAAAGACACCTCAATAGCACACCTACAGGTGGGTGGTATCCCAAAATATGGTACAAAACAGCAATAAAAATAAGTCAAATAAGAGAGGACAGATTCAATAAGTGAGGCCTCGGGTGGATTTAGAAAATTTAGAAAGATTTATTAAAAAAACATAAAAAGGCAGAATACAGAAATTGCAAATTGCAGTCACATTAACCCCAGATTCATGAAGAACACATTTCGCGATTCCTTAATAGCGAAAAATACCGATTCGCTATTAAGGAATAACAAAATGCTATTCATCAAGAAATCCATTCAAAAATAGCGATTCCTAATAATTCCTTAATTGCGACTCGCAAATTGCGAGTCCCAATTAAGGAATAGCTCCCCATTCATTCCTATGGACCTAGAGGCCCATAGGAATGAATGGGAAGACCATCTCAATTTGCTAATTGCAATTAGTGATTCGCAAATTGAGATAGCGATTTCAAGGGTGCAAGGGTGTCCAAAGGATACCCTGTTGCAACCCTGAAATTGATGTGTGCACATATGTTGCGCACACACATGCCTTTAGGGCATGTGTGTGCGCAACATGAAACTTTTAAAATTGCACTTTAGTGCATTTTTCAAAGTTTTTGCCATTTACCACATAGTTTAACTTTGCGGTAAATAGCGGCCCCAGATTGCGAATTCACAATTTTTAAATGGTTCATGAATTGCATTTAAGGAATCTCATATTGAGATTCCTTAAATGCAATTCATCGCAATTTCAGCGATTTCTATAATTGCGATTTTTGCATTTGGGATGATGAATCCCAAATGCAAAATTAGCGCTCGCAAAGGGCCAGATTCTCAGAATCTGGCCCTTTGCGAGCCGAATTTACTTTGATGAATCTAAGTCATTGCCATGAAGGCACTTGGTAATAAGACCATACAGAATTATGGGCTAAATCAAGAATATTTTAAGTCCCGATTTATTTTACTTTATTATGAAGGTTTTATATAGCGCTAACACCCTTGCGGGTATCAGCACTTTACGTGAGAAGAGAGTAGGAAACAATAGGAACACATGAATACATATTTAAGACTTGTAGTACAGTTCTCAGTTGCGTAAATGCATATGTGCAATGTTTCATGAGAATCTTTCATATTGCAATGTTTCATGTGCCTTCAGCAAACCTTTCCACTGCTCTTTCAGGCATGTATGCTTGCATCTTAATGCCTGAAAGCACAGTGTTGATTGGCTGTTTGAAGGTCTGCCTAAAAGATTATTCCCAGTCTCTTGACATGTATTGTGGTAACAAGTGCAGTGCAGAGACTCTTGAAGCATCAGAACAGGAGTATGGGATGCTTGCCCTTCGCTCTACTAGGATCTTAGATTTGGCTCTCTGAGGCGGAAGTACCATTCTCTCATCCAGTGACGACCTTGCTCGGTGCCTTTAATGAACTTATATTCCCTGACTGGATCATTTTCCAGTCAGATGTGGATTGAGGTCCTATTGGCTTAAATCCAGAAATAAACCCAATGTTGTTCCATTAGCTTTGCAAATGGCACAGGGATCTATTCTATCAATAATAATTACTTGATTTTGTATTGCACTTGTTTTTTCCCCGAGTTTCTAGTTCTGATTACTGTAAATACCTTGGGCCTCATTTATGAGGCTGTGCGTCACTTTTACGCCGCCAGTGCGTCACTTTTTGTGACGCACCAGTGGCGTAAAAAATGCACCTTGTTGCACCATATTTACAAAGTGACACATCTAGGTAGATGTGTCACTTTGTAAACCCCTGCGCCACATTATACCTGCACCAGGTATAATGTATGCAAGAGGGGCGTTTTGATGCAAGGAAGGGTCGAAGAAGTGACGCAGTGAAATCTATGAGATTTCACTGGGTCACTTTTAGGACGCCGTTGCGCCAAAATCTTGCGCCTGCCTCACAGCAGGCGTAAGACTGACGCAGGCCCTTTCACATGGGGCTTGTCCCATGTGAAAGGATGCATTGCTGGAGTTGCGCCACTTTTGTGACACACTCCAGCAATGCGTCACTTTTGCGCTTACAGATACGTCAGAAATACTGACACATCTGTAACTCCTTGCGACATGATGCGTCATACATTAAATATGATGCATCAGGAATGTCGCAAGGAGTGCGCACTGAGAAGTGACGCATCGCTGCTTTCACGCAGCGATGTGTCATTTCTCATAAATGAGGCCCCTTGTGTTAATATTACCCATAGTTATGAGATAGCCATTATCGTTCTCAGAAAATAATTCCCTTGTATGACCTACATGTTACACCAGATATCAGTGATATCAGAAAGCAAGAGCTTAAATCAATGATCTATCTTGCAAAGTAAACACTGTCATATGACATTCTACAGGCAAAAGATTTTATGTACCCAGTACAGACTTGCATACTGTGCTCCAAAAGGAAAATGTAAACCCAGTCAAAAGCATTGCCATTTATCACTATTTACTCTTTCTTTCTGAACAACAGGATTTCCCCCTCCTTGCCGTCGATATCTTCAGAGAGACTGATGAATATCACAGCAGCTTGGCCTCCCAAAAGCAATAAGGAGATCTTCTATGAACAATCAGTTCCTCCCAGTGACTAGAGGGTTTGCTTTATGCCTTCAGGCAACTGGTTCTTTGACCATTTTCCGGAAATTTGTAGGTTAAGGAAGGCTGGAGATGGACAAGAGTTTATAACACTAGAAAACTGGGGTCTACCATTGTCTCTTTTTCAGGATTGAGACAATGACTGTCTACTTCACCTGAATTGGAGCCAATCCAATTTAAGAGGGACATGTTTATTAGGTTAGCCATATTACCTGCAAATGTACGCAAAATCAGTAAGAACTCGGACAGCATTGCTAGCAGCATTGAAGAGGTCTCCGACTCATCCCCAAATTTGAGGGTTTATATATGAAATCTCATAAAACACAATGCAAACTGCAGCCTCATCGTGGTGTGAGCAAAAGAATACATTTTCAGCAAAATAGAGTACAGAATCAATAAAAGTCATATTGCCTTACCACCTACGCACTAACCCACTGGAAGAATGTTTATTCATCCCCTTCCTTGCGAATGAAATTAGGAGATTGTGGAACACACTAGTTACAAAACAACAGTGCACTATTGTGCATGAAAGCAATACAGCGAGCAGGGGGAAGAGACCTTGAAGATTGAAGCATTACTGGGCCTATGCCAGAAAGTCTTCTTTGGGAACAACATACTTCATGCAAATCATGATTGTTTATTTCTGAATACGAGCCAAAATGTAAACAGTGAATGTGCAGGTTGAGACATCCATTTTGAACAAGATGGCGTAGTTGAGGCCTAGTTAGCATAAGCCAAATAAAGGTACTCTATCTAACAGGTCATAGTAAAATTGTTTAAAATGCAACAGATAAGTGCAATCATGTTAATTTGAATATAGATCCATATTATGCACATTGTTAATAAAACATAAATAACATTAATGTACACAACAAATTCTACACCACTTATGTATTCCTCAATAAACAGAGGACTGATTTTGTATTTCTATTTAAGTTTTTTTGAATCCCAGTGTTCAACCCGACTGGGGTAACTTGGCACTAAAATAAGGTCTAAGGATCAAAACACAGAACTTTACTGCAAAACACCACTAAGGGTGGGGGAACAACCAGGTTTTAAGTGACTTCTGAAACATCAGCAAGTTTGGCCCATTTCTAACAAAGGATGCCAGCACGTTCAAATTGGTAGCAGCTGCTACAGAAAATGTACATCCGCTAACCACTTTACAGTAGAATTAGGACCCCACAAAGCTGAAATGAGAAGCAGATCAAAGTGAGCGAATAGGTTGGTATCGAATAAAGGTTTGCAGATGACAATGGACCAGACAGAGAGCCTCAAAAAAGACCCTTACCTGACCAGAAGCCAAAACAGTCGAGCCAACACTGGACAGGTGTGAAAACGTTGGTGTAGACTAATTGCTAATCTAGCAGCATCATTTTGGACCAGTTTTAGCGTATAGATGAGACTGTCAAGCAGTTAAATAGGCTGCATCAGAGTAGCCCAATCATGACAGTACAAAAGCGTTCAGAGTAAGAACCATCTGGCCAGGTTTGATGAGGTACATGACATGTCTCAATCTCTCCAGCTGGAACTTACAAGACTTGACAACAGCCGACACCTGAGCATTAAACGATAGAGCGAAATCCATCAACACGCCAAGATTTTTCTTTACAACAGAGGATGAGCAATCAGGAGGCGGTCAAGGCTACCGAGCCAGAAACTTTCAGGGAGAGGGGCAATTAAAATATTGCAGGACCGAGAATTTTGTTTTTTAAGCAATTCAATTAAAAAAGACATTGGCATTCATCCAAGACTGAACCTTGCTTAGGCAATTTGACAGGTGCCCTGCTGCTCAATTTGAATAATCCTCAAATCTAGCAAATATTTGGGTATCATCTGTGTATAAATAGCATTTGAGTCCAAAAGATTTAATAAGTCGAGCTAAGTGCATAATATACATTTTAAATAATAAGGCCAAGCGAATGAACCTGAGGAATGCCCCAGGGGCAGAGACTGTCAGAAGAAGCAGGGGGTGTTTGTGAAACCTGAAATAACTCATTTGCAAGAACATACTTGAGGCAACATAGAGGCAGACCATAAATTCCACTTTCAGCAAATCTTTCAAGCAGGACACCATCTGCCACACTCTACATCAGGCTCAGAATCTGCACACACCAAAACAACACAAATCAAAGAGGCAATCAAGATTCACAATCTCTCAAACTTATTTAGGGTTTAAAGTCATTTGTAGACAGTGAAGGGAAGGCATCAGAGAAGGTTATGTGGTGTTCAGTCTGTGCTGGTTTAGGTAATGAGGCATGGTGGAGGCACAATTGGGATATTTGATTTGACAAGTGCTGCTTCTTCATATCCTTATACAAATTGCACTTGTAAAGAACATGGGCTTGATTTAAAAAGTGTTTTCAATCAGTAGTTGTATCTGTCTTCGAGTAGTTGTGCCTTATTTCTGTCTTGAGTTTGAGTTACCCTTGCATTTCTAATACTCGCTCACACAGCATCTTATGTAAGTGGCTATATTTTATACCAGAATCAGAAGAGTCATAGGATTCTCCAGGAGTGAAATGTGCTAACTCACAGAATAAAGGCATGTCCTTCAGTGCTGTGAGTGAGCATGTACTCACAGAAAAAAGCTTTTGGAATCAGACCCTATAGTCTATTTGTCATTTTACAGAGATGTACTCATTGTTATGATGAAGAGGGTAGCCTGGCATAGACTAGTTCTAGAACCAGGAGGGCAAACATTCTATATTTAGAAATAACTAAAGGTTCTGTTACTTGGGTCAAGACTAAGGGCCCGATGTAGGTAAATCTAATTTACCACTTCTAAAATACCGAATCATACCGATTCGGTATTTAAGAAGTGGTAAATTAGAGGGGGGAAATGTAGGTAATTCTGATTCGGTAAATACCGAATCTGTAAGAATCGGTATTTACCGATTCTGTATATACCGAATCGGTATCCCCCATTGATTCCTATGGGCCTTGAAGCCCATAGGAATCAATGTGGAATACCGAATCGGTATTTACCGATTCAGTAATTACCTATTCTTGCAAGGGTGCAGGGGGTGTCACTTTGACACCCTCTAGCACCCCAATTACAGGCTTGTGTGCCATGTGGCACACATACATGCCCTAAGGGCATGTTTGTGTGTCACATGGCACAGGTGTGCATGCACAGATGTGCATGCACACCTGGATTCGGTATTTTACCACCCAATTGGATTGGGTGGTAAAATACCGACTCTTGAAGGCCTGTGGCACTCTTCAGAGTGCCACCTACATCTCTATTTACCGATTCTGTACATTTACCGATTCGGTATTTTACCGATTCGGTAAAAGTACATATTCGGTAAAATTACCGAATCTGTACTTATGTAGCCCCCTACATAAGAAAACCGTAATACCGGTCGGAAACGGCCGAATTCGGCCGTTTCTGACCAGTATTAGGGCTCCTACATTGGGCCCTAAGGGTCTTACTACGAGTTTGGTGGTCTGAGCACAGTGAGCTCAGCAGTCTGACCGGTGTATTATGAGTTGAGCGGATCAGCTTTCCGGAGATCGTCGCTGGACCACCCAGACTGCCGATCGCCAGGATCATGGTCGGGAAAAGCCAGTCACAATTTGGCGATAAAAGGAAGTTGCACTGCTGTCCGTATTTTGAGTTACATGTTCCATGAGTGGACCGCGGCAGTTTAAACCCTGCGTCAAGGTGGCGGTGACAAATGATTTGGGGTGCGTACTCACCCCTGTCTTCTTTATGTTCCAAGCAGTTTCCAATGTGGCTCCTTTTATCCTGGTCCGCCCTTCACAGCACGATCTACACCCCTAGGATCATGACCCTGTTTATGGCAATCTTCAGGTGAGTCCATTCCGAACCATATAAACATTGCTAGGACTGCCCACATATGGGCTGAACCCCGGTAATGGATATATGATATTTTTCCACATATATCAAGCATATTTGTGCATCTGACACATATGCAGTCAAAATTCACACACAGGCATCAATATATTTGTTGAAAATACTCACCACCACTGCCTCCCCGAAGGGTTCATGGACCAGCAGCTGAAGAGCTGAATCAGATCAGTGCAGGCAGTTGAAGGTAATATTTTTTAATGTGTGCATCTTGCAGCTATGGAGAGTATGAGAATGTGCGTGATTGAGAGAACATGCGTATGTGTGAGTGAGTGTGCGTGTGTGCATATGTGTGCGTGTGTTTGTGTGTGTGTGTGTGTGGATGTGGGTGCGAATGTGAGTTAGCCAACCAGAATAAGCGATAGGGGAAGTGAAAGACTATGAGTTAGAGAGAGTCAAACTGTTAGGGAGAATGAGTAAATAAAAATGAGTGAGTCAGATTGACTGTGCATAGGTAAGTAAGTAATCAAAGCTTTAATTCGATATATAAAAATATCTTAAAAGCACATAGCTATTAAAATACAATACATTTTGGTTAAAAAAAGGACTTGATAAACAATTAAAAAACAAGAATAAAAAAGCATTAAACCATTTACAGCTTTGAACATGATTTTAAAAATAAAGAATCGCCTAATAAAATTAATCATAAAGCTTTGTATCTGATCACCCATACCCAACCGAGGAATTTAGCTACCCCACAGGCCAATACAGTGTTAGGGTCTGTCTGTAAAATTCTTAAGGCAGAGACATGGCTCCTGGTTTCGAGCTGCCGACAAACAGGTTTTAGCCATTTCGATCGGGGTTTGTTGTAGGCGCTTCAAACAAAAAAAGGTGCAGAATGGTTTCTAGGGCAACATTACAAGATGGACAAATGGCAAGTGTTTGGTGGGGGGGTTTCCACTTGGAGGTGCGTTCCCGAACCGGTAGGGTTCCCAATCTAAACTGAATGTATAAGGCCCTATCTTTGGGTTTTCTGATGAAGTCCATATAAGGTTCGAGGGAGCGTACTGTCTTGTGCAGACGAAACTCGTCTGTGAGTCTAGCCAGATTGTCTGCTCTAGCATCTTGGGCATTGACCCACAACCAATATGCTCGCTTGACCTCCAGTTTAGAAACCGGTGCACCGGTCTCCCTTGCAGCACTAAAACCACTGGCTGTTAGCAGCTCCTTATCCTTCGACAGCCAAACAATTTTATAAGACCCCGGCAAGTGACCCTATTATAGGTGCAAGCACCCGCAAGATCTGATGGCGTGCGCCCGTTCACAGCAACCAGTGCATGCTCCATTACCAAGGCATTTAGTTGAATGACGGCTGGCGTCCATTTTTTAATTGGCACAGCCGTCAGTTGCGGAATTCCCCATCTCGCGTCCTCATCAGAAAAACCTACCGCACCGTCAACTGCCAGCGGTTCAAAAGTACAATTGAAATCGCCGGCGATTATGGGCAGAGAGTCTGGGGGGCAAGAATGGAGTAAATCTGCTAACATGGAGATAGTTGGAGATTTGCCCCCCCCCCCCCTTTCAGGCCTCTGGCATATATGTTAAAAAGCTCCAGAGTCACTGCGGCTTGAGGAACCCGGATCGTTAGCCTCATCATATCAGGAGAGGTACTATGATGATGGTGCATAAGAGACTGAGTGGAAGTTCAACTAAGAGTGAGTGAGAGTAAGATAAAGTGCAAGTGAGTGTGAAAGTAAATGTGGGTGTGTGACTGAGAATGAATAAATGAGTGTGAGAGCCTGAAGGAGTGCAAGTAAGTAAGAATGAGTGTGAGAGCGCAATTATGAGGGAGTGAATTTAAATAGCATGAATAAGTGAATATGTGTGTTGGTGAGTGTGTTACGCTTGTGAGTCTACCACTGGCCTCGGCATGCTGAAGGTATTTCGTTACTAACGAGGTACACATGAAAAAATGCTGGAGCTAGCAGAAGAAGAATTTTATTTGAATATGATTTTGGAACTCCGTGGAGATCCACATATTACAATAATACAAATTAAACATAGTAAAATAACACCACATGTTGTCAACCTATTTAACAGTGATATGCCATTCGTCTAATACAATTCTAAGAAACATTTAAAAAAAGTTAAAAATTCTGTTACAGAAAATTTCATTCGGGGGACAGATGATTGCATTAATCAAAGATTTAGCAGTTAAAATACCAAATTGGATACATACGGGCTTTACCCACTGCCGACGCTGCGCCATTAGAGCTGGGCAAACTATCAAGACGTGTAGGGAGTCTTGGACCGAACTGTTACAAAAGTTACATATATTGGTAGTGCCGTACCATTTAGCTAGCAGCTTATTCAATGGAAGTATATCATGCCTAAGGAGTAGCCAGAAGCGGCGCAAGCCATGGGGCATATTCCAAGTGACGTAGGGTTGTATTTGTTTTACCATACAAGAATCAACAGCTTGGTTTGTCCCCCTTTTTTGTAAGGTCAGGGTACGATCCCTTTCATAGCTCAACTTCCAGGTGGCATGCTTTAATGTGAGCTTTAGTTGTTGAGTAGAAAGGGCTAGGAGGGAAACTTCCTCCAGATTCAAGAGTTTGAGGGCCTTCCTATAATTCCTTATAAGCAAAGAGTACTCTTTTAGTGGGCCCATCAACTCTTTTTTAATTAGGGATCTTAATGATGCCGGCTTTCCCTTGATCAGACATATTGCCCAGCGAATGACTCCTGCCAGAGCCTGTGCCCAGCTGCTTCTTAGCCCGAGTTCCAGACGAAGAGCTGCAGTGCTACAGCTATTATTAGCTGATATTAAGCTTCTCAAGAGGGATCCCTCAACTGTATCTAAGAAGCCCCATTCAGCTAATTCAATAAACTCTATACCATAAAGCAAAGTTGGGGGGATTTTTGCCCGGAATGCCTCCAATAGGTAATCAAAGTGCCTTTTACCAGTCGACTTATATAGTGCTCTTAAGCCATTTCCCTGTGTTTTTGCCTTGTGGGTGCTATTTTCAATATGTGATTTATTGCTTAAATTGCTGTTCACAACCTTGCCCAAGAATACATAGGATGCTACTCTTTCTAATTTCTTTCCTCCCAATTCCCAGCTGATGTTTTCTAATCTTAGTTTTTTCCTCCCCTCCATACACATTACCTTACTTTTAGAGATGTTTATTTTCAGGTAATGCTCTTCGGAAAATGCATGTAATAATTGGAGACGATTGTTAAGTCCCTTTGGGGTGAGGTCTAAGATCAATATGTCATCCGCATACATTAGGCAAGAGATGTATGAGTCTCCTAAGCGAGGGGCAATACCGTCACCTGCGGATATTATACGGGGAAGATCACTTACATATAGGGAAAATAGCAGAGGGGCAAGGAGACAACCCTGTTTGAGGCCATTTGCAGATGGGATGAGCTGGGATAGGCCTCTTTCCCCCCCCCAATAATACTCTACACCATGTGTTGTCGTGTAGGTCTTGAACCAATCCTAAAAGACCATGCGGCATGCCAAGATCGTGTAGCTTTCTCCACAGTAGCTGTCGGTCGACCTTATCGAAAGCCGTGGAGAAATCTATGAATGCCACATAGACTCTCCCCTTTCTGGCTCCGATATATTTATCTGTTATCACCTGGAGGGCTGCCAAGTTATCCAGGGTACCGTGGTTTTTCCTAAAGCCTGTCTGTTCAAGTGGAAGAACAGCCGAGTGCTCCACCCAGATATTTATCCGCTTGAGCAGACACCTTGTGAAGACTTTGCCGACTGCATCTAGTAATGCAATCTGGCGATAATTCTGGGGAGATAGACGGCCACCTTTTTTAAACAACGGTACCAGGATGCTTCCCTTCCAAGAGGGTAACACCTTACCTCTTGATAGACAAATGTTAAAAACTGGACAGAGAAGCTTGCACCATTTAGCCCTGTTCTGTTTCAATACATTGATGGGCACCTCATCCGGGCCCATTGCCCCGGAAAAACGCATTTCACTAATTGCCAAATCTATGTCCTTTTCTGTGAATGGTTCTAATGGTACCCTCGTATCTATTTGCCATGTTTGAGGATTCGCTTCGTTGTTACTAGCGTAGAGGTTGATGACAAACTCGCTCCATATTTGTTCCTCAATGGCAATGGGGGCAGGACTTGTTCTCATTCCGCACCCTTCACCTACGAGGGACCAAAATTGCCTCATTTCCCCGTGGATAGCTGCTTCTCTTAGTTTTACCCATATAGAATCCTCCTTTTCTTTGCGTAATCTAGTCAATAACCTTCTCCTTTTCCTTTTTAACTTAGTTATTTGTTGTGCTGTATCCAGTAATCTATTCAGATATTGGGCCCTAACTAGTTTGTTTATTTCTACATTTAGAGATCTCAAAGGGCTGGGGGAAATCCTAATAGTTTTTTTCTTATTGAGTGTTTTTGTCTCTGCTACCACTGAATTCATAAAGACACCGAAGTTTTCGATTTCAAAACCATTCCAGAACGGAAGATCGGAGATTGCTGCGTCCAGCATTACCTCCAAATTTCGATGCGCCTTCGCGTTCCAAAAACACCTTCCTGTTTTGGAATGGAAATTTGTTTGGTTATTGTTCAGTGACCATTGATCACAACTTGGGGGCTTTATATTTAACCAAACGGAAAGAATTTTATGATCACTTAGTGGGGTATTAATTACCTTAAGATCCTTCAGCAGCACGAATGAGTGAAACCCCGTTATTACGTAGTCTAAAATCGATTTCCCTCTATATGATTTGTGTGTGAAATTAGCCGGGGAATCTGATGGGAGTCTCCCATTAACTATGAGCCCGTCTATTTCTACCAACTCCTTTAGAATTATTTTACCCCGTTTATTTGTTTTTATGCTTTCAGGGAATGTTGCCCGGGGAATACAAAGTGTTTCCTCTCTTGATTTATCGCTGAATAAGTTTAAACTTAGATTGGAAATCTTACTATTTAGATCCCCAACTAGAATTATGTCTGACATCGGATCTTTCTCCCTGATAGCCTGGACATGCAAGAAAACCTTTTTAAGTATTGCATTAAAGCCTGTTTCTGGAGGAATATAAGCATTAATCAGGACCAGACGGTTGGTAGTTTTAGACTTATCAAGTCCAAGTATAGTTACTGCTTGGAACAGGTTACTGGGGTCCAGATAATATTCATAGTTCCAATTTATTTTATTTGATAAAAGGCAGGCTATCCCCCCACTCGCATGACCTTTTTTGTTCAAGATAGCCCTGCCTTCTAAGACATAATAGTCCTTCCCTAGTTGGATTTTATCAGGGCACCATGTCTCTTGGAGACATATTATGTTTTGCTCCAGAGATAAAAGAAAAGCCAGTTTCTCTGGACTATTTTTTATGCCCGCTGCATTCCAAGAGATTATGGAAAGTTTTGTGCTAAAGATCCTGATTATTTAAGTGATTGTTTGAGGTTTTTTCTGCCAAGACTCGGGGGAGCCAATTCCATTGGGCACTTTCGATTCCTGAGATTGGTTGGTAAGATAGCGGAGGAGGGGCAAGATAGGACACCATACGGGAGTCCTTAGACTTACATATTTTTAGCTCTGTTAGTTCCTCAGGCATATTTATACGCCCTGTGGCTGCATGCAACAGGGAAAATGGGGGTTTCTGGGAGGGTTTGGAAGAAACCTTATTTTGACCTGAGTGACCCAAAACCGGAATGACGTCTATCCCTCTGCTCTGTAAATCTTCTGAACGTTGTAGAATAAGGTTGGCTACTAACTTAGAGTAGAATCTCACCCTAGTTGTCATCCCCACTTCTGATTGTAATATTTGCACTCTATCTAAGTCAGCCGATTGTATCAATTTCAAGTTGGCCGATTCTTGAAAATATTTGAGTAAGAGGGATCTGTTCAAAATACATTCGGTATCGAACAGGGGAGAGAATTCCACCCATAGAGTATCTATACCTTTTTCTTTAGGCTCAGCCGGTGTAATTCCTTTTGCTACTATTCCCGAGAAAGATGGCGCCAAGGGATTGAGTATTGCGCCCGCTTTGCTCGAGGGTTTATGATCTTGACCCAAAGATGTGGGAGTATTGGACCCTGTTACGCCCCTAGTAACGAAAGCTTGTTGGGAGGTTATATTTTGGTCTACTTTTAATAAGAGGGGGGAGCGGGACTCAGGGATATTGCGGGCATAATTATAGGTAGGGGTGCGAAATTTCCCATGTTATTCTTGGGTTCAGTATTATTCTCCTTTTCAGCTACCGCCTGAATGTAGGGAACCCCATTATTTGAGGATAAATTAAGGTGTTTTCTAAAGAGGATTTTCCTCCGCCTATTTTTTTCTATCCGTCTCAGTAATTTTCTTTTGTTTTTTCCCTTCTTCTTCTTTAAATCCCGTAACTTCCCGTTTTCTTCTGAAGCCTCCCCCACTTCTATATCTCCCTCACCCAATTGCTTCTTAAAGATTGGAAAAAGGTCGGTCCCTAGTTTTGGGGGGGGATTTTCAGTGGGTTTTACTTCTATATCGTTGACACTTAGATTTCCTTCTTCAATTACTTCAATCACAGTTTTATTGCTTTTGGACTGCTGATCTTTTATATCTACCCCATTTAGTGCTGGAGGAGAAGAGGACTGCACTTGAACTATATCCTTCTCTTTTTGAGTGGCCAATAAGACCTTTAGAATCTTGGTCACTGTGTCCAGGACACAATCCGATCCCCCCACAAATTTTTCCAAAAGTTGCAGGATGGATGACAATAAATGTTCTAATGAAAGTAGGGAGTCAGAAATAGGATTGTCTTTTCCCGGACATTGTAGTGCCTCCATCCCAGTCAAATTTAGATTAGGACTAATGGAAAAATTTGAGTGCGAGGATTTGGAAGGGGTACTACTGTACAACTTCAAGCCAGCGTGGGTCGATGTTAGCGGAGTTTTTAGATCCATCTCTGCTTTGACAGGGTCGTTTTCTATATATCTTTGACACAGGTCATTATCCAACAACAATGGAGACAGACCATTGTTAAAGGAAACTTTTGTCAAAGAAGTGTTTAAAGTATGGTTGGAGATAACTGGCGGATTTTCCCCTATATGCATATTATCCTCTTCTATACCATCCCTAGTTTTTATAATTACTTCTGGTACTAATTCAGTGTTATTTTTCGCTGTGGAGAATACGGGAGGAGAGAAAACACTCTCGACAGTCAGAGGAACCACTTTTGATTCTGTTATACTGGTAACCGCAATTTCCTTTCTGTTTTCAAGCAATTCTCTTGGTGAGTTGGACAATGTATCCGTGGGAGTAACACCAGATTCTATAAGTACCACTGATTTGTTATCCTCCTTTGCAGCTTTAGTCTTGCCCTTTTCCCACAAGTTAAAAATCTGGCAAGTACTCTTCAGATTAGAGGCCTGACCAAGCTTGTTTCGGAGGGGGTTCGATCTGGTTTTGGAATTTGATCTTCCTACCAATATTCTCCCAGACCTCAATTTCTTTGTCATCATCCCACTCCGGTAATATCAGAAAGGGGGCTGGGGAGATATAAGTGGAATTAGTTTACCAGATTATAAGCCTCAAATGATCAATGTAGCTATCTAACATTAGTGAAGAAAAAGAGTGGTTTGAATCTAAGGTGCACAAAAGAAAAGTACAGATCCTAAATAGCCGAAATAGTTTATGGGGCTAATAAGGGGGTAACTGTCAGGGACAGGGCCTAGCCTAGCCTTCTCGTGCCTCTGAGGGCCTCAGAGGGCCCGCCCTTGTCCCGGGCTTCTCCCGGGCGCTACCCGCGCGCTACCGCGGAGCGGTCTGCTACACTCTATATATAAGTTACAAGGTGATAGGGGCGTGGCCTCCAGGGAGAGCGTCACCAGGTGGGATAGGTGATTGAGGCTGCTGGGACTCTTGGGAGTTGGAGTCCAGCAGTGCCTACGCTCGCAGCCCTGATTTGCCTACAGCCCAGGAAAGGTGATAGCAGTGTCCAGCTGTGAAGCGGGACCCGCGGAGCGGGTCCGGCGAAGAGTAGCGCCTTTCAAAGCGCTTCCAACGGACAGTGCCGCGCTTCCACAGTCCACCGGCACCAGGCACAGTCACAGGTCAGCAGGTCTGAAGGATGACAAATCCGCTGGTTAGGCAGATCCGGGGCCTTTTCTCCAAACAGCAGCAGGGGGCGTGGCCTCCAGGGAGAGCGTCACCAGGTGGGATAGGTGATTGAGGCTGCTGGGACTCTTGGGAGTTGGAGTCCAGCAGTGCCTACGCTCGCAGCCCTGATTTGCCTACAGCCCAGGAAAGGTGATAGCAGTGTCCAGCTGTGAAGCGGGACCCGCGGAGCGGGTCCGGCGAAGAGTAGCGCCTTTCAAAGCGCTTCCAACGGACAGTGCCGCGCTTCCACAGTCCACCGGCACCAGGCACAGTCACAGGTCAGCAGGTCTGAAGGATGACAAATCCGCTGGTTAGGCAGATCCGGGGCCTTTTCTCCAAACAGCAGCAGGGGGCGTGGCCTCCAGGGAGAGTGTCACCAGGTGGGATAGGTGATTGAGGCTGCTGGGACTCTTGGGAGTTGGAGTCCAGCAGTGCCTACGCTCGCAGCCCTGATTTGCCTACAGCCCAGGAAAGGTGATAGCAGTGTCCAGCTGTGAAGCGGGACCCGCGGAGCGGGTCCGGCGAAGAGTAGCGCCTTTCAAAGCGCTTCCAACGGACAGTGCCGCGCTTCCACAGTCCACCGGCACCAGGCACAGTCACAGGTCAGCAGGTCTGAAGGATGACAAATCCGCTGGTTAGGCAGATCCGGGGCCTTTTCTCCAAACAGCAGCAGGGGGCGTGGCCTTCAGGGAGAGCGTCACCAGGTGGGATAGGTGATTGAGGCTGCTGGGACTCTTGGGAGTTGGAGTCCAGCAGTGCCTACGCTCGCAGCCCTGATTTGCCTACAGCCCAGGAAAGGTGATAGCAGTGTCCAGCTGTGAAGCGGGACCCGCGGAGCGGGTCCGGCGAAGAGTAGCGCCTTTCAAAGCGCTTCCAACGGACAGTGCCGCGCTTCCACAGTCCACCGGCACCAGGCACAGTCACAGGTCAGCAGGTCTGAAGGATGACAAATCCGCTGGTTAGGCAGATCCGGGGCCTTTTCTCCAAACAGCAGCAGGGGGCGTGGCCTCCAGGGAGAGCGTCACCAGGTGGGATAGGTGATTGAGGCTGCTGGGACTCTTGGGAGTTGGAGTCCAGCAGTGCCTACGCTCGCAGCCCTGATTTGCCTACAGCCCAGGAAAGGTGATAGCAGTGTCCAGCTGTGAAGCGGACCCGCGGAGCGGGTCCGGCGAAGAGTAGCGCCTTTCAAAGCGCTTCCAACGGACAGTGCCGCGCTTCCACAGTCCACCAGCACCAGGCACAGTCACAGGTCAGCAGGTCTGAAGGATGACTAGCATATTAGAGGTAATAAGAGGGAATTCGCAATTCTTAAAATAGGGGTTATCCATGACAAAATGCTGGTGCCGGGAATATTGGAGATATTTTTGACATATGATGTATCTGTGGCAACATGCAAATGCTGGAATACTGGAAGTAATTATTGACATAAGGGCCACACATGGCATAATGCTGGCACTGAACTATTGGAGGTAATTCCTGGCCTATTGGGTACCCATGGCGAAATGCTAATGCTGGCAGATAATTCTTGGCATAAAAAGCATTTGAAGGCAAAATGCTGGCACTGGCATATTTGAGATGATTCTTAGCATAGAGGAGCTGAGGAAAATCAGCCCAAATTACAACCGATGCCCAGGCTGCTGGCGCAAGACGCCTCTTAGTTCCCATCTTGAACAGTTACCAAATAAAGAGACAGGCGCCGGAAGCAGGGACGCAAGAACAGAGTTTTATTTCTCATGAGGAGAGCCTGTCATTTCGGACACGCACACAGTGTCTTCAAGAGGTGCTCTAACAAGTTTCTCTGAGGCTTCGTCTTTTATACACAGGTTTATGATGCACAAACATTCCTTACTGCAATAAAGACACTTTGAAGTACGCAAAGGCATGTTTGGAATCCCAGCTTCAGGCCTATTCCCATACCAATCGCTCGGATGTCGTTCCCCCTCCCGAATGCAACAAGTGATTGTGATCTCGCAGCCGGACATTCCAACAGGACACGAGGGCAAGAGGGGGTGATCAGATCAAAGGTTGGGCAGGCGATAAGATCGGGCACTTCGGTTGGTGCATCATGTTTTGTTATGCTGGGCAAAAAAAAGGGGGGGTGTACCTCCACGAGGCTTGGTCTTATGACTTGGGACCGGGTCGAGAGGCCAGGTGTAGCTGGGGGGGGTCGTCAGAAGAGGGGAAGGGTGTTCCTGAGGGGAAATACAGGGGGTGCGGGCCAGGCGGGGGTGTCACTTCCAGAGTAGGGTCGCGCAGAGGAAGAGGGTTTTATGGTCTATGCATGAGAGAGCGGGGGTGTTCAATGCGCGGGGGGTGCTGGGGATTTAACAAACGGGCAGAGAGGCCAAGGTGCCTAAAAATGGCTGTCGCGTACGTACGTGCATGGGCCTACGCTGGCGGGATGATGCAGTCAATGCTTTGCGGTATTCGTTCTGCTTACAGAGAGGGGTATGGTGAACACAAATGAACGCCGCTTATGTACATATACATGGTCCTTTTCCACAGAGCATCAATTGCAAAATGCCTGATCTGACACATCAGAGGAATTTTTGGCATATAGGATAACCAGGGCAAAATACTGGCATAGGCATGGTGGACCTAATTCTTCACATTAGGGAGGGCAATCTTGGCATATAGAGGTGAGGGCAGGCAATAATGATAAAATACTGGGCCTGACATTCTAGAATTAACTTTTGACCTAAGAGTCAAACCCTAGTATATATTGATGGCATTAAAGGATACATTTTAGGAACTGACATATTGCATGTCATTATAGGTGTAAGGGATCATATGTCCAGCAACCCATGACAAAATTCTGTCCCTGGAACACGAGAGGTACGTATAGTCCTAAGGGTGGCACCCACTGCACATTTCATGGAAAATGTGTGTCTATTCCGGGGAAGCGTTAGGCTTCATTGGCTTGGCACACCATGAAAGTACCTGAATATTTAATGAGTGTCCTTCCAAAGCCTTTGGCTCTTGAACAAATTATTGGGGAAATTGGACAATAAAATTAACAATTCCACCCCAAAATGTGCACCATTTTATCCAGGGAGTAGGCAGACCCTCAGGCTCGTCTAGAAAAAAAATCAGGCTTGCTTACTAGAATTCAGGGCAAATAATGCGCACTACTGCTTTCACAGCCTAGGAATATTAAAAATGAATGGTAACATGTCTGGCCTGAAACTGTCTCAGAGAGTCAAACTGTGAGCGGAAAACAATTCTGCCACTACAGTAAGTCACATAATTAAAGTTGTGCTGCTAAAAAGAAAAGACTTATTTCAAATTACCAGACTGCCCAGTGCGTATAATTAGCTACATTTTTGTATTCACTCTCAGTTTTGCACAAAGCTTATGCATTTCATTCTAAAGCTCTAGCTGTCAGAGGTGAAAATAAGCTTCTCTCCATGCCAAGGAGTTGATGTGACCGAAGGACTGTGCTTTCATCTTCACGATAGGGTGGTAGGTATGATTTCATTCTTTTTGTCTGCTGCTTAGCTCATGATAGTCTTGCATAGTTGACTAGTTTCTATATTGTTAGCTTTTTGTTTCCAAAACCCCTGTGGGTTTCATTTATGAGGTTTTGCCGTAGGGCAGCGCAACAGGCCTTCTTGCTGCTTGCCCTGCGGCAAAAGAAAGGGGTAGGGATACGCCACCTCTATCAGATACGGCGCATTCATGTCCTTTTCCCCTGTGCCAGCTCTCAATTTACTGCCGTGCACTTCGCGTAGCGTGGGGAAGGATGTGAAGGCACCCTGATCGAGGATCTGATGGAGACTGCTGATGCCCGCTGAGCACCACGCCTCCTACCTCAACATCTTGCCACCTATGCGGAGGCTTGAGTTGCGCCACAGTGGAGCGTGGTCATGATGAAGGGGGTCCACCCCAAAGAGGCGATGGGCCTGTCACAAAGATTTGACCATGGCTTGCAGCATCGGGGTGAAACCCAGCAAAGGCATGCTGCCCTTGTAGAGTGGGTGTAATCCCTGCGGGCAACCCATCAGTGTATGTTATGCCAACACCCACTGCGGCGCAGCCAAAGTCCCCGGAAGCATGCTCGCAAGCTGTGATAAGTGGAGGGCTAAGGCGTATTTGAAATAGTTTGGTGCTTGTATGATGTTAAATCTGATGACCAGGGCTGGCTTTAGTGCTGGTGTCACCCGGTGCGACAATCATTTTTGGCACCCGACACCCCATGACTGCCTCCTCGGATTCTCTCACTACCACAGGGCAAAAGTGCATCTCATCTCTCCATAAATAAGGTATTGCTAAACACAGCGCCCCCCTGAGATGAGCGCTCCCTCCACAGGTCAGCGCCCAGTGCGTCCGCACCGGTCGCACTGCCCTAAAGCTGGCCCTGCTGATGACCGTCACTTTGGTTTTGATGATGACACTTTTATTGCCTCTTTTGTCGTGGGGCTGTATAACCTGCAACCAAATGCCTCTCTGTATAGTTAAACCAGTTTGTAACTGCACTTATTCACCCTACCTTATTGAACTCTAACTTCACTTTACAATCTGCAGGCTTTATTTTTGTTTCTGACAACATTCGGAAGTAACAGACAGACAACACGCTTTACAAAGCTTCAAATGGGATGGACCAGAGGTACAGTGCTCTGGAGGCTACACACCCATTACCCAGCTGAAACAATATGTACATCCCCCCCCAATACAATCTAATTAATCTTTTATGGTACCGAGCCAACCTTTTTACATTTTACATTATTTTAATAGATTTTATGTGTTTTTATTGCTTTCTTAGTTTTGTTTCTAAACCACTGGAAATAACTCCATATATTGTACACAGACAAAAACACTCTAAACTAGGACCATCCTTCTAAAGTTTTAGTGAGCGAGCACCCAAATGAGCACTCAGCCATTAACATCTGTTAGTCACTAACCTGATTTGATCGTTACACTATTTATACTTTGCCGCAGCATGCTCAGTTCTCTCTTCCTCTGCCATCGCTCCATTGGTCATGCTGCACTGCTTGATGGTATTTTGCCCCCGCCCACTCTAGTGGTTAAAAGCTGATCCCAGGGCCTTCACATGGAGGTAATTGTCGGGGATCCCCCAGTCTTAGCAGATGAACACAATTCCAAAATCACATGGACTTCTGCCTGATCGCCTCCATGTTAGCCTCTTTGACATACTGGTGGTTAATGCTCCAGATGCCACCTCTATGCAGCAGAAGGAATGTGTATTGCATTGTCTCTGCCTCAGTTGTATCCCTTCAGGCTGCTCCTTATCATGGACCTTACAGAGTAGCCGATTAAGGGGAACCATCCCGGTCCATCAGCACCCCAAAGTCCGAGGCACCCACACTAAGGTGCTTCTGCACTAACCTTAAGATGTACGACACATGCATCTACTCTTCCGTACTTCTCTACACTCATTACTGTGTATTTCTAAGTGTACTTGCATCCCTGTTCTTCTTAGACACTTTCTTTGCCAATAAACAGAACCTTCCCACTGACCTGAGTGACCCCAAGAGGGAATATTCCTGTTTCGCATTATCCAGCTGAAATCCAGGAAAGAAAGATACTTCTCTGCATCTTCTCATTTTTCATTGATAAAGCACTCACAATCTGTCAGTCAAATCCTTAAATATCCTCATTGCCCAACACGTGCTCGTGCTGGTCCTGTCCACTAACATGAGATCGCCTCAGTTTAATTTAATTTAATTTAATTGCGGGTTTATATAGTGATAGGATCGACTCCCGGAGGAGTATCTCCGCGCTTCGACCGCTGGGGAACCCGTCCTGGCTCACCCTGAGAGATGGTCCCTAATGGGTATCTCTAAGGTGCGACCAAGCATCCCCGGCGGTCTGGGGGGGCCGTTGTGAAGATGAGGCAAGCTAATGCCCAGAGTTGCCGAGTGTGGTCCCTGACTGGAGTAGGCACCGAGGCGAGAATTATCGAGCCCGCTGACCATGGTCCACGACCCTGCCGCGTCGGGAATCGAACCCTGGTCCCAGGCCGTCCTCTGCTTACGGGTCTGCCGCCTCTAACCAGTGAGCCACACCACTCCGCTCAGTAAGAGCAAGACCGACTAAAACACATTCCAGCCCACACCACTGCTCCCAGACTGTGCTAAACCGTTCAAATACACTGAACAACTCATGGGCAACCATCTGCCATAAGTGCACTAGGGGTGGCTTCATTGGCGCAGTTTTTTCTAGCTTAATTGCCCATAAATACAGCAAAATTACTCACAATTATGCAGAATTACATGATAAGCACAATCCGGCATTTAGCGCGCTTTCATTAGGGCAAAATGCACCCTCTTGTCCAAATGGGCCAGAGGATGCATTTTGCAATGAGAAAATAGCAGTAAATTCTACAGGACACGTACCGGAGCAGCCGCTCCTGTTCTCTTGGATCCTTCTTCCTGTGCTCCTGCGGTAGGGTTTTGCCCCAAATTACTCTTAATTACTCAGCTGGCAAAATCACTTCATTGTGGTAATTTCACATCATGAGAGTAAAACAGAATTACTGAAATTATGCGGATTACTCGGGCATATTTAAAATTTTGGCCAGCCATGAAGAGCACCTAAACGCTACTGAGAATCTCAAAAGTGGGTAACTATCAGTTTGAACAGCTAGAAGTCTAAATGCCGACTTGATGTCAGTCAACAAGACACCTTTCCCATTCTACAGCGTTTTACTGCCTCAAATGATATATAAGTCACTGAACATTCCTCCTTTAAAGTAAGGCCGGCCACGCAGTACCTTTCTGTGCATGGAAGGCAATGAGATCCGAAATCTTTCCAAATGGGGTTGTCCCCTGCTCAGTGCCCCTTCATTGTTTGGCTTTTCCAATGGCATAAGGTGCAGCTCCCCAGCAAATGCCATGCATAGAACCTGGGTGGCTCTGAGTGGGATCCTAAAAGCATGAGTTAAAACCAATCTCCATCAGCTAAAGATCACATCGCAGACATTATTACCAAACCCTGCTTTGCGCAATTCCCCGACCACCAAAGCAGTCCACAGTGCCTGCCCCGCTGACCTTACTATAGTTCCTTGTGGTGTCTCACTTCTTTTCTTTGTGCTCTGAAGCTTCACTGCTCCAATAGCCTTTCCACCATCCTCTGTGGGATCGCACTTCTGATGTGATCAGTGGCTTTTCCCATATATCCTCTGAAATGTGATCTGACACGCAACAAAACACATTTAATGCACCGGTGCAAACATCTGCACACTGAGCCTACCTGGCAATGTCACAAGTCACACTGGCAACAAAAGTCTCTCCCTCCTGGTCTATGCATTCGCTTGAGTCATTTCACCACCTTATGCTGACTCAAAGGGACCGCAAATTGTCCAGCTGTAACTCCTTATGCTTTGTAGCACCACGTATGTCAGGGTGTTTGTCTGTTTTTTATGTTAACTGGATACATTTCCTATTAGGATCTTTGTCTGGGTTCTCTCAAGTTGTTGTTCGTGTTTTTGATGGTGTCATTATAATTATTTCTATACAAATCCAAGCTAACTAATGTGTGAGCGGAGAGAAGGTTGGCTGATTAAGGGAATTCTCTCTCTGCAGCTGAAATATAAATTATTGCTCAGCCAGGGTCTGGGAGTTAGGCGAAGAATGATTATGAAACCAATCGAGTCTATCACAAACCCAAGTGCTGTTCCAAAGCAGGACTAGGTTGTGGTGAACAGCAACTGAAGCAATGTTGCAAATGGCGGGCCGTTTCAGTTTGTCGCCTGGCTCCTTGTGTAATGCTAGAAGGCACCCTTCATCCCCAAAGCAACTTACAAGACTTCTCACCATTTGTGAGACATTGTGTACTTCAAACCACCACATTAGCTTTACAAGGTGACTAATGTGGTGAGACCCAGGTGTGATGCAATGAGAGAATAAGAACAACTCCCCTGCAGAACTGAGGTATGTACGTCCTTGCCTTGTGTGTGAAAATGTGATCATTTAGTAAAGGGATATCCTGTGCACAACACTCTCCATACTCCTTGCCGATATTTTGAGCATGATTGTACATATTGTTTTAAAGTACTGTGACTATCCTCTGCACACACAGAATTAAGGGGCAGGTGTACAAAGTATTTTTATGGCTGCAAGCATTGCTATTCAGAATTTACATCCGCAAATATGCTTTTGTTAATGCACTAATCCTATTCTCTAAACTTTCACTTTTCTAAACTATCCCGTCCACGGTATTACAAGTGCTGTTGAATATAATGCACTTGTAATCCGGAGAACAGGATAGCCATCACATTGTGATAAAGTAACCCATCTGCTGAACTCTAAATAAGGCCCTTAGGGGCACATGCATCAAAGGTTTTTGCGATCGCAAACGGTGCGATTCGCAAAAATCATCCGTTTGCTATCGGAAATTGGCCTTTGGCGATGCATGAAAGTGTTTCCTATCTGCAATTTAGGAATTCGCAATTATTTGTGAATTCCTAAATTGCGAATGCATTTAAGGAATCGCAATTTGCGATTCCTTAAATGCAATGCTAGAAGCGCTTTCAAGTAGCGATTTTGCTATTTGGGACCGCAAATTACAGACAAATCAAACTTGTCTGTAAATTGCAAAAACTTTGAAAAATGCAATAGGATGCATTTTTTAAAGTTTTAGGTTACACACACACATGCCCTTACGGCATGTGTGTGCACAATATGGGTGCACATTACAATTCCAGGGGTGCAACAGGGTGTCATTTTGACACCCTTGCACCCTTGAAATTGCATGAGCAATTTGCGAGTACCTAATGGTACTCGCAAATTGCACATGCCATTTCCCATTAATTCCCATTAATTCCTACGGGCCCCATAGGAATGAATGTGAAAACTTTCCTTAATTGCGACTCACAATTGGTGACTTGCAATTAAGGAATGTTTAGGAATCACTATTTTTATAGTGATTCCTACATGCATAGGTTTTTGCAATTCCTTAATTGCGATTCCTTAATAATCGCAATTAAGGAATCGCAAAAGCCTACCTTGATGCATGTGCCAGAATGTCTGTGGCGGTTGCTGGAGTAGGCAGATGGGGAGTTAGGCACAACACAGCTGGATTCCAGAATATTCATGAACCTGACATAGTTGCGGCAAGTGGTAGAGCAATCCACCACTGTGGACGAGTTAAAGAAGAGTTCAGTAAAGAGTGTGTTAGAGGCAAAAGCACCTGTGTAGCAGAGAAGATAGCATGATTATGGGTGAGAGCATTGGTTTAGTCATTTGAGTATTGCATTCCATGTCCTGCTTGTAAATGTTGGAATGAAGCTCCTTAAATTCAATTTTAGGTGGATGTACTGACCTATGTGTGTTGCTCTGCATCTTTGTGTTTTGATCAATCGTTTTTTTCTATTCACTTATTCTACTGAGCTCCAACTGCATCTTCTCAGTAAAGTAAAAAGAAAATGAGTTTACGGGTGATGCTATAATTTTTATTTTGAAGACAATGCTTCAGGTTCTGAAACGTTTAAGGTTCTCGTGGAATCCTCGAGGCTTGAATACTCATCTTCATAAGAGCTTTCCAAAGATGAAGCAAGAGTGCCAGCAGCTGGTAATGTTCTGCTTCTCTCATATGGTCTTGGTCCTTGATATTGAACTACAGGATACTCTTCTAGAGAGCCAAATCAGTGGCACTCATTGTCATGGATAGAACTACGGTGGATCCATGTAAGCAGATTGAGCTGCCATCAATGCATGCACTGTGTATAACAGAATGTTAGTATTTGTTTATATACACTTGTTTGTAGGTTTAATTCTCTACGTAAGCTGCAGCTTTCATTTAATCATTGGCAGATATTTACCTGTGTGGGCTCTTCTATTTAAGGTAACTTTATGATGTATTTAAAACGGCAAGCCTAGCAGTGGAAGAAGCCCCGATGTGTCCGAGCGGACCTGGGAGGACGCCTGGTGGCGTGCTCCAATCCAGGACAGGCGCTGGTGCTGAAAACAGTATAATGACAGCGGTGAAGCACAGGATAGCGCAACAACCCACTTGGGAAAAAGATTTTATATGAGCGGATTGTAAAGCACTCACAGGAGGAACACTGGCACTACCAATACCAGGAGGCCGTGCGACGGCCATGCCCATAAGGGCGGGTATTGTACAAAATCTGGTGCTTTGAGACATCAATGACTTTCCGCAGACTTTGAAGCTTATGACATAGGGCAGGGGCCGAAACGCGTCGGCTTGGTGTTTAAAGACTGTGTGTGTCATTCTGCCTACATACACTGCAGCTTTCCTTAAATCGTTCGCAGATACTTACCTGTGTGGGCTCTTCTTTTTAAGGTGACTTTTTGATAGGTTTAAACATACATGTACATGGCAGTGAAAAGGTGCAATGAGTAATTAAAAGAATCCCAGTTACATCCAATAAGTTGCCTCCACACAATCAATCAGAGGTTGTTTTACCTAAGTAATTACTGATTTGTGTTAAATTGGGGCAGGGGGGTGGGGGTGAGTAAGTTCTATTTCCTAATTCCATTTTAGTGATTTTAAAGCACGTAAAAGACCATAAGTGGGGCTATTGATCAGAGTGAGAAGACCATTCAAAGATGAGGGCGAAGCAGATCCAATGATCTGAATCTCGTGAAGGTACCGGGTAGCTTCTAACCAGTGAGGAGAACAGGATTTGCAGCACAAAGGCTGTTTACTGTGACGTGGCAAGCATTTGGGTGGATAGTAGAGAGAAGATCTAGGATGAGCTTTGAGCACTCATGTTTGGAGTTTGCACTATGCCGTCTGCCTTGCTGAGCAACAGTCGGCTCGGTATCTCAAAGGAAAAAGCCATGGCTGTCTATAAAGGCTAAACTGAGTCTGGGGCGAAATGAATGACTGTTGGGGTGGGACTGCTTCCTGGACTTGCCCTGTGACCTGGAGAGGCACCCTATAATGCCCTCATTGTACAGAGTGTGGATTACTGTGCCGGTCATGGGCTTCGTACATAGATCGGTGGTGGCAGTGTACAGTATTTTGATAATCCACAGTTGTGATCCTTATCATTTGTGTCCCTGTAGTGGAGGCCTACTTGTTTAAAGTAAAGATTCTATGGGCTTACCCTCATCATAGTGCTGACTTCCAGAGTGACTGCTGTTCGTCTTTGCATGGCTAGCTTGCATGGTACATGCATGGAGCGTGTGAGTGAAAAGGAGTCATGGAGGCCTGTGAGTTCCATTTTGGATGTCCCTGGCCTTGCCGTTTGCATAAGATGAAAGTAAGCTTGTTTTCCCCGACAGTGGAGTATGGCTGATATTACTGCAGGTGGAGGGAGAAGACCTAGACACTGAAGTGAGGGGAGAGGAGACAAGGCTCCTTTAAGAAGTTAAAAGCCATTGATGAGCAAACAACTACTGATAAGTCTTTCTAAGGCACTGGCATTTGCTAAATGGTGGGGGTGAAGTGTACGACCACAGGTTCTATTGTACAAGGTAAAGAAGGTCCTTTGGTGAGGCCCAGCCTTTTGTCTTTCTCTAAACACTCTTTCAATGTAGCTGATGACAGCCAGATGAGAAAGCTCACACCTCTTTGTGCATCTGTGATGGGTAAGCCAGCCTGGAGATTACCATGGTGTGCAAAGCATGACTCTACACAAAGTGCAGCTGAATAACATCCTGGAAAGGACATTAGAAAGGAGAACCACATCAAGCACGTTCTGAAAGTGCAGAGACTGTATACACATATCCTGTCTGTTTACTGGGGGTACCACTGGCCCACTTGATGTTCTAGTTCCAAGTTCTCTGTGACCAAGGGAGGAAGTGCTCTGCAGAGTACTTAGAGGTCTCCTGTGTAACCAGAGCAGATGTCTGTCTGGCAAGTAACTTTCTAGAGGGGAGAAAACAACATCTTAATGTACCCCTTACCAAAAAGCTGTTCACCCATCCTGAAGTGCCTAGAAGCCAGCCTGCCTACAGAGTGAGGTGAGAAAGTTAAACAACTTTACAAAAAATGTACAACCTATTCATTTAGGAATGCGCCTTCATGTTAATATAAAAATGTGTGATAAAATAGACATTAGGGAAATGTGCCTTTATTAAATGTGCAAAAGGGAAACTGCTGCTTATTTCTGCAGAAAAGTCTAATTTCTATTATTCCAGCACTAGTAGGCCTCACTATTCTGTTATTCTTCTCTTTCCCTGTAAGAATATAAATGCTTTCACAAAAGATTAATTAATGTTATAACTGAATCATGGAACCTGACTTCTTTATGAAATGTGCTGTTTCCTGAAAATTGTTTTTCTCTTTTCCTCATACCATATGATTTCACTGTATTCAGATTATTTCCTCTGCCACATATTCATAATGAACAGGCGTAATTAATGAAAGAAGATGCTTGCTTCAGCTTAAATTTGGGATCTAACTAAGATATACCAGCTCTAAATGTTCCATTTCATACAACAGCTCATTGCTACATGATGGGACACTAAGCAGCTAATGGAGTAGGCTTGCAAAAAGGCTCCTATAAGAAGCGTTGTAGATGTACCTTATTGTAATAAGTTGTAATAAGTTGTAGCCACATATGAATGACTTCATATCAACATGGATGTTTTCTGTGAGAATTGAGGATGAGTGTGACGGACCTTCAGAAGATCTTCCTCCATTAGACGTTGAAGACATATTTGCCTGTTTTTGCAACAAGTGGATTTTCTATATAGTTTATGTTCCTAGCTAGAGCGTCAAGTCACTCTCTGCACTCCTGTCATGCCCCTTAGCACAATATGGTGCTAGCTAGAATTATCATAAACTATTGCTAACTGTGATTTTCTTTGATTGTCCATTCTCTAAGTGAGGAGACTTTCTATATCTATGTCAATCATAGCTACTGCTGTTGTTTTTTTATTCTACTTGTCTTAACAGCTGCTACTCGGCTGGGACTCCGGGACTACCTATTATGGGGAGTTCAAACTTTTCTCAGTTATCTGAAATTATTCGAGAATTGACTTGCTCTTTTCCAAAAGGAACGTTTTACGTGTCCTCGATAGGATTGGATAGGTCCTTTAATTTAACATAGGAACTAATTTCTGAATGGAACACACTATTATTTTCTATGCTTATTCTAACTAATATTAATGTTGATAATTTCTGTAATTGGATCTATTTGACTAATCTGAATAAAAGAACCAAAATATTGACTAATCTCTAAAAGAGCAAATAAACTTTTGAAACACACCAAACCTCTCCATATTGGCAGATCATCAAATGCAAATAATGATGACTATATTTTTGTGATGCTCCATTCTAATATAATGACACAGATTCATCGATTTAGGAAGGCGTGGAAATTCCGGGTTCTCTCAGTAAGTTTAAGGTGACATTACTTGTGGAATTATTTAGACTATTTCCACTCTCGCAGAAGAAAGGAGCCTACCATCCCTGCAGGAGGAGGGACTGTCCAGGAGGGGAAAGGTGCAGCCTGACCCTGGTGCATTGGGTCTGCGGAAGAGGAAGACTGCAGAGAAAGATTTGCTTGCTATGGTGTTGATGACGGAGATTGATCTGCATGCCCTGGTGTTGGTGGCCCCAAACTCTGTACTGCCATTCCTGATGCAAATTGTGAATTTACGGTGTCACATGTGTCTCTGTGCTCAAATCGTCGAGCCAATGTACTCGAATCATGAACCCACAACATGATCTGAGCCTCCAGACCTGAATTATGAAGCTGCAGTGTGACCTGAGTCGCTGCACGACCTGAGACTTTGCATGATTTAAGCCTTAGTCCCCATTCAGCTTCCTGCTGGAGACCGGCCTATATGCCTACACCAACTCAGAATGAATCAGCCCAAGCAGGGCTACACTGCTCACCCACCAGAGCAGTTGTCAGTGATTTAGTACATCCCCAAGCAGCCATTCCCACCAGCCACATCACCACCGATGCACCTGCCAAGGAGGCCAGCTCATTCTCAGTAAGAAAGAGGGAGAGCAGAGGAGGAGCACGGAAGTGCTGCCTGAAAGCGCCAACGGGTCATGGATTGAGACTCATTAGACGAGAAACAGTAAACTAAAAATAAAACCTGAACACTGTAAAAAGAGTATAGGGGTAATCTGTACCTGTGCCTAAGCACACTAAGGTGTGGACCCAGGGAGGGAACTTCCTGGAGGTAACTGGACATAATATCGACTACATATTATCGAATGGACAAAATATCGACGGGAAAATATCGACATTAACTAAATATCGACTATAGGAATATCGTTGGACAAAATATCGACAGAAAAAATGACAAAAAAATATCGAATACAAATATATCGACTCAAAAATATCGACCAGACAAAATATCGAAAAATAGTGAAAGTAAAAAATATCGAGAATATGTAGAAAAAAAAGTTAAAAAAAATAATAATAATTATTAAAAATAATATAAATTGTAGTTAATGTTTAGGAGCGGGTTGTGGGTTTATAGGGGAATAGGGTGGGAAGTAATTTAATAATAATTAATTAATTAATATATGTTTGTTAATTGTTTTAATTATATTTTAATTGGTAATTAATTAATATTAATTAGTTAATTGTTTTATTAAGTATGTAGCATATTATTTAATTGATTAATTGGTAATTAATTAATAATAATTAGTGATTTTTTTTATTATTATTTTGCATATTTTAATTGATAAATTGGTAATTAATTAATAATAATTAGTGATTTATTTTATTATTAATTTGCATATTATTTAAATTTATAAATTGGTAAAAAATTAATAATAAATTGTTAATTATCTTATTAATATTTTGCATATTATTTTAATTAATTAATTGGTAATTAATTAATAATAATGAGTTAATTACATTAATTGGATGAATTAAAATTTAATGTATAAATGTATGTTCATGTTAATTAATTAATTGGAAATAAACAATATTAATTAATAAATTCTATTATAGCTAATGTGCTAACATATTTACTTTTTTTTTGTTAATTATTAATTCTTTGTTAATTAAATATTAATGTTTAATTTTGTGTACATTATTATTTATAGTGTTCAGGGTTAGTTAAATAATTTTTGGTATAGTGGTAATTTTTGGTTTGAGGGTCAGTTTTCAGTTTGTGGGTTAAGGGGTTTTTAAAGGTTCAGGGTCAGTTTTCAATTTGTGGGTCAAGGGGTTTTTTAAAGATTCAGGGTCAGTTTTCTGTTCTTGGGTGAAGGGGTATTGTTTGGGTTGAGGGTCAGTTTTCAGTTTGTGGGTTAAGGGGTGTTTTTAAGAATCAGGGTCAGTTTTCAGTTCAGGGGTAAAGGTGTATTTTTTGGGGTCAGTTTTTAGTTTGTGGGTAAAGGGGTATTTATAGGGTTCAGGGTCAGTTTTCAGTTTGTGGGTAAAGGGGTATTTATAGGGTTCAGGGTCAGTTTTCAGGTGTTGGGTAAAGGGATATTTTTTGGGTTGAGGGTCAGTTTTCAGTTTCTGGGTTAAGGTGTTTTTTAAGGGTTCAGGGTCAGTTTTCAGTTCTTGGGTAAAGGTGTATTTTTCACCATCAGGGTCAGTTTTCAGTTTGTGGGTAAAGGGGTTTTGTAAAGGTTCAGGGTCAGTTTTCAGTTCTTGGGTAAAGGTGTATTTTTTGGGATCAGGGTCAGTTTTCAGTTTGTGGGTAAAGGGGTATTTTTGGGTTTCAGGGTCAGTTTTCAGTTCTTGGGTAAAGGGGTATTTTTTGGGTTGAGGGTCAGTTTTCAGTTTGTGGGTAAAGGGGTATTTGTAGGGTTCAGGGTCAGTTTTCAGTTTGTGGGTAAAGGGGTTTTTTAAAGGTTCAGGGTCAGTTTTCAGTTCTTGGGTAAAGGTGTATTTTTTGGGATCAGGGTCAGTTTTCAGTTTGTGGGTAAAGGGGAATTTTTGGGGTTCTGGGTCAGTTTTCAGTTCTTGGGTAAAGGGGTATTTTTTGGGTTGAGGGTCAATTTTCAGTTTGTGGGTAAAGGGGTATTTGTAGGGTTCAGGGTCAGTTTTCAGTTTGTGGGTAAAGGAGTTTTTTAAAGGTTCAGGGTCAGTTTTCAGTTCTTGGGTAAAGGTGTATTTTTTGGGATCAGGGTCAGTTTTCAGTTTGTAGGTAAAGGGGTATTTTTGGGGTTCTGGGTCAGTTTTCAGTTCTTGGGTAAAGGGGTATTTTTTGGGTTGAGGGTCAGTTTTCAGTTTGTGGGTAAAGGGGTATTTGTAGGGTTCAGGGTCAGTTTTCAGTTTGTGGGTAAAGGAGTTTTTTAAAAGTTCAGGGTCAGTTTTCAGTTCTTGGGTAAAGATGTATTTTTTGGGATCAGGGTCAGTTTTCAGTTTGTGGGTAAAGGGGTATTTTTGGGGCTCTGGGTCAGTTTTCAGTTCTTGGGTAAAGGGGTATTTTTGGGGTTGAGGGTCAGTTTTCAGTTTCTGGGTAAAGGGGTATTTGTAGGGTTCAGGGTCAGTTTTAAGTTTGTGGATAAAGGGGTATTTGTAGGGTTCTGGGTCAGTTTTAGGCTTTGGGGTGAAGGGGTATTTTTAGTGTTCAGGGACAGTTTTGGGTATTTTGGAGTGCAGGTGTATAGTGTAAAATAAAACATTTATACATTAAAGCTATTACAGGAAAATACAAAAAAATATAACTTTACATTATTAAGTTTTACTTTTATCTAAAAAATATATGTATTAGCATCTTCCCAGACAGTAGCTAGAGTGGAGTTGGAATTGTAATTATTAATTGGTTAGTGTCCAGCACCATCACTGATATTACCTACACTGGAGTTGGATTACTAAATAAACATTGGTCAGTGTCCACCACATTTTATGATATTAGCTTGACTGGAGTAGGAATAGTAAATCATTTTTTGCCAGTGTCCTGCAGCTTCTATGATATTAGCTTGACTGGAGTAGCAATAGGACATATTAAATTGGTCAGTGTGCAGCACATTTGCATACATTTTTTCATTACTGTCTTATAATATTAAAAAATAATTCTACATGGATGTATTCAAAAAACTTTATTAACCATTTTTGAAATTTTTATTGTGTACTACAATACAATCACAAACAAAAATAACATAACATTATTTTGACTTTTAGTATTCACAGAATAACACATTTACATTTATATACATGTTGTCAATAATAAAAATAAAATTGTTTACAACATTATTTCAGTAAATTTAACATATTCCCATCATTCACTTAGAGTTACAAGTATTTATATTGAAATACATAAAAAAAAGTTTTTTAATACATTTCTTACATTAATATTTAATAATGTAATATTAAATATTAATATTATTAAATATATATAAAACATTTTTTATTTTAACAAGTAACATGACTATTATTACATTTGTTAGAAGAAATTGAAATACAAAATAAAATATTTGTTGGTATATATTTCAGAAAATGTTGTTTTTAAATTAAACATAGAAATCTATTCGGTTGTAAACTTTATAATTGTATAGGGAAACAATATGTTTAATTATAATATCTGGTATTGCCAAAATATTATTTAAGCTATTATATACTTTTGTTATAGTTAGAAATTATTATAAAACATTTTGTAATAATTAATAAAAATAATAAAAATTTTATTTATTATTATTATTATTATTAATAAACATAATCATTCTTTTATTAATTTCAGAAAAACATACATTCACAGATAAAATAAATACTTTTTTTCTGGCCATTGTTTATATATTAAATGGTTCAAATTGTTATATTAATAACAATAAATAAGTTGTATTATTTATTATTATTAATTATTACCATAAACATTTATAATGTTTACTTAAAAATAAACACAAAATTATTCATATAAATGTACACAATAACAAAATATTTACATCTTTTATTCAAAGTCTTACATATTTATTTAATATTATTAATATATAATAATTATTATATATTAATTTATATTAAATATATTTATTTTTCTTAAATAAGGTAAATTGTAATGAGTATAGTGTATTAATTTGTAAAATTATACATGTGTATGTATTATATATTTTTACTATAACATTGTATTGTCTATGATACTTTTACACAAATGGGTTAAGGGGACTACTATTTTACCGCGTAAGGTTATTGCGCTCCATTCTGGACTGTAGAAGCTCGCGGTTGGGAGTTGCTTCGCGTGGAGAGAGGTAAGGTTATTTTTACCTACAAATTATAAGTAAGTGGTCATGTTTGAGGGTATAATCGAACTTTGTAGTGTTTTTTGGTGTATGTATTAATTGTTTAAGTAGCGTTTTGGTGAAATGTCTCCGTTATAGATGTGTCGTGATTTTTTTGCTTCAAGTGTTATTTTAAGTGTTCGGAAATGTCTTCTTACATGGTTAATGTTAATTGTTAGTGTATTTACAAATGTTATGGGCTATTTGTGGGTGGATTTCGTTATGTATGTTATTTTACAGGTTCCGGTTCCTCGCATGAAAACTACATGGAAGGAAGCGTGTTTTTTTTTGGAGAAACAAATGTTTGACTTATTATGCTTATATTTTGACATTTATCTCATATTTTTCGTGTTTGCCAGGAGCGGTTTTAACACTTTTTCAACCTTTTTCGGGGTTTTTGGAGGGTTTCGAATCGGATTGATACATTGATATGCGTGACCGTTTTTAAAAGTTGTGTGTATATCACTTTAAATACTAAAGTGTCCACACTACTGTTTTCGGGATTTCCTGGAGCGTTTTTTTAAGTTTTACACTTTATTTTCGGGTTTTTGAGGGTTTCCCATATTGGAATTGTAAGATATTGGATTGGATTGTATGGATTCCATTTTGCTTGATTGCGTCTTTCTCATCTCCAAAAATTGTAAGTATTTAATTTACAATTTTAATTGGGTGGGAAATGTCGAATTTTAATGTCATGTGTATGTGTGATGAAATTATAAACATTGCATATTTGTTAAGAAATATTTCTTCTAATTTTGATAAGTTTGTCAAACAAATATGTATTATTTATAATTGATTATATATGTTTATGAAATGTAATTTTACTATTATTGTAAGAAGACATTAGTATATTTAGTTGACATTTTTATAGTAGACTTTTAGCTATTATTGACAGGTATTCTAATCCTCTAGTTGTAGGGTATAGTGTGACTTGACTTTGAAGTAGTCGGAACATTTGTTTAGTTTGTTTAGTGAGTTTTGGACCTATTTGTGACACTGATTGTTCCATTCTTAGTTCCTGATAGCTTTGTTCTTTTTTCAAAGCTTCTAGAAGGTTATGGAATGTGGGTTTGCCTCTGTTTGTAGTTGCTTGGAAAGCATTATGCCACCCTTCTACACTGTTGTTTGTTTTAGCCTCTTGGTTTAAAGTACTAAGATAGACATTCCACCAAGGGATTTGGAATTTGGGCTGGCGTCGATGTCCAGATCTGTGCAACCTTCCAACCCAAGTTTCTTCGAAATAGTCCAGTAATGGGGTTAGTTTATCTTCATTCCTCTTGTAATATGTGCTGTCAATTAATAAATTGTAGTGTTCCGCTACATCTGTAACAGGGACGTAGGCCAGGGCTATTAATTTTTTAACTTGATAGGCAAAGGTGCTATCTGTAGAGTATAGTATACTTAAAGTAGATTTTTGGAGATGCCTCCATATGCTCTGATTAAAATGATAATAGCAACCCTGGATTGCTGTGTGGGGAAATGTTCTCAAAATGCTATTAATCATAGCTAATTCGAAATCAATAATTATTTTTTCAGGAAAATAATTATTGATTTCCGTTTTGAGAACATTTAATATTTCTGTGTAAGTGTTTTGCTGTTTGTTGGGTAGCAAACAGTAAATGAAAGGTATGTTAGAATTATGGTATAAACCGTGGATGGAATACAGTTGATAAAAAGGTTTTGGGCATGGTTTAAATGTTCCATCCATCATCCATTGGGGACACTGTTGGATTTTTCTTAAATTACTTGCAGTTGCAAACATAATTATTCTGTTTGTACTGCTTTCATTATCAAAAAGGATAAATTTGTCTTTATTGTGTGTGATGGCCATTTCTGGTGAAATAATAATTTCCTCAAAAGTTGTTGGGTTGGGTTGGGTTGTGCTAGTGAGTCGTTTAGTGCGTGCAATTGTGCGTTTCAGGGAGTCAATAGAGGGTAGTTGACCTGAAGCATGGGCTGGGACTTTTACCAGTTCTTCTTTAAGGATTTGTGTTGTTGGTTTATCACTTTGTGTGCTAGCACTTTTAATACTTTCTAAAGCATCTCTAATTTCAATTTCTGTGACATTTGGGGGATGATTGTGTTCCCTAGTAAATAGCACATTAGTTTCCTCAGTAGTAGCCCTCCCATAACATTTGTTGGAGTAATATTTGGTACACTTCCAAAAAACTTTTCTACCACTTTGTCTTTCCTGATTATACACATAACCCATGTAGCATAATAGTAATTTATTTTTCTGTGACATGACAAATTCTGCACCTTCAGTCATTTTGATTTACTTGTTCTAGGAAAGAGTAGAAAGAAACAAAATCAAAACACATATTTTTCCTTTTGTGGTGCTAACATCATTAATGATGTATTTATACTTACAGTTACTCAAAGTAGTAGTCACAAAAGCAGAAATGTCTTTTGAAGGATTTTCTTGTATGTATGTCTTTATTTACTGTTGGTATGAAAATATAGAAATGCCACGTTAATGTTTACACATAACAAACGTTTTTCCTACTAAAAAACTGTTGTCATTTTTGCTTACTTGTACATTTGATGTAAACATTACATATACTTACTTGTTTAAATAGTAGAGTTGTAGTAATTGGTGGAGTACATCAAGTTAGTACAGGTCTGATCTGTAGAGTAGATAGAAGAAATAAATGAAAATTATTATAATTTTTATATTGAACCATTGGGAAATGGGAAATATTTAAAAGTATACTAACTTCTAAATAAGTCGTTTTCTTGGTTGTAGGCAGAATAGCTGTATGATGTATTCAGAATATCTGTAGAGAAAGTATAAAATAGATAACATGTTGTTAAGAACATAGTGTGTGTTATTTTCGGCAGTTTTAGAGAAATGACAAGTATACTTACATTTTTTACAAGGGTAGTCTTGTATATTGGTATAGTTTGTGTTGGATGTTTTCATAGGATATGTAGAATAGATGTATGATGTTTTCAGAATATCTGTAGAGGCAATTCAAAATATAAAACATGGTGTTAAGAATATAGTTTGCGGTTTTTTTGGGCAGTTTTAGACAAATTACAATTATACTTACATTTTTCAGAAGGGTACTCTTGTCTTTTGGTATAGTTGATGTTGGATCTTTTAAATGATCTATAGGGAAGATGTAAAAAGCAAGACATGTTGCTTAGAAATGTGCAATTATAAAATTGGCTGTTTCATAACAAAAACATCTATACTTACATGTGTAATTAGTGTAGTTTTATCCTTTTTGGTGTAGAAATAGGAAAATCTCAGTATATCTGTAAATATAATGTTTAAAAAAAATAAATACTCTTGTAAATTAGTGTTTAAAAACAGCAGTTGGTGTATAACAGAGCATTATTATATACTTGCTATCTGATTTTCCACGTGAAGAAATATTACCATGTAATAGGAATTGTTTTGGAGTAGTTTCTATCAGAAATGTAGGAAGAGATGAAAATAAAATAAGTGTAAGAGTTAGGAGATGTAAGGAAAATAGTGCACTTCTAATTTAGATTTCTAAAAAATGCAGTGTTACTTACTTGATTAATTAGCTAGTGAGCTGGATCTTTAAAGATGTTTATTCTGCAACAAAATCTTCAGAGTGTTGGCATCTACTTTCCAGAGAGGTAGCAGCAACAAATGGTAGAATGCATGTATCCCTTTTATAGTATATGTATTATGTGTGCTTTGATTTGATTGGTTGTAGGATGTAAGGAAGCATTGTATAGGCTAGTTTGAATTTGTTTTAGTTAATTGGAGTGTTTGTTGATGTGAGAATGGTGGTATGTGGTGATTCCCGCATTAAAGCAGGTTCGTTTTAAAATGAAATAGTTTTTTATGTGAAAATAAGTAATGAAAAAGTTTGTTAAATGCAAAGAATATTTAGAAAATGATAAAATGCATGTAATACAATGTATAGCAAATGTTGATTAATAGTAATTTTATGTAAGTAACAGGTATTATATGTGAAATGTATTTTGTATAGAGAAATGAATTTTATTGATGATTAAGATGGTATTTTAGAAATGAAAGTGTACAAACATGAACTCGATATTTTTTTTTTTTACGATATTTTGGTAGTCTATATTTTTGTAGTCGATATTTTTGTAGTGTTAGGGCTAATTTCATGTCCAACGATATATTTGTAGTCGATATTTATAGAAGCGATATTTATGTACTCGATATGGTAAATACTCGATATTTTTTACTCAATATTTTTGTAATTTGTGTAATAAGTATAGAAAGTCGATATTTTTGTCGTCGATAATTAGTCAACGATATTTTAGTAAGTCGATAATGTGACCGTCGATAATATTTCAGTGATCCCTTCCTGGACTATAAGGCAGTGAACAGGGCCAATAGCAGGAAGAGGCACCAATATACTATAAAGTTAGGACACTAAATTATCTCATGTACATTTTCCTATATGTAGTATTTAATTTTAGTGTGCATTAAAGTACTTTCCTTCTTGAATTTTCAACAGTGAGTTGGAAAATCATTCATTATACTAACATGTATTTGTTGAGTGCTGAGCTAAAGCACCCACACACTATCTCCCTGAGAAGCTTGTGTTTGCTCACTATCACTACCACTGAAAGTCAAGTACTGACGGAGTTGCACTTGGACCAGTTTGCAGAGCTGTAGTTGGATACACCCCAGGACATAGCAGGAAAACAACTTCAACCCCCTTGGTTGAGATTGCTTACCCTGTGGCCCCAGAATGGGGTTGGACAATTACTTTGTTGATGAAGGTTATGGAGTACAAAGGGCTCCTGCAAATGGACCATATCAATAGTTACATTTCAACTTAACTATTGAGTTTATTAGCAATTTTGCTAAATTTCAGGAGCAGCAAATCTTTTTAACATTCAGTACCTGATACATGGTGACCAGTGGCAGCTGCCACCGAGTAGCACAGGTTGGGAGGGAGGGATAGAAAAATAAAATAATTACTTTCCTTGGTGCCAGACTGCCGCCAAGTGTCGTCCTCTTCTGTTCCTGCTTGAAGCAAGAAGCACACTCAGGCTCCCCTAAGCCAATCACAACACAGTAAAGTGATTGATCTGAGCGCCGTGGTTCAGACAAGCAGTGGGAGCCTCTGCATGTTCCTCAACGGGCAGCTCTCCTCTACCTTAAGGGAGGAGCTGCAGCTGATTGAGACAGTGAGGGACATAAAGGTCTCCAGCCTAAGAAAGAAATTTAAGTAAACCCACACATGCTTTGGACTTTAAGATATCTAGTATGAACAAACAAGGATACAGTCGGTCAGGGACCTTTGGGTAATTGAACTTTTTCTAAAGACAGTGGTCCCCAGACAGAAAATAAGTTAAGATCAGTAAATATAGACCCAATCAGTACTATATTGTACACATCTATCCAGCTGAACATGAGATTTAATATGCAATCAAAACAATATTTACAAGCAATAAACACAGAACAGTTTCAGTGGGACACAAGCCTGCATCCAACTTGGGCAAGAAAGACGTACAACATAAAATGAGGGGTTCAGGCAGGAGAGATTGTTTGTTTCAAGCACAATTCTTATAGAACAAACAAAATATGCTAAAGACACCATTACACAAAAATTACAGCATTTTAAAGTGTATATGATGTCCAAGGTGTCAACAGCATTTCGATCCCTTAAAAGAATGCTGGGATCATCTTCAGGACATTATAATTGACATGTCTGTTTATGTGTGGCATAAATTGCCCAGGACAGATGGCAGACTGTCTTAGAATCAAGAAAAAAGATCATGCAACACTGATGGATTGACAGACCCAAGACCACGTACATTTGCACGGAACTGGTCTCGAGACCGTAAAAGCAGCTTGTTATACATTCAAACATGGTTGGTTACCTTGGACCTTTCCTAAATCGCCATTGGCCAGGAACTTGGATCGTGACCAATAATGCGGCTTGTTTTACATCCTATCACGTTCTAACTGGAACTTTCATAATTGGTCTCCGTTTTCCCGATGCGTCACTCCTCGCATCCTTATCAAGACCATCTCTTTAGCACGCACCACGCAGTTGCTCTGGCTAGTGAATGGAATCATGGCCCAGGGGAACCAGACCTTAGGCATCCTTTGGTACCCGATGTCATGGAACTGCGTACAGTGCAGTATTCCAGGTTTTTACCCTGCTTCGCTAAAATGGTCCAAAACATACCCAGAACCCATAAAGGCATCACTGCTGATTTTTCTAGCAAATCTGTTTACATATATCTTTACATATTGCATCTGAAGAATGTTTAGTATAAATTCTAATCACAGTTTAAGGGTCATTTTAGAAACCAGGACCCCATATTATACCTCAAATAGGATTCGTCTCTAGGCTATGAACCCTCTGGACAGTTAGGCATTTTATAAAGTTTTCAAATAAAAGGACGTGAAGTTACATGTTGTGCCTGATACCATTGTCCACATAGACAGACAAGATTCCAGGTTTTTCTTCTTCAATGGTTCTGGGAGTGGAGGGGATTATGTTTTTGTGTGTTTTTTGGTTATTAAACCTTCTATATGCCCATTACTCTAGACCTTTACTGAAAAGCTTGGAAACCTGACTTGGTAATAATTTTCAGATGTCCAGTTTTCAAGTTCAAGTGGATAAAGTCATGTTTCATGTACGATACCAAGGAACATTATATCGGGTACGTTTTCAAGTCCTTCCCCGCCGGCTGGGTTTGACAAAAATTGTCATTAGAGCTCTTCTGTCTAGATTTTCAAGTGGTCTCTAGGTCCTGTAATCAGACGCTGTACCCTCGTTTTAGCATTAATCTTTACAGTTTATATTTTCAAATTGAAGGGGACAAAGTTGCTTTTCGTTGCCGATACCAAAGAACTGTGAATATAGTTAAATTTCGTACTGAGCCCCCTTGGAAATGCAAACATTTTTAAATTAATATTTATTTAAAAATTGCAAAAATGCTTATTTATTTAAAAACCTTACTTGTGCATTGCCTTTGTCCTGATTACATCTCACATGCTTTGTCAACTCTTTAGGTGGCTTTGGTCGATACCTGGAGTTCTAGACAAGGGATCGGCTCTGCCAGCGCATCCACGTGGGCTTCTACTGCCTCGCAGCAGGGCTTCTTTGAGCTGTTCAGCTACGAGACGCATGAAAGCCTTCCGTGGCCATTTGCCACCCTCAATGCATAAGGAAGGTGGCTCCTGCTGGTACCAGTGGCCCACCTTGGGTACCAGGCCCCAAACATCCATGCAAGCTTTACCCACCTCCCACTGGGACTTCTTGGAGCTGGCCTGCCCAGGGGAGCACAAGAATTATGTCAAGACCCAGAGGACTAACTCGGGGGCATATCAGCAAGGGTTTTATCTCCGCTTTTCTGGCTTTAAAAGCCAAAAAGCAGAGATAAAACTATCGCCCTATCAACAAGAGGGTGCTAACATGCATATTCGCATGTTAGCACCCTATTTCCCTACGCCTCCCTTTGCATTTCTAATGAGATGCAAAGTGGGCATTCCTTCCCAAAATAACTGGAGAAATGTCGCTAAACAACATTTCTCCAATTATCAAGGGAATCACTAACATGCTTAACGACAATAAAAGAAGCACTTACCGCGCTTAACGCAGGTTCCTGTACGCCTGCTTTTATTCTGACTTAGCCATGTAATCCACCGGGACGTGGATTACATGGCTATGACCACCCTGCCCTATCAGCAAGGTATCACCGGTCGCAGTGCGATTATCACCAGTTTTCCAGCTAGTGCTTTTAATTTTATCGCTTTTGAGATAAGCGTTGCTAATAGCACTCTATCTCATTGATAAAATTCAGCGCTAGCCGGCGATAATTATCCTAGCGCTAAGCGCGCTTAGCGATAATTATCGACAGCCCTTGCTGATATGCCCCTCAGTCCTTCTCCTGAGGTGAGGTATATCTATCTAATCTCCAATTCCTGTTCCAACTGAGTGCATCATTTGAAGTTCATATAGGGGTGAAGATCAGTAATGTAAGGTGAAGGGGGTGTAGGATGAGAGAAATATAAAGGATGCCTGGGCTTGTCACAGGTCTCTGTTTCTAGGGCTGCTCTCTGATGCCAGAGTTCGTTGCACCTGTCCAGTCTTCTGGAAGCTTTGTTCTGTGCGAATCAAACAAATTATGAGTGTGATCTAATCTATGCTTTTAACTTTCTTTAATGTTTAGTTTTATTTTCCTTTACCTAGAATTTTTTATTTTATTTATATTAAGATTCATACAAATGTCAAGTACAAACAATAGGAACAGGTGTTCCTACAAAAAAAACGGCCAGCATGTCGTTACATTAATACAAGGCTTCATAGTACAAGACATCGGAGTTACACATATGAAATGATACATCAAGCATGCAGCACGCGCAGGTCAGGTAACAATATGTCAATACACATCACAATTTTTAGTGTAATCCATTTTGTATTTGAAAGTCACTTGAAACATCGGAGGCGAACAAATAGCATAATACAGCCATACCTACCAGTTCAAAGTCATGCATTGTGGAAATTTTACAAACACAATGCAAACTAATCTAGTATATTGAGGCAACACAGCATTAGGCATCTGCACCACACTGGGCTCAGGGGACTCAGCTCTAGCGCGCGCCCAACACAGGAATGGCTCCCATATGTCACGCGGTCTTGAAGTAGGGGGCATCAGCTCCCAGATTATGCTAAGCTGTGTGTGACCATAAGTCACATCAGGCAGCCAGTCCTTGAGCCTAGGTACCCTCTTTCTCTCCCAACGAATAGCAACCTGTTGTCTTACATGCAATAAAAGAAGTGCATGTAATTTGCGCTGTTTTGGTGGCGTGTCTTTCACATACCCCAGAAGGCCCAACGCTGGGGAGGGGGCATCCGTTCTGCCAACAATCTGGTTTACCGCAGAAAAGACCTCCTGCCAAAACGCATTGATTCGTGGGCAGTCCCAGGCAATATGCAAAAAGGATGCTGAGGGATACCCACAGCGCCAACCTCTATCATCCTCGCAGAGCTTTATGCGGTATAGGTTGATTGGTGTCCTGTAATAGCTATGCAAACATTTTAAATGTATTAGGCGAAGTCTATAATTTGGGGAAAGTTCAGTCAGCTGCCTGAAGCAGAATTTCCACTGTTCTTCCATCAATTGAGGGTCCAGTTCGGACTACCGGGCGGTATTTTGCATGCTGGTATATAAGTGTGTGACTAGTTTGCGTGGGGATGGTGATTTCAGGATAAGCTCTAAAGCTGGCAGTATTGGTGTAGCTTCGGGAAAACCTGTCCAAAGTGCACAATCGTTTACTTAGCTTTAATATGAATAATTCCACTCTTAGCCTGACACTCCCCTGTTAGCTGCTTTACTGAGGACTACTGGGCTTCTCTACGTTCTTTACATTGAAAGGTAAAATCAGATGTTACTGTTTATCTTCTCAGTAAGGTGTTTCCTCTAATAATTTTATGAACTAATGGATACAGGTTTAATTTGTTTTGGTCACAGTTTAAAATAATTCACTGTTCATGGAATCAAAAATAACGTGATCATTCTGGGCCACATGTATCAAAAAAGCATTTTGCGATTACCAAATAGCGATTCAATAGCGCACGCCCAACACAGGAATGGCTCCCATATGTTACTGGGAAGCCCGATAAAACATCTTTCAGGCGACCCTGGAAAAAGCTCAAATTGGAGGAATTCCATCGTCTCCTGATCACTACACCTCTGGCTCATACAGATGACGTTGCAACTGGGTATACCATCTTTTGCGCTTGGATTGTTAAAGCCCTTGACGTATTAATCCCACCCAGCTGGAGTAGGAATCGACATTCTCAGCCTAATCCCTGGTACTCGGAGGCACTCAGGTGTATTAAAGCTACCTGCCGACAAGCCGAAAGAGCATGGAGGAAGAACTATGATAAAGACCTGAAAGTATGCTACCTGGCCAAGGTAAAGACATACCACAGTCTGTCTGCCGGGCCCGAGCTGATTACTATGCACGGGAGTTCCAGGCGAGTTCTAACCCGTCCAAACTGTTTTTTAAAGTCTTGAAGGAGCTCACAGTGAACAGACTTCCTATTACGGAGATTTGTTCTCTTGCCCACTGTGAGTCGTTAGCCAGCTTCTTTGTGGAAAAAGTAAATACCATCTATAGCTCCTTTCCCAAAGTTGACCCTGACAGTACGACCTTGACATTGCGTACTTCTCAGTGTTTGGCCTCTCTCTCTATACCATCGAGCAGGAGTTTAATCTCCTAGCGGCCAAGGTCAAGTCTGGCTCACCAGATGACCCTTTGAGACCTACCCAGTCTATGGACTCGGCGTCCTTTTGCCTTCCTCCTATCCGCCACCTGGTGGAGCAATCCCTTACCATCGGCTCAGTTCCACCTAGTTGGAAGGCTGCCTGGGTCATGCCCATCATAAAGAAACCGGGATTGGATCCATCGAAGCCGGAGAATTATCGACCTATCTCCCTCCTTCCCTGGGTGGCAAAGATCACAGAGGCCCATGGGAATAACATCTTAACAAACCATCTGGCTTCTGCACACCTACTAGATCCAACACAGAATGGTTTTAGACCTGGACATAGTACAGAGACGGCACTCCTATTTATGGTTGAACATCTCCGCTCTGTACTAGACGCAGGTCAAACGGCGGCACTGGTCCTTTTGGACCTTAGTGCCGCCTTTGACACTGTATCCCACACCATTCTTATTCGAAGGCTTTGTGAGGCAGGTATCTCTGGCAGGGCGTTGGATTGGTTTCAATCGTTCCTCTCGGAACGATCCTTTCAGGTTGTAGTGCCACCGTTCAGATCCAAGCCTCATGCCATCACTCAAGGAGTCCCGCAGGGCTCGGCGTTGAGCCCCACTCTTTTCAACCTCTACGTTCAACCTTTGGCGGAGGTTGCGAAGAGCTGGGGTCTCACTATGGTATCATACGCCGATGATACCCAGCTGGCGGTGGCTCTTAACGGGGACTCTGACCAACTGGCATCGAACTTTGCAGATGGCTTGAGGGCTGTTGCTAGTTGGCTTACGGCCAACTGTTTACAACTCAACGCCCTCAAAACTGAGGTGATGGTGCTGGGGAAACACCCTGATCTGTGGGGTGCTAGCTGGTGGCCTAAGGAGCTGGGACCTCCCCCAAAACCTGTCTCCGAACTCAAAAATCTTGGCGTCTGGTTGGATTCCAAACTAACCTTCTCGTTCCACACTAAGAAGGTGGCATCCATGTGCTTCGGCATTTTGCGTGGTTTGAGGCCTATCCTCAATTTTTTTGATGCCCCCACCCGCAGGTGGTGATCCAAGCTAGCGTACTATCGAGGCTCGATTACGCGAGCTCATTGTTCTTGGGCGCCAACCAGGCGGAAGTCCTACGACTACAATGGGTGCAGAATGCGGCAGCCGGGACCCTGGTGGGCTTGCCCCGTTTCTGCTCAGCCCGAAGCACAATCTTCAATCTGCATTGGCTGCCAGTAATCAGGCGCATTGAGTTCAAGGCCCTCTGCTTTGCGTTTAAAATTCTTAAATTTGACACCCCCATCATCCTCCAGCACCTTCTGACTTCGTACACCCCTTCGCGCAGCCTTCGCTCTGCCGGCCAAAATCTGGCACTTGTTCCTCGTTTTCAAAAATGTAGATTGGGTGGCCGATCGTTTACGGTCTTGGCCTACAAATTGTGGAACACACTTCCTGTCTACATTCGATCTTTGGATGACCTTCTGGCTTTCAGGAAAGCTGTTAAAACTCATATCTTTCCTCTGCCTTATTAATCACTCCCTACTTTTTCTGTGTTGTTAGTTATGTTACCTTTTCCAGATATAGCGCCGGGATAGCCCCTTTGCTGGGGCAGCTGTGCGCTCAAAAATTCAAATAACATAACATAACATAAAAATCTCTATTTGGTAATCACAAAATGCTATGTATATAAGGAATCCTCAAAGATTTAGCGAATTCTTAATATTGCTAAATAGAGATTCTGTAACTAGTTAATAGCTATTAGGTAGTACAGCCCCATTCATTCATATGGGCCTAAAGACCCATAGGTGCAAATGGTTTAGCATTAGCTAATTTGTGATTATCTGAATGGTAATTGCAAATTAGGTAATGCAAAGCCAACTGTGCTGGGGGCCTAAGGCCTCCCTGAAGCACCACAGCAAATAAGAAATTGCACATGTAAAGCGATCACATGCCCTAGGGGCATGTGTGCGCCAAATGACACTTTAAAAAATGCATTATTGCGCATTTTTCGAAAATGTGCACATTGTTACCATTGACCTGAAGTCAATGGTAATAGCATTTTACAAAAATGCACAGTTTGCATTCAGAAAATGCTTGGTACATGTGTTAAGGAAATCGCAAACTGCAATTGCCTATTTGCAGTCGCATTTTTATGTCGTCGCTATTTTTGCGATTACCTAAAATTGCCACTACAAAGCCTTTCATACATCTTGAAAGACTATTTTGAGTTCGCAAACGGCCGAAAATACCGATTTTCACCAATTGCCTTTTCAAAATTGTTTCATACATGTGGTCCTCTGTTGCACAGCTAAACTGCCTTGTTTCCTTTGTAAGGATATTTTCACATTGTCAATATTCGAGATTAAACTGTTCATCAACTAAAAGTGCTAACAATATGTATTGCTCTCAAGGTTCTTTCACAGACTGTCTTTCTCCCAAAACAACAGAAAATCTATTTTAAAAATTATTGGGTCAACAAGGTTTCTTTTTCAAACACAAATTGATATCAAGCAAGTTTAATCTATCTATAACAAAATGTATTCTCTTTCCAGGTTTGGGTTCAAATGAAATGAGGATTCAGATACAACAATGTTATTCTTGTCTTTTAAAATGCTCCCTTCTGAAATGCTAACCTACAAGTGTTCCAGCTGTGTCTCTATCAGGTTAGTTTGTATGCTATTTGGGTGCCTGTGTCTTTCTTACCATCTTTACTAATCACCTGCCTAGAAGGCAATGCCAAGCCATGACATTGGGCAGGGCTTTTTTACCTTAAGGAGATGCCGGTGGAGAAGATCTGGGCTTCCCCCGCCGACAAAGTGACTCATGCAATGGAGTGCGTGTGTGGAAGCCCAAGCAGGCAAGCCAGTCTGCTCCTGGCTCTCAAATCAGCAACCTTCAAGCAACCACTGGGATTTGTACATGAGGGCTTTGAGTGGTACAGGATCTCCATCAAAAAGACCCAGTGTTCCACCATGATGCTGCCCTTTTCCCATCCAAGCTGTCCTGCTGCTCAGGGTGGGCTGCTTCTCAGATGCTTCAACTACAGGCATGCTGGAACAGGTTACTGGCCCAGGCAGCAGGACTCCTGGAAGGCACTGAGATTTGATTCCCCGGTACCATGCTGGGTCCTTGTAGGTTCTGTCTAAGGAGTTACTAGGGTGTCCCCACTACACGCCTTTGCTGACAGGCCCTTCTTGCCCCTGCAGTGGCTTCATGCAAGACCCAGGCCACAGGTGCTCTGACCCTTGGGTGTTAGGAGTGTTGTCTAGGTGAGACGCACAACCCACACTGAGTTCCCGCCTAAGCAGCTAGCAACTTCTTACCACTCTGTTGACCAGGTTGCAAAGGGCAGGCCAGGCCTTGTACTCGTTTTCATCTGGAAAAATTCAAAAACAACAGTTGATGGACAGAATGCAGAACAATGTCATACATTCACCCTAGTACCGAGATCTGGGCCTAAAGCCATCGTTTGTTTGCTCACCACACCACCAAAGTTCAGACATGGCCATATGCAAATCAGCCTTGACCTTGTGGCTCCTGGGAACAGTCCAGCCCGAACTGCCAAGCCACGTCTTCCCTGGACCGGAATCAAGCATCCTAGGACCGGCTTCTGGCTATCAGCCGTCTTCAGCCAGGATAGCTTGACTCCAGTGGCGTGGAGAGCACGAGATTCACATCTGAGCTTACCCGTGCCACTCGGGGTGACAGATGCAAAAACAGTTGATGGACAGAATGCAGAACAATGTCATACATTCACCCCATGTGGGTGGTGTGGTGAGCAAAAAAACGATGGATTTAGGCCCAGATCTCTGTACTGGGGTGAATGTATGACATTGTTCTGCATTCTGTCCATCAACTTTTGTGTCGTAATTTGACGTAATTCTGATGAAGTGATATAGTACAGTCAAGCTGATGATTCTTTGTCTTATTTGTTAAAATTCGATTTTTGCAAATTAAGGTGTATCGGAGAGCATCCGTCCTAGAGTGTAATTTATAGCAGTCTTAAAAGCAATTTTGTTTTACCCAACAGAACCAACTTTTTGCTTAATCGTATACTACCCAGGTTCTGAGGGACACAGGGTTACCCCTTTTCTTTAATCTGTTTTTACTCCAAGGACACAATTAAGGGCATTAAAATGGCACTCGGAGCCACTGGCTGGGATATTTGGCAGCTAACCTTGCAGACAACTGCCAGCTCAATCTCAAAATCCAATATAAGGTATTTAATTGCAACAACTTTAATATTGGAATTACCAATGCTCTTGGCACCAGAACTGCTCTCAAATACATCTTCGTTAAAGGATTTGAAGTGTACTCATTCAAATGACAGGGCTTTAAAAGAGTCAAGTATTATTATTTTTGTCACTACCTCCCAGTGTCAGAGTGTTTAATGTATGCACATGCTGACTTCCTTGGTTTTTGTAACTGTTTCTCAGAGAATCAAACTCTGATTTCCTGTTACCTCCAGTCGCTATGATGTACACAAAAAGTACCAATAAATATTGATAGGGCAGACATCCAAATGTATCATCCCAGTCACAGGGATTTTGTAAAGGCCTGAGGATAAATAAAGTCATCAAATCCGCCAGGTGAGCCCAGATTAGTATTTTCTGATAAAAGCCCACATCCCAGGAAGTTGGCTACATTGGCATGTGTTAGCTTTAAAATGACCACAGTTATCCAAGTAACAGGCTGAACGAACAAAGGAACTAGAACTGACTTAATGGGCCATTTTCACTTTCGCTATACCACCATTCATATGTATACATACATGACTTAATCTTTGAAACAAGCATCAAGCATATGGAAGTGGAAGGATCAACCAGGTAGCGACGCCTGTCAGGACAGGGAGCCGCATTTCCATCTTAGACTGACCTTCACAGTACCCCGACAGCTTGCAGGCTCTGCTGCCTTCAGGGACTGGGTGAATAGGATGATGGCCTGGGCAGGGTAGGGCCAGGCTGCTCCACAGTGACAGAAGGGAGAGGCAGGCCAAGGTGCAGCTTGAGAGAGATATAGAAGTTCCCATCTCACCACTGACATGAGTGGTGGGGACCACCCCAAGGAATAGTTGTTGGGAGTTGCTGCAGAACTGCACTGGGTGAAGAAGGTCCCCATGTGATCCATGGAGCCCAAGTAGATTGGTGCCATCCGTAACTAATACCGCCTGAACCCAGCCATTCTCGTCAGACCACTAGGAGGTGAGCTGTTGGCTCCTTGGCTTTTGCTCTTCTGGGTGAGAAGGTACTCTGAGAGGGCCTTGCTGAAAGGCACACCTTTTATTTGGACAGTACCAATTAGCATGGAACCTTTTTGTTTGAAACAATAGCCAAGACAGGTCAAACAGTCCATCCCTAATCAGTGTCCCAGAGCAGGATGCCGATTCTGGAATGTCTGCTTCATGCCTTTACCTATGGCCTTGGAAGACAAGCTTAAAGAAGTTCCTCTGGAGCAAATCAGGAAGACTGCTGATAGTCTGTGACTCTGGGGGCCTCTCACGGGGTGAGTGACAGGAGCCATTGCACTGTCCAGGGAGAAAACAGTTGATGAAAAGCGGGTTGCAACCACCCTGTGCCTACTCATCTGTAGGACGGTCACTAGCCTTTATTGTAATCCCTGCACCCTGGGTGACAAAAAGGGACTTTGAGAAAATGTGTTTGATCTCCTGGAGCTCATGCTTGGCTACACACTTCAAATAGGCACTCATCGTGTGTTCCAGAGCAGTCTGGCACCACATTAATTCCTATGGTGCATGGCTACAGATGGTTATTTCCCAGGTTTTATTAGCTCTTTGCAGTTGGGGTTTATCTGTGCATAATTAGAAGAGTGCTCTACAAAACCCAAATGCAAACACAAATAATACAAATCACAGGACTCGATAACGGCCTTCTGATTTCACCCTCTCTTCCCAGATGAACTTCTGCTTGCTCTTGGGGGCACCAGCCAGAGCAGAGGGACACTGCAGGTGGGCAGCTGAAGCTCAGGCCTGGGTTCAGGCCCTGAGAGGCACTGTGCCTCCCGGAGTGCTAACTGGGGCTCGGTCAGATCTTTCCACCCCACCAAAGCAGGAGAGGTCTCCCTATGCCTTTAAAACTCCATCATGAGCACTTTGTGACACCACAGGCTGTGAACAGAGCCTGCAGCTTCCTGGGCCCACTGGAGTCTGACTGGGACCTGTCCAGAGCTTTTCAACATGCTGAAGCAGTGGAGTCATCCGTAGGCCTGCAGCACAACATTCTGGGCACTTTGTGATACCACAGGTCAGTGTATTAATCCCATTACCTGGGGACGCCCCAACTATGCTTGTTGGAGCTGTGTCTGTGGCCCGATTAGAGCTTGCCACCCCACTACACCAAAGGAGCCCTCCTTGGGCCCTATGAATTCCATCCTGGACACTTTGTTACACAGCAGACCTTCCGATGGATCACAGGTCCAAGGATTGGGCCTGCTGAAACTCTGACCAGGGCCCAGTCAGAGCTTTCCACCCCGCTGAAGTAGTGGAGCCCTCCCTTGGACTTTGGAACCCGATTCTGGGCACTTTGTGACACCATGGGCTGGTAACAGGAGCCCAAGCCCAGGGACACTCACCACCAGGACTGCTGAAATCTGACTGGGGCCCCATCACAGCTTTTCCCCCAACAAAGGATGCAAGCACATCCAGGACATATGGGACCCTGTCCTGGGCATTTGTGAAAGCACAGGCAGACCTATAGAGAGCAGGCCCGGGTCCCAGACCCAGGGACTGCCTGGGTCTGCCAGAGCTCTGATCAGAGAACCAATCAGAGCTTTCATATCGGCCCTGAGGTGGGGGAACCTCCATTGGTCTGCAGAAGTATATCTTGCATCGTTTGGGACACCAGTGGTTGGTGCCATGAGACCCAATGTTCCAGTGGTCGTGCCTGGACCTCTCAGCGCTTGCCACCCTGTAGGAGCTGGGGCCTGAGGTTCCCCATCCAGGGAATGGAACCATGCCCCTGGCAGTGGATGAACCTGGCAGTCCCATGGAGCAGAATATCAGCTTTATCACACCCTCTTGACTGATCGATGCATCTCTTTGGTGCGCCATGCCTCTCTCCCCCAACAATAAAGATGGGGGGGAAGGTGACCAGGCTTCCTGTAATCTGAGTGGACGACAGCGGGGCTTCTGAGAAGATGCATCTGACCTTATGGTGCTTCCCCGTGACAACATCTTAAATGGTATTCAAAGGAGGGGATTGGCCCAGCAGGTTTGGGGAAGGAAGGTAGGGCCGATTATTGCTAAACAAAGAGAATGTCCCTTCACAACCACTTAGTTTGAAGAATTATTTGGAACAGAAATAAACGCAAATCAATACGTTATTCCTAGCCTTTGACTTTGGCTAATTAGTTTTTAATTATTCAACACTTTTATAAAAAGAAGGACATGTAATCAACTCAACAGAGAATACATTTTAGTGGTGTCCTACTAACAATACACATAACAACTAAAGAAATCAAAAATCAATTGTACACATTGCAAAAAGAATATACACAAAAATCACAAATCTTATGAATAACATAAACAACTATAACATGTAGTGATCAAATCGTCTACCTGGTGAAAACAGTTGGAATATAATGAAATCATTCTTGCATGTTTACACAATTCATGAAAAAATAGAATGCAACTGTTACAAATACAATTACAAATTGATGCAAGGATTCCTATCAATCAAGATTCAAGCTATACTTAATATAGTGGCCGACGCGTTTCAAGTCTCGGTTTTTAGAATTGCCGGACTCTCATCAGGGCTGGATGAGTCTTTAAGAGGTAAGCCAACTGTTTATGAAAAAAACAAAGAAACTGATTGGAACTACTCTTCCCAGACAGTCTATAACACAAAGCAGTCATTTAAACGTGAAAAAAATGCTTCATACCTGGTCAATGACCAGCGGGGAAATGAGCGTCTTCTGTTAAACGTTTATGCAGTGCTCGCCTGTAATTGACAAGGTGACAGGCGCTAAGACGGATTTCCAACAATATAGAAGCCCAACAACGGTTTAGTAGAAAGGCGGTGTTTACCTAGTGTAGGCTCACACAGGGCATACCATCTCCAATCCTCCGTGCACTAAGGGACAACGTGGCAGATTTTACATCAACTCTAATGGAAAGGATTAAAAAAACAAAGCCTAACGTTAAAAATTTCATGCGGTTGCTGAAGGGCGCGTGGAGCGCTCAACAGACCAGCACTTACGTGAGCGAATGATGAATTCATGTCACGAGTTAGGTGAGTGCGGGGCAGCGCCGATATTAAGGTTCTGAAAAAGGGAAAGAAAACCGCGTTGAAAGAAACAGCTAACCGAGTGGAGACTCGTCAGCGTGTCCATTATTTAGTGGAAGCGGCGGGGCGCGCTTACCTTCAAGATGTGGTTAAATCTCAGATCACGATCTAATTCTAGCATGGGTTAAATAATTTAGTGATATTTTATCTGGTCCCTTGGACTTATGGACCACATATCCCAGAATGCCCCTCTACGACCCGGCAACCTAGCTCCGCCCACGTCACGTGACTCCGGTTCGTAGTTACCAAGTAGTAACGAAGCCGGCAGTATGGAGGTCGGTCCCCACTTTGACTGTGTAGGAGACACTCATTTCTGAGATTTAACCACATCTTGAAGGTAAGCGCGCCCCGCCGCTTCCACTAAATAATGGACACGCTGACGAGTCTCCACTCGGTTAGCTGTTTCTTTCTGGTCTGTTGAGCGCTCCACGCGCCCTTCAGCAACCGCATGAAATTTTTAACGTTAGGCTTTGTTTTTTTAATCCTTTCCATTAGAGTTGATGTAAAATCTGCCACGTTGTCCCTTAGTGCACGGAGGATTGGAGATGGTATGCCCTGTGTGAGCCTACACTAGGTAAACACCGCCTTTCTACTAAACCGTTGTTGGGCTTCTATATTGTTGGAAATCCGTCTTAGCGCCTGTCACCTTGTCAATTACAGGCGAGCACTGCATAAACGTTTAACAGAAGACGCTCATTTCCCCGCTGGTCATTGACCAGGTATGAAGCATTTTTTTCACGTTTAAATGACTGCTTTGTGTTATAGACTGTCTGGGAAGAGTAGTTCCAATCAGTTTCTTTGTTTTTTTCATAAACAGTTGGCTTACCTCTTAAAGACTCATCCAGCCCTGATGAGAGTCCGGCAATTCTAAAAACCGAGACTTGAAACGCGTCGGCCACTATATTAAGTATAGCTTGAATCTTGATTGATAGGAATCCTTGCATCAATTTGTAATTGTATTTGTAACAGTTGCATTCTCTTTTTTCATGAATTGTGTAAACATGCAAGAATGATTTCATTATATTCCAACTGTTTTCACCAGGTAGACGATTTGATCACTACATGTTATAGTTGTTTATGTTATTCATAAGATTTGTGATTTTTGTGTATATTCTTTTTGCAATGTGTACAATTGATTTTTGATTTCTTTAGTTGTTCTGTGTATTGTTAGTAGGACACCACTAAAATGTATTCTCTGTTGAGTTGATTACATGTCCTTCTTTTTATAAAAGTGTTGAATAATTAAAAACGAATTAGCCAAAGTCAAAGGCTAGGAATAACGTATTGATTTGCGTTTATTTCTGTTCCAAATAATTCTTCAAACTAAGTGGTTGTGAAGGGACATTCTCTTTGTTTAGCAACATCTTAAATGGGGCATCATGGGGAATTCCAGGGCAGCTTGGAAATCTGAATACTGAGTTCCGCCTGCGAATCATGTGTAACCTCACCAGTGACGTTGGCATGTCAGAGTTTGCACCCTCTGAGTGTAGGGCTGGTAAATGTTACAAGGACTAGTTTTGCACACTCCTATAATGAAATCACCAGACCTACTCAATATTGCACACTCCCATCTCCTGTATTAATTCCACTGCATTGCTTATACTTCAATGTATCTTTACAATCTTGGTGTTTAATCCACTGCATACTTGCCCTAATGGAACGGAATACAATTATTGGATTTCATTCGCGAGTGTAGCTAGCACAGTATCTCTGGATCTTTCAAGAAAGCTGTTTGCACTGTCCCACAGCCATGTCTGATAATACCAAAGACATGTTCAGAAATGTTATATTTAGAATCTGAAAAACATAGCTTTCAATCTGGCTCCCATTCATATTACAGATAGCTATAATTGGCTGCGGCAGCAGTGTGTGGAGGGACGCACGTACCGTATGGAGGTCAGGGTTGGAGAACCAGCCCTGGGCACAATATGGCCCTTCGGCTGAGCAGCACGAGTCGCCGTCTTGATTTCCCTCAGCCACTCATCTGTCAAACTATCTCATCTCTTCCGCGTTCATTCTTTAGGCTTGGTGTGTCATAGCTGTAATTGACGAGGGACTCTGAGGATGACTTTTTAATGCAGGCTGGCAAGCACAGCGGCTTTAGTGACCAGTCTCAAGCTCAGCATCCATGGATAAACTAGCTCTGCCAAAGTCAGTAGGCTGGCTTTAATTTGTGAAACTGTTCCACTAGCACTTGTGCATGCCCTTGGTGGCATATTAGCACCGCGCTTACTAGCCTTGAAAGCGCTTGCCCAAAAAAGTGCATGGAGCGCTACAGTAGGCGAAATGGGATTCCTGACTAAAATATTTTTTAAAGAAAGCTCACCGCAGTGAAAGGCAAAATAAGAGTGGACTGCATGTATGCAATTAATTTAATGTGGGATGATTCTGTGTCGTTTTTAGCTGTAAAGAGTCCCTCATGCATTGTAATGCAAGCACTCTATAGGAGGTGGAATGAGACACCCACGCCTCACCTTGGGTAGCACTGTTTATTTTTTAAATAGCTGGTAGAAATTAGCAGACAGATCTACAAGGAAGTGCCGCAGCGTTGCACCGCAAACCTTTGGCTGCACCACGATGTGGCACTTCCGAAGCACAGGGATGCAACTATTTACAAGAATGTGTCGCATCTCTGTGCTTCCGCCTACCCTGGCACACAAACTGCAACTATGCGCTGGTGCAGGTACCCTTGCACCATGGTGTAAGGATGCCTGCATCGTGGGGAGATTGTTTTTGTACAGGAAGGGGCACCTTCCTGCTCAAAAACAATCACTACAGGCATTTTCCTCTTACAATGCGTGCTGTAGAATGCAGCACACATTGAAAGAGGAAATAACGAGGAAAAATGAAAACATTTCTACTCGTTGCGCCTCACTACGTCACCGTAGCATTCAGACACATCTCCAGATTTACGATTTCTCGTAAATCTGTAGATGTGCCTTGTTCTATCGATGTTGCATGGGAACAACCACAGCAACACCCATTGAACGCCCATTCAAAGCAAAGTGCTGCGTCTGAGGGGGCCATATTTACAAGGAGAGGAAAAGTCATGCAGGGTGGCTTTTACTCTCCTAAATATGGAGGAGCCTCGTGCGCCACCTGTACATCATGAAAAGTGACATACTGGTGGAGCAGGGGGCTTGTAAATCTGCATCCTGGGTTTTTAGACAGCTGCATTGTTAAGCAAGCCTGATCTACAAGGGAAATATATACAAAATATATACAAAGACACCAAACGAATAATGGCATACCAATGATGATCTGTATGTTGAGTTTGAATGCTGTGTCTCTTTCTGGAATGTATAGCTTCCTTTTAATACTATGGTCCTGTGGTTAACTTTACATGAGGTAACTATATTGGTTAAAAAAACTAACGCATGCAAACCCTACTCTCAGAAATGTGCATTAAAGACCTGCACCCAGGGCAATCCATACTACAAACTCATCTAATGCTTTGAGTGCTGTACATTCTTGCCACCCAGTGCCCTCTTCTGTTTTATTTGTCTCTCCATGCTTACCAGCCATACAGGATATACTCGTTTACTTCCAACATTTACCATATTGTTTGGCAGGTGCTGTGCGTCCATGTCCATTGGGCGTTGGGGCATAGCCCCACTTAGCCACAAGGACGCACGTCACTCAAGCGCAACTCGCGGAATAAATTATTATACGCGTGTCCCGGTGCTAGTAGTACCGGGACATGCCCGACTGAAAATGCGCTGCTGAAGCCTGGGGGCGGGGCAGGGGCTGGGCTGCAGCAGCTGAGTGACAGATCAGACTCAACTGCCTGCAGCAGTAGAGACAGTGCGCATGTGCATTTTTGGGCTAGGACCAGCCCAAATATGCAGGCAACAATCTTCCCATTATGAGGGAGTCAGGGACCCAAGGGGGTTCTGCTTAATACAGTAGCACCAGGGCTGCAGCCCCCGGGTCTCATTAAGGGCGAAGAGTAACTGTGCCCCCCTAGCCAATCCTGGGGCTGCATGCAGCACCAGGATTGGCTAGTCCACCGTGCAGAAGGGTAGGCAAAATGAGGCAATCCATTTATTGGGGATGCGCCGCAGGGTGGAGGCACTGCCGCAGCCGCACATATGAATGCCAATCACTGTGTGACTTCATGTGAAGCCATGCAATGATTGGCCATTTTCGGGTGGTGACGACAATCATTCTCATGTGGTGGAGTTTGCCTCTCTAGAACATTCCACCACCTCCTTTCGAACTCCGGAATCGTGGAGGAGAGTTTGCAGATGCTCTCCAGAGGACTTGCACGGACTCTATTCTAGAAGAAACAGGAGTGGAGTGTTGTATACTATTTTAGGACCCTATGGTAATTTTCCAGATTCATGCCCTTATATAGGTATAAAACACCATATCCTTATATAGGCATAGAAATCATAACCATATTTGGCCTTAGCTCATGCAGTCCAAATTCGGCAGGGATAATTTCCTTAGTTCCGAAAATCTACAACGATTTCTAGGAAAACTCGGCTTCAGCAGCCAGGGACTTCTCTTTGCTCGAGAACTGACTTGTCCAAGAACTCATGGAGTTTTCAAAGAAATGAGACTCTTTTATGACGTTATTATGTTCACCTTTACGTCAAACCCGGCAACTTCAAGGTATAAATATGCCCACACTTGCCTTAGCAAACACACAGTGGTTTGGAGCAGTTCGACTATCTATTTGCCCGACGCATCCTGCTACAGCTAGTGCCGAAGGAAGCCGACTCTCCAGCAGATGCACTGAGAGAGACGGTGTCTTTTCTCCTGCTGAGAAATCCAGCTTCAGTGTTTTTAAGCTACCCTTGCGGGTTGCTGGGGAATCGAGTCCTGAGCCTGACCTTCTTCATTCCAAATCAAGGTACGGAGCTGATTAGACCCTCAGAGAAATCTTGGACAGATTCTTGGCAAAAGAATACTACATTTATGCTACACCTCACTTACTTCTTTACTCGTACTAAGCTTAGGTTAGGTTAGGTTCATCGGGGTAAGTGTATTTTAGAGCCACCATTTGAGTACTTTTAGCCTGTTATTTATATATGTATTTAGCTATGGTTTAGGAACCATACAATGCTTTTACAGTATTATTTTATTCTACTCTTTTTACTGTATGCATTATATTTTGCAACCGGTCTTACGATTGTAGCAGTTCATTTCTTATGCTTGAGAAAGAAGACTGTTCTATAAAACCTTTTTATTGAAAACGCCCGTCTATCTATTTCTCTGCACCTCTGGTGAAACGAAGCATGCACAATTGACTGAGTAAAATATCTATCTATTGTTTCCGCGACACTGGAGATCAGTTTTACCTTGGGGAAACAAAGTTGTCATGTGTATGCGGTTGTCAGAAACTAATCCCTTCTTGTTTATTCCAGAAAATTCCTAGTGACCTCTGACCTAGCTGGCACTCACAAATTGTCTTGTATATTCGATAGAGAACTAGTAGACATCAGTCCTACGGCTAATCTATAGGATATATTATTCCAATGCGCCAAGCCTATTGGGAATATAGGAACTACACTACAAGGCGCCCAACCTTTGGTAAGGCACTAATTTAACGCTAGATACTAGAGTAACTCAGTCGTGCTGATTCACAGAGACCCCTTTTCCCCCGTAAAATACTCCAATAGATGTCTGGAGTGGGTTAAAGGATAAAAAAATCTGCCATAACTGAGTAGGACAAAAAATTCTATGTATTAATTTTGGTTTTGTTCAACGTTGAAGGATAGTGTTCCAAAATATTGTGCACCTTATCTTTATTTTCCTTGAAACTTGCTCTGCAAGACTCTCAACAAAATGTCGGATAGCGACGCCGAGAACGGTGGACCGGCAGGGAAATAATACTCAACCAGGTTTTGACACCACAGGGTTTAATGAAACTGACGTGGATGCCATAATCATCCCGGAAAATGTAAGGAAAGCCATAGCTATAAAGCTTATAGAAAATGGCCTATCAGCAAGAGGTGGTACAGTCATATTTGTCATAGAGGCACATGAATATCAGCAGACAGAGGTACTCTATTCTTGGATTATCTTTCCACAAGCAAATCCAACAACACATGTGTTCCACTTCTACAAGACGGAGGAACCTCCAGCGGAATACGCTCCTTTCGAGGACGGTGAAATTCCAATAACTTACCAAGAGCATCAGCTCTGGTTTAAAGACGCCCTACAACATCAAAATCACATTACCAGGCTCGGTCCACTAGGTAGACCAGGAGCAACATGGCCGGTGCTAGCCAGCTATAATCCACATCCTGCCATTGAACGAATGACAGGTCCGGAACTGTTAGCTCAGCTAAAAAAATGTAATAAAAATACATAGACAATTGGTACAATATGTCATGCGGACTCTAACAGTCCAACCTGCTATAAGAATTGTACAGCACACCCCTCATCAGGGGAACACAAACAAAATCACACCACAGACTATACGGTCAGTCATCTGTAAGTTGCCCACAAAAAGGGAACAAATTCTATTCTGGGTAGCCCAGAAAATTACTCAAATAGAGGGAGTATTTCCCGATAGTACACCTCATGAAAAACACAGGATTCTAACAATCTGTTTACCAAAGGGGATAGCACCACACGTTGAGGACTGTGACACTTGGGTTACAGTCTTTCCTTCAATCTACACAAAAACACATGGTGTCCCATCTATGGCAGTAATACCAGACGTCCTCAGACAGATTCAAAATGAATATTGACCAGAACCGGCCTTGAATCTTGGTATGAAATTACTGAAAGATTTCAAACAGGTCTCTTCTTTTTTATTAGCTAATATTAAAGGTGAAGCAGCATCCGTGGCAATCCGCCAAAAATTAAAAGAACTTGATATTACTGAGCAACCGTATGAACTTGCCAGAATTATTGAAAAATCCTATGAAGAACTAGGAAGAGAAAGTTTGGGAGGGAAACCTGTAAAGCCCGAACTAACAGAAAATCCTGAAAAAGTTTTTATCAAAAATAATCTAACAACTCCTAAAAAGAAATGGGAAAAACGTAGACAGTCACTTCCTAAAGAGAAGCGTTCTCAGTCCAGAGGTAGATCTCCTCAAAAGTAGCACTCTGAAAGGAGGTATAACCTCAGAAATAGGGATAATTTGAGAAAACCTGATAGATATCAAGATACTGATACACGTTCCTCTCGTACCTTTCAGACTTCCTCGCATAAATCAGAAAGAAGAGGGTGATCAGAACACAAGGAAGAACGTGTGAAGTTCAAAGACGATCAACATTTTCCAAAAAAAAAGAAAACTCAATTCTCCAAAAAGAAGGTAGCAAGTATTAAAATCAGATATGCCGAGCATCTTGAGGACACAACTCAAGAACGGGGAGTGGGCCCAGACAATGCTGGATAGCGCAGCAGAGGTCACCATAGCTCGCAGGATCCTGAAAAATCACCTGGAGACAGTGGATCTGAATGAATGCATTCAGGTTGACACTGCCGACACCAGGGTTCATGTACCCCATAAGTTACATCATGAAGTACCACTCCGGATAGAGGGGGACATAACTAGGAAAATAAAAGCTCTCTTTTGGGAAAACTTTCAAAGGATTATGACATCCTTCTAGCTGAACAAGACTGGCCACCAGAATTTGCCAGAGAGTGCCCACATGGCGAAGAAATCGTTATGCCAGCCTTCTCCAATCATATTCCTATTCATAAAAAATACACCTATGCCAGAAAATGGGCTGTGGCCCAGGCTCCAGCATTATTTAAAAAATCATGTGGGATGGGATGAGGTCTCTTCTCACCCTAAAATCCAGTTAAAAAATCAACCTACCACTCAGAGGCATTATCCAGTTAAGCAGTAAGCTAAAAAACGAATCAGGGAGATCTTAGATCAACTTGAATACCAGGGGGGGATTGAAACATGCACCTCGTCAATGAACAATCCTTTGTTTCCTGTCTCCAAACCAGACAAAACATATCTTCTAGTTTTCTTCTAGTTTTGGATTACAGACATTTAAACTCTTGTTGCAAAACTTTTGCAGTACAAAATGCACACAGTGCAGCACTGATGAATAACATTGTGCGCAAGAAATATAAAACTACATTAGATATTTCAAACGGTTTCTTCTGTCAAAATATCGCACCAGAAAGCAGGTATTTGACCGCTTTCTCAATAATTGGAACACAGCGTCAATTTTGCCGTCTCCTCCAAGGATTCAAGAATAGTCCAGGGTTATTTTCAGCTAGAGTAACAGAGTTACTACAAATGTATGATGATGAAGCATTATCTTATGTCGATGACCTCTATCTTACAGACGATGACTTGAAAGTGCACTTGAAAAGAGTGAACACCATATTACTTGGGTGCGCTTCTGAAGGGTACAAGTTCAATTTAAAAAAATCAAGAATTGCCCACCTCAATGTCCTATTCTTAGGATACGAACTTTCAAGTGAAGGCAAAAGCCTGGCAGCCAACTTTTTGGAAAAGTGTGCGCTGCTCCAACCTCCAAAGAGGTTTCCTGAATTTTGGAAGAACTTGCATTCTAAACTACGCAGAGAGGGTTTAACCTCTCTACGAATTAATCAAACCTGATTTCAAACAAACTAATTGGACACAAAAACACACAGAAATTTTGCGTTCAGTGCAAACAGACATGTTAGCAACAAAATATTTACAAACACGCAACAATATACGCAACCTTGTAATCCGAATCATCCCAGGTCTAGCCCGGGACCAGGGTTCAATTTCCCGCCTCGGCGGGTCTTGGGCTCAAAAATTGCACGGACTTGATCATTCTCGCCTCGGTGCCTATTCCAATCATGGAGTCCCACTCTGCAACTCTGGGCAATAGCTTGCTTAATCTCCGCAACGGCCCCCACAACGCTAAGGATGCTTGGCCTCCACCTTGGGGGTGCCCAGGAGTGGACGCCTCACAGGGAAAGCCAGGATGGGTTCCACAGCGGTATTCGTACAAGCGCCTTGAGACCCTTGCGGGTGAGTAGTGCGCTATACAAGTATCAATTTACATTTTACATTTTTTAATGAAGGTGAAAAGGTACCAATAGCTTACAAATCACACTTGTACACACAAGCTGAAATGAAATTCACTTCTACAGAAAAATTTCTGACAGAGGTTCAAACTGCAGTAGCAAAAGAGAGAGCCCTGGCACCAGGAAAACGAATAATGGTTGTTACGCCTGTACCTGCCTTGGAGGAAGTGACAAAAGCAAGCATTCCAAATGCAAAAGCTTTACATCTTTGAAGATTCTGCAGTAAGAAAAGAAGGACAATGCAATAAAGCAATGGAACTTGTGCCTCTTAAAACCCAAATAACAGTTCGTTAAGAAACTCCGGTCTACAGTGATGTAGCATCTGACTATACTAATATGTCAAGGGAACAAGCTGCTCCAGTGATTTCAAATAATCCGGATGCAATACCAACTATTGACAAAACTGCCTCTGGCTATTTCATCAACTTCGATACCTTTTCTGAGGATCCCAGTGAACCTGAAAGAGCACAGATAAACAAAACTTTCAAGGAACAATTAACGGAACTTGGTCAAGAGCTTGCAAATACATATCTGGTTTCACCATGGGTTGAATTTTGGATTGGATTCAGTGTATTTTATCTCCTACTATGGCTCATTCTCGTTATAAGTTTGGGAAGGCTGATAGATGGAAAACACATTAAAATGGACACTGCAAGTAAGAACATCTACTTGCTCCTGAAACCACACAAATCATCTCATTGTGAACAATGAGACCTGTCATCAGTAAACATCACAGCGGTTCCTCTACCTGGTGGAATAGCATGAGATAGAACTGATTATGACATTTATGGCCCTGTCAAGCTGCTGAAAATTCCACAACAATTCAAGGTTTCCTTGAGTGATTTTGTTTCACCTAGTACATTTTCTGATGATTAGGACTTTGAAACTGTTAATAACATGATGGCAGACTTAGAAATGTCAGCACAATTTACAAATCATGATTACTTAGAAGGTTCATCAGATTATGAAGAAATGTATGGTTTAAATCATTTTGGTCAACATTATTTGCACAAATCTGCAAACCCTAGAAATGTTTTAAATTATAATCAATGGGAACATTGTCCAAAGCCACCGAAGGGTAGCTCCAAAACATTCTATAGAAAATTTCCATACTTTTCAGGGTTCAATATCACAAATCCAGAAACTTTTTAATTGAGCATGAAAAGTATGTTGACTAATACTAAACAGATCTATTCTGCGGCCTTTTATGCTCAGTTGTCCACATTGGGGTTTAACTTTTGGGAAGACAACATGGAGTCAAAAACTATCTGGGGCAAAAAGGACTGGTAGGTACAAGGTCTAGAAGCATTATTCAGAGCCTGCATCATCCCAGAACAAATGCTGTTCTTAAATGAGACTGTTCAATAGGCATCTTGTCTTGGCATAGCTAAGATAAAAGATTTAAACAAACCGTCCATAGCTAAGCCCACACTTTATAGTAATAGAACTTCAGAGGAGGAGGTCGACGTAAACTACATTTTACAACAAAACAGAACTAATCCTGAATGGAAAAAATGGTTAATCTGGCCCAGAGACATGAATAACTGTCAAGATAGATTACTGAACAAGACACAAGGGTTTACAGTAACTAGGCCCGATCCAAGATATATCCAGAGACAACATCCAGGGATAATAACAACTTACAGTGTAGGAAAACTGTGCCTTGAATGGTTACAAAAATCTACACTTCCGGAGATAAAACAACACTTAACTTTACTCAAAGATGGCGTTGATTTGCGAGCATTCTTACTTGGTCCTCACAAACAACGTCAAAAACGTTTCATATACGCCAGTATATACACTGCTTACAATAAAGCATGGAAAGTCACGCAAATCGAAACAGCTGAAAGAATACGAGAAATTGATCCTATTAATTTGGAGAAAGCACTCTCTGTAGTTGACAATGGGTTAACAACTCTGTCATCCAGAATATATTCTTTTGACAGCATTGTATCCTCTGCCATAAACATAATGTAACAGGACTTGCTAATGTTACAACATGGCCGGTCTCAATTACGTTCTATAATGCTGTTAGGCTGGATGTTACAAAACCTTAATTCTGGCTATGTGCCTTGGCGTCTAATCAAACTACGACATTGTTTTCTGTATTTAACCTTACAGATAAACAAATCTCTTTGGCACAGAGGGGAGCAGACTATCCGGTGCTGAGCATAGAAAAACTGGAGAGATTACCATTGACCGTTTCTGAGAAGCCATCAGTTGAATGGATAATACATGGCACCATCACGATACCAGTGACGATTTTCCAGTTTCAATTTTGCTTAAAACAGATACCAGCAGGCCTGTATGAAAGGTTGGGTAAAGGATACATAAAGTCGACCTGCGATTTACCATACACACACAAATGTTGGAGTGGGGATAAGGAGGTATTTCTTAGTGGAAAAAAACTGTAAAACCACATTGATTGGTACACTTCTGTGTCAAGGCATTAATTTACATGGAGCCTGTGAGGGTTCTTCAAACAACTTATCATGCCACCTGCAGGGTTCCCCGACAGCGGTGATAGATCCAATATTTTGGCAGCTTTCCAATGGAAGCTACATAATGCTCAATGATCACAGCTGTTGTGGAATGATGCCAGGGACAGCATATCTGTTAGTGAGTCAGCCAGGGTCACTTGTTGTATGCAAGTATTGTTTCCAAAAAGCAAGCCAGATGGGGAGTCGCCACTATGGCCTTCACTGAACATCTCTTCTCTACGAATTAATAGTTTAAGCAGAATGAAAGCTATTTTTTTTACAAAAAATTGAGCCACTGACCTTGTCCAAAGAGACGTTTGATCTGCAAGTTACAAAGACTTCTGCAGAGATACATGCATTATTATCAACAAACTGCCCAATACATTTAGCAGAAATGTTAGGTTGTATCTTAATCATGTCTGATACCAGTGGTATTGTCATTCAGACCAATCTGGTAAGATTGCATCTTACCTGTTCTACGATGCCTGCTTTGTGGAGAGGAATGCGTGTTAGATATCTGTCAAACACTACCATCGGCAATGCCAATCGATGTTGACGCATTACTGGGTCCAGTAACGGCTCATGTGTTGTATTGCCCCCAATGGCTACCAATCCTGATGACGGCATTCATTGAGATCTCACCAGCAAATCCATCTGAAGGTGAGATACGGGGACCAACAGGCACCCAGGTACAATCTGCTATGAACATTGCTAATGCGGCTGGTGCTGACGGCGATGCTTCACATCTGTGTACAATTGACCTTCTTAATGAAGTGGTTCAACTTTCACCTACAGTGGTAGACTATTTCTTTGACAGCCTAGACGATATAATGATTTCTTCTGACACCAAGAATAACTTTTGAAGTTAGCACACAGCGGGGCATATTACCAACAACTAGCGATATTTATCGCTAAATGGGCTTAGCAAGTTTTTTTTTATCGCCAAGCATCGCCGGGTATTTTCGCAGAGATAACGTGCTATTAGCAACGTTTATCTCTAAAGCGATAAAATATCCGGCGATAGATGCGAAATGCGTGAATATCGCTGAGAATACAGCGATATTCACGCATTAACACCAATAGGGGCTTAGCCATAATATCCACTTCCCATTGGATATAATAGCTAAGAACTGGTCTGAGCAGGCGTTAGGTTTTGGAGATATTTGCGTTTAGCGCGAATATTTCCATCGCTACGCCAGCGTTGATAATAGGCGATAGCGATGTTAGCGACTGCTTTCAGTCACTAACAGGTTGGGTACGCCTACTTTGCATGTCATTAGCGATAAATATCGATGACATGCAAATCGGGCCCCAAACCGCTCGCTATCGCCTACAAGCTGTTGCTAACTGCTGTTAGCGGCAGCTTGCTAATAGGGCAATAGAATTATCACCTCTTAGCGGCCGAAAACGGCTGCTAAAGTGGCGATAATCTCCTTGATAATATGCCCCAGAGTTCCTTGAAATTTGAAATTCGACCTTCACTTTTTTTTTTTTTAAAACTCTAACTTTGGAACTGTATTTTTCTACGATTTGATTTGACTTTTTTTTCTAAAACAGAATGAACTTTGGCAGAAAAGCAATCTGCTTAAAGTAGAACAATTCTTTTTTTAATTTCTTTAAAAAAAATGTTTTATTGATTGAAAATCAGGGCAAAAATACATTCATAAGACATTCACGAGTGGCTGCAATACGTACATAAGATATTCACAAGTGGCTGCAATACAATCATGAGTCATTCAGGAGTGGTTGCAATCAGAGCAAGACATCAAAGCAACGCTACTCGTTCCCACTTTAACAATTTGGATAGAAACAATACATTCGGCCCTCCTCCCCAAGCCCCGGCCTTACAATCCTTTTACGGGGGTACATCACCTGCGTTGAGTTCCGGTGGGTCACAGATATATCCTCTAAACTTATTACATGCTCCCCATACCTTTTCCCATTTACTGGGACAACCACAATGGATAAAAACCACCTTCTCGGCCACCATTGCCTCATCCATATCCTTGCATCATTTCCGGAGCGTAGGGGTGGCCTCCGATCCCCACAACATAGCAATGTTGCGCTTAGCGAAAGCCATACCTAGCATGGCCAATCCTGCTCTTGGTGAGTGAGGTCGTTTGGTTCCCACACAATTAATAGACAGCGTCTAGGTTCTGGCAGTATCGAGATTTCCACCGTCTGGGATATGGTGCACATTACCTTGGCCCAGTACGCTGCAATCTGAGGGCAGTCCCAGACAGTATGAAAAAATGTACCCTCTACCCACATTTCCCTGAACAGTATTGGTTTTAGGCTTTCCCTATTGCATTGAGTGTCATGCTAGTGTAATATGTGCGGTGTAACACGGAGTTGGACCAGTCTGAGCCGTGAGGGTATGGCCGTTTCACTTGGCGATGATAGTGCCTCCTGCCATTCTGACTCATCAAAGTCGCCCACATCCCGGGCCCATTTTTGTCGCAACTTACAGATCGGGTCCGGCAAATTGTTGACTAATTTACTGTATGTAAAGGAAGTCACCCTCCTGCTCATGAGTTCCGTCAGGAGTCTATCCTCCAATGGAGTGGCTTCCGGCAGAGTAGTGCCCCGTGTAATGATCGCCTGAAGCGCATGCCGGATCTTGAGATACCTGAACCTCCCTGTCTGCGCCAAGCCATACTGGGCTTCTAAGTGTGTAAATTCGACCACTGCACCCTTCTTCCAGAGCTCGCCCACTGTGGAAATACCAATATTATCCCAGTTTTGAAACCCCTTACTGTTCCGGAGTCACCCCAGCCTTTGTGAGTCCCACAGTGGCGTCATTTGCGTGATAGTTCCTACGCATTTTAATCGAGCCTGTGCTTGGTACCATATATGAATTGTGTGCGCCGGGGGGGCTACGTTTGCTATATAAGGCTGACATCAGTCCGTCCGCCTCTAGTTTTTGCCTGTCTGCTTCGTACGCAGGTTTATCATGTGAGGCATGGGTCCAGTAGTTGATTATTTTAAGATGTGCCGCCCAGTAATAAAACTGCACGTTTGGAAGCGCTATCCCCCCATCGTACCAGCTGCGCACCAACCTGTCCTGGGCGCTCCGTGCTGGTTTGCTCCCCCATAACAAACCGGAGAGTTCAGCTGCTATGGCTTTGAAGTAGGCCTGTGGGACTACGAACGGTGTGTTTTCAAGGACATATAGAAAACGGTGGAGCGTCATCATTTTGTATACTGCTGCCTTGCCCAACAGCGTGAGAGGAAGATTGCGCCAGACCATTGCATCACGCCTAAAGCGTTCCAACGGGGGCTTTAGATTTTACGCATAAAACTCGTTATAGTCCGGTGTCATGTAAATGCCCAGATATTTGAAGGCTTCGTTGGTAACCCATAATGGGCAATCCGCCAGCAGCAGTGGTGGTGGACCTCTCAGCACGTATATTATGGATTTTGACCAATTGATAGTGTACCCTGACACTCTACCAAAATGTTAGCGCACATTCAGGAGCTCCAGGATAGATTTTTTGGGGGAGGCCAAATATAGTAACACATCATCCGCATAAAATGATATGCGATCTTCCCAGGCGCCGGTCCACCGAAGCCCACGGATGGAAAGGCTCCCTTCTTACCCACGCCGCCAACGGTTCTAGAGCCAATGCAAATAATAAGGGTGATAATGGACACCCCTGTCGTGTCCCACGGGACAGCAGGAAGTCCCTAGATATGTGTCCGTAGGCCACCACATGTGCCAGCGGATTAACAGAGCAGACGGATCCAGGCACAGAACTTTGGACTGAAGCCCAGATGCTGCAAGGCTGCAAATAAGTACGGCCTTTCCACCACATCGAACGCCATACTTGCGTCCAAGGAGAGGATGACTGCAGGTTCCTGAACGGATGACCTCCGAGCCAGCACCGCCTGCAATTGCCGTAGGTTAAGTGCCGTGCTCCGCTGGGGCATGAACCCGGACTGATCAGGATGTATTAGAGACGACAGATGGGGGGTCAATTGCAGTGCCAGTAGCTTGGCCAGTATTTTGGCTTCAGCGTTGATCAAAGATATTGGGCGGTAGGAATTACAATCCTCCCGGGGCTTGCCCGGCTTGGGGATCGCTATAATTGTAGCCAACCGTTGGTATCAGGGCAGTTCTCCAATCACAAGGCTGTCTCGGAACATGTGCAAGGGAAAAGGGGCTGTCAAGTCCGCATTTTGTTTATAAAATTCTATGGGGATCCCATTTGGCCCCACTGCTTTACCGGATGCAAGGGAGCCAATAGCTGTCCGCAGTTCCTCAACTGTCAGGTCGACTTCTAAAAGTAGTGCCTCCTCTGATGTGAGTTTCGGCATAGCAATATCTTTGATACACTCCTGCGCTTCCTCAACCGTAAATGTTGAACGTGAGGCATATATATGCTCAAAGTGGTCAGCCAACATTGCCACTATGTCACTAGGGGCCCCCACCAGGGAGTCCGCGGGCGTACGCAGCTGCGCGATTGTTCTACCTGCTGCTTCCCTTTTATCTAGCCATGCCAGTAACTTGCCTGCCTTATCCCCGAGCTTGTATACCCTGTGGAGTGTGGCCTGGAGTCTGGCAGTGACCATCTCCCTCTGGTACGCCACAAATTCACTTTGCTTGATGCGCACCCTCTGTGAGGTATGAGGTGTTGGGTGTTCTGCATGTTGAACTGTTGCAGCATCTGAGTCTGCTTCCATACCATCTAGATCTGCCAGTTTCCCCTTTTGTACCCTGTGATATAGGCTATAGCCTGTCCACGCCCCACCGTTTTATAGGCTTCCCATAAAATGCTGGGCGACTCCACCGATGACGCGTTTTCTTGAAAAAAATTCCGAGTGGTTTCTGTAAGCCCCTTTAACACCTGAGGTATGAGCAAACAACTCAGATAAATGGGGAAAATGCGGTGTTTCATGGTCTGATGATGCAAATATGATAGCAGTATCGGTGAGTTATCTGATATACCCCTAGGGCGAATATCTACCTCAACCACCCCCCAAGGCTGCTCGCTGAGACTAGAAAATAATCAATGCTGTTGTGAACCCCTGAGTGAAAGGTGTATTGTTTTGTATTTGGGTGTCTATATCGCCACACATCTGCAAGACCTAGGGCATCCAGTAGCCCGCTCATACGGAGACTGCTTGTCGCACTAGGCTAAGCGGGGTATCGGTCTATGGTTTCGTCCACTATGTCATTAAAGTCACCCCCGATCACCATCACTGCCTTTGGGAGAGCAAGCAAAAACGTATTAAGTGCAGGATGTGCTATCGCGTGTAGTGATGGTGGAATGTAGACTGAGACCAGATTAAACATTTTCCCCTCCCATTGAAATGTGATAGCCGCAAAGCGGCCCTGGTCATCTATTCGTGTCTGTTGTATTATTGACGGGAATTGCTTCCTGATTAGTATGCCTACAACCCTAGACCCAGAGGAGAACTCAGAGTGCGCCACCATTATTTAGCCCCACCTATCCAGTGCCTTACACGCCGATCCCATCAAGTGCGTCTCTTGTAATAGAGCCACCGCAGGTGCGCATCTTTTCAGGTATTGCAACACAAGACCCATTTTCACCTTGTCCCCCAACCCCCGCACATTCCAGGTGAGCACAGTCAAAGGGGTCCAGTGGTTGATTAGTGTCATGTTGGCTGTGTACAGACATAGGTATCAGAAACAAATTGCATCATTTTAAACTCAGCATGACAGTACAGCCTTAGGACGTTAGCAGCCATTTGTTTCACCATGTATGCCCTGATAAACTGTGAAAGAAAAAAGAAATAAACCCATGAGAACAATACCGTCTCCCCCACCCCACTCCCTGTATCCCTGCTTGACGGACTTAAAACTACTCGCCTCCCCCACCAAGCAAAACTTTGAACAACTCGCAGAGATCCATCTACCCCACCCTCCCCCCACCCTGCCTCCCTGCTTGACGGAATTATAACTACCCGCCTCTCCAACAAAGCAGAGTGCTTAGAACACATTCCAATTCTTCAACAATGGGGGGGAGAGAAAACTGCTCCTGCCCCCACAGAACCCTTTTATTCCAACATTGTCAGTGACCCAACGCCCCTGTCGAATGTCATTAGAGAGAACTTAAGAGGAGTAACCTTTTAAATGTCATTAAACAGCATTCAGGCCAGGCATCCTCACATAACAGAACAGGAAATACCTTAGAGTGGCTTCTTAGCGTGATCGTATCCACCCAACTGCATATCCTATCACAAAACGTTACCAAAGCAGGCCCAGTCCCAAGGAGGCAGAGCACAGCCCCCCCACGCGGTCACAATGTTGGCCTCTCGTCCTCAGCAGTTGAAAGCTTAGGGATCTGCATTCATTTTTGTTCCTCGTCGAATTGTCGCTCATTGCGTCGTTGTTCACGATGACCGTTGCAGCCCTGCCTCTGTACTTAATGCCAACCCTCCAGCCAGTCTTGGTCCTCCTCTGGCTTGAGGAAGAACCACACTTTTCCTTCAGCTTCCACTCTCAGTTTAGCTAGAAATAACATGGAGTATTTTATCTCATATTCCCGAAGGGCCTTCTTCACATCAAGGAACCCCCCGCGTTGTTGCGTGACTGCCGCTGTGTAGTCCGGGAAGATCGTGATAGCGGCGTTGTCAATGTGGATCGGCTGAGCCTTCTGGGCCGCCTGTAGGATTGTATCCCGGTCCCTAAAATTGAAAATTCATGCCAGGATAGGCTACGGAGGTGCCCCAGGTTTCGGCCTGCCACCAGGGACCCGATGGGCCCGCGCCACGGAAAAGAAGTTGGATAACCCTCGGGGTTGGAGGTCAGTCGTCACCAGATCCTCCACAAAAAGGTTTAGAGCCGGTCCCCCTGCCACCTCCGGCACTCAAATTAGGTGAATGTTATTCCCCTTTGAGCGCCCTTCTTGGTCCTCAAGGCGGGCCTTTAAAAACTTTTTATTATCCTCCTCCAGCTGACGCACTTGTTTCCTAAGGGTGGAAGTGTCTGAGGAGAGGGCCCCCGTCGTAGTCTCGATGTCTGTAATTTTGGAGGACATTTTGTTAAAATCAGCACGGATTAACGCCAGGTCAACCGTAAAAGTCCCAATTCTGTAGTCCACCTTATTTAACGTTGCCATAATATCCTGCAGAGTGACCTCCTGCGCGGTTCTCCCTGCCGCCCCTGAGGATAAAGGAACTTCCTTAACTTGTGTCTCCCCTTGCGACTTGGTAAATGTAAATTTGTCCAGCTTCGCCTGGCTGGCCACTTTCGGGTTCCTGCCACTCATGATAGCGGCGGGAGGGAGAAGTGCACGTGGAAAGGACCCCCAACAGTAGGTGCCCACAGGAGAGCTTACGATGTCCTACAAAGCAGAGAATATGGCTATGTCCCAACCTTGGGAAGAGGAGATTGCAAATGTCTTAGGGGGGCAGGTGGACAACCAAGGTGGGACTCTGCAATGGGTCAGGTGGGCGAGCGGTCACGAGGACAGACATATTAACTCAGTACGTGTTTCTGTGCCAGGTAGGTATGTTGAGTGACCCTGCCGAATGAAGCAGTGCCCCGGGGGAGCCAAATGGCAGCATGGTGGTGATGCCACTCAGCGCTGGCGGTGCGCGCTCTGGGAACGTGTGGGAGGCACTAACCATCCTACCTGACCTTCTGTGGGCACCCCGCCCAGGCAAGCACCCTGTTCAGGCATCCGGATGGTACTCACTGTCACAAAATGGCGGCCCGGGGCACCACTGGATCAGCGGTACAACCAATTGGGCCTCCTGCTCCAGTCGCACTGCCAGAGTCTTACTGGTGCCTAATCTTTCTTGCCTGGCCGCTCCACAATATTCTGCCTCTCCCTGCTGATTCATGAACCAAAAGGGGGAAAGAGTGCTTCACTCCCTGGCGCTGCCGTGTCTTCCTGGACCGATCCTCAGCGCTTCCCCAACCGCCTCCAAACCGGCTGGAGCACAGTAGTTGTGCGCGCGAGGCCAACAGCGCTCGCAATCACGTAATGGCGGTCGGGGGTTCTTCTCAGTCTCTACCCCGACCGCTAAGCTGTTCTCCTGTAACGCCCACCTGAGGGACTTCACCGGGCTAAAAGTTCTACCACTGGGTCCGCTTTATGCCATCCTCACTCACCACCTTCACAAGTATAGTTGGGGGGGAGCTCCCCGACCAACGGACCCTTCGCCCTCCGCCGATCCGGCGCGCAGGCCTCCGTGACCGGGTACTTCCACCACTGTGGGTCCAAGCTGTTGCACCTCTCTAGGCCTCAGTCCTCCGGTATCTGTGACAGCCGCGGGAAAGTTCGTAGGCGAGTACCGCACATATTCCGCTGTGTTCCCGCGTGGTTTGGGGCTAGTGAGGCCGCGGATAAGTAGGCTGATTGACTGGGCTTTGTGTTAGGAGCCCGTAGCCTCTCTATGCTGCGGCCATGCTTCTCGGCTGCTAGCCACGCCCCCCCAAGTAGAACTATTCTTATAGAACTAGAATTCTTTGAATGCTTCCTTGGAACAATTTTGACCTTCACAGTTTATATACTCTGCTATGAGATGGTCTCAAATTTTCTTTCTGTAACTAAGAGCCATTTCATAAATGTAATCTCATGATTGTTTGGGTTAGCATTTCCCATATTACAATGACATCATTTCCTATTAAATGCGTACTATGCAAATGTTTCCGTGTGCAACCATTTCAAATGCATTTAATATGAATTTTTGGGGGTTGTAAACACATGCTCTAGATTATATGTTTTAGTGCTTGATCTTAGATGAACATGAAAACGTGGAGTGGGTGTTGTGTACCATTTTAGGACCCTATTGTAATTTTCCTGATTCATTCCCTTATATAGGTATAAAACAACATATCCTTATATAGGCATAGAAATCATAGCCATATTTGGCCTTAGCTCATGCAGTCTAAATACGGCAGGTATACGTCCACTAGTTCTGAAAATCTACAGCGATTTCTTGGAAAACTTGGCTTCAGCAGCAAGGGACTTCCCCTTGCTCGAGAACTGACTTGTCCAAGAACTCATGGAGTTTTCAAAGAACTGAGACTGTTTTATGACATTATTATGTCCACCTTTACGTCAAACTCGTCAACTTCAAGGTATAAATATGCCCACACTTGCAAACACACGGTGGTTTGGAGCAGTTCGACTATCTACTTGCCCGACGCATCCTGCTACAGCAAGTGCCGAAGGAAGCTGGCCCTCCAGCAGACGCACTGAGAGAGACACTGTCTTTTCTCCTGCCTTCATTCTAAATCAAAGTACGGAGCTGATTAGACCCTAAGAGAAATCTTGGACGGATTCTTGGCAAAAGAATACTACATTTATGCTACACCTCACTTACTTCTTCCCTCGTACTAAGCTTAGCTTAGGTACATCGGGGCAGGCGTATTTTAGAAGCACCAGTGGAGTACTTTTAGCCTCTGTTATTTACCTATGTATTTAGCTATGTTTTAGGAACTATACAATGCTCTTACAGTATTATTTTATTCTACTTTTTTTACTGTATGCATTATATTTTGCAACCAGTCTTACAATTGTGGCAGTTCATTTCTTATGCTTGAGAAAGAAGACTGTTCAATAAAACCTTTTTATTGAAAACGCCCGTCTATCTATTTCTCTGCACCTCTGGTGAAACGAAGCATGCACGATTGACTGAGTGAAATATCTATCTATTGTTTCCATGACTCTGGAGATCAGTTTTATCTTGGGGAAACAAAGTTGTCATGTTTATGCGGTTGTCAGAAACGAATCCCTTCTTGTTTATTCGAGAAAGCTTCTAGTGACCTCTGAGCTAGCTGGCACTCACAAATTAAGTCTAGTATATTCGATAGAGACCTAGTAGACATCAGTCCTACGTCTAATCTATAGGATATATTATTCCAATGTGCAAAGCCTATTGGGAATATAGGAACTACACTACAGGAGGACGAGGAAGCGTAGGTAAGTATGTTTTTGATTTATGTTGGCTCCTTTCAAAGCCCTTAGAGTCCTGCTGCCGGTCTGTAAAAAGTAATTTTATTGCCATGTGTCCGGAGGACTGGGCCGCTGCCGCATTGCTCACTGCACTTCTAGGACAAGGTGAGATACTCTTAATCCTGGGGACATTCAGTACATCATTTGTATGGGGTACAACAAGTGTAGATTTCTTTGGAGAGCAAAGTTGGTGCTGCCGAGTGCTTGGACGATATGTTGGCGGGGTAAACAACCTTTACAACGCAACTTTTACAACGCACTAAAATGACAACAAAAGTTTTACAACGCAAGCGGTTTTACAACGCATGCTTTTACAACGCATGCTTTTACAACGCAAGTACCTTTACAACGCAATTACCTTTACAACGCAAGTATTTTGTTTTTTATTTTATTATATTTTTTTATAAATTATTACATTATATTTGTGATTTTTTTTTTATTTGTTCTAGTTAAAAATATTTTTATTTTGTGAAGTTTATTTATTAATTTTTAAAAGTAATAATTGTTAAAAATACTCCAGTATTTTGAAATAATACTTTATTATTATTAATAAAATTTTATATTTTCTACAAAATAGTTATAAGAGTGAGTAAATATATTTCAAGTTTTGTTATAAAACTCAGGTATTAAATATAATTATATAGACTTTAAAAAAATATATATTTCTAATTTTATTCTTAATTTGTATAATTATTATATGGTACAAATACTACAGTATTTAGAAATAATACTTTAGTAATATTAATTTAAAAAAGAGTATTAATATTCACAAGTATATTGAAAGTGTTATTTTGTTGTAGCAAATAGTTTTAAGAGAGCAAATATTTAAAAAGAATTGTATAAGAACGTAGGTTTTGAATATAATTATATAGATTTTAAAAATATAATTATAATTATGTTGAAGTAAAATAAATAAAATATACTGGGTAAATTTTGAAATTGAATTTTAATGTTAAAATAATTCATTATTAAATTTAAATATAAAAAAGTAGTGAAAAGGTATTATTATAATACTTCGATATTAAAAGTTATATAAAAAATATTTAAAAATAAATTAAAACATTTTATAAATTTTAAAAATGTATTAAAACTGAAATGTTAAATATATATATATTTTTTAAATTATTTTGATAAATAATTTTAAAATAATTTTATAAAAAAAGTTCCCACGCTTTTGCATTGTTTCCAATGGGAAAAATTGTTCTTTATTTATTTCTATAGATGAAGCTGTTTCGGCCGCGGAACTGAAAAAGAAGGTGTTAAAGAAGAAGAAAAGGGATGTTTTAAAAGGAAATGGAATTAGCATCCAGGTAAGGATAAAATTACATTATTTTACAAGTAATAACATTGAATTTAGATGTTTAGATAAAATAAAATTATTTAAAAAAATCAAGATCACATAGTTTAAAATAATTTTTTTATTTCAAAAATATAGAAAAAAAAGCATTTTTTTATTTAGAAATGTTCACATATTTTGCTTTTTTTTAAATGTAAAATATTTATTAAAAAACAATAATTAATTCAATAAAAATATATTTAAATAGTCCGTTTTCAATCTTTGCAGCTTTCGATGACGTAGGCACGTAAACGTGAACGTAAGCGGCCATTTTCAAGAGCATCGATGGAGGAAGCAGCTGGAAGCTGATCTACGTCCAGGTAGGAAACAATTTAACCTTTATTTATACATGTTACGTTAAAAAAGTATACATATATTGTAAAGAAAGGATAAGGAGAGGTTGCAGTTTAAGAATGTAATGTTTAGAGGAGGAGTTACGCTACGATCCAAGATGGCCGCATAAGCTCCCGGCTCAGCCGACCTCCACCGGCAGCCCGTATATCCTGCCTTTCATCCTTCAAGCACGCCGGACTCCCACACGTATGAAGTGCTCCTGACTCCTGCGGGTGACAAAGTTACGTCGAATTTACTTCTCCCGACCTCGGTCCAATCCTTCTAATTCCAGTTGGCAACTGAGTAACCGGCTTCATCCAAGGACACGGCACAGTGACGCATGTGATATCAGTGACCACGGTCGGGGGTTCTATGCCCGGTGACCCTCTGGGGAGCCCGGGTTGTCGGGCTAGCCCCCGCGAGTGGCGAAATACCGACCCTGCCTGTTGTGTGAGCTCTCGCTGTTGTCATAAGCCCCGTGTGTGCCTGGTTCCTGGACGGTGTTTCAGGGGTCCTAATCCTGCCTCGTCTCATGCCGGAGGAGATGGGGAAGACTGACGGTACACCATCGCTGAGGTCCGTAATGGCCGCCATTGGGGCTCTCCGCTCTCACTTTGCCGTCCTGTGCCAACGGATGTCTGTAAAGCTGGATAACGCACACTTGGAACCAGAAGCGGATAATCCGACAAGTTGTCAGCATGCCTTGGGCCCCGTGGATTATTCTCCGCACCATTTAGAGACCCCTGGACGGAAGCCTGTTTTAGCCTATTTTGATGACTCTGCCCTTATGGAGGGTGCACCTGTGATCGTCGTTGGCTTTCCCTGCTCCATTCCTGTTCGACGGAACATTGTTGCTAAAGGTTTTTACCGCCAAAGACAGTTCTTCAGTGACTTTCGGAGAGGTTTGTCTTCCTTCTTCATCCTCTATTTCGGATGCCACCATTTTGTCTCCTCTCCTCGATCTGTCGCCATTGTTTTGAACTGTCTTGAACGCTTCGCTTTCTTCGTGATTGCTGTGGCTTGGACGACATGGGCTTTCGTGAAGAACCGAACTGGTCAGGGTTGACTTTGACATTCGGGGTTAGCTTTTCTATGTGCTTTCTGCCGGATATGCACCGTTTATACTACTGGGAGACGGGAGGTTTTTGTTGGAGTTCTCCCCATGTACGTGTTCAATACTTGCTTTAATAGTCGACATGGAATTTGGGGAGGCTGCTGCTGGTGGGGTGTACTGAGGACCGGGAGTGTGTCTATTGCTCTCCTCCTCCGCTTTCTTTCCTTTCTTTAGGGCAGTTCTGGGGCGACAGGCATGCTGTTAGTGGGGTTGGCTGTAGCCATTACAGGGGTGCAGGGTGGTGGGGTTGAGGGGGGGGGGGTTTATTATTTTAGTTTGTTTTGTTCTATGGTCTCTTTCTTTTCCTTTTTCTCTTAGGTGGGGCTTCCCTTCCTCTTCAGTAGGTTTGCTGTCTCTCTCTATATCACTTCTTTCTCTATCTGGCGTCTATACTTGCCTATGCCTTACTATCTCTGGAGGGTGGGTTTTCAGGGATGATGCTCTAGCTGAATCGCCCGCTATTATACTGATTTTTGCTCCTTGTCTGCTTTAGCGGGCGTAGTATGTTTAAGGCTGTAATGTTCATCACCTGGTCCTGGTTACACTGCGGGGTACGTCCCCCCCCATCTCTTCTTCATTCTATTCTATGGTGTGACGCCATCGACGGTGCAGCCACTACTGCTTCTTCATAACCAAAAAAAATGAAACCTTTGATATCCTTTGCTTCATGGCACATACAATCATAAGTTAAGCTTGTCTTGTTGATATTACGCGGTCGTATACATTTGCATGCCACCTGAATCTATACCTTGAGTTTGTGGTCGGCCCCTGTGGTTGTAGGCCTGCGCTTGTAATGCTTTGATAATTCAATAAAGGTTTTAAAAAAAAAAAAAAGAATGTAATGTTAAACTGGTTAAACAGCATGTCGCTGATCGTATTATTAGAGTATGCCTATGTCGGGTCGCAAAAAGTAAAAGAGAAATGTTATTTGTGAAAAGAATTTGTTGAAAAAATAAGAAAAAGAAATGTAATACAAATGTTTTTACTGCGAATTGGTTTACGCAAAACGTTACTTGAAATGCATGTTTTAGAAAATATCATGCTGTTTTTGTTCAACAGAAAAAGTGCGCAATGTGGTTATTGTTCTATGGAAAAAAGCTTCTTTGATTTATTACTCAAATTTTGGTTAGAAACACTTTTAAGATAAATAATGTTCATTGTTTGCGTTGTTTTTAAAAAGAGTTATGGTTGACATAGTGAGAGTATGATTTGGTAGTTTTTTTTTTACTTGGTTGGTCAGAAGAAATACAAAATTCCTTCAGATGCAAAATGGAAACTTGCAGATTTTGAGAAAGGGAGAATATGCTTTCTTTGGAGGTAGATTTGGATTTATTTATAAATAATGGAAGCAGATTTCAGCTTCAAATTGGTAAATAGCAAGGGTGACATAGTGAGAAAATGTTCTGCTAGGAGGTACTACTTTATTTAGCATGTTTTTATTGTACTGTCATATTTTTGCACTATGTATTAAAAAAACAAGAAAATGGATGTATATATTCAATCAACAAGGAGGGCAAAACAGTTGGATTTTTCTTTATCGTGGTCTTCATCCGGATGCTTATGGAGAAGAATTTTTTGGGATTTCACAAATAAGAAGAAACATTGCTTTTGGGAAATTCTCGTTTTCTATAAAAGGAAGATTTTTTGGACTTTAATTACAAAGTAGGAAAACATTTTCAATTAGAATTTTTTTAACAACTCCTTTAGGAGATGAAAAGTTAAAGGATTGAGTCAAAAATGGATTGAAAAAATGTATTGGTTTTTCTTAAAAAAATATACACAAATAATGTTTTTAGAAAATATCTTTTTAGATATTTTTGGATTTTAAAGAAGTTCTCCTTTTGTTAAAAATGTGCTTATAACCAAAATTCATACATGGTTATTTAAAAGAAGCTTTTTCAAGATTAATTTTTTGAACAAAGACTAGTAGATAATATTTTTTAAAACAAAAATGCATTTTTTGTGAACAAAATATGCTTTCAGATGGTTGCAAAATTGGAATGGATTTTCACTTTTGGAAAAAAAGAACATTTTCATCTCCTTTATACTTTGGATTGCTTGGGGTTTTTGGATGTTACAAAAATTAGATTTTTTATGGTGGAAAAAGGTGAAGGAAAAAAAAGAAGGCAACAAAAGGTATGCTGACCCGACGTATATTTTTAAAAAATGTTTGATTTAATTTAGGGCAAAGCAGGAAAGTAAGGTGAAAAAGTTATTTAGAAGCTTAGAATGTTAGCAACATTTTTAAGGTAGTCTAGAGCCACACACAACGAAAACTGTTTTATAATACCCAATAGTCTCTCGGACATTTCCTTTGTTTTTTTTGTAACTCGTGGGTTTAGACTACCAGATAATGTTTGTTAAAGTCTCATTTCCTGAAAACTTTGCTCCTTCTTCAAAGTTTCCTTAAAAGAGTAGAAATTAGGGTGTGGTTTCCCAATTGTACCATTGAAGGAGTTGTGCCATCCCTCAATGGCATTATTTGTTTTAGCTTCTCCCTTTAAACAGCTCGTGTAACAGTTCCACCACTCCACATGGAAACGTGGCTTCCTCCTGCGACCCGATCTGCTTAGGTGCCCAATCCATGTGTCTTCAAAATAATTTAGGACGGGTGCCAATTTGTCTTCATTTACATTGTAATAATCAGATTCTGTAATGGCAGTGTAGTACTCATCTACACTTTCGGGAGGAACAAAACAAAGAGCTGTTAATTTTTTTAACTCAACTTGTAGTTTGCTATCTGTTGAGTATTCTGCAACCAGGGTTGTTTTTTGTAACTTACGCCAGAATGCCTGGGAAAAATGGAAAAAACACCCCTGAATTTGGGTATCCGTGTACGTTTTACTGATCACATTGATCATGCTCAATTCAAAATCGACAATTATTTTCCGAGGACTTTTGGATGTGGAATTTTTAATAACTGATAAAAGTTCAGTGTAGGTTGCAGAAGACATATGACTGGGGACATGCTGTGCAACCTCTCAAAATGGATTCAGTAGAATCATTGGAGGTGCTTGCAAGTTCTTTCATCTCATTTAAGGTTTCCCTAACATGAATCTCCATTGCAGATGTAGAGTGGTTATGATCTGTTGTTTTAATAATGATATCATCATGGGTAACCGCTCTGCCGCTGCAATGGGATGAGTAGTAATGCACACACCTCCAATGATTTCTTGGGCAACGTATCCTTTCTCTACAATATATGTATCCTGCATGCTTAAGTAATTTGTTTCCTTTCCTGGATTTTATGTAGGAAGCTGTTTCCTGTGCACACATTATCTGTGAAGAAAAAATGTTTAATTTTACTATGTGGATTTAAATAACAATTAAGATAGATCAATATCCTACATTTTCCCTACTACTGCACTTTCCTGGAGTTAGAGTAGTAAATTATGCCCCTACACCATTTCACACTTTCCCTACTGTTCCACCTCCTTAGAGTTTGAATACTAAATCCTGCCCCTACACTATCTCACACTTTCCCTACTGCTGCACTTTCCTGGAGGTAGAATAGTAATTGTTATCCCTACAGTATTCCACACTTTCCCTACTGTTGTATCTTCCTTGAGTTAGAATAGTAATTGATACCTCTATAGCATCCCATAATTTCCCTACTGCTGCACCTTCCTGGAGTTAGAAAAGTGATTGTTACTTCTACACTATTCCACACTTTCCCTACTGCTGCACCTTTCTTGAGTTAGAATAGTAATTGGCTCCCTCCGCATCATCCCATACATTCTCTGCTGCTGCACCTACCAGGAGTTAGAATAGTAATTGATACCTCTGTACCATCCTACACTTTTCCTACTGTTGCATAAACCTGGAGATAGAATAGTAATTGTTACCCCTACAATATTCCATACTTTCTGTACTGTTGCAGGTTTCTTCATTATGTTTTTAAAAGTTTTGCCTATTTATTTTTTTCCTTGTTTGGAGTGTTCATTTTAAATACCTTTTGATTTAGGTGTTTTTTTCTTGGTCTAGTTTCTGGTCTGGTTCCTCGTTTTTTGCTGGCCTTTTTTTTTGTTTGGTCTTCTGTGATTCGCCTTTTGATTTGTTGTTGAGAAGATTTTTGTGAGTATCTGTAAAAATTTGAAAGAAATGGAAATTTAATTTTTTATTTCAATGTTTGTGGTACTGTCAAAAATGTCAATAATTCTGTGCATAAGTTACATTTTCCTTTACTGTTCCTACATACTTTACTACACTTTCCCTGCCATTGTACCTTCCTGGAGTTAGAATAGTTACCCCTACACCATTCCACACTTTCCCTACTGTTGCACCTACCTGGAGTTAGAATAGTAATTGTTACCCTTACAGTATCCCACACATTATCTACTGCTTCTCTTTCCTGGAATTAGAATAGAAATTGTTACCCCTACACCATCTCACACTTTTCCTGCTGCTGCACCTTCCTGGAGTTAGAATAGTAATTGTTACCCCTACACTATCCCACACTTTACCTACTGCTGCACCTTCCTGGAGTTAGAATAGTAATTGGTTCCCTCTATATCATCCCACACTTTTCCTGCTGCTGCACCTACTAGGAGTTAGAATAGTAATTGATAACTCTATACCATCCTACTCTTTCTCTAATGTTGCACCAACCTGGAGATAGAATAGTTATTGTTACCCCTACACTAGTTTACACTTTCTGTACTGCTGCAGGTTTTTTAATATGTTTTTTAAAGTTTTGCCTATTCATTTTTTTCCTAGTTTGGAGTGTTCATTTTAAATACCTTTTGATTTAGGTGCTTTCTTCTTGGTTTGGTTTCTGGTCTGGTTTATTGTTTTTTGCTGGTCTTTTGTTGTTGTTTGGTCTTCTGGGATTCGCCTTTTGATTTGATGTTGAAATTATTTATGTGAGTATCTGAAAAAATGTGAAAGAAATGGAAATGTAATTTTTTATTTCAATGTTTGTGATCCAGAAAAAAATGTTAATAATTAGTAAGTTACATTTTCCTTTACTGTACTTACATACTATACTACACTTTCCCTGCCATTGTACCTTCCTGGATTTAGAATAGTAATTGTTACCCCTACACCATCCCACACTTTCCCTACTGCTGCACTTTCTTGGAGTTAGAATAGTAATTGTTACCCCTACAGTATCCCACACATTCCCTACTGCTTCATTTTCCATGAGTTAGAATAGTAAATGTTACCCCTACACTATCCCACACTTTCCAGGAGTTAGAATAGTAAATGTTACCCCTACTCTATCCCACACTTTCCCTATTGCTGCACCTTCTTGGAGTTAGAATAGTAATTGTTACCCCTACAGTATCCCACACATTCCCTACTGTTTCACCTTCCTGGAGTTAGAATAGTAATTGTTACCCGTACACTATCTCACACTTACCTTACTGCTGCACCTTCCTGGAGTTAGAATTATAATTGTTACCCCTACACCATCCTACACTTTCCCTACTTTTGTACCTTCCTGGAGTTAGAATAGTAATTGATACCCCTATAGCATCCTACCATTTCTCTACTGCTGCACCTTCCTGGAATTAGAGTAGTGATTGGTTCTCTCTACATCATCCCACACTTTCCCTACTGTTGCACCTTCCTGGAGTTAGAATAGTAATTGATACCTCTACACCATCCTACACTTTCCCTACTGATGTGCCTTCCTGGAGTTAGAATAGTAATTATTATCTCTACACTATTCCACACTTTCTGTACTGTTGCAGCTTTCTTGGCTATGTTTTTAAAAGTTTTGCCTACTGATTTTTTTCCGAGTTTGGAGTGTTCATTTTAAATACCTTTTGATTTAGGTGTTTTATTCTTGGTCTGGTTTCTGGTCTGGTTTCTCGTTTTTTGCAGGTCTTTTTTGTTGTTTGGTCTTCCCTGATTCGTCTTTTGATTTGGTGTTGAGAAGATTTATGTGATTATCTGCAAAAAATGTGAAAGAAATGGAAATGTTATATTTTATTACAATGTTTGTGATACAGTCAAAAATGTCAACATTTCTGTGCATAAGTTACATTTTACTTTACTGTACCTACATACTATACTACACTTTCCCTGCCATTGCACCTTCCTGGAGTTAGAATAGTAATTGTTAACCCTACACCATCCCACACTTTCCCTACTGCTTCAACTTCCTGGAGTTTGAATTATAATTGTTACCCCTACACCATCTTTCTCTTTCCCTACTGCTGCACCTTCCTTGAGTTAGAATAGTAATTGTTACATCTTTAGTATTCCACACTTTCCCTACTGTTGTACCTTCCTGGAGTTAGAATAGTAATTATTACCCCTACAGTATCCCACACATTCCCTACAGTTTCACCTTCCTGGAGTTAGAATAGTATTTGTTACCCCTACACCATCTCACACTTTTATTACTGCTGCACCTTCCTGGAGTTAGAATTATAATTGTTACCCCTACAACATCCTACACTTTCCCTACTGTATCTTCCTGGAGTTAGAATAGTAATTGATACCCCTACAGTTTCCCACATTTTCCCTACTGCTGCACCTTCATGGAGTTACCTGAATTATTTTTAACTCTACACTTTATTTCACTTTCACATTTTTTTTCCATTAAAGAAGACATGAAAAAAATGCTGTTTTGTTAAGTATAAAATATTTACCTTTTTTTAAACTCGACGTTTGAATTTTCAAAGATGAAAGTATTTTTTTGTTTTCGTTATTGAATTTCTGTGTGAAAATTAGATTAAATATGTGCGGATTAGAACATGTTTTATTATTATTAATTTTGAATTATGTTTTCTATAATTTAAAAAAGTACCTTAAAGTTATTCTTGTTGAGGAGTGTGGCTCCTTTTGTAAAATGCAATTTTTTTAAAGTTGTCTTTTTCGTCACACTTTATAGAAGTTCTACTTTAGAAAAAAATAAATCATTTTGTGATGTTTGAAAAATAATATATATTCTTATTTTTTTGTCAATCATTTTATTAAATCAACAATTTATTTAAGATATTAGTCAGCTTTAAATATTTTGAGGCTTTTTTTAATATATGTATCCATAAATATAGTAATAGCTTGTTGCGATTTTTTTACATTAAATTGGAAACTCAAACTTATTAGGTACAGCGTTTTAAATACATCTGTTTCAAGTAAACATTTCTGTTATTCGTTTTATAAACTTACTTGTATTTCGATAAATAATGCTTCTTGAATGGATTCGGGTCTTATCTCGATGAAGAGGTCAGAGGGTCAGCTTTTGGCATCTGGTCACTCTGGGAGTTGCTAATCAACTGATTTTAAAATGGTGTCTTGCTCGTATTTATAAGTTTTAGTCAGTGTCATTGTTATTTTTAAGAAAGACAGCGTTGGTTTTATTTAATTTAAATACGTTTCATTACTGTGGAAACTTATAATTTAAAAATTCATCTAAAGATGTGTTGTTTTCACTTTTTCGTTTCGTTTTGGCATCCATTTTGAAAGTAGTGTTGTGGTATTACTTTCATGGAGCTGTAGGACAATTTTTTGAACTACACTGTTTAAAATGGCGACTATGTGTTTGTAAAATGTTTCTTTTTACGAATAATTATTTTATTAAATAGTAATATATTGTAAGTTTATTTTATAATTCGTTGGCTGTGTAAAATTTTCAAAAGGGGAAAAAATGAGTATTTTTTTAATATTCAAGTATTAATTTTAATACTTGTATATTAATTTAAAAAAATGCTTTGTATTTCATTAAATTAACGTTCAGTTTTTCTCTACATTTTAAAACACTCCCCCACCCAAAACCCCTAATTTCCCTGCATCCAGTGCCAGGTTTTATTTTACAATGTTTTTATTTTTTTCAATAAATTTTTTATGCGTTGTAAAGGTATGCGTTATAATTGAATTCGTTGTAATAGCACTTTACTACTATTAACACTATCTTGCGTTGTTTTAGTATTTGTTGTAAAAACATGGGTTGTAAAGGTTTTTGCGTTGTAAAGCCATGCGTTGTAATAGTATGCATTGTAACGTCATACATCCGCTGGCGGTGTACCTTTGATTTCACCCCACGCCTCTTTTCTTCCACTTCCCCACGTCTTCTCTACTTATCTCACTCAAGTAAATTCATCTCTATTTCTGCTACGAACATTGGTCATTGTTTTCGCATTCTTGACTCACTTTTTCTCTCTCTTGCTCTAGGCCAAATTATGATGAAAAATAAATAATGGCCGGTTTCACCACTTGCAAGTTCCTCAACAAATTACCCACTGATATTTCTTAAAATTAGGGACCCCAAAGCTGATTTGAGGTGTAAGCAGAGTGAAGGGGGCCACGATGAAGAAGCAGAGCTGTGTTCTAAAGCATGACTTTTACTGGCCACTTGAGAATGTCCAGGCAAGTGCATAGGTTCGCTAAACAACGGGGCATTGAAAGTTCACTACAGTTTAAAATTCAGCTTCCTTGAGGTAGGCTGTGTATAGCATCCTTGGTGAGCAAAGCTATTGCATCCCGAGCGTTGCCTTGGCAGGGAGGGGAGCTAGAAATGCGGGGCATGAATCACATGTGCACATGCTCTGCATGTAAGCAAGGTTTGGAGAATACTGTGACGAGTCTTCAGTGCCAGATGGTGACAATCGAATGCATTTTGGGTATTGAAGTTCTGACTCACTTCAACTCGATAAAATGCCGTGTAAAAGAAAGACCAAGAGGCAGATTTACAAGCCCCTTGCGCCACTTTTGCGTCACATTTAACATGGGAAAAGTCATGCAAAGTGGCGCAAGGGTCTTGTAAATTTGCCCCCAAAAGCATTGAGCCTTCGGTGATAGTCATATGGTAAATTTGCTTTTAGGAGGGTTCTGCTTATTTTCTAGAGCAAAATACAGTAAAAAGAACCCATTTTATAGCAGTTCTGTCTGGTTGGTAAGGTCACTCTCAGTTTCATTTTAGAATTCAGGGCCTTGTAGTAATATTTAATCCTAACCCAGTACAAATCTAGGGCTGTCATCCCGAGAATTCTAAGGAAAGACCAGGACTGGACTATCGAGTTACACTTGGAACCGGGAAACTTGGCAACTATATAACACCGATGCAAGGGGTTCGGTTCATGAATATTGTAACTAACTCTGCTGTAAGAAGTGCCTCTGAAAATTGCCTAGGCTCGGGAGAGTGAAGTGCTGCATATAGCATCAGGAATCAAATACATAACTTGTTGAAAGTACTGACAGAAAACGTATGCATGACATAGATAAACATATCTATTTAGCCCCTTTCTTTCGTTGCCTGTCTGGTGTGTCATAAATGCTTTCTTTCATGCTACTTTTTACAGGGAATCAAATGTCATTAACAGATTCAGCGCTTTTAAGTGCAGGTACGATGAGTTTTTCCAGAGGTTTGATGCAGTCAGTGAGCACTCCAAGGCGAATGCGTAGGAAGAGATGAAAAAAGAGCCAAGAGCCATATCATGGAGTAGTGTACATATGGTTTATAGTGGGGGTGAAGGGGTGCAGGTGGATAGCAGGATCATGGCCCTGTGAGAGATGCTAGTGTCACTGGTTTGATCTGCTCAGTACAGGAAAGCAGGCATTGTCTTTATTTAATTTTTGAAGTGCAGTGTGTGTGAACTCGGGGTCTTTACATATGGTAACTGCCTGGTGAAAGCTTTCACTTTATTAGTACCAGTTTACCACCACCCACATACAGTAATAAGCAGCTGAAAGATGACAAGTCAACCTTTGAGACATGCTTTCCACTGCAAAAGAGCGAACTCATGCTGCCATGCTGCCATGTTTTTCGTAACTTTTGATCTGTCTGAGCTAGAAACAAATTCATTTTCTGTTCAAATCTGATGATTATAAAGCATAAGATGGATTATGTGGTACTTCACAAACTGACACCACTGCATAACTACACTTTCAAAATTGCTTTAGTAACCTTCTTGCTTTCTCAAATTTGCTTGAAAATGCACTGTTTGTCCACTCTTTTTTAAAATAAAATTCCCAGTGGGAGAACTCCCCTAAGCCCTCTTTATGACACTTAGGCGCGCTCGCTATGATTACTCGCCACCAGCCACTCATCAAGAACTTTTACCCCTCACCACTTTCAAATGTCACCAGCCGCCACAATAGTTAGTTAGTTAGTTCCAGAATTTGTATAGCGCACTACTCACCCAGAGAGTCTCAAGGCGCTTGAGGGAGGGAGGAGTATTTATTTATCGAATATCCAAGTTTTTCGTTGCTTTCTGAAGGAGAGGTGGGTCTGTGTAAGGCGGAGGTGGGTGGGTAGAGAATTCCAGGTTTTGGCCGCTAAGTAGGAGAAGGATCTTCCTCCCATGGTGGATCTGCGGATGCGCGGAACTGCGGCGAGGGCTTGATTGGACGATCGTAGTAGTCGAGAGGGGGTGTAGAAGGAAAGACGCGTGTTGAGGCATTCGGGTCCTAGGTCGTAGAGGGCTTTGCGTGCGTGGGTGAGGAGACGGAACGTTATTCTCTTGTTGATAGGGAGCCAGTGGAGTTCTTTCAGGTGGCCGGAGATGTGGTCTTGCCGAGGGATGTCTAAAATGAGTCTGGCTGAGGCATTTTGGATGCGTTGGAGTTTTTTCTGTAGTTTGGCTGTGGTTCCGGCGTAGAGGGTGTTTCCGTAATCCAGTCGGCTTGTGACCAGTGCATGGGGGACCGTCTTTCTTGTTTTGGTGGGGATCCAGTGGAAGATTTTTTGGAACATTCGTAGGATGTTGAAGCAAGAAGATGAGACGGCGTTGACTTGTCTGGTCATCGAGGGGGAGAAGTCCAGGATGAAGCCCAGGTTACGTGCATGGTCCGTAGGTATGGGTGCGGTTCCGAGGGCCGGAGGCCACCATGAGTCGTCCCAGGCAGAGGAGGATGGCCCTAGGATGAGGACTTCTGTTTTTTCCGAGTTTAGTTTTAGGCGGCTGTTCTTCATCCACTCGGCTACATCTTTCATTCCTTCGTGTATGTTGGTTTTGGCAGTGTTTGGATCTTTGGTGAGGGAGAGGATCAGCTGGGTGTCGTCTGCGTAGGAGATGATGTTGAGGTTGTGTTGGCGTGCGATGGAGGCGAGGGGACTCATGTATATGTTGAAGAGGGTAGGACTGAGTGAAGATCCCAGGGGTACGCCGCAGATGACCTCAGTGGCCTCTGATCCAAAAGGGGGGAGGCGTACTCTCTGGGTTCTTCCGGCGAGGAAAGAGATGATCCAGTCCAATGCTTTTCCTTGTATTCCGACGTTGCTGAGTCGTTGTATGAGGGTGCTATGACAGACTGTGTCAAAGGCTGCGGAGAGGTCAAGTAAGATGAGAGCGACTGTTTCTCCGTTATCCAGTAGTGTTCGGATGTCGTCAGTTGCGGCGATGAGGGCAGTTTCAGTGCTGTGTTTGGCTCGGAAGCCGGACTGTGAGGGGTCGAGGGATTTGTTGGATTCGAGAAAGGCGACGAGCTGACTGCTGATGGCTTTCATGATGACTTTGGCAGAGAATGGGAGGAGCGAGATGGGGCGGTAGTTCTTAAGTTCGGTTGGGTCTGCCGTGGGTTTCTTCAGAAGGGCGCTGAGTTCGGCATGTTTCCAGTTTTCCGGGAAGGTAGCGGAGTTGAGGGAATAGTTAATGACATCGCGGAGATGGGGTGCGATGATGGAGTCTGCTTTGTTGAAAATGTGGTGGGGGCATGGGTCAGTTGGTAATCCTGAGTGGATGGAGTTCATCAGGCGGATGGTGTCTTCGGTGGAGAGTGGGTTCCAGGCGCAAAGGATGTTAGAGTGCGGTTTAGGTTCGGAGGTGGGTGGAGTGGACTGGTCTTCGGACTGGTTTTCAAAGCTGTTATGAATTTCGGCGATTTTGTTGTGGAAGAACGAGGCTAGAGAGTCGCAGAGGTCTTGGGAGGGAGTGATGTCGTTAGTGCCGGTGGAGGGGTTAGTGAATTCTTTGACGATGTTGAAAAGTTCCTTGCTGTTTTGGGCATTGTTGTCGAGTCGATCCTTGAATGCTGATTTCTTGGTGGATCGGATCAGTTGATGGCGTTTGTGGGTGGCGTTCTTGAAGGTGGCTAGGTTGTCAGTGGTCGGGTTTTTTCTTCAGGTTTTCTCGAGAGTACGACAGAGCTTCTTGGATTTTTTTAGGTCATTGTTGAACCAGGGGGCTTTTTTGCTACCTTGCTTGAATAGATGGATTTTCAAGGGTGCTAGCTCGTCGGCGCTGTGGGTGATCCACTGTGTGAGGTTGGAGGCTGCTTGGTTAGGGTCCGATGAATTGGTAGGGGGGTTTTGGAGAAGCGATGTGAAGAGCTGGTCGGTGGAGATTTTGTTCCAATTTCTTCGGGGAATGGGCTGTGGTGGGTTGTGGGTCGTGGACTTTATGTAGTTGAAGTGAACGCAGCTGTGGTCCGTCCAATGGAGAGCTGTGGTGTAATCGAAGGAGATGTGCTTGCTGGAGGTGAAGATAGGGTCAAGCGTGTGTCCGGCTAAGTGGGTGGGGGTGTCAACGAGTTGTTTAAGTCCGAGATTGGCGAGGTTGTCCAGAAGGGTGGTGGTGTTGTTGTCGTTTTTCTTTTCCACGTTAAAGTTGAGGTCTCCCAGTAGAATGTAGTTCTCGGATGGGAGGGCATGTGGCCTGATGAAGTCAGCAATGTCTTCACTGAATTGTGTGCGGGGTCCTGGAGGTCTATAGATGAGGGTGCCTCTGAGTGTGGTTTTGGGGTCGGTGTGGATCTGGAAGTGAAGGTGTTCGGCGGTAGCGAGGTTATCGTCGGAACTGGTCGTGATGCGGATGGTGTTCTTATGGACAATGGTGATGCCTCCTCTTGTTTGGTTGGTGCGATCTTTTCGGATGATCTTGTAGGTGTCTGGGATGGCTATGGCGATGTCAGGGGCTGATGAGGCGTTCATCCATGTTTCTGTAAGGAAGGTGACGTCCGGCGATGTTTTGTCGAGTAGGTTCCAGAGTTCAATGGCGTGTCTGTGGATCGAGCAGGTGTTGAGCAGGATGCACTTTAGTTGGTTAGTGTTGGAGCTCTGTGTGGAGTTTGTGGATTTGGTGTGGGTCCTGATGCAGTCGAACTTGCAGGAGTGGCAGGTTAAGGGTCCATGGGTGTGTCCTGGGGCGGCTTGATAGCAGTTTGGGAGTTGGCCGGGGTTAAGGGCTGAGAGGTTTGCGGCGGCGAATTGTATGCGGGTGGAATGGGTATTGCGGGAGACAGGGGGTCTGGCGCTGGGCGCGGTCCAGGCACGGACGGGCGTAGACGGGCTTACCTTTGGCGCACCTTCGGCGTGCATGGGGCGCGACCGCTGCGCGTGACCGCTGCTTGCAGGAGCATCTGTCATATGTGGATAGTGGGGGGGAGGGGCGAGGGAGGATCAGCTGGGAGGCGGGAGCGGGGTGGAGATCAGGGCAGGGAGGCACAACAACAACAACAAAATGGCAGCAAGCCAAAATCGAAGCAGGATTGGGGCACAGTCAGCGAAAAAGCGCGATGCAAATGGCAGTGGCACCGGCACAATCAGGCACAAAGCAATTTCACAGGCAGCGCAGCACAATGGTGAATATAGTCAAAGCGCACTTAGGCAATCCAGCGCTACGATACAAAAACGATGATTAAATTAATTAATAATTATGCACTTAGGCAATCCAGCGCTATGATACAAAAACGATGAATAAATTAATTAATAATTATGCAATCCAGCGCTACGATTCAAAAGCGATGTTCAATTAGGCAGTAGCAGCTGTGTGAGCGAGGCGAGGCAGCAGACAGCAGTCTCGCGCTACGATACCAGTGGTGGCAGGCAGATCGGGGAGCAGCGTGAGGAGCGACCGCTTCTGTAGGAAACAGGACGGTCACGGCGATAAAACACGAGAGCGGGGCTTACTGTATCAGTGGGAGGGAGGATCAGCTGGGAGGCAGGAGTGGGGTGGAGATCCAGGCAGGAAGGCACAACATCAACAACAAAATGGCAGTAAGCCAAAAGCGAAGCAGGATTGGGGCACAGTTAGCGAAAAAGCGAGATGCAAATGACAGTGGCACCGGCACAATCAAGCACAAAGCAATTTCACAGGCAGCGCAGCACAATAGTGAATATAGTCAAAGCGCACTTAGGCAATCCAGCGCTACGATACAAAAACGATGATTAAATTAATTAATAATTTTAGGCAATCCAGCGCTACAATACAAAAACGATGATTAAATGAATTAATAATTATGCAATCTAGCGCTACGATTCAAAAGCGATGTTCAATTAGGCAGTAGCAGCTGTGTGAGCGAGGCGAGGCAGCAGACAGCAGTCTGGCGCTATGATACCAGTGGTGGCAGGCAGATCGGGGAGCAGCGTGAGGAGCGACCGCTTCTGTAGGAAACAGGACGGTCACGACGCTACAACACGAGAGCGGGGCTTACTGTATCAGTGGGAGGGAGGATCAGCTGGGAGGTGGGAGCGAGGTGGAGATCCGGGCAGGGAGGCACAACAACAACAACAAAATGGCAGTAAGCCAAAAGCAAAGCAGGATTGGGGCACACTCAGCGAAAAAGCGCGATGCAAATGGCAGTGGCACCGGCACAATCAGGCACAAAGCAATTTCACAGGCAGCGCAGCACAATAGTGAATATAGTCAAAGCGCACTTAGGCAATCCAGCGCTACGATACAAAAACGATGATTAAATTAATTAATAATTATGCACTTAGGCAATCCAGCGCTACGATACAAAAACGATGATTAAATTAATTAACAATTATGCAATCTAGCGCTACGATTCAAAAGCGATGTTCAATTAGGCAGTAGCAGCTGTGTGAGCGAGGCGAGGCAGCAGACAGCAGTCTGGCGCTATGATACCAGTGGTGGCAGGCAGATCGGGGAGCAGCGTGAGGAGCGACCGCTTCTGTAGGAAACAGGATGGTCACGACGCTACAACACGAGAGCGGGGCTTACTGTATCAGTGGGAGGGAGGATCAGCTGGGAGGTGGGAGCGAGGTGGAGATCCGGGCAGGGAGGCACAACAACAACAACAAAATGGCAGTAAGCCAAAAGCAAAGCAGGATTGGGGCACAGTCAGCGAAAAAGCGCGATGCAAATGGCAGTGGCACCGGCACAATCAGGCACAAAGCAATTTCACAGGCAGCGCAGCACAATAGTGAATATAGTCAAAGCGCACTTAGGCAATCCAGCGCTACGATACAAAAACGATGATTAAATTAATTAATAATTATGCACTTAGGCAATCCAGCGCTACGATACAAAAACGATGATTAAATTAATTAACAATTATGCAATCTAGCGCTACGATTCAAAAGCGATGTTCAATTAGGCAGTAGCAGCTGTGTGAGCGAGGCGAGGCAGCAGACAGCAGTCTGGCGCTACGATACCAGTGGTGGCAGGCAGATCGGGGAGCAACGTGAGGAGCGACCGCTTCTGTAGGAAACAGGACGGTCACGGCGCTACAACACGAGAGCGGGGCTTACTGTATCAGTGGGAGGGAGGATCAGCTGGGAGGCGGGAGCGGGGTGGAGATCCGGGCAGGGAGGCACAACAACAACAACAAAATGGCAGTAAGCTAAAAGCGAAGCAGGATTGGGGCACAGTCAGCGAAAAAGCGCGATTCAAATGGCAGTGGCACCGGCACAACCAGGCACAAAGCAATTTCACAGGCAGCGCAACACAATAGTGAATATAGTCAAAGCGCACTTAGGCAATCCAGCGCTACGATACAAAAACGATGATTAAATTAATTAATAATTATGCACTTAGGCAATCCAGCGCTACGATACAAAAACGATGATTAAATTAATTAACAATTATGCAATCTAGCGCTACGATTCAAAAGCGATGTTCAATTAGGCAGTAGCAGCTGTGTGAGCGAGGCGAGGCAGCAGACAGCAGTCTGGCGCTATGATACCAGTGGTGGCAGGCAGATCGGGGAGCAGCGTGAGGAGCGACCGCTTCTGTAGGAAACAGGACGGTCACGACGCTACAACACGAGAGCGGGGCTTACTGTATCAGTGGGAGGGAGGATCAGCTGGGAGGTGGGAGCGAGGTGGAGATCCGGGCAGGGAGGCACAACAACAACAACAAAATGGCAGTAAGCCAAAAGCAAAGCAGGATTGGGGCACACTCAGCGAAAAAGCGCGATGCAAATGGCAGTGGCACCGGCACAATCAGGCACAAAGCAATTTCACAGGCAGCGCAGCACAATAGTGAATATAGTCAAAGCGCACTTAGGCAATCCAGCGCTACGATACAAAAACGATGATTAAATTAATTAATAATTATGCACTTAGGCAATCCAGCGCTACGATACAAAAATGATGATTAAATTAATTAACAATTATGCAATCTAGCGCTACGATTCAAAAGCGATGTTCAATTAGGCAGTAGCAGCTGTGTGAGCGAGGCGAGGCAGCAGACAGCAGTCTGGCGCTATGATACCAGTGGTGGCAGGCAGATCGGGGAGCAGCGTGAGGAGCGACCGCTTCTGTAGGAAACAGGACGGTCACGACGCTACAACACGAGAGCGGGGCCTACTGTATCAGTGGGAGGGAGGATCAGCTGGGAGGTGGGAGCGAGGTGGAGATCCGGGCAGGGAGGCACAACAACAACAACAAAATGGCAGTAAGCCAAAAGCAAAGCAGGATTGGGGCACAGTCAGCGAAAAAGCGCGATGCAAATGGCAGTGGCACCGGCACAATCAGGCACAAAGCAATTTCACAGGCAGCGCAGCACAATAGTGAATATAGTCAAAGCGCACTTAGGCAATCCAGCGCTACGATACAAAAACGATGATTAAATTAATTAATAATTATGCACTTAGGCAATCCAGCGCTACAATACAAAAACGATGATTAAATTAATTAATAATTATGCACTCTAGCGCTACGATTCAAAAGCGATTTTCAATTAGGCAGTAGCAGCTGTGTGATCGAGGCGAGGCAGAGACAGCAGTCTGACACTACGATACCAGTGGTGGCAGGCAGATCGGGGAGCAGCGTGAGGAGCGACCGCTTCTGTAGGAAACAGGACGGTTTAACTCCCTTGTGCTATTCTTCTAGCCTTTAATGCATTTCTACCAGCACAGGGGCCCTTTGTTGTGCTTGTTCTTCAGCAGGCAGCATTGGTAGGCAACCAGCGCTTCTTTGATGCACACTGATCTTTAATGTTCCCTCTGTAATGCGCCAATACACGTATCTCTAGGTTCACTTTGCAGCTTTTGGTGCTGCTCTGGGAGTGCTGTGCGCACATGGGGGATGATTAGACCCTAATTTTAGTATTTAAGAGCAAGTTTGCTGAATATTGTTGTTTTTGTCCTGGGGAGTTCTGTGCATAGTTTGCCTTTTATAAATGGGTCATATAATTGGCAATCTGTGAAGGCAGCTTGTGATTACTGATGCATCATTTTTGTGCATGTCACTAGTTCCTAAAATCAGTTTGAAGGTCAGAGGGTCTTCTGAATGCGAAAGCATGTTTTGTTTCAGATGTGTTCCTTAAGAGTGAGGAGGGTGTCTAGGGTGAACCCAAGTGGCCTGGCATTAAGTGAAAGTTGGGGTTAGAAGCCATAAATGTTCCTGTCATTGAACCTAGTTTGTGTTATTTGTTGCCTGTTGTTCTTTCCAAATAAGAGAAAATATTGATGGGGTTGAGTTTTAGATAGGTGGTGGGCATCCACGTCTAAATGAAGTGTAGACAATGTTTAAGGGGTTCGATGTCTGTAGTAGACATCTAGATGTCAGGAGTAGAGGAGAATTTTAAGTAGAGTTGTGTATCATCAGCATATTGTTGAATGTGATACTGTTATCAGTGGTATTTCCCTAAGGTAAACAATAAAGAGATTGAAGATAACACATGATAGTATGACCCCTGAGGGAGACCACAGAAGATAGGGATCTTCTTGTTACTGAAGATGCCCATATGGTGTCAGTTGAAAAGGTAGACAAACCACTGAAGAACTTTCCTAGTGAACGCCTGTTTGAGACTTCAGTGAGGGTGAATTTGAGCTAGCCGACACACCCAAAGGTAGCAGAGAAGTTCATCAGTAGCTGGAGGCAAGGGTCATCTTCATTTGTAGTCAGAAGGGTGTTGTCTGTGTTCTGTAACATAGCTGTCATAATGGTACAGAGTCATGTGAAGCCAGATTGTGGGTAAAATGGTGATTAAGAACAAATGCTTGCCAGCATTTAACAAGGATCCTCAGTCTCATTCCAGTGATCTTTATTGCTTTCAAATACTTTGTTCTTGACAGGTTTCCTTGGAAACACTATGGGTGTATCCTTAATAACATGTTCGGTTCAATGAGCATAGTCATCTCAAAATGTAAAATATTTTCATTCTATCACGAAGCTTCATTGCTAGAATTGTAATGCACACATTAACCTAATTTATATCCATAAATGCATTTCATATTCACGTTTCTCACAGCGTTCACACTGGACATCACATGCCATATAAATCCATTCCTCCAAACAAATATGTCTGAATACTATAAAATACACCATCTTAATGCAACATCTTAACAGAAGAAGCCATCAACAATTATTTATCAATCTTCGATTTTAACCGTCCAAACAAAATTGTCAAACGAAATATGAAAGTATTTTTCTATTGTTTACTTTCTTATGTATAATTGAATTGGTAATTTATTTTAATTTTTGTCAGTTTATACGTGATTTTTGTGTGGGCATTTGTACGTATGTATATATATATATATATATATATATATATATATATATATATATATATATATATATATATAGTAGCAATAATACTTCAATGAAGAAGACGCCGCACGCCACTTCAAGATGATTACTTCAGTTCTTTATTTTTCTGTAGGTTCCCCACATATGCGTTTCGGACCTGCACGGTCCCTGGTCACGGTTAACAAACATTTGTCCCTCATATTAATTGCAAGGCTGTCCCAAACCTCGCAGTCAGCCCCAGCTAATTAGCTGCTCCCCCCGCTTGGGAATAATTAATATATATATATATATATATATATATATATATATATATATATATATATATATATATATATAAATAAAGTTTGCCTGCAAAATAGAGGAGCCCACGAGCAAGGGAAAGAATTTCAGCTTTTATTCATTATAGAAAGCAGCCTGCGAAATGGATGCAAATACAGCAGCAGCTTCAAAAGTCAGCCTGACGTGTTTCGTTTTCCAACTTCTTCAGAGGCACTGACTCAAATACTCCCAGGCGAACATTTTCCAGGCAGCTACACAGTAATTCAACTCCCGCCTCAGTGGGCGTGTCCCAACACATGGACTCATGGTATATGTAGTGTCCTTTATTTCTCTAGTGAGTCGCCTGCCTCGGAGTCATAGTATTGTTTCCCAACTTAGAACGGATACAGGGCGCGTTTACACAGTGGTGAAGGGAGGGGACAGGGCCTGAGGTGACATGTGCAAACACGCCCTGTGGCGTGTTTTAAGTTGGGGAATTAATTCCCTTTCAATTCTGAGGGCCCCTGGGGGCCAACTAGCCCAGCAGTTGCTTCCAGTAAGTGACACTGCGCTGCATTGCAGAGAGGTGGTGCAGGCCGTGCTCCTTTTTACACCTCTCCGCAACGGCGCTTACAGGAAGTACCTAGTGGGCTAGTTTGACCCTTGGGACCCTCAGGATTCAGGGGAACTTACTCTCTCAACTTAATACGGCCACAGGGCGCGTTTACACAGTGGTGAAGGGAGGGGATGGGGCCTGAGGTGACGTGTGAAAACACGCCATGTGGCATGTTTTAAGTTGGGGAAATAACTCCCTTCAATCCTGAGAGTCCCAGGGGGCCAACTAGCCCATCAGCTGATTCCAGTTAGCGCCACTGTGCTGTGTTTCAGAGAGGTGCCCCATGTCGTACCCCTTTTTACACCTCTCTGCAACGCAGCCCTGTGGCGCTTACTGGCTGTACCTAGTGGGCTAGTTTGCTAGTTGGACCCAAGGGACACTCAGGATTCAAGGAAACTTTATCTCCCAACTTAAAATGGCCACAGGGCGCATTTACTCAGTGGCGAAGGGAGGGATGGGGCCTGAGGTGATGTGTAAAAACACGCCCTGTGGTGCGTTTTAAGTTGGGGAAATAAGTCCACTTCAACCTTGAGGGTCCCTGGGGGCTAACTAGCCCACCAGGTGCTTCCAGTAAGCGCCACTGCGCTGTGTTTCAGCTCATCCTCTCCCTCACCAAGGACCCACACACCGCCAAAACCAACCTCCATGAGGGAATGAAGGCAGTCGCCGATTGGATGAGGAGCAGCCGTCTGAAGCTGAACTCGGACAAGATGGAGGTCCTCATCCTCGGACCCACTCCCTCAGCTTGGGACAACTCCTGGTGGCCGACCACACTGGGAACAGCACCAACACCCACTGACCATGCACGCAATCTGGGATTCACCCTCGACTCCTCCCTCTCCATGTCTAGGCAGGTCAACGCCATCTCCTCCTCCTGCTACAACTCCCTCTGCATGCTCAGCAGGATCTACAAGTTGATCCCGACTGACACAAGAAGAATGGTGACACAGGCCCTCGTCAGCAGCAGACTGGACTACGGCAACGCACTTTACGCAGGAATCCCAGCCAAACACCTACGATGACTACAACGCATCCAAAACGCCTCCGCTCGATTGATCGTCAACGTCCCCCGCCGCAGCCACATCACCCCCCACCTGGGAGACCTACACTGGCTCCCCGTTGACAAGAGGATCACCTTCAAGCTCCTCACCCACGCACACAAAGCACTCCACAATGCCGGACCAGCCTACCTGAACAGCGGCCTCAGCTTCCACAACCCACCCGCCAGCTCTGCTCCGCCAACCTCGCCCTCGTCACTCTCCCCTGCATCCAACGAACGACCTCCGGCGGCAGATCCTTCTCCCATCTCGCTGCCAAGACCTGGAACACCCTCTCGACCCACATACGGCGGACCCAAGACCTACTCACCTTCAGAAGACTCCTCAAGACCTGGCACGTCGAGCAGTAGCAGCACCCCCCCCCCTCCCCTCAGCGCCTTGGGACCCTCACGGGTAAGTAGCGCGCTTTTCAAGTACTCTGATTGATTGATTGAGGTTGCCCAGGCCATGCCCCTTTTTACACCTCTCTGCAACGCAGCTCTGTGGCGCTTACTGGAGGTACCTAGTGGGCTACTTGGACCCTAGGAACACTCAGGATTCAAGGGGACTTAATCTCCCAAATTAAAACAGACACAGGGCGTGTTTACACAGTGGTGAAAGGAGGGGATGGGGCCTGAGGTGACGTGTGCAAACACGCCCTGTGGCGCGTTTTAAGTTGGGGAAATAATTCCCCTTCATACTGATACTCAAAAACCAAGTAATACCCATATAGAGACTCATGTAGCTACTCACCAATCCATGCAGTCACGTATACACAAAGTGAGAGACTGATAAAGATATTTACATATTTAAATATTGCTCACTAACGCATGTATTCACTAATATACACTTAATCAGGTCATTATACAATCAATTTTACAACAAAAAAATCACCCATTTAGACACTTCTATACCCATGTATTCTCACATCGACCTTGAAATAAACATATATAAAACATATTTAATTTTCTGAAAAACACACATTCACTGGGTGATGTCATCAGTGATGTCATTTGAGATGTCATCAGTGATGTCATGAGTAAAGTCACTGACCATGTTATCTATCTATCTATCTATCTATCTATCTATCTATCTATCTATCTATCTATCTATCTATCTATCTATCTATCTATCTATATAAAAACGAAAGTATGTCTGTTTGTCCTTTATGCTTAACTACACCATTCATCCGATCGCCATGAAACTTTGGGAAGTTGTTGAGTACACTCCCGCGTAGGTTTCTGGCAAAAAAACAAAAAAAACCTACAATGATAATTTGTTAAAGGTTGTTGAATACACTCCCGCGAAGGTTTCTGGCAAAAAAAAAGAAGAAAAATGTGTTAAATATCGGCCCCCTGGGCCCCTAGGGCCGTCATAATCTTTCCAATACTGAACGTTTACAGTTTACGGTGCGACTCACTTTTGAAATGACCATCAACAAAGCACAAGGACAATCGCTGCAAGTGTGTGCACTAGATTTGGAGAATCCGTGCTTCTCACATGGACAACTGAATGTGGCCAGCTCACGCGTGGGAAAACTTTCTAATTTATTCGTGTACTCACCAGACAGAAGAAAAAAAAACATGTATCCACAAGCACTCAAATAAATAAACAGAATTAAAACAACACTTTAAAATGTTTTCCATATTAAAATGAATAAGTTTCAATAAAAATGACCCAATGTAAATTGAATGTTATCATAACAAGTTTCCTTAAATTTCCTTTCTTCTAAGATTGCAGCAACGCACGACGGGTAAGCAAGTGAGTGATGTAATATGTGACATCATCAGCAGTTCATTGCGGGCGCGCAAGTTAAAGTTAGCTGAACTAGCTATAACTAGAATGACTTTTTGACACAGACGTCAAAACGCGTCAAGTCAATAAATACTTTCCTGTGAAATAGAGAACCTGTGTGTGACTTTCCCTCTGCTGCGTGAGATTTCTACATGGATATATATATATATATCACCATATGCGTGCAAGGTCCGATTATAGAACACAACACACCGCGGCTCATATGCTGTTCAAAGCGTGTGTTTATTTTAAAAAACTCTCACCGCGAGCCTTCAGCTCCTTGTTCAGGAGTAAAATTCAATACCAACTGGCAGCTCACTATATCACACAGTTTGTGATTTTTGAAAACAGATAAATGCCATAGAAAACTGACTTTGTACGTCAGTTACCTTGCCCATTTAAACAATTCATTCTGTTAATAAACATGCGAAAAGGCTGGTTAATATCATTTACCCATATACATTTTTAAAGCATGGTATTATTTGGGGATTTAAGCAAAATAATGTCATTCCGAATTGAAGCTGCTTAACATTTTTAATAAAGTTTAACACATTGATTTTTTTCTTTTCTTACTAAAGCATGTATATTGCTAAGTAGCATAATTCTAGGTTGGGAATAGTGGGTTACCCCTTATATTTAACAAAAACGTCACTGAATTAATGGCCTAGGTAATGTCTTATTTACAACGCAATTCTGCCCAAGTGGGCCTATCATTTTTAGAAAAAATCATTGCCCCGTTGTGGCTAACCACAGTTTCACCTATAATCTATTATTCAACAAAATGTATTATCATTTCGTCCATATTGGCACTAACATTTGCTTCTTAAATGGACAACACAATTCTGCCCTTATGAGCCTCAGTGACCAATATAGAATAAAAGCATCCCAACACCTTCTTACTATTTGGACTCCCCCAATCTTATCTGGCTACCTTCAATGTAGCCAAAACACTGTGAGCAGCCATTTGGTATTGGATTTTACTCTTGAACAGGAGCTGAAGGCTCCAAAAGCACACTTTGAACAGCATATGGGCTGCAGCGCGTTGTGTTCTATAATCAGTCCTTGCATGCATTTGGTGATTTATAAGGGGCTCACTACCCCACCGTAGAACACCGTCACGAAGAGGCTTGTGATCAGGCGATAAAACAATGTGGGATATATATATTTTTTTTTTCACTGAAAAAACCATAGGTTTCAGGGACGTATAGTTAGTTGTACATTTCACTCATACAAAGCGATAGAAATACCCCTGTTATAGTTAGTTGAGCTAACTATAACTCGCGCCCCCGCAATGCACTGCTGATGACGTCACATATTATATCATTCATGACATGGTCAGTGACATCACTGATGACATCTCAAATGACATCACTGATGACATCATCCAGTGACTATGTTTTTCTATAAAATGTAAATATGTTTTATATATAGATATATATATATATATATATATATATATATATATATATATATATATATATATATATATATATATATATATATATATATATATATATATATATATATATATATATATATGCCAATGTGTATTAAAGAATGAATGGCTGTATGATAGTCAGGATGGATGATTTAGTAGGTATGTGACTGACTGTATAAGTGAGTAATTCATTGTGTCTTACTGAATGCATGTGTTAGTGACTGATACAGACACTCACATAGTTTAGGTTGTCAGTTGGTGTGTTGGTTAGAAGCTAAATAAGGAGCTATATGGGCTATTGATTGGTTGTCTGAGTATCTGTATGGGTGCCTGAGTGTCTGTGGAGGTAGATGGGGGTGTGACTCTGTGCATAGATGTGTGAGTGGATAATTCACTGGGTATATGTGTTTAAGACTGTATCTGTGAAGAGCTGTATGGATGGGTGAGTGTGTGTATGGGTGTGTTGATGAGTGAATGGATACACCAGTGGTACATGTGTGAGTAACTGCATATGTGAAAGGCAGTATATCTGCATGTTGGAATGTATAAATGACTATATGTGAGAGTGACTGATTGTGAGACTGCCTGTATGGATCAGAATGTGCGTGTATTAGTTATTGTATTAGAGTGTAAGTATGTGTTAGCATATGTTTAAATAAGTGAGGTGGTATATGTATAACTGTACAGGTGAGTAAATGAAAGTGTGCTGATAATTTCCATGACTGACTAGGTGTGTGAATTACTCTATCAATGAGAGGCGGTGTTTTTGTGTCTGTATAGATATGTGACTGGATATGATAATGCTGTATTGATGGCTGACTGTATGTATGAGTGACTCTATGGATGAATGAGTGGATGTGTGTGTAGACCTACAAATTAGTGAGTGGATATGTACTAACTGGTATTGGTGTGTTAATGGTTTCAAATTTACAGTCTGTATTTTAGAGTGGGTGTATCAAGTATTATATTAGGGTCTGATGAGGTGCATCAGATTTTGACATGGATGATGACATCTTTGATATCGTCATCAGTGATGTCATCAGTGATGTTACTGACCATGTCATGAATGATGTAATATGTGACATCATCAGCAGTGCATTGCGGGGGCATGAGTTATAGTTAGCTCAACTAACTATAACAGGGGAATTTCTATCATTTTGTATGAGTTAAATGTCCAACTGAATATAACGTCCCTTAAACCTATGTTTTTTCAGTGAATTTCTAAGGTTTTTTAAATGCATAATTTCTAACTAAAACGCCCCTGAAACCCATGTTTTTGTCAGTGAATTTCAATGTTTTTTAAATGCTAATTTCTAACTATAACGTGCCTGAAAGCAATGTTTTTTTCAGTGAATTTCAAAAGTTTTTTAAATGCTAATTTCTAAATATAATTTTCATTAAACATATTTTTTTTTTATGTTTTTAAATTATCACCCCATTCTCAACCTGGTGAAAACTGCAAATCTCACCAGTTTTTCATCTGTACCTTCTGCCAAAGAAAATCGCCACAAACGAGAGCCACAACTAACGCTAATGATATGCAAAGTAAGCGTTCCTGTGTAAACTAAAAACTAAAACACCACTTCCCTATATTTTCAATGACCAACCAAATCTGCAATGCGATCTAAAAAGCAGCGATAAGCCGAGTTACCAGTAACAAATTAACATCAACGTTTAACTGGTGTAAGGAGGTAAACTATCTACTGCGTGAATTGAACCCAACTCACAGCCACATCTAAAGACCAACATGTGATAGAGCTACTGATCATGCAACGCCGACACCCAACAAGGCCACAACACCCAGTGCTACCACCACCAGAACCTCCCCCCCGGACCACCCCCTCTACTACAACTGAGGCAGCGTAAAGCAGGAGACCGGACCTTCCCAAAATGCCATGGGCCCTCAGCCGCACAATAGCTGAATGTTGGGAGATGTGGCAACCAAGTATGTGTGAAGGAGGCAAGTCACCCATCAATAATAATGCACACAATGCCATGTGTACCGGTGATGTGCTGCACAGACCTCACTATGCAAAGCACAAACCATTCCATGTGGAGATATAGTATTGATACTTGTAGTGTAGTGCACAGTGGGCGCAACCATGTTACCTCACACAATGGTGAAGATCTCGGTCATGTAGCTGTGTTGTCCCCCCCTGGAAACAGAAGTGGAGTGGGCTGGTCCAACGTACGCCACTCCAGCGTAGCAGTGTGAATAAATAGTCCAGGCCCTGGGTGTAGTTCACTTGTGGGAAGACCAACGAGTCTGCCAGAGCGGCGGCCCTCACCCTGGCACGTGGCTGCCGCCTCGACACAGGCCCCCTGCGAACCCAGCGGCACTGCTCCGCAGACTTATGTCTGTACCGACTACTGCCTTCGATCTGCACTGCGGACAGCAGGGCTCACAATTCAGATGCAGTGGCAATTGTAAATGACGCACTCCAGTACGCAAGGCACGTTGCTCCAAGTGCGGGCCGCACAGACCCCGCATGATCGCAGGCTTCACACATCCTGTGTGCTTCAGGTGCTACTAACTCACTGCGCAAAAGTCATCACCACGTGGCCTTATTAAGGCACAATTCATTAGACAAAACGCATTGCTCCCAGTGGGACCCGTCGGAACCACGTATCATCGCAGGGTGCACGCAAGCTGTGTACTTCAGGTGCTACTAACTCACTGCACCATAAGTCATCGCCACGTGGCCTTATCAAGGCAGAATTCATTAGACAAAAGACATTGCTCCCAGTGTGGCCCGCCAGGACCACGTATCATCGCAGGGTGGGCACACCCTGAGTGCTCCACAGCGCAGCTCAACTCAATGCCACAAGGCGGTGCACCCATCCTGACCGCTGCCTCCGGCCTACACAGGGGTTACCACGGTTCACAATTCAAAATTAGTAGCGACGCAAATTGTGTATGAGACCAAATGCTCCCAATCTGTGAAGCTCAAGTCAACGTCACGTGCCTGTGGGCCTTTGCTGACCACTGTCTCCAGCCTACACTGTGGAAAACTGGCGACACTTGGTTCCAACTAAACCCTGTTCAACATAAGTCAATCCCACCTGAGTAACTAAGTCCCGAGTCCTGAATGGCAGCAACCCCAACTTCATGGCAGCGGCCAAAACACCAGACTCCCTTCAATCAGTGAGTGATATTTGTATATAGAAGGCCTGCGACACGGGGTGCCCCTGACCCTGTAATACACAGGCCAGTGGGGCCACCAACGTATGCACATGGCTGTGGGCCCTTGCTCACCGCTACCTCTGGCCTACACTGTGGAAGACCGGCAACACATGGTGCCACTAACCGTCTTCAACATAAGCCGATCCCACATGTGTAACTGTGTCCTGAGTACTGAATGGCAGTGACCCCAAATCCACGAGACAACCACAACAGCAGGCCCCCTTCAATCAGGGAACCATATTTCCATATGGAAGGCCGGCGACACATGCTGCCACTAACTCTGTTCCACACAAGCCGATCCCACATTTGTAACTGTGTCTTGAGTCCTGCATGGCAGTAACCCCAACTCCATGAGACAATCACAGCAGCGGACTCGCTTCGGTGAGTGAGACTTATTTCAATATGCAAAACTGGTGACACGTGGTGCCACTAACTCTGCTCAACTCAAGCCGATCCCACATGTGTAACTGTGTCCTGAGTCAAGAATGGCAGTCACCCCAAGTTCGTGGAACCAACCACAGCACCATACTCCCTTCGATTTGTGAGGCATATTTTGATATACAAGCCGGCGACACGTAGTCCCACTAACCCTCTTTAACACAAGCAGATCCCACATGTGTAACTGTGTCATGCGTCCTAAATGGCAGTCACCCCAAGTCCGTTTCACCGACCACAGCACCATACTCCCTTCGATTTGTGAGGCATATTTCAATATGCAATGTGAAAGAAATAGGCAATAAACGATGCAACAAGGGAGAAAAAGTATGAAAAGCACACAACCAATTAAAAAACACAAGAGTGCATTTATTTCTAAATACACATATTCATATTAAAAACATTTAATACAGAAACATAAAAATCTAAATGATTATATAAACAAATCAATAATACACTAATTATGTGCTTATAACACAATTACATAAGAAGTCATAAAACAGTGGCAAACAATATTAATCATCATAATATTGTTTGCCACTGTTTTATGACTTCTTATGTTTTTTAACAGGGGGTCCTTGTTGTTTACATTAATATTTCGATATGCAAGCAGGCGACACGTAGTCCCACTAACCCTCTTTAACACAAGCCGATCCCACACGTGTAACTGTGTCCTGAGTCCTGAATGGCAGTGACCCCAAGTCCGAGGCACCAACCACAGCACCACACTCCCTTCGATTTGGGAGGCATATTTCGATATCGACACGTAGTCCCACTAACCCTCTTTAACACACGCCGATCCCACATGTGTAATTGTGTACTGAGTCCTGAATGGCAGTGACCCCCAACTCCGTGAGACAACCACAGCACAAGACTCCCTTCGATTAGTGAGGCATATTTCGATGTGCAAGGCCGGCAACACGTAGTCCTACTAACCCTCTTTAACACAAGCCGATCCCACATGTGTAACTGTGTCCTGAGTCCTGAATGGCAGTAACCCCAAGTCCATGGCACCGACCCCAGCATTGCACTTTCTTCGATCAGTGAGGCATATTTCGATATGCAAGGCCGGCGACACGTACTCCCACTAACCCTCTTAACACAAGCCGATCCCACATATGTAACTCTGTCCTGAGTCCTGAATGGCAGTTACCCCCAAGTTTGTGGCAGCAACCACAGCACAAACTGCCTTCGATTAGTGAGGAGTATTTTTCATATGGAAGGCTGGCGACACATGGTGCAACTGAACCTGCACTACGCAGGCCGGTGGGTCCACCAATGTATGCATGTGGCTTTGGGCCCTTCCTCACTGCTACCTCTGGCCTACACTACGGTCAGCACACCTCACAATTCAGATAGAGTCCTGATTCCACATGACGCAGTCCAGTAGGCAGCACACATTGCTCCCATGGAGGCCATCCACACCAAGCACCATTACAGGTTCATACAGTCTCAATGCTTCTGGTGCCACTAACCCTATTTAACACCAACCAATCCCACATGTGCAACTGTGTCCTGAGTCCTGACAGGTAGTGACCCCAACTTTGTGGCAGAGACCACACCACCAGACTCCCTTCAGTCTTATTTGTTGTTCTTTTCTTTAAATAATTGTTTTTATATGTAAATATATACATGACTAAGATTCTTCTTTGTCCAACCTCAAAGGGACACTCCCGGGCCCAAAAAGATCGTTGAGGGTATGTTGGTAATATGGGAAGAGGGTGCGATACCTGGTAATGTGAGGAGAGGGAGCGTCAAAGGGGTATCTCTCGCAGTAAGAACTCTGATATGTTTTCACTAATGCCTCGGACAGATGCCAGCTGACTAACTGAATCACAAAATGATTCTTCAATACTTATGTAGTATGAGTTATGAACAGTTAGCACCCAGGCTCGCAAAGGGACAGCTGCGGCTCATCCACTCGACTCACAGATGCAGTATTACGAGCCGTTCGCATCATTGTAGCTATCCCTACCCTGCTCCGTCGGACTCCATGCCACGCCACTCCGATTAACTTTTGGCATTGGCCCCACATGTCGCAGGCGTACTTGCTGTTGGTGTGCAGCTCAATGGTCTAGTGCTCAACATCTCACAGCCACTCCCTGAGGGCAGGTTTGCGCACACACCACAACCATCTGGCACATGCGTCACAGGCCATGTGACCACGCAAATATAAATCATCAATAAAGTCACATCCTTTATTGTCAGTGCTCACTGGATGGCGGATGCTCCACAGGTCTCAACCATAAAGAGTCCATGAAAAGTTGCACAGAAGGTTAGTCGCACCCTCAGCTGTATGGCCATCAGGGGCCTACCATCCCCTTGGGGCACACTTCATATGCAGAGGGTTAGTGCCACCCGAAACTCATGTGGCCATCAGGGGCCTACCACAACGTGTCACAGACTTGAGTTTCACAGGCTTAGTGGCACCAAAACCTGAGGTGGTCGCCGCCATTGATGACTCAGGACTCAGCAACATGTGTGAGATCTGCCGGGCCGCGGAGAAGCTTATGTGGTCCCCGTCATTCAGGACTCAGCAACATCTGTAACATCCGCGGAGAAGCTGATGTGGTCTCCGCCATTCATGACTCAGGACTCAGCAACACCTCTGAGATCTGCGGAGTTTTGACAGGCACGTGGAGTGCCCACTGCTGCTCACTCCAGTTGCACCAGGTAATTATTTGCTCATGTATGTACAGAGGCGACAGTGTCTCTCTCTCTCTCTGTCTCTCTGTCTCTCTGTCTCTCTCTCTCACTTACCTCTCTTCACTCTCTCTCTCCCTCTCTTCATTCCTTTCCTTCTATCTCTCTCCCTTCACCCTTTCTCACACCCTTTCTTTCCTTCCCTCTCTTTTTCTCTTTGGCTTTTTTTTCCTTCTCTGTTTCTCTCTCTCTATCCTTTGATATGCACATTATTAAGTGTGAGTGGGAAATCCGTTACGCTCGCGGATTTTGCGGATTTTTGGGAGATCCGCAATCCGCGAATTTTGCGGATTTCCCGCAAAATCCGCAAAAAAAAATCCGCGAGCGTAACGGGTTCAAAAGTTGAACCCCCACTCATGCAACTATTTTACAATGGCGCCAGCAAGCTGCCAGCGCCGTTGTAAAATAGTTACAAAGTTAGCTTGCACAGGAACCACTAGATAAAACGAAGCAGGTGCTGCTTTATTTTATCTAAGTGCTTCCTGTGCAAGCTAACTTTGTAACTATTTTACAACGGCGCTGGCAGCTTGCTGGCGCCATTGTAAAATAGTTACAGCTCACAGCTCACTCAAGGGACCCCTGCGCCCTTCGGGACGATTGCATAGTAACACACACATGGACGCTCGAACTAGTTGATGCTCAAATTCAGTGACTCATTCATTAGCCCAAAAACAATCGGTTCGCAACAGAGTTCGCAAATCCGCAAAATTCGCGAACGCGAGATTCGCAAAATTCGCCCATGCTTACACATTATGCACGCCCTTATTTTGTGCTTTATTTTCAAGGCTCTGTTGTCGACATCCATGGTCCCCACAGGAGTCTTCCGCCTTGTTGTTTTGTATTATTTTTGTTGCATGTTCTGTATTATTAGTTTATCATTTATACATATGTTTATAAAAAAATAAAGTTTGACACAAGAAAATTAATAACGTGTTTGGTTGTTTTCCTAACTACTGTGTGACTCTTTCTTGTTCTTATTACTGTTATTTGGTGGTATCCACCATGGTGTTAAATTTTGGGGCACTAATCGGGGTAATACTGGTGATGTCTGCAGTTTACACCAACTTCTGAATACTGTGTTGGATTTATCTCAACTTTAGTTGCATTAAAGTGCTGATAATGAAATGCAGAGTAGCCGTTCCTGTGCAAATAGACACAAGTTGCACCTTTGCAATTTATTCTAAATACTACTAAATACCGGTTTCTGAAGACGGCTGAAATGCCAGAAACCGGTCCTCGTTAGCCTGTTTCCGGTCCAGGGAAGGCATGTCTTGGCAGTTCGGGCTGGACTGTTCCCATTGAGGCACAGGGTCAGACGGATTTGCATTTGACCATGTCTGAACTGGGGTGGCAGAGTGGGCTAAAGAACCGTGATGGATTAAACCCAGATCAGTTGACTGGGGGTGAGTGCTTGTATTGTCAATGCTCCGTCCATCATTTCCTTTGGTTTTCCTTAGTCCAAAGACTGCACCAACACAAGACAGTCCAAAACCTGCACCAAGACAAGAAGACAGGCTCCAGCCCCAGACATTTTCAAGAGTAAGCCAAATTTCCAGTTGACCTGGTAGATTGTTCGCAAACACTGTGTCATTTAAAGGGTATGCAAACTCATCAAGCTCAAACCAAGACAGCCTGGAGACTGTACCAAGACACAGTCTGTAAACTTGTGCCGTTCAAGCATGGCCCCACATTTTTCCAAGAGTCAAATCTCTCACCTGGTGCACTCAGGTCAAGCAAAGTTATTCCACACTGCCTACTCTGGTCAAATCCAAAGTTTTCCCTTCTCCGGACCGCTAAACAAGGAGCCACCTAATCAGACAGGCGGGCAGCCAAGAGAACCAAGCTCTTATCATGTGGGGATCCCCGATCCGCCTGTCCGACCGGATGCAACCCGACCCCACAACCCGATTACAGGTGAGCTGGGTCACCTTGTGGGGTCCCTGTTCGGGCACCAACTGAAGGAAGTGACCCGAAAAGGGTCACTCGGGTCATATACAACCACCTAATCACCTTCCAAACAAATGAAGAGTCGGGCAGACAGTAGAGAATAAAAAAAAGCTATTTATTAGTAATATTCTGCAAAGGAGTCCAATCTCTGCACCCTAAGATGTCTGCCAAAGGGACTGGCTCCCCAACAGTCTGCAACACAATCATTCCTCAAACAACCCCCAACTACGCCCACAGTGAAAAGTTACCGGCTTAGGCCGAACATGAACAAAGGAGGCACAGAGGATGGGCTACCACCTGCTAGATGGGTACATGCTATCTCTTTCTCAAGGTTACCTCGCTGAGGCTCAACGTCTTCTAATGTGGGAGCTGAGTTACACACAGGGATAGGCATGCAAAGGCAGAATGGCCTTTTCATTAGTAAGTCAGAATGCAACCTTGAACAGAAAAGAAAAATAATAACTGAATACAGTGTTCTGCTGTGGCAAGCAATACGAATCATGAGGCCTAGTTCAGACACAGCCTCATAGGGATTACGAAATACAAAATGGAGTCAAAGGCGCTAACTGAATCTTACACATTGCAGGGATAACTCAGTCTCTCTGCCCGTTTTTTCCTTCTGTTTCCCTCGTGGCCCCCATGTCTCTCTGCCCGTTTTGCCTTCTGTTGCTTAGCTGCCCCAACATTTCTGTGACCTTTCTGCCCTTTCTTGTGACCTTTGTGAATCTGTGCCTCTCGTTTCCCCCCATTTTTTGTGACCTTTCTGTGCTTTTTTGTGACCTTTGACCCTGCTCGCAGGCAGGTGGCCCCCACTCCGGTGCTCATCACCTGACTGCCTGGTTCCTGCCTCCCTGCTGCCTCCTTGTTTCCTGGGTTTTTCCCTCCCCTCTGCTAGTTCCCCTCTGTGTGCCAGTTCCACCTGCCCCCCGCCTCTCCCGATCCGGCCCTTTTCCGCCGCTGCTTCCCTCTGACCCTGCCCCCCCTGCACACCCATCTGCCTCTCCGCTCCCGCCTCCCAGCTGTTCCTCCCTCCCAAGCCACCTCATATGCAGGCCAAGAAGCTGTCGCACAGCACCCGTCTGCGCCCGCCCACGCCTGGACGGCACCCAGCGCCAGAACCCCTGAACCCGGCGAACGCCACAACACCAGAATCCACTACGACGCCAGCATCCTCCACGCACTCAATGCCAGCCGAAACCACACCTGCTTAAGGCTGCCCCGAAACGGACTCACGTACCCTTCTCCTGCCACACCTGCAGCTTCACCTGCGACAAAACCACCAAACCTCCAAGGGCTGGCCCCAACCACCTCCGCTGCATACTCCTCAAAATCCGCTCCGCACGCAATCACGCCGTCGAGCTCTGGGATCTGTTCGACACCTACGCCCCAGACGTGGCCTTCCTGGCCGAGACCTGCTGGAACGACTCCTCGGCTCCGACATCGCCATAGCCATTTCAGACAGCTACAAGATCACCCGCAGGGATCGCGCCAAAGGAATCGGAGGAGGAATAGCCATCGTCCACAAGTCCACCCTCAAGTCCGTCACCCACGCAGACGACACCTGCACTTCCGGATCCACACCGACCCCAACACCACCGCACCCAACAGCTGCCTCGCCGCTGCTGTAGCAAAGTCACCGAAGACCAGCTGATCACCTCCCTCACGAACAACCCACCCACCGAACCCACCAACCCAGACGCCGCAGCCCGAAACCTCAGACAGTGGATTGACGACTGCGCCAACACCCTCACCCGCGCTCAAGAAAACCTCCAACAGCCACGCCAACAAGATAGCCACCTGGTTCACCAACGTGCTTCGGACCTCTAAACGCACATGCCAGAAACTGGAGAAGACATGGCCCCACAAACGAACACCGGACAACCACGCAGCCCACAAGGACGCCACCCGCAGACACCACCACCTCATCAGATTAGCCAGGAGATCCTCCTTTAAAGACTGCTTGAATAACAACGCACACAACAGCAAAGAGCTCTTCAGCATCGTAAAGGAACTCACCAACCCCAGCGCCAATGCCAACGACATCCCGCCCTCACAAGAACTGTGCAACTCACTAGCCATCTTCTTTCACCGCAAGACCACTGACATCCACTACAGCTTCAATACCACAACCGCCCGACTACACAGACTCCACCTCCCCTGTGAACACCACCGGCGCCAACCACCTAACCTCCTGGTCCAACATCAACGACGACGAGACACGCAAGGTCATGAACTCCATCCACTCAGGATCTCCGTCTGACCAATGCCCACACCACGTATTCAACAAAGCAGACGCAGCCATCGCACCCCAACTACGGAAGGCCATCAACATCTCCTTCGAAACAGCGACATTCCCGGAAAGCTGGAAGCACGCCGAAATCAAAGCTCTCCTCAATAAGTCCAAAGTGGACCCCAAGGACCTCAAGAACTTCTGGCCCATCTACCTGCTCCCGTTCCAGGCAAAGGTCCTCGAGAAAATAGTCAACATGCAACTGGCCCGCCACCTGGAAGACAACAACATCTTGGACCCTTTCCCAGTCCGGATTCAGACGAAACCATAGCACAGAAACAGCCCTCATCGCCGCCACAGACAACATCAGGCGCGAACTAGACAATGGCGAAACATCAGCCCTCATCCTCCTGGACCTGTCAGCCGCCTTCGACACGGTCGGCCATCGCACTTTAAAGACACGCCTCCTAGAAGCTGGAATCCAAGAGAAGGATCTTGACTGAACCATGTCCTTCCTCTCCGGCAGGACCCAGAGCATCCGCCTCCCACCCTTCCGATCCGAAGCCACCGACATCATCTGCGGCGTCCCCCAGGGCTCATCCCTCAGCCCAACGCTGTTGAATGTCTACAAGGCCACCCTCGCACAAGTGGCCCGCCATCTCGACCTCAACATTATGTCCTACGCTGACAACACCGAGCTCATCCTCTCCCTCACCAAGGACCCACACACCTCCAAAACCAACCTCCACGAGGGAATGAAGGCCGTCGCCGACTGGATGAGGAGCAGCCGTCTGAAGCTGAACTCGGACAAGACGGAGTTCCTCATCCTCGGACCCACCCCCTCAGCCTGGGACGACTCCTGGTTGCCGCCAACACCGGGAACAGCAACAACACCCACCGACCATGCACTCAATCTAGGATTCATCATCAACTCCTCCCTCGCCAGGTCTAAGCCGGTCAACACCGTCTCTTCCTCCTGCTACACCACCCTCTGCATGCTCTGCAGGATCTACTAGTGGATGCCGACCGAAACAAGTAGAACGGTGACACAGGCCTCTATTCAGCAGCAGACTGGACTACGGCAACACACTCTACGCAGGAATTTCCAGCCAAACACCTACGACGACTACAACGCATCCAAAACGCCTCCGTCCGACTGATCGTCAACGTCCCCTGCAGCAGGCACATCACCCCCCACCTGAGAGACCTACACTGCTCCCTGTCGAGAAGAGGATCACCTTCAAGCTCCTCACCCACGCACACAAAGCACTCCACAACGCCGGCCCAGCCTACCTGAACAGCAGACTCAGCTTCCAAACCCCCACCCGCCAGCTCTGCTCCGCCAGCCTCGCTCTTGCCGCTGTCCCCCGCATCCAACAAACGACCTCCGGTGGCAGATCCTTCTCCAACCTCGCTGCCAAGACCTGGAACACCCTCCTACCCACATACGGCAGACCCAAGACCTACTCGCCTTCAGAAGACTCCTCAAGACCTGGCTCTTCGAGCAGTAGCAGCATCCCCTCTCCCCTCAGCGCCTTGGGACCCTCACGGGTAAGTAGCGCGCTTTACAAGTACTCTGATTGATTGAGTGGGTTGCATGAAATGGATATGAATGATGCCTAATTTAGCTGCGCACTGCTAACCTAATATAGCATTAATCAGGTATATAACGATAAAGGATTTTTCAAACCTAACAATTGAAAAAGGAAAAACAAGGAAAATAAAGGTATTTCTGCTTTTTTTGCCTCCCTTACACCTCCCCTGGGGAGCTGTGTGGATATGACGCATTCCCAGCTTTACAAAACGTTGTAAATCTGTAAATGAGTCAGGTTTCATGGATGCTGCATGGGAACACCCACAGCAACACCCATGCAAAGCCACTTTCCTGCAGAATAATGTGTGAAAGGGGCCCATATGTAGAAGGCCGTGAACAGTCACACAGGGTGACTTTACGTGGCCTTTCAAATATGGGCAAGCCCATTGCTCTGCCGGTACATCAAAAAAGTGACAACCTGGCGGTGCTATGGGCTTGTAAATGAGGCCCTGTGTTTGTCCCAAAATGGTGTGCCTACCCAAAGGAGAAGTAACAAAGGAGAAATATCTTTATTTCTCCTCAATACTTCCTCTTTCTATGTGTGCTGCCTGAAGCACACATGGAGAGAGGAATATTCCTTTAAGAATTATTTTTGTTTAGTAAGGTACCCTTCCTGCACAAAAGCTATTTTGCCCGGAATGCAGGCCCATTTGCACTAAGGAGCAAGAGTGCCTGCGTTGGCGCTGGGCTGCACACAGTACACCAGCGCAAGGACAAAGCAGACGTGCTCCATATCTCTGTAAATATGGAACTTTTCTACTGTCTCCCCTTCACACAATGCAGTGCAGCAAGATCCCTTGCTGCGCTGTGTTGCATGAAATAATAGTATATGTGCACTTCGCAGGTTTGTGGTAGAGAGAGACCTGTACAGCATGCGTGCTATCCTGAGTATGCAGCATTTCTTTGTTTTGCTTGGGAAAGTTTACCACAATACTGGTCTGAAGTTCCTGAAGGTACCCAGAGGAGCAATTAAAAGGAGGATTGGCAAGGTAGGAACTGTTAGTATGAAGGGGCCTGGAGATAGGTGAAGCACGGATATGAGACAAAACAAAGGTAATTCATCTCCAGTTTAAATGAATCAGCCTTCTACTCTTCTCCAATGAAAGTACCAGATGTGACAACGGTTGGACCATACATGTGACAATACAGCGTGGATGATGCTGGGAGAGAAGGAAATATCTTGGTTATCCGCAGTGATACCAGATTGGGTCAATGAAGCGACAGACTGGTTGGATGGTGAAATAGTTTATTGCGTCTTGACTTGAGGGTTTTTAGGGAAATTGAGGGGCATATTTACGAGTTCTGGCGCATCTCTGCATATCAGCAGAGATTCGCCAGAACAAATGCGTCACGCAAAACTACCCTTGCGTCACGGCAGATGCGCCGCATTTACAATGCGGCGCGCCGCGGCGCAATGGTAGGCAGATGCGTGACGCATCTTGTGACGTAAGGGCGGTGCATCGCTGGAGTCGCATCGCAAGCGCGACGCAACTCCAGCAATGCTCAGGGCCACCCAATACTTAACATGCTGCGTCAGTCCTTAAGCTTGCTTCAAGCAGGCGTAAGGAATTGACGTAGCATCATCGTGGAACTGCCTGCGTGAAATCTTGTAGATTTCACGCAGGCACTTTTGCAAGGCGCACATGTGCCGGAACGCCCACCCTGCGTGGGAACGACCCCATTGTGGCGCTGGGCTTTATAACGTGACGCATCTACCTAGATGCGTCATGTTGTAAATGCCTCACAGGGATGCGCCACATTCACGCCGCTGTTGCGTCACGCAAGGCGGCGTAAACGTGGCGTAAGGGGCTTGTAAATCTGCCCCTGAATGTATCTTCACCTAGCTCTGCAACTTCAAGAGGGAGTTATATTGTCAGCCCGTTAGCCAGCTTAGTTGAGGAGCAACGACTTAATCATAACTTCACATAAAACTGATCGTGACCAGAGTGACGTGATTTAAAAACACCAATTGTCAAAGTTTATTATTATAGTGCCATTTTTACAAGCTTTGTTGGGATGCTTTTTCTGGCCACTCTCATTCCGCAATGCTGTTTTTGGTAAAATAAAAGAAAGGACTGAAATACAAAATGTAACCCGCTCTTTGTGCTTGTCATGCTTTGTATTTGAACGTGTACTTTTTTCATCAAATTGTTTATGTAATGATATTCTAAATCGTGATAATAATGTATACTAGACTAAAGGATATGTACAAGTGCATTCGTGCAAGTTCATGCAACAAAATGTGTATGAATATTAACTACATTATTACCATAGATTACAGTATTTATGTTATGAAGCCTAAGATGTTCAGGCATGGGCAAAGTGGGCTCTGTCCAGGACCCCAGCCATTAGGGGTCTCCTGATAGAGTCAGATTTGTTCTGCAGAGAGTCTTGTCCTGATGACCTTTAATTGATAAGTAGATTGTTTTAACCCTTTCTATGCTCATGACGGAGCCGCTCCGTCATGAGCCTCGGTTGAGCTGTGCTCATGACGGAGCGGTTCCGTCATGGCCCGCTCGGCGCACCTGCGCGGTGCGAATTTCGCGCCTGCGCTGGACGTTCCATTGAGCGGGCGGGTCCATGACGGAACCGCTCCGTCATGAGCACAGCTCAACGGCAGCTCGGGACGGAGCGGCTCCGTCACGAGCATGCGAGCGCCGCTCGGTCCCCCCCGCTCCCTTAGCACTACGGCGGAATTCCCGCCACAGCGAAGAGGTTAAACATTGTTTTCCTTTAAGTTATTTTTAATGTGGGTGATGTGTGAGAGTCTATTACAGACATTTTGCAGCAAAAGCGTATTTGTGTTTCATGAAACATCCATAAAAACGTTTTTTAGATCAAACCAGGATCTCAGATATGAGAAATGGGAGGGTGTCACAGCGATTATTTGTAGTAATATGAGTGAGATGCTGCTATGTTAAAATATTGAAAACACACATCACTATCCCTGAAAATTAGATGCAAATGCATTTAGAATTTGGACAGGTGTGCCTGTGCAGGTTGCATAACGGGACAACGCAGGGAAATACTGTGCATCCCTTTACCACACATTTTGTACCCCACATGCGTGCTAAAGGAACAACATGGTAAAAACCTTGCCGTAAAGGCTGTTTCCTGCCTGTGCACTGCCAGTGACCTGGCCAAAGATGGCATGAAAGAGCTGATACTGGCCTGATATTGGACTGAATAGGAGCCCTCAAAATACGTTTGGCCCAGGCCCCCCAAAATCCTTAAGATGTCCCTGTATGACACGCATAAGTTCCAATGCAGTGGAATTCCAACACCCAGTAATTGCTGGGTACAATCAAGTGGCTACCCTTCATTCAATTAAATTTACAGAGACATGCATATTTTTGTGTGGTAAGCACCAAAATCTGCATGTTATTCTAAAAACTTGGAGTAGGAGTAATTCAACGCACCTGATAAATTCCATGGGCCTTATTTATGAAGGCCTTGCGCCGCCGGTGCGTCACTTTTAACATGGGAAAAAGTGACGCACCGGTGGCGCAAGGATTTCATAAATAAGGCCCCTTACATCTAAGCAGTCGGATTTTATCAGGTGCAATTAATTGCAGTTTCCTCCATAATCAGGACCAAGAAGTGCAAAATAAAACCCATTCTCAGTGGCTTTGTATTAATAAAAGACAGAGTAGACTTGTCCTGGTACTTACCAAGAACTACAGTAAAGTGTGGCTATAACAAATAGAAAAAACTGGCACGAAACAGGAAAAAAGTCCAAATGAAAAAACTTTCTAAATGGAACTAAAACTTAAGTATTAGTTTTATTATTAATATGCTACCATAAAAGTAAACGTTAACTAGAATAAGGAAGGGAGTAAGAGACGTGCTTGAGGTGAACACCCTGCTATAAAAAAATAAATACAGAGGAAGCTAAGGGGTCAATTTAAATGAAAACATAAGGAAGCAAAAGTCGACAGAAGGTTTAAATGCATGGTGTTCCGGGGGAACCCCTCCCCCCTACAAAACGAGAAAGGATAGAACAGAGAGGGTGGTTTTAAATGTAAATGTAAATGTAAATGTAAATGTGCTGGACTTGTAAAGCGCACAGCTGCCCGTAAGCGTCCCGGCGCTTGCTTAGGGAACCCGTCCTGGTATTCCCCTGTGAGAAACCACGGCAGGGTGTCCACAAGGTGAAAGCCAGGCATCCCGCCGCGAGGGGCCGTAGTGGAGATTAAGCAAGCTATTGCCCAGAGTCGCAGAGTGTGACCCCGTGAGTTGAGTAGGCACCAGAGCGAGAATTGTCGAGTCCGTGGAATTTTGAGCCCAAGTCCCGCCGAGGCGGGGAATCGAACCCTGGTCCACAGTCGATCTCAGCTTCCGGGTCTGCCGCCTCTAACCACTGAGCCACGCTTCTCCACCAATTAGCCCAATATTGTGCAAAACATAAAATGTCAGTCAATATCAAATTGGGGGGGAACGGAAACAGCTGCCAACTTATGGTGTTTGAGGGTGTGTCGACATGGGAAGAGCTGAGAGATCTGCAAAAGTCAGCAGAACCAGAGGAAAAGGAAAGATGGAAAACATTTGGTTGTCAGCAAAGGAATAAAGATGGTGTCATTGTCTGTACTGATGGTATGCCTGTGTTACCAGACAGCTTGCTTGCTCCTATGGCCCGGCTGATACATGGAGATACACACATAGGGAGAGACGCAATGGTCCGTGTTTTCAAACAGACATGGTACAATTCGAAGTTCAGGAACATTGCAGAGGCACTCTGCCAGAGGTGCTTCACTTGTCAGCAGTTTAATCCTGGGAAGAAAACAGTAGTGTTGCCAAGTACAATTGGAAAAGCAGAGGGCCCTTTTGTCAGGCTACAAATTGACTTTATACAGTTACCCATCTCTAAAGGAATGAAGTATGTTCTTGTCATAGTCTGCCTGTTTTTAAAATGGGTGGAAGCTTACCCAGCTAAGAAAAATGATGCAATCACTGTAGCAAAATTGTTACTAAGGGAACTGATACCTAGGTTCGGTTTTCCAGTCACAATTGAATCAGACAGAGGTGGGCATTTTCAAATTGACGTAATAGGCCAGCTCTGTGAAGCATTCAAAATTACCCAAAAACTGCACTGTGCATATCATCCAGAGGCTTCTGGAGTAGTAGAACAATTGAATGGCACTATAAAGTCAAGATTGGGGAAAATGTGTGACTCTACTGGAATGAATTGGATAGACGCTTTACCCCTTGTCCTGATGGGACTAAGAAGTATCCCAGATCGAAATACAGGCCTGATTCCCCATGAGATACTGATGGGAAGAGTAATGCGGCAAGCATGGGTACCAGGACACAAACTGCTAAGTATTTCTGATGATTTGGTACTGGAGTACTGCAAGCAACTGGGTGACCAAGTGCGTTCTATCTCTCACCAGATTGGGGAAGACGCCGTCGCCAGGCCAAAAACTCCAGTCCATAATCTGAACCCGGGTGATTGGGTTGTACTGAAGAAACACACCTGGTCGAGTTGCCTTGCACCGAAGTGGGGAAAACCAAGACAAGTGATTCTTGTCACCACAACCGCGGTGAAGAGCGCAGGTGTATCCAAGTGGATCCATGCCAGTCATACGAAAAGAGTGACAGAAGAAGAAGCAACTGAGGCTGAAGGTTGTGCAGCTGAAGGGTCTCCAGATGTTGGTCCTGAGATAGCTGATGACGAACAACCAAGCACCAGTCAAGACGAGTGGGTCCCAGTAATCACATGCATTGTCTTAGCACAATTTAAGAAACTGAATAGGATGGGAAAAATGTGCTGCATGGCACTGCAAAAAAGTGAACTTTTTTAATGAATAGGATCGTCTAGATAGAGGCAATGGAGAAGTGGGTCGAGGTAGCGGGTGGAGGGGAGGAAGAGAAAAGAAGCACACGAGAGGGAGAGCAACAGGGCAGAGGAGAGGCATGCAGGGACAGAACAAGAAATGGGTGGAGGCAGTGCCGGGCTGGCCTTTTATTCAAAAGTCATTGTTTGATGGATGAGTTTGTATTCATTTAAGTTTGCATATATAATTTTCTCCTTTCGTGAGATTTAGCGTTTGTATTTTGTGACCAAATGCTGTGGAGCATAATCCTTAATATTTTACATAAATTCATTATTAACCTTACCAAGAGTCCATGATTATTTTATTTACTATCTGTTGGGAAGGTAGTAGCTATCATTGCCATCAACTATTCAACTAATTGGTCCATCCACCAAGTGGAAGGAAAGTTGATGTAAAAGTTCGTTATGATGTCTCATTTAAATAAATGAATAGGAAAGAATTGAACGTAGATATAAATTGACCCCAGCGCATCAGGGATTCAGGGAGAATGTGTATGGGCCATTGTAATATGATGTCATTGAGTATTGATCCCTGATCAATTATTGGTGTTGCGCTGGATCACATGCAGATCACAAAGTGCACATAATTTAATAGGTCAGTGGGTTACTGCTTTTGTCAGAGAGACCCTATTGTTACTTGCAGTTAATAAGATAAAATCCTAACATAGAACAGTTAGCTATTAACTGTCATGCAAGAGCTGCATGCAAACTGCATTGTATAAATTAGAGGGTTATGGTTTTTTCCCCAGTCTTTGATTATCCTAATGTTGCAAAAAGGGTTCATTTGGGTAGAAATCAATTCTGATTATTAAAGAGAACCCCCAACCATGCTATTAAGTTTTAAATTCTGAGTTTGTGTTTCTCCATACCAATCACTATATAACTATGCTGCCTACTAGTATGGTTGTCATGTGACTCCTACACCTTGTAGTCCTTTGTCTTATGTAACATTTCCTATAAAGTGATTTGCACAAGTATGATTGATTGTCTCTGTGTAATATGTACAGCTCTGCCCAGAATCCTGTTCCCACCACAGCCACTAGCAACAGCAGTATTTCAGGGCTCCGCATTCCATCGACCCAGAAAGACCACACGAATCCAAAACGTAAATAAAGGCACAGGGTTTATTAAAGTTTAGTCCAACAAAATCTGACGCGTTTCGGGCATCCGCCCTTGCTCACAGATATATATATATATATATATATATATATATATATATATATATATATATATATATATATATATATATATATATATATATATATATATATATTCTCCCCACCACCGCTGGTCAAGGGAGGAGCTGGCTCGGGCGGTCCCGCTGCAGCCACCAGCTGGCTGAATAAATTCGCTTCAAAAGACACCATCGATAATGATGAAGAACGGGACACCCAGAGCTGCAGTGTTCAAAAAGATTTATTCGGCAGTTGAGAAAAGTTTCACGACGCGTTTCGCCATTACGGCTTGGTCACGCTCGTCTTGTGGCTACCATTGCCGATATTTAAGCAACACCCACTTGTGCTCATATTTACATCACATGGAAAAGCATGAAACGATGGCGGCCATCTTATAGTGTCAAATTCAGTCACTTACATCGTAATGCTAACTGCTTTGTTTGCCATTATTCGGACCAAATTAATGTCATTATGATCCCAAACAAATATATACATATATATACAATTATTCTACCTCATGTGCAGTTTGTATGTTACGGCCACAAAATTACAATTTAGACATTTTATATCCTTCCAATATCGGCAATCATTGTGACCAGTGAAATGTTAAGGCAAACATGCAGTTTGTTAATACTGTGAGGCAAAGTGCCGTCTCGTGTTTGGACAACCAACATTGCTATCACTTCTTGTCTACTGCCACTCGAAACAACAGCGACTGTTACGTTGTCATGACAGCCCTGTGGTAGTGTTAGATACATCAGTGTTGTTATCTCTCCACAACAGTGACGCCCCAGTGGGCAATCGTGTTACTACGATGTTGCAGTTATGTCGCCCCAGTGGGCAAATAAAAGAGTACATTTCTCCTTCATAGTGCATAATGAGACTACGTTCATCATAGTTAGTGCAGTAAATCAAATAGGTGCAAAGTCTCTTTGGTAAAATGTCAGTGCCCATTGTTGCCATTTATTCCTGTTGTGCCGCCACCATGTGATGCCTCCAAACCTGTGGATAAAATAAATTATAATAAAGTTTTAAAATCCAGATAACCGCGGAAAACAGTTCATAACTTTATCTTATTCATATAAGTGGATTGCCAGTTCTTCCGTCACGTTCAGACCTTTTGGGGTTAGACAATCAAAGTCCACAATGTACTTGGACTCAAGTTTCCTGAGGGATAGTTCCTGGTTACCTCCTCTTATTCCCAAGTTCACACTGTCAATGACAACCAGTTGCACCAATTGTTCGTTTTGCATATGCATCTCTGAGAAATGTCTGCAACAGGGTAGAGTTTATTGTTGTTACGTATCGCTCTCAGATGTTCTAATACCCTATTTTTGGCAGTATGTTTCGTGCTGCCAACATACCATTTGTTGCATGGACAAATGAGAATGTATATGCTGTAAGGTGTATTGCATGATAATCGTTTACGAATAGTAAACACTCTTTTACTGTTAGGGACATTTAATGTATTGCAATTCTTGCTGAACTTGCATGGTTTACATTTACGGCAACACCTGAAGCCCCCTTCACCTCTTTTGGAATCCATTTCAGCAGTTATGTAATTGGGGCTAAGTTCGTCTCTCAGTGATTTCCCTTTTCTAAAGGTTATTTGAGGATTGTCAGAGATGTATTTAGTCAAGTGTGCATCTGTCTGGAGGACATGCCAGTGTTTGTGAAGGACCTTACGTATGTTACGGGCCTGTTCAGAATAGGTGGTGATGAATCTCACAGTATCACTGTCCTTACTGGTAGTGTGGGGATTTAGTAGTTCATCTCTGTTTTTAAAAGCTACTCTGTCTTTGGCCACATTGATTGTTTTAAGGCTGTAGCCCCTACTTCGAAATCTCTCACACATGATCTTTTCTTCATTTTTATAAGCCGCCTCATTACTGCAATTGCGTTTGGCTCGCAGTAGTTCCCCATAAGGTATGCTGTTTATTAAACTTTGGGGATGGCAGCTATTAGCATTCAAAATGCTGTTACCGGCTGTCTTTTTCCGATATAATTTTGTGTTGAGTTGGTTATTCTCCACTCCTACAATTACATCAAGAAATTCAACTTCTGTTGTGCTCATGTTTCCAGTTAATATCAGATTCAGATTGTTAAGATTAAGTTTGTCGATGAAGGACTTGGCTGAGTCTGTGTCCCCACACCAAATAAAAAAGATGTCGTCTATGTATCTCAGCCACAGGGCCACCTGATCGAATTCTGCCATCTCCCGGACGACCTGCTCCTCCCACCAGCCCATGAAAAGATTCGCATAGCTGGGGGCGAAGCAGGTCCCCATGGCCGTGCCCTGTGACTGTCGATACAAGACTCCATCAAAATAAAAGAAATTATTTGTAAGACAAAACTCAATCATTTCCAACAGCATGGTTGAATGTTGTGAAAACGACACCGATCTGGTTTTTAGATAATGTTTCACAGCTTGTAGGCCTTGATGGTGTACTATGCTAGTGTATAAACTACTAACATCTAATGTGACTAGTACAAAGTCTTCCTCCCAGTGAATGCCATTTATAATTGTAAGGAAGTGAGTGGTGTCTCTGGTATAGGAGGGGAGAGAGACCACATATGGCCTTAGGAAATAGTCAATATATTTGATGCTTTTCCATGTGATGTAAATATGAGCACAAGTGGGTGTTGCTTAAATATCGGCAATGGTAGCCACAAGACGAGCGTGACCAAGCCGTAATGGCGAAACGCGTCGTGAAACTTTTCTCAACTGCCGAATAAATCTTTTTGAACACTGCAGCTCTGGGTGTCCCGTTCTTCATCATTATCGATGGTGTCTTTTGAAGCGAATATATATATATATATATTCACTGAAAAAACCATAGGTTATAGACCATATATAGTTAGGAATTAGCATTTACAAAACCTTGAAAATTCACTGAAAAAAACATAGGTTATAGACCATATATAGTTAGGAATTCGCATTTACAAAACCTTATTTTACTCACACAAAACCATTGAAATTCCATATATAGTTAGTTGCACTAACTATATATCGCGCACCCGCAATACACTGCTGATGATGTCACATATTACATCATTCATGACATGGTCAGTGACATCACGGATGACATCACTGATGACATCTCAAATGACATCACTGATGACATCTCAAATGACATCACTGATGACATCACTGATGACATCTCATTTGACATTACTGATCACATCACTGATGATATCATTCATGTGATAATACGATGAACCTCTTCAGACTCTAATATAACCTTAGATACAATCAGTGTAAACAGACACTCACAGACTGTCACTCATCCATGGAGTTACTCACACAACTAGTCAGTCATGCAAAGAATCAATCACACCTCCATTTCCTCAACTATACAGTTATACAAACTTTACTTATTCAAACATATACTAACACATATTTACTCTCTTATACAATCCCTGATACAAGTTCACAATGATCCATACAGCCACTCACACATTCACTGGCTCTTATGCACAGTTATTTATATATGTCAACTCTCACATGTACTGTGTTTTACATATGTACTTACTTTGACATGTAGCACTGAGATATCCATTCACTCACCAATACACTCATGCACACAGTCAACCGCCCATACAGCTGTTTCCACATGCACTTTTGAAACCATACATCTAGTGAATCAACTGCTCACACATCTATGCACAGAGTCATACACCTCCCAGCCACCCACACACACACACTCAGTCTCCCATACAAATACTTGGGCAACCAATCAATAACCCATATAGTTACTCATATAGCTACTTAATAAACACATGCAACAGTTTACAGAACAACAGACATAATGATGCACAAATTAAGACAGTTTAGTCACTAACCCATGCACTCAGGGAGACACATTTAATCACTCACTCATACAGTCAGTCATGCACCTACTAAATCCTTCATCCAGGCACTTATACATCCACTCATTCTTCAATATGTAAGACATATTTTAACTTTACAGAAACATACAGTCACTGGATGTTGTCATCAGTGATGTCATCAGTGATGTCATTTGAGATGTCATCAGTGATGTCATCAGTGATGTCACTGACCATGTCATGAATGATGTAATATGTGACATCATCAGCAGTGGATTGCGGGTGCGCGATATATAGTTAGTGCAACTAACTATATATGGAATTTCAATGGTTTTGTGTGAGTAAAATAAGGTTTTGTAAATGCGAATTCCTAACTATATATGGTCTATAACCTATGTTTTTTTCAGTGAATTTTCAAGGTTTTGTAAATGCTAATTCCTAACTATATATGGTCTATAACCTATGGTTTTTTCAGTGAACATATATATATACATACATATATAAACATATATCATCTGTATATCTATATAAATGCAAACATAAATGCATGCATACATATGCATGTTATTTACATGAAAGTTGAAAAAACACTAATAAAAGCAAAGCTAAAAAGCCACCTCATTACAAACAGAATGGCTTTAACTTAAACGAGGGCGAGATCTATTGCATTTTCAATGCTTGTTTACTTTGGTTCCATCATGAAGGCATTCAGATGTGTCACACATTTGCCATAAATTCTGAATGTTAGCACTCTAGTTGCACATTAGATCACTGTAGTAAAGCTACTGCTCACCAGGGACGTCTGCTGCTGGTATTCAAAGTGCATGTTTCAGTTTGCATGTCAGAATTCTTTTAATGAAATAGAAGAGGATTTGAGAAGTCACTCAAAATGATCCCTAATTTTTCTTTCTGAAGCACTAATCATACTTTCTATGGCAAAATTAACCCCCTCATGTTGTTCCTTTTTAAATTGAGTGTTTTCAGACTTACCACTTCATTCCAATCAAGATGGCTTCTGGTGTGCCATACTTTTGTCATAAGTAAGACTGTTAGCTCTCTAGTTGTTCTTTAGAACACTCTGGGACATTCTGTCATTGGGCTATACTTGGGGTACATCTGGGTGATATTTGGGCTACATTTAGGCTCTTTTGTCTCTGGTGGCCATCTTGGGAGACTGTATGTCAGAATTTTTTAATGAAATTGAAGAGGGTTTGAGAAGTCACTCAAAATGTGCCCTAATTTTTCTTTCTGCAGCACTAATCATAATTCATATGGCAAAATATACCCCCTCATTTTGTTCCTTTTTAAATTAAATGTTTTAAGAGTTACCACTTTATTCCAATCAAGATGGCTTCAGGTGTGCCATACCTTTGTAATAAGTAGGACTGTTAGCGCTCTAGTTGTTCTTTAGAACACTCTGGGACATTCTGTCATTGGGCTATACTTGGGCTACATCTGGGTGATATTCGGGCTACATTTGGGCTCTTTTGTCTCTGGTGGCCATTTTGGGAGACTGCATGTCAGAATGTTTTAATGAAATAGAAGAGGATTTGAAAAGTCACTCAAAATGTGCCCTAATTTTTCTTTCTGCAGCACTAATAATACCTTCTATTGCATAATATACCCCCTCATTTTGTTCCTTTTTAAATTAAATGTTTTAAGAGTTACCACTTTATTCCCATCCCGATGGCTCCAGGTGTGCTATACCTTTGTAATAAGTAGGACTGTTAGCGCTCTAGTTGTTCTTTAGAACACTCTGGGACATTCTGTCATTGGGCTATACTTGGGCTACATCTGGGTGATATTTGGGCTACATTTGGGCTCTTTTGTCTCTGGTGGCCATTTTGGGAGACTGCATGGCAGAATGTTTTAATGAAATAGGAAAGGATTTGAGAAGTCACTCAAAATGTGCCCTAATTTTTCATTCTGCAGCACTAATCATACTTTCTATGGCAAAATATACCCCCTCATGTTGTTTCTTTTTAAATTAAATGTTTTAAGAGTTACCACTTTATTCCAATCAAGATGGCTTCAGGTGTGCCATACCTTTGTAATAAGTAGGACTGTTAGCGCTCTAGTTGTTCTTTAGAACACTCTGGGACATTCTGTCATTGGGCTATACTTGGGCTACATCTGGGTGATATTTGGGCTACATTTGGGCTCTTTTGTCTCTGGTGGCCATTTTGGGAGACTGCATGTCAGAATGTTTTAATGAAATAGAAAAGGATTTGAGAAGTCACTCAAAATGTGCCCTAATTTTTCATTCTGCAGCACTAATCATACTTTCTATGGCAAAATATACCCCCTCATTTTGTTTATTTTTAAATTAAATGTTTTAAGAGTTACCACTTTATTCCAATCAAGATGGCTTCAGGTGTGCCATACCTTTGTAATAAGTAGGAGTGTTAGCGCTCTAGTTGTTCTTTAGAACACTCTAGGAGGCTGCAGTAGAACACAAAGGAATCAACTGACAGTCTATGTCCTTGTTGGATGTACATGTTTTACTGAGAATGTCAGACTTCATTTTCACATGACTGAGAAAGATAATGTGAATTTACAGAAAATATGCTTTCAGTTTAGCTTATAGATCCCCTTCCAAACCACTGTGGGAAAATCATGAGATATTATAATTCCTAAAACGAGTATGGTACCATCAACAAATTATTTATAATGTAACTAAAGTCCTAAAACCCTCTATTAACTACAATGCTTTTTAATGAGGTGCTATCATGTATATTGGTCCCAAGATGGCTGCCAGCACTTCTTGGAGGAAGTGCTGACAGCCAATCAGATCAGATGTGTGGTTAGGCTCCGCCCAGATATATATCTTTTTTTGAACCTAAATTACTCAAAATCCACTGGAGCACAAATATTGAGACCTAGCAAAGGCACATCGGGCTAACAGTCCCTACAATTTTGCCAAGTTTCGTGCAAATCCATTCAGCCGTTCGAGCTAAAAGTGAGGCCAACCGCCCTATGGAAATTAACATGGGAAAAACGCGTTTTGGGACCCCCTTTTTTCTCGGCCCCCCCTTGATGAAACCCCCCCAAATTGTCAGGGGCTGCTCAGAAACAAAATGTTCAATTTTCCTGAAAATTTCAGCCAATTCCGTCCACAAACGCCAAAGTTATTAGACATAGAATTTTCAAAAATCCCATAGATAAAAAATCCTAACTATATATACCTACTGGCGACCGCCAGTAGGTAATATATATATATATATATATATATATATATATATATATATATATATATATATATATATATATATATGTATCTGCTTTAGCAGTATATCTATTTATTAGTCTTCAATTGGAGTGTTTCTATTTACTTATCGTTATATTGTACCCTAGAACTTTTTCTGTAATTCTTGTTTTTGCACATTGAATTGGAGTGTTGTTTTTTTATCACTGTTATACTGTCCCCTTGAACAACTCCTGTAATCCTGTCTCTGCATATGTAAAGCGCTCTGATACCCCTGGGTCTGGCCAGTGCTATATATAAAACCTTTCAAATAAAATAAATAAAAAATTCAATTGGGAATTTCCCCAGTGGGCTGATACTGCTGAAGATGGGTTTTAAAACCCCAAGGCCACTGCTGGTGCCTCTCTCATTTTCCCCAAGAGAGAGAGAAGTTGGGCAAGAGGGAAAAGAGAGAAGGAAGGGGAGAGAGGGAATGGACAGATGGAAACAGAGGGAAATAGACAGGCTGGTCTGAGCTTCTTTTGGTGCCACAGCCCGGCACTGGGCGAAGAGAGAAGCATACAGGTGAGAGCAACACAGAGCGTGAAAGGAGCAGCAAATGGGTGAGGGCTCCTTAAATGTAGTCACATTTAAGAATCCCTCATTTTTTTGGAATCAAGTGCCTTCCTTGGATCTACTATTGAAAGTAGTTGTCATCCTATTTGCAACCTTCATGTCTTCATGGGTGTTGGCAGTATTTTGAAAAAGGATGGTGTCCCTAGAGATGTCTATGATGTGTGTCGTAGCTTTGTAACATGTTCACCTCTTCTATATGGTACGCAGCCTCTGTGTTGCCATTCCTTTTTGCATTCAGCATCCCTCCGAACAGAATACTCCGGGTGGCTGCTGAGGGCATGAAGAATGCTGTTACCTGCTGTGGGCTTACTACAAAGACTGGTCTAAATTTTGTCCTCCATGACTTCAATCAACATATCAAGAAACTCCAATTGCGTTTTACTCTCCGTGTAAGTAAAATCAAGGCTAATGGTGTTAGCTTTGATTTTATTTACAAACTCTGTAGCTGAACTTTCTGTTCCTTTCCATATAATAAACAACCCTTATGTGGTTTTAACACCTGAGGAAGTTAGAGAGGGTATAGCAGTGCTAACATAAAAGAAGTCTCCAGGCCCTGATGGGATACCCCCAGACCTGTACATTTTAAACATGGACATCTGGTTTCCAACCCTGACCGCGGTCATTAACGCCGCAGCTGGGTCCGGCTGTCCGGCTTCTTGGGCACTATTTACAATCGTACCAGTCTTCAAAAAGGGAGACCGGGATAGTACCCACTGTAATAGGCCTATCTCTTTACTGGATTCAGTGGTAAAGGTGGTAGGCCGTATCATTCTTAACAGGCTCTCTACCTGGGCAGAGGAAAATAACATCCTGCCTGGCGCTCAATATGATTTTGCCGGAGTCGATCACCAGTGGACCAAAGCTTAAACCTATACATGGTACTCTGTATGTACGTACACTGTTGCATGGCCCAGCACAGTATATTTAGTCTTCATGGACCTGTCCTCAGCTTTTGACCTTGGTAATAGATTGAAGCTCTGGCAGATCAGGTTGTCCTTAGGAGTTAGTTCAGACACTGTATATTTTTTAACGGACTTACACAGAGATACCAAGGCGGTGGTACGATATACTAAGGACCTGAGAGTCACACACCAGCTCCCAAATGAGAGAGGAGTTTGACAGGGGTGTATTCTGGCTCTCTTTCTCTTTAACCTGTACATCAACAACTTGGAGCAGACCCTTGTGCAGCTGAAAACCGACTACACAGGTGAGTCGGCGGAGCCTTCTTGTACTACTGTATGCGGACGCCCAGATCTCATGGTTTGCAAGTGTTACTGAATTCATTTGCCCATTTCAAGAGGACCTGGACTTGCTGGTGAATAACAACAAATCTTTCATAATTCAAATAGGATCACGCCCCAATAAACCTTATACTTTTGCAGTGCGGTCAACGCGAGTTCCAAAGACTAATGTCTTCTTATATTTGGGGGGTAGTGTTTGGCGCCACTATTAATTGGCGCCCCCTCATCAGTAGGAAAAAAGGGGACTTTGTCAGGGTCAACGCTACCATTTTCAATTTCTCATCTAGGCTGGGCAGTAGACCTATCGGGCCCTCTTGAAAATCCATAAGGCCAAATGCATCACTAAGGAGGCTTACGGGAGCGAGATCTGGGGTTTTATGGAGCATGAGGAACTCCAAGTTTTTGAAAATACTTTTTTAAAATGACTCTTATGTTTAGCGCAGTGTAGCCCCTCTATTGTAGTCCATGAAGAACTGGGGCAGCTTTTCTCTCTGACTTGTTGTCTTATAGCCCCTATCATTGTGGATGAGATTGTGGATAAGGGAGGGATTTGGCATAAGTAAGGATATCTTAACTGATTGCCTCTCCCTGGACTACTACCATTGTATTCCCTGGCTCAAGTATGTTAGGGACTGTCTCGCTGACCTGGGAAGGGTTGACTTATTTATCAATCCCGAGAGCATGTGCAGAAGAGACCAGGGCTGGGTGAAGGAGACTTTTTTTTAAAACAGCAGATGGACAGGGAAGAAGGGGAGCTGAAGAAGCCTAGTGTGTGCAGGTACTTCTTGAAAACTGTGCTATCAACTGAGCCCTATCTTTTATGGCTCAAAAGCTCTCATGATCGTTTTTTACGGAGAAGGTTCAGTTTGAGACTTATTCATTACCTCCTGGCCCACCCTGGTGGTGCTCCTAGGGGTCAGAGCCTCCCTGCTTGTGGTTGCGACCGGACGTCCCCACAGAACATGATGCATTTCTTGATGTTTTGCAGTCTCCAGGAGATACCTAGGAAATCTTACCTTATTCCCATTTTAAAGAAGGGCGACTTTAGACAGATCAGACCTGATTTGATCTTTTTTCAAATGCTTACCAGCAATTCTGTGTTACACATCCTTAGCTTTTTGAGGTCCGTAGTCAAGCTTAGATCTAGCTGCGACTAACTGAGATTGCCGTGTCCTTAAAGAAAATTGTATGACCGAGATGAATATAATTGTTCCAGTCCATGTTTTAGCACACTTTTATCTTCATAACCCAGTGGGCCAGTGTTCTCAAATTGAAATGTTATTGGTACATCACACTGGTTCTTTACTACATATACCCCAGTTTTATTTATAATTGTAACCTTCTTTTTAAATGAAGTTAGATGATTTTAAGTGAAACCTTGATAGACTGAAATGTAAAGCGGTTAGCCAATTGAGGTTAGCACCTTTCTCACCTTCCCTTTGATTTTAACTGTAATTGGTGTATTTTTATCTGTTTTTTAAACTGTAGTGGTAACCATTTCACCTTTTTGCATTGCACTGTATCTTCTTTTATCATACTTGTACTTTTATGGTCTATCTTGATAGATCGAATAAAGTTTTGTGAAACCGAACAGGTCATCGATGTAAGAAAGCCCTATAATGTCATGTTCCATCTCACTGGTAGTTTCCGGTGCAATGGACACCTGCTCCTCACACCAGCCCATGAAAAGATTTGCAAAGCTGGGGCAAAAAATTTGCCCATCATAGTCCCCAGTCTGTTGTCTGTATAAGACCCCATTGAACATGAAAATGTTATTGGTGAGACTGTATCTTATGTCCAACAGCATCTTGGTGTGTACCCAAAGATGTATTGATCTAACCCTCAGAAAGTGTTGGCATGCCTCAAACCCCATATTGTGATAAATGCAAGTGTTTAGGGAGAATACGTTCAATTACATCAGCAGCAGATCTGCCCACTCTATGCCCTCTAACCTACTGAGGAAATATTTGGCATCTCTTACATATGAATGAAGAGATGTTACAAAATCCCTCAGGTAGACGTCAACATTTTTTGGCATATTTACAAGGGCACTGCCCTTGGATTAGACACTTGGCTTATTGGGTGCTTCAGACTTATTCTTGTGTATTAAGGTACAACACAGGCAAGCAAGGGCATTCATTTGTAAAATACTAGTATTCCTCTTGTTCGAGTAGTCCTTGGTCCCTCCAATCCTCCAGGTGTTACCAAAACATGAACACCATATTAGAAGAGGTTTTTCTATCTACAGTCTCATAGCATGTGGTGTCACTCAGTTGGTGATTAGCTTCCTCAATACACATTTCTCTAGCCAAAATTATAACATTTCCCCCTTTGTCAGCATGGCAGATCATAATGTTATCATTATTAGCAAGACTTTCTACAGGCCTCCTATTGTGCCTCTGACAGATTATATCTGTTACTATGTCTGACTTGGCACAACCTTGGTGCATGTACAGCAGCTCCCTCTGTCCCGAAGCAATGTCAGCTTCTGCTGGACGCGGGGAGCCGGCAGGGACCAAGGGGGCCTTGAGTCCCCTGTGTTCCCAGTGCAGAGTGGGTGCCCTGGAAGTACCCACTTTATGCAGCCAGGCCACGGGGTATGGTGTCCCCCAGCCCGAATATATCCCAGGGAGAGGGGCTGCTTGGCCCGCTCCCCTAAATGAAAAAAAAAGGCCTGACCCAGGAGATGGCATCCTCGTGGTCACATCGGCTTGTGAGGTGAGCGTGCTGTGTGGGACTTAATGGAGGTAACAGGAGGAGTTGTTGGCCCTCAAGGATGTTCTTTGGGGCCAACTACCCCTCCTGTTACTTTCAGTAAGTCCCACACTGCTGGATTGCTGAGAGGTATTCGTGACTATGCCCCCTTTCACCACTACTCTACAAACATGCCTGGAACACTACTAGTTGGAGGTTGAAGTCACCTTGGCTGCTGAGGGTCCTCGGGGGCAAACAACATGTCTTGTTACCTCCAGTAAGTCCCACACAGCAGGATTGTTAAGAGATCTTCAGAGGCCACACCCCTTTCTCCACCACTCTGCAAACACACCTACTGGTGCACTACTGCTTGGGGAATTAAGTCCTCTTGGATGCTGATGGACATTGGTGGCCAAGAAGCCCACCTTGTACCTCCTGTAAGTACTATTTTGTGGGATTCCTGAGAGTTGGTCGGAGGCCCCGCTTCCTTTCTCCACCATAGTGAAAACGTGATTACTGCTTAAAAAAAATAAAAGTTCACTGAAGAAATCAAAGGCTACAAGGACATTAAAGTTAGGAATCAGCATTTAAAAAAACCTTAGAAATTCACTGAAAAAACTAAAAGTTACAGGAACGTTATAAATGCGAAAATTGAATTTAAAAAAACCTTAGAAATTCACTGAAAAAACTAAAGGTTACAGGAACGTTATAATTAGGAAATGGAATTTAAAAAAAAAAAAAATTCACTGAAAAAAACAAAACGTTACAGGGATGTTATAGTTAAGCTCAGGTTTCAAAACATCAAAAAGACAACAAGACCTAGTCCGCAAGGCAATCGTTTAGTGTATATCTGTGGGTATGTGTGGATATGTCTAAAGATCTTTCCACCACACCTTTAAGTTTAACAATAGGTGTATTGCTCCAGATACTTGCCAGTAAGTCATAAAAGTAGCCAATCTCTGATACATCTAACTTTAGACAACACAGGACATACATTCACAAGAGAGACGACACATGAAAAAATGTGTGGGTAGCTAGAAGACACCTCACGGGAGCACCACCATTGGGGCCCCTGGTTGGTACTCACCAGGGTGGCCCTGTTCTCATCATTGGTATCAACTAGCTTAACGGAAACGTGACCGACTCCCAAAAGGAAAAGACAGTGAATGGTGCAGTGGACACAAACTTATATGTGACAAGGACTAACAACGTTCAACATATAACAAAACAAATACTGAGCGCACAAGGATAAGGACCTCTTTATTTGTATTCTCCTGTCCGCTAACAGTAGACACATATATAAAACAAAGAGAGAAGCGAATACTCCCTATCGATTCGCTTACAACTCGCTGCCGACATGTTTCATTGCCATGGTCAATATTCAGGCAATTTCTTCAGGGCAAAGATGTTTTTTTAAAAAGCCACTGCCAGCAAAGTACTGTGGTTTGGGTGCTGGCTATAGCATCGACTTTCATACCATTACATTCATTAGTTTTGAAAAGTCGGGGACCCACTCCCACTCGGTAAGTGCAGTCTGTCCTCCCGTGAAAATGTATCACTGGCAAAGGACTCTTCGGCGTCTCCTCAGCACCGGACCGCATCCGGTGCTGAGGAGACGCCGAAGAGTCCTTTGCCAGTGATACATTTTCACGGGAGGACAGACTGCACTTACCGAGTGGGAGTGGGTCCCCGACTTTTCAAAACTAATGAATGTAATGGTATGAAAGTCGATGCTATAGCCAGCACCCAAACCACAGTACTTTGCTGGCAGTGGCTTTTAAAAAAAACATCTTTGCCCTGAAGAAATTGCCTGAATATTGACCATGGCAATGAAACATGTCGGCAGCGAGTTGTAAGCGAATCGATAGGGAGTATTCGCTTCTCTCTTTGTTTTATATATGTGTCTACTGTTAGCGGACAGGAGAATACAAATAAAGAGGTCCTTATCCTTGTGCGCTCAGTATTTGTTTTGTTATATGTTGAACGTTGTTAGTCCTTGTCACATATAAGTTTGTGTCCACTGCACCATTCACTGTCTTTTCCTTTTGGGAGTCGGTCACGTTTCCGTTAAGCTAGTTGATACCAATGATGAGAACAGGGCCACCCTGGTGAGTACCAACCAGGGGCCCCAATGGTGGTGCGCCCGTGAGGTGTCTTCTAGCTACCCACACATTTTTTCATGTGTCGTCTCTCTTGTGAATGTATGTCCTGTGTTGTCTAAAGTTAGATGTATCAGAGATTGGCTACTTTTATGACTTACTGGCAAGTATCTGGAGCAATACACCTATTGTTAAACTTAAAGGTGTGGTGGAAAGATCTTTAGACATATCCACACATACCCACAGATATACACTAAACGATTGCCTTGCGGACTAGGTCTTGTTGTCTTTTTGATTGCTTGAGTGGAGGGCGACCTGGTCCTGTAAATCCCTCTGTACTCCTAGTATATGAATATAAAGCTCAGGTTTCACTCGTGCAAAACCAGTGAAATTCAGCAGTTACAATTAGGTGAGAGAACTATAACTCACGCCCCCTTTCTCCACCACTTTGCAAACGAGCCTACTGGTGCAGTACCAGTTGGGGGATAAAGTCCCCTTTGCTCTTGAGGGTCCTTGAGGGCCGACTACCACTCCTGTTACCTCCAGTAAGACCCACACAGCTGGATTGCTGAGAGATCGTCAGAGGCTACTCTCCCTTTCTCCACCACTTCGCAAATGCACCTACTGGAGCACTATTGGTTGGTGGACGAAATCAACATTAGTCCTGATGCCCTCAGGAATAAAGTGAAATTCATTCTTCAACCAGCAACGCGCCAGAAGGTGCGTTTGTGGGGGCAGGAAAGGGTATGTGGCCTCCAAATCCTCTCTGCCCTCCTGCTGTCTGGGATTTACTGGACGAAACAGAAGGGGTTCCTGGACCCCAAGGACCCCCAGTTCATCCCCCAATTACTACTGCGCCAAGAGGCAGGTTTGCAGAGTAGTGGAGAAAGGGGTCAGAGCTTTCCACAACTTACGGTCCATATGTTTTTGTTTTTTTATGGGAGGAGGGCTGCGTGGTACCCCCTACCCTGGGCCAATTTGGGCCTTGGGGACCCCATCCCTCGGGCCCAGTTTTTCTTTTTTTTATTAAAGGTAGGGGGGATACTTTTTGTGTTAATTTTGCCCGGATTCTCGGATCCAGCATACATTTGCAGCAAAATTGGCAAAACAACATGCTTTTAAGGCCTAGCATGGTACCTCAGGGACCCCATAGGATTTCTAGGGGGTCAGAGTATTCCTACACTGACCCCTTTATTTTTTTAAAATGTTTTTTCTGGGACTCATCGTCAAGCCAAGTCCCAAGATGGCTGCCAATACTTCCTGGTTTAAAGTGTTGGCTGACCATCATATCTCAGAATTAGATCTTGGAGGTATCATAGATCCTCCGCCTCCCCAGTTGTATATCTGAAAATTCTTTAAATCACTTCACAACTACTGAATGGATTTACAGCAAATCACAGAAAGGCATTTCCTTGGACCAGCATCTACCTTCCTGCCAAATTTGATGTAATTCCGTTCAGCAGATCAGGCTGTAGCCATGTCTAAAGGTCCTGGGGGAATTAACATGGGAAAAACATGCTTTAAAGCAACCCCTGGTTTTCTGCTCTCGCTTGACCGATCACCCCAAAACTTTCAAGACAGTACCCAAAGTGAGCGTCATATCAGTTTTGAAAATTTCGTGAAGATTTGTCAAACGTCATCAAAGCTATTGGCAAATGAAAAAAAAACTGGTCCTAACTATAACTACCTATTGGCGATCGCCAGTAGGTAAATTATATATAACAGCTCGGGTGGAGGAGAATATGCCAAAGGCTCCAATGGAGATTGCTACTGTTGCAGATTTGTCTTTATTTAATACACTCAGACAGTTACAAATTGAAAGTGAAGACTCCAGTTTGGAGGTCAGCAATCAGGATATTATACAAGAACACAATATAGAGGTGGGAAAAGCGCCATCTCCACCACTCCGACCATGTTAGAGAGCAATGCCGGCCACTATAAAGGACAACATAGATACTTTTCATGAGCTGATTACCGACGGCCTAAAGAAGACTTTTAGAGGGACCAAAGAAGATAGAGCTAAGAGAACAGCTATCAAATGGAAATTCTATGGACTAGTGAAAAAGTTAAGAAAGAACAAAAATGGGTGGTATGGAACACCGACAAAGTAGGCAACGTTGTGCTGTGGCCTCTGAACATGTATCTGCAGGAAGCTCAGATCCAACTAGGGCAGAGAGACTGCTAAAGTAAATGTAAACAAACAACATAAAACTATGGCTCACTCTGAATACAAGAGTTGGAACAATGGATGACCAATGGTATGTTGTCCCATGATGAACATATATACCTGAGAAATGACACTCCTAAAACTCCTATTATGTATTTAATTTCAAAAGTACACAAAAATGTTATGTGCCCCCCTTCCTGGATGCTCAATATTTGCTGCAATTGGAAGTATGTGGCAAACACTTCCAAATACATTGATTTCTTCTTGCAAAACTATCTGAAAAACTTGCCATCCTACATTAGGGATAGCAGTGATTTCCTGAAGATGATCTTTGACATTCTCATTGAAGAGGACTATGTTCTGATGGCACAGGACATAACGACTCTCTACACAAGCATAACTCACAAGGATGGCTTAAAAGCCACACAATAGTTCCTATGAGATAGATCAGTTGGCCTTTACAATCATACCCAAATGCTGATTACCATGGCAAGTAGATGCCTGGAAAATACCTTTATTCTGTTTGGGGGAGAGCTATACCATCAACAGTGTGGGACTGAGATGGGTACCTATTTCACCCCCAGTTATGCATGTTTACTTGTAGGCTGGTGGGAGGAACAGGTGCTCCACAGAGAACATGTACAAATTTGGGACGAACACACAGTTATGTGGGCTGGATACATAGATGATCTTTTTGTGGTTTGGAGGGGCTCGATTAATTCTGCAGATGAATTGATATTTGATAATGAATTGAATTTAAGGTGTACACATGACATCAGTAAGACCAGCGCAACATTTCTAGATATAGAAGTGTATGTCTAGGAGGGTAAGCCGGAAACTAGGCTCTATAGAAAAAAAGATAGCTGGGAATACAATGCTCCATGCTTCCAGCTTCCATCCCAACCATACTAAATTGAGCATTCCGTACGGCGAGATGTTGCAGGCGAAAAGAAATTGCAGCACACAGGTAGAGTTAAAAAAAAGTGCCAGGATGAGATGACTGATAGGCTTCTTGAGAGAGGGTACAGGGAACTAGTAATTGATGAGGCTTGGCAAGCGGCTAATAAAAAGAAAAGAGAATTAGTTGTATTCTCTACTAGAGACTCAGGAAAACTCAGGCTCCTCTGAGATTTTTAACGACTTACAATATACAGAACAAAGCATTCAGGGACATACTTAATAAAAACTGGCATATTCTAAAATTAGACTCAGTCATAGGGGAGACATCCCCCCATAACATATCGAAGAGCACCATCTTTAAGAGACTCAATAGCAAAGAGCAGTCCTGAGATGGACTATGAACCAAGCTGGCTAAGACCACCCCTTGGCTTTAGAAAATGCACTTGAAGCAAAGCTTGCAGCATAGGTAAAAACACAGCAGTTTACCATATTCCATTCGGAAGAAGGGAGGTGTTGATCAAAAGAGCATATAACTGCAAAACAGAATTTGCATTTGATGTATTAAATTGCTCCTGCAACTTTTGATATGTGGGCAGCACAACCCTGCATGTCCATAAGAGAATTTTACAGCCCATGAGGGCAATAACAAATGGGGATTGGTCTTACCTGGTCTAACCCAACACATATAAATCCCTATGTTATCGACGCAGTACCAGCAAACAGGGGGGGACCGCACAAAAGTATTACAGGAGCTGGAAACTAGGTATATAATGATGCTGAATACCAAGGTACCGAATGGGTTAAACCATGATGATCTGCATTTGTGTCTATAAACCTCAAATATGATCCTAATGTATGAATAGTTTGGGCTTAAAATTTGACATGAGATGAGCAGCCGATTTGAAAGCTGAGTAATTGTTTTGAATCTTTTTTTGTTATTTGCTTACTTTATTGGCTTTATCCCCGCTTTGTTGATTGGACAAAGGGTACGGGATGTTAAGAAGGTGGAAGTTAAGTAATGCAGCACTTGCCAAATATGACAATACACTGAGCACCTTTTAACCCCTTGCATACTGCCGCGATTCTGCGCCTGTGCGGCACATTCTGATCGCGGGTGCGGTCATGACGGAGCCGTCATCAGCACACGAGCACTGTGTGCCATGATGGCTCCCGGCCGTCATCAGCATGCAAGGGGTTAACAATACCTGAACAGCTTTTTAAATAGAGTATGAACCAGCTAACTCACTATTGAAAATGGATTGAAGTGTGTAGATTGAATTAGGCACTTGCCTAATATTGTTTACTCTTTACCATTTGCACATATCCTGTGTCTATATGAGTTTGTGGATATAGATTAACCCTGGGCGAAGGACTTCGCTAAGCCCACGGAGAGCCCCCGCTGCGGAAGTGCGGCTCCTGTTTCATTACTCTCTAGTGGCACGAACGGAACAACGTGATGTTTTCTACAGTGAAGGAAAGCGCAAATATCATCTGTGTGCATCTCGAGAACCCACTACGGGATTTTAAACCATTTGGAGGAGAAAGTGGCAGTGAGTACCTCCTACAGGATTGCCTCATTGAACTACAACATTGAACTACAAGTACTACACTGCATAGCGGCGAAACTAAGAGGCGGGACTTAAGAACACTATGGAATGCAAGATCTCACTGCCTCTCCCCGTAGGCCATTTCCCTGGATGAAGGGCGCGGTGATGCCCGAAACGCGTTGGAACTTGAATGGCTATTCCTGCTCGAGCTAGTCAAGATTTTTTTGTGCTCCTGGAGGAAACTGAATAAAGTACATGGATGTGTGAGGGCCTCCAAGCATATATATATATATTCCCAATATCCGCTTCCACACCTCCTTTAGACAAACGGACACGAATCCAGAATCTGTGCTTGATAATTTTATTGATGTGAGCACTTCGCCATTTGCGTTTCGGCCGCCTTCGGCCTTGATCACAAGACAAACTGCATTTGCGGATCATTGGTTTGTAAACAGACTATATGAATTCAAGTTGTTCCCTGATCACGGGAAGTGCTGCCAGCAATATACGATTATGTGCATTGCCGACATATATCTGCAATTAAAAGACACAGTCAGAATTTAAATTGCCTCTTAAGTGCAGTAGAAATAAAAATATGTACATAAATGTATATCATCATCATTGCATATATATCTGATTGTAACTGACATTTTATTATAAGTGCACAATCATAATGTAATTGCAGTAAAATACAGATAATAGACTGTCATCCATAAAATCCATTCAAAGCGTTAATTTAAAGATTGTGTTACCTCCTGAACCTAAAACCATTTGTAAAGTGCATAGTGCTGTGTGTTGAATATAATTTTTTAAAGAAATTATTATGGTTTTGTTAGCAGCAGTAAAGAATGTCTATATGGATATTTTCATCTAAAAAAATCATCAATTTGCAGCATTGGATTGACTTTATATGTCTTCATACATCTATTGCTCAATTCAGCGGGAGGGAGATAGCAGGGAGGAAAGATGCAAAATAGCCTATGTTGATACTAATCCTCCAGTGTCCCTTTTGTGACCTTCGCATAATCATAGCACTTATTGCATAATGCTGAATGTGTCCTATATATGATAATAACATTAAAATATCATATAAAACGTGTGTATGTATAAAAAGACCTAATAGGGGCACAAAAGGATAAAATGGCATATCTAAATCTCATATATATACATCTGACATTTTACAAATCGGTATACAGGTCTTCTGTGGTGTTTAGACATATATGTATATATATATACATACATACATATATATATATACATACATAACAAAACAGCGACTCCCTCCTTTTCCCTGGATGACCGGTTATTTCGGCACAAGGGAGTTTATTGGAAGCAGTCTCAAAATATGTGGGCTACTTCTTACATGATTTTGTAGAGAATTTAGCCTCGTTTATTAAGGACACGGGTCACTTCCTGACCAAACTCAAAAATGTTGAATGGGAATCTGACTTTGTACTTATTGCTCTAGATATCAGCACACTATATACTAGTATCTAACATGTGGACGGTCTTAATGCTGTTAAATATTTTTGGGATAAACGAAGCATTGTATACAAACAACATAATGCAATGGTGTTAAGGATGATAGATCTGTGCTTTACTCACAATTATTTTTTATTTAACAAAGAGGTTTACCAAAAGCAAAGAGGAGTGGCTATGGTGGCATACTTCTCCCAAACCTATGCATGTTTGCATGTAGGGTGGTGGGAGGAGCAGGTACTCAGGGGGACACCCAATTCTCTAGTAGGAGACAAGATACTAAGATAGTCCACTTTTGGAGATTTATAGACGATATTTGCATGATATGGAGAGGGACCCAAGAAACAGCCATGAATTTTGTCAATATAATAAATGAAAATGACCTCAATCTGAAATTCGCGGCACAAATAAGTACAACAAATATACAATTTCCTGATGTAGAGGTTTACATTTCTGATAAATTGGTGATTCAAGCTAGCGTCGCATCAAGGCTTGACTATGCGAGTTCACTGTTTTTGGGTGCCAATCAGGCGGAGGTCCTGCGACTTCAGCGGGTGCAGAACGCGGCTGCCAGGGCTCTGGTAGGCCTGCCACAGTTCTGTTCAGCCCGCAGCACAATCTCTAAACTACATTGGCTGCCTGTAATCAGACGCATAGAGTTTAAGACTCTGTGTTTCGCGTTCAAAATTCTTAAAACCGACACCCCTACCATCCTCCAGCATCTCCTGACCCTGTACACGCCTACGCGTAGCCTTCGCTCTGCAGGCCAAAATCTAGCACTTGTTCCACGCTTCCAAAAATGTAGACTAGGTGGCCGCTCCTTCACTGTGTTGGCCTCCAAGCTCTGGAACGCGCTCCCTGTGCATATTCGATCTTTAGAAGATCTTTTTGCTTTCAGGAAAGCTATTAAAACGTATCTTTTCCCCCTGCCTTATTAAAATTTCACTACCTTGTCTATTGTGTTTGTTATGTTACCTTCTCAGATATAGCGCCGGGGCGCCCCTTCGCTGGGGTAGCTGTGCGCTCTAAAAATCAACTAACATAACATAACATAACATAATAAAATTCAAACTAGGCTGCATAGGAAGTTAACAGCGGGTAATGCGATTTTGCACGCTAAAAGTGCACATCCAGGTCACCTCATTAAAAGCATACCATATGGAGAGTTCCTGAGGATGCGAAGAATATGCAGCTCAGATGTAGGTCTAGAGGCATGTCAAACAGAGGCTTATAAAAGATTCTTGGCCCGGGGCTACTGCTCTAAGGAACTCAAGCTCTCAAAAGATAAGGCCAACAATCAGAGTCAAGAGGAATGCTTGGCAGGCATCAGCAGTAACAAGCAGCAGCCTAATCATCAAGACCCGAGCAATGGAAGAGAAAGAATTAGTCTCATCACCCATTTGGATTCCTCCTGCTACATTCAGGCTCCTGAGATCCATGATAGTGTCCTTCCTTTGGGGGGCAAGTCGACGCAGAGTAGCCTTAACAACGTTCGTTAATGAGACCTAAGTCGGAAGGGGGCTTGGCGGTTCCCGACTTTGAAGTATACTATTTAGCAGCTCGATAGCAGACCTACACCCAGGAAATAGCACGCGAAGTTCGTGTGCTTTCTTTTATAGCGCTACAGCAGAAATTAGTCCTTCAAGACCTCACGCAAGAGGAAAAAACGATAAGATTGTGCTGGAACCGTACACAGCGTAGGGCGGGCATGTTGCACCCATACACCCCCCAAATCCCGCTATGAATGCTGACAGCATTACCACACGGCGGAGATTGGTCGCAGTTGCAGAGATGGGAGGAATCGGGGATCCAAGTCCTGGGGGACCTTTACGAAGACGGAACGCTGTTACCGTTTCCGGTACTCTTAGACCGATATGATCTACCTAGAGGGGACTTCCTACTGTATTCAGCACTCACACGAGCAATACAAGCGCATTGGAGAGAAGGGCTCACAGAACCAAGAACAATGATGGCTTGCCAATATACTATGACAGCAGCGGGAACGTTTAAAGCGGTCTCGTGTCTTTACTCCAGAATGACCAATGAAGGATTGCCTCCTCTAGTGACGCTGAAGGGTAAATGGGAAGCTAATATAGGAAGAGAGATCCCTGAGACAGTATGGATGCAATTGATGAGAAGGGCTTGGAAAAGCACACGTAATGCGCAATTTCAACTAGTGCACTTCTACATCCTCCACCGAGCATACCTGACCCCGGGGAAGATCAAAAGATACTTTGCTGCAGATTCCGCAGGATGTCCCAGGTGCATGGCAGTTGGTGTAGAATTAGAACACATGCTATGGACATGTCCTATTTTAACTCCTTACTGGAAGACGGTGGGAGACACTCTTAACGAGATAACAGAGAGAGGCTTAGTGTTTGACATGGCCGTTGGGGTTCTACATTGGTTCCCTCACACCCCTAAAAATAAGATTACGAGCAAATTCATAGATATCGGGCTCATCCTTGCAAAGCGTGAAATTACACCACACTGGAAGGCACTAGGTGGCGAAACGAGTTTCTTAAATGGGCTGGTGGGGAAATTATGTTGAGGTTTCAATCTGCACGGCGACTACAGAATGACAAGGCTTTAGAAATGGCGCAAGCATGGGACGCACTAGTACAAGCACTGCGTGACTACGACACACCGCACGACTCAGAGAACTAACACCATGATTGGAGCATACCCCTATAACACGACAGGTATATAGCACGAACCATTGTCTGACGACTCCTGTGCTTACTAACCACCATGACTAACATATTCCGCGTACCAATGGTGGGATTTGGGGAGGGGGGGGGGTACTTTTAGCATTTATTGAGTAATTGGGCAGGACAGGCTAAGAATACCCTTTATCGGGGTTTCCTATATTCGATCCTGTTCATACCTAGGTCCACCACCTAAGATTATAAAGAAAAGGGCTACTTTCAGTAAATGTATGTTGTGTAAAACAAAACCCAATGAAATTTGTTTAAAAAAAAAAAAATGAAGAAACATTGGCCGCTGCTAAAAACTGACATCAGTTTAGCGCAAACACTACCAAAGGAGCCATCTATTACCTAGAGCGTCCCTCTATGAGGGACACTCTAGTAAAATCTAGCCCTGAGGTAATTAATCAGAAAAATTGGTTATCCCACAAAACAGGTTTTTATAAATGCATATCATGTAGAGAATGTAAATTCGGTATTAACACCAGCGAATACTACTCTACTTTTGACCCTAATCCTATTCAGATTAAGGGACTATACAATTGCCGCACAGATTTTGCGGTATATGTGTTGCAATGCACCTGTGGGCTCAAATACATAGGCAGCATCAAATTACAGGCCTATAATCGTATCCTCCAGCATTTCAGGGCAATTCTGAATTCTGATGATAATTATCCCGTAGCCCGCCACTTCAAATTTGCCCACAATAGAAACCTCAACGATCTTAGTTACTTTATAATTGATGCGGTACCAAAAAGCATAAGGGGGTGCAACAGGGAAAGACAACTCAGACAGTTGGAGAGCAAATATGTTGGATTATTGGACACTAGGATCCCTAACGGGATGAACACAGGGGAGGATTTACACAATTTTCTGTAAATATATGTATAAGAATAAGTTAACTCTCTATGTGTAAACCCGAATGAATACTTGACAGTATATATACACTATAGATTCTAATTACATGTACCTGTGTCCTATAGATTAGAGTATAGATCCAATCATTTTGCTTGACCATAGGCACCCTCCCTGTAAGATATTCAGTGATTGTTGCAAAACCAAATTTATGAGGTTGTTTTAAGTGGGGTATGCACTTGCACTTTATAAGTATGATCGGTATTTTCAGAAATTAATAGTATTGCAGTGCCAGAAATTTGGAAATTTGAAAGTGAAATGAAATAGAGAACAGTAAGATAAAATGATTTTGAAACATGTTATCAGTCCATGCTATAACTGAGATGTATTACTTTTTATATTGAGCTTTTGAACTTGGAGATTTGATATGTCAAATTCTAAATATCTTTTTTTCCAAGATTTTTTGTACATTTGCACTTTTGCACTATTTTGCACATTGTTCAATTTTTGCACTAGCATTTTAATTCCAGAGTGTGGAACTCTTACTGGGCACAGCAATAATCATGGTGGGCTTATGGTAATAATTCGGAGATATAGGTTTTAACAATGAAAAAGAGGACGCCAGAACTGTGAAGCTGCTGTCATTTATTGTGATTAGTTTTATCTAAGATAAATGTATGGATGATTAATTATTTCCATTTTAGCAGTTTTGTAAATATATTTGTATATATTTATTATATAGTTTTGCCTATTTGCACAGTTATAAGTTTGCTGCTATACTTATTGTGCCGGATCCGAAAGTATATCTTCCATATCTATGTGCCTGGTGACCTGCTAGATGTAATATGCACAGTATTTAAGCACACCCTTTGGTTCGTAATATCATGTGAACACGGCTGTGGTGACGCAGCCGAAACGCGTCATGCTGAAGACAATGGAGAAATAAACACCAAACACTCTATTCTATGCATATTTGTGGTCTGTACCTGAAGTTATCGTTGGCTTTAGAGGCAGAGGTTCAGGATTTGGAGATATATATATATATATATCCACCCATCCAGAAAGAAAGGTCGGAGGGTCGGAGGCCAGAGGGGAGATCAGAGAGGAACCAGCTTTATTCAGGCAGGCAAAGCAATGTTGGCGGGCGGATGCATTTCGGCGTTTCTGCCTCCTTCGGCGTCCTTCATTGCAGGTGAGGCTCAAACTCAATGGCCAATTTCTGCGTCTTTACATTAGTAGGCTGGAAGCTCCACCCCCAAGCTGATGAGGCTCACCTGTTGGCTTTCGTGTGACTTGAACTAACTCCAACTCCCAGAATGCACGGAATGGGTGCATCTGGGTCGGTGGTGTGGGGAATGTTGTTAAAATAACAGGAGACACATCCAGGTGCTGCAGGTGGGTAGTTGGGCCGCACACAAGAGTCTGTCTGAATCCACCAGCCCCTCCTCGAGTCCCTCGGACTACTGCTGCCTTCAAATCCAAGTGAGCAATACGGCAGGGACAGCCATTATCCACAGCGTCCTAATGGAGGTAAATTACCTCGCTCCGCCGGTGCCGTTTTGAAGTGGGAGGCGGACACTAGACTTCTCGGTACCCTGAGCCAAGTTGTCGCTGGAACAGCGAAGGTTGCCAGGCTTAGTCTATGTCACTTCCGCAGCAGGGCCATCCAGAATGCTCCGCTGGCTGGAGCATAATATATGAAGAACCACCAGGTGTAGATCTAGATCCAAAATGTATCGAGTCTCTAGTCTTCTGAGCTTTAATTCTCTATTTCCTCCTCTTCTTGAAATGGGGACTGAATCTATAAGGAAGTATTGCAAATCACTAGTGTTGTTTTTATGTACTTCATTAAAGTGCCTTGCTACAGGGTATGTGGGGTCTGAGTTCTTAATGGCCTTGATGTGTTGCAATATGCGCTTGTGGGCTTGTAATTTTGGTCTGCCCACATACTGCAGTCCACATGTGCACTGCAGTATGTATATGGTGTACTCTGTTTAAGACGTAAGATGTTTTTAGGGCTCGCCTGCTGATGCACTTGCGCATAGCTGGCGAGCTATATTGTGGCTTAAACAGAGCTTACCCATCTCGGCGATTTGTTGCAGTGCTCGAGAAAAACAAGCTCAATGCGCAAGCGCGTTGGCAAAAAGCGCGTGCACATCAAAGCCACCAGCCTCCTCAGGCATCTCCCCAGCGTGGTGCCTCCAGCAGCTTCTCCTCCCCTAATTATTCACGGCCGGCCCGGCTTTCACTTTGTCTCGGTGTCTCGCGTCTCTCCTCCCCCCTAACTTAGTGCTTGGCCAGTTTGACTGTTTGTAAATGTCTATATTATTTTATCTTCAACACCAACATGTTCATTAGTATATCATATTTTGTGGTGCCTCAGGTTTCTTTAATGTACATCACTCCCACTCGCAGATCAAGCATAATACCATTACTTCGCTTACTGTGTTTTTTTTTTCATAACCCATATGCTTTCTCTTAGCCCTGAATTTCCTACTCCCGCCCTTGAGTGAGTAGACACATGAAGCGCTATACAAATAAAACGTGTTTTTATTTACTTTGGCGCATGTAGCGCTAAACCACTCTACATATTCCCACGCTGAGCAAGACGTGGAAAATGCATAACGTCGAAGAGATTTATCGGCCAGTGCTGTGCGGCTGGTTCCCTTTCCGAGATTTGCATGCAATGAAAATATTCAAAGCTGTGAATATTTGAAAACTGTTTACGAGGCTGAGTGTGGTTCCCCTTCATTGTCCCCCGTACTCTCCCCGTACTCCTTACAAGTGCCCTACAACATTTTGAGGATTATTTTCCCAGGTACTGCAAAGGTACTACTCTATCCTGCACGCAACCAAGGGCAACTAGAAAACTTCCTAACAAGTGCGTGCTTCAATGTGCGGTATTAAATATGCAGCTTTAACGCTACTTGAATTCTTAACGGCTAATTGCGTTCTCTGACATTCCAGTGATATATATATATTTTGTGAAACGAGTGAGAGACTTCTCTTAATCAATCAGTGGTTCCATGGGTTGGTTTCAATGGGAGAATTCTTCTCCTCGGGCGTGAATAACGCGCTGCCTTATTCTGCTGCGCTTTTGGTATTAGTGATATGTTGTTACAATTCGTAATTAATATTTTCCCTTCCTGATGAGGGTAGGGGGGTGGTTGTGTTTATCAGTCCTGCCGGTCTTTGAGAAACAGCATCCCTAAGGCCGGCAAACAACTAGTCGAGCTCGTTCTTTCCAGTCATAGGCTTTGATTTAATAAAACAGTGCATTCTGGGAGTTGTAGTATTTCTCAATTGCAAGTACACAAACAGTTTAATGTGTGGGGCCTCAAATTCACATAACTATCAGGATGACAGCTCGTGCGATTCTCACAGGGCGCCTGTTCTGTCCCATGCACTCCCCCCCCTTGCTTGTTTAATAATTCTTGACATACATTATGAACGCTGACGGGCGCTGCGCTGGTTTCTCTCTCATTGTCGATTTTCCCAGCTCCTTCTTCTCAGTGAGTGATGTCACTGACCATGTCATGAGTGATGTAATATGTGACGTCATCAGCAGTGCATTGCAGGCGCGCAAGTTATAGTGAGTCCAACTAACTATAATGTGGGAATTTAATTGGTTTTATGTCAGTAAAATTTCCAGCTAACTATAACTGTTGTCAAACCTATGGTTTTTTCAGTGAATTTAATAGGTTTTTTAAATTCTAATTCCTAACTATAACTGGTGTGAAACCTATGGTTTTTTTCAGTGAATTTCATAGGTTTTGTTAATGCTAATTCCTAACTATATGTAGGGCCTCAAACCTATGTTTTTTTAGTGAATTTCAAAGGTTTTTTAACATCAAATTTCTATTGCTATGAAATATAATATTTTTTATAATGAATTCTATATTGTATATTTATGTAATACTATTTTTTTTATGTATATTCATGTTTTTTTTATTTTTTTGCCCTGGAGCACTCCCGGTGCGCGTACTGGTGTGCGACCCGGAAAGCGCACTCTTGCGGCGCGCCCCGGTGCGCGTATCGGTGAGCGTCCCGTTTGCGCTATTGCCGCGCACAAAAACATCATTGTGACGTATCGTGTAGCCGCGTCCGCGTGATACGCATGGCTTAAGCGCACCCGGAAGCATACGATCGCGCTACGAAAGGCACCCCTGGGCGCGTAGCGTAAGCGCGTCGGGTCATGTGACCTGAAAATAACACTTTTCATTGGTTCAGAACAGTTTTGTTTTTCCAAATGATGAAAGCCCCCACCTTTTTTCCTCATTCTCACTTTGTTCTTTGACTGAGGAAGACCTGTTTGTGAGAAATGGCTACAGTAGCAGCAGCAGCAGGAGCATCTCAGCCACCACCACCACCACCACCACCACCACAAGGACCACCACAACACCACAGTGGTGGAGAAGAAGAAGAGGAGGAGGAGGAGGGGGAGGGGAAAGGCGGTTCCTGCCTGAGGATAATACCCCTTATAAGCCAAAGGAGCACATTGTCTGGGAGTTTTTTAAAATCCCAAGGGGCCTTAAGAAAGTTAATGTGCCAAAGGTTACTTGTCTGATCTGTGGCACTGTACTTTCCAGGGGGAACCCTGCTAAAAAATATTCTTTTGGCAACAACACCATGATTCGCCACATGCAATGCCGGCACCCTAACAACTATGCTGCGGCAGAGGTCAGAGAACTGACCAGAAACCCTCACCAATCTTCTCCCAGCACCTCCCAAAGTACCCAACCCACTCCATCGGGTCCAGAGAAAAGGGAGATGGTCCCAAATATTCAACCCAAATTTGGTGATTATAAAATTGTATATAAATTTTGTGGGCGTACAATTTGCTATGGTGAGCAAAGTGTTAAATTCATCAACCGTGCTGGTGACAACCACAAGTGCCCAAACAAACCTTAATTTTTTCCTGATTTTTTTTGCTCCAGTTGAGCCGTTTACAATTCCCTGTTTTTTGTTTGTCCCCATAAAAATTACAAAAAAAATATAAAATTGTTCATAAAAGCCAAAAAAAGTACAAAATGTTCCAAATAACAATAAAAAAAATATAAAACAGCAAAAAGAATTAAAAAAACAGTTTAGAACTACCTCCAATTTATTAAAAAAATGCTAAAATTTTTTTAAAAAATCTGTCATTCTTTTTTCCCCATGGTACGCTCCCCGGTGCGCGTCCCGGTCGCTCCCCCCGTGCAAATCGAAAAAGGGCCCCGCGGGGCCCTTTTATGGCCCCCACATCAAACCTAGGGGGTTAGGGGGAGGTCTATCCTGCCCCCTTTTGGTCATTTCCCCGTTTGTTTTTGGCACCTCTTGTGTCTCGATCCTACAGAGACACAAGATGGCGGCCACTCCGGACTGTTTGGAATGTTGACAGACACCCGAGAGCCAATCAGCTTTCCGCTCGCGAACTCGCGTAGCGCACTTATAGATATATATTTTTTTTTTAATCTAAATTACTCAAAATCCACTGGCGCACATATCTTGAGATATAGCAAAGGCACATCGGGCTACCAGTCCCTACAATTTTGCCAAGTTTGGTGGAAAACCATTCAGCCGTTCGGGCTAAAAGTGAGTCCAACCGCCCTATGGAAATTAACATAGGGAAAACACGTTCTGAGACCCCCCTTTTATCTCAGCCCCCACTTGACGAATCCCCCCCAAACTTCCAGGGAAGGAGCGGAGCGCAGCAAGGCAATTTTCAGGAAAATTACAGGCAGATCCCTCAATTGGCGCCAAAGTTATTCCCAATAGAATGTTACTATAACTACCTACTGGCGACCACCAGTAGGTAATATATATATATATATATATATATATATATATATATATATATATATATATATATATATATATATATGTATATATATATATTTTTTTTTTTTTTCTTTTCGAAAACGTCCCAAATGATATATATATATATATATCCTGCACCCCTGTATATATGTATGTATATATGTGTATATATATATATATTTTCGCTCTCTCCACTCCAAAGAAGGCATTTCTCCCTTCAGTCAGCCAAGATCACCAGAGACACAGCGGAAGTAAGGCAGGTAACTTTATTGACAAGAACCGTGGCAGACCGGTTTCGGCTGTGTGCCTTCCTCAATGCCTAGTTCATCTGCAGTGTAAGCTCCAACATAGGGATTTCTTTTAAGCTCCTCCTCACAGTGGTGGCGGGCTCACCTGCTGCGGATTGTCTCTGCGTACGTTAGTGTTAGGGACTACCAGTCCCAAGGTGCAACGTGCTGACAGTCCTGATGCAGTGGTGGGGCTTACACATTCTTTTTCCTCACAACTTGTGGCTGCCAAACAACTCCATCTCTCAACCACAGCCTCTGAGGAAACGCATCCTTAGGCACAGAGCAGGTATCGGCATCTCTCCGTACCTTCCATGCCTGATGTTGTTTAATGCATTTCTCTGCCTCGGGGGTTTCGGTGGCGGGCCGTGGCTTTCTCCGACTCCTCGGCTTCAGGCAAATATAAATATATATATATATATATATATATATATATATATATATATATATATATATATATATATATATATATATATATATATATATATATATATATATCCACAAACTCCGTTGGAATCCTGTTTCCATGCACAAAACAACGGTCCACGGCACCACAACTGCTTTCACGAAAAGTTTATTCAGATGGCAAACCCTCTACGCGTTTCGGAAACCACGTTTCCATGTTTAACAAGGAAACCTGGTTTCCGAAACTCGTAGAGGGTTTGCCATCTGAATAAACTTTTCATGAAAGCAGTTCTGGTGCAGTGGACCACCGTTTTGTGCATGGAAACAGGATTCCAACGGAGTGTGTGGATTATTGGGCGTCGCTGACCCTCCACGGCCCGCCGTCGCAAATAGCTTGAGTTGAAGCGAACTGTGTGCAGTGGAATATATATATATATATATATATATATATATATATATATATATATATATATATATGTTATGTTATGTTATGTTATCCGGATTTATAGAGCGCACAGATGCCCCAGCGAAGGGGCGTCCTGGCGCTAGTGCAGAACAGAAAACTGGACAGAAGGTGGAAGACACAACACAACAACAGCAGAACTAAGGAGCTACGGGGAAGAGAAAGGTTTTGACAGCCTTCCTACACACACATATACACATCTATCTTGCACCACTGCCATGCACTGTTTATTACCTCACATGTTACATCACTCATGACATTTTCTATCATATCATTTATGACATCACTTATGACATTTCAAATGACATAATTGATGACATTACTGATAAAATCACTGATTACCATCATCCAAGCTTTTTTTGTACTCAATGCTCTATAACAGTATAAGTCATAAGTCATACAATTTGTATAGCGCACTACATACCCAGAGGGTTTCAAGGCGCTTAGGAAGGGGAGGAGGATTATTTGTCAAATATCCACGTTTTAAGCTGCTTTCTGAACGCTAGGTGATTCTGGGTGAGGCGAAGGTAAGCGGGGAGTGAGTTCCATGTTTTGGCAGCCAGGTATGAAAAGGATCTGCCTCCCATGGTGGTCTTGTTGATGCGAGGTACAGTGGCGAAGGCTTGGTTGGAAGAGCGAAGTTGGCGGGAGGGGGTGTAGAAGGACAGTCGAGAGTTGAGGCAATCTGGTCCGATGTCGTAGAGTGATTTGTGTGCGTGGGTAAGCAGACGGAAAGTGATCCTCTTATTGACGGGTAGCCAGTGGAGGTCTTTAAGGTGACCAGAGATGTGTTCGTTGCGTGGGATGTCTAATATGAGCCTGGCTGAGGCGTTTTGGATTCGTTGTAGTTTCTTCTGGAGTTTAGCGGTGGTACCTGCGTAGAGGGTGTTTCCGTAGTCCAGTCGGCTCGTGACTAGAGCGTGGGTGACTGTTTTCCTTGTTTCGGAGGGGATCCAGCGAAATGTTTTTCTGAGCATGCGAAGAGTGTTAAAGCAGGAAGAGGATACGGCGCTGACTTGTCTGTTCATTGAGAGTGAAGAATCCAGGATGACGCCAAGGTTCCGTGCGTGGTCTGTCGGGATGGGTGCTTTTCCGAGGGCTTCCGGCCACCAGGAGTCGTCCCATGCAGAGGGGGATGTACCTAAGATGAGGACTTCTGTTTTGTCTGAGTTCAGTTTCAGACGGCTGTGTTTCATCCATTCGGCGACTTCTTTCATTCCTTTGTGTAGGTTAGTTTTGGCGGTGCTGGGGTCCTTGGTGAGAGAAAGGATCAGTTGAGTGTCATCCGCGTAAGAGATGATGTTGAGGTTGTGTTGGCGGGCGATGGCCGCGAGGGGGCTCATGTATACGTTGAAGAGGGTGGGACTGAGTGAGGATCCTTGAGGTACGCCGCAGATGATTTCAGAGGCCTCGGACTTGAATGGTGGGAGGCGGACTCTCTGGGTTCTTCCGGTGAGGAACGAGGTGATCCATTCCAGTGCTTTTCCTTGGATTCCGATGTTTCTGAGGCGTTGTAAAAGGGTGCTGTGGCAGACTGTGTCGAAGGCTGCAGAGAGGTCGAGGAGGATGAGGGCGACTGTGTCTCCATTGTCCAGTAGAGTTCGAATGTCGTCTGTTGCTGCGATGAGGGCGGTCTCAGTGCTGTGTTTGGCTCGGAAGCCAGATTGTGAGGGGTCGAGGGATTTGTTGGCTTCGAGGAAGGCGGCGAGCTGGTTGTTGACGGCTTTCTCGATGACTTTGGTCGGGAATGGAAGAAGCGAGATGGGGTGGTAGTTTTTGAGTTCGGTGGGGTCCGCTGTGGGTTTTTTCAGAAGGGCGGTGAGTTCAGCATGTTTCCAGTCTTCTGGGAAGGTAGCGGAGTTGAAGGAGCAGTTGATGACGTCTCGGAGGTGCGGAGCTATGACGGAGTCTGCTTTGTTGAAGATGTGGTGAGGGCATGGGTCTGTGGGGGATCCAGAGTGGATGGAATTCATCAGGCGGATGGTGTCCTCAGTGGAGATTGGGTTCCAGGCGTTAAGGGTGTTTACGGGGGGAAGATGGTCAGCAGATGGTAGGGTGGGTTGGCTTCCGGGTTGGTTGTCAAAGCTGTTGTGGATGTCAGCAATCTTGTTGTGGAAAAAAGAGGCTAGGGAGTCGCAGAGGGTTTGAGAGGGGGTGATGTCGTTGGAGTTGGCCGAGGGGTTGGAAAATTCCTTGACGATGTTGAAAAGTTCCTTGCTGTTGTGGGCGTTGTTGTCAAGTCTATCCTTGAATGCTGTTTTCTTGGCTTTTCGGATCAGTTGGTGGTGAGTGCGGGTGGCGCTTTTGAAGGCGTCCTTGTTGCTAGTGGATGGGTCTTTTTTCCAGGCCTTTTCAAGGGAGCGGCACAGTTTCTTGGACTTCTTGAGATCATCGTTGAACCATGAGGCCTTCTTGTTGCCAAGTTTGTGTTGACGTTTTTTCAGTGGTGCTAAGGTGTCGGCGGTGTTGGATAACCAAAGGGTGAGGTTGGAGGCGGCTTCGTTGGCGTTAGAAGAGAGGGCTGGGGAGGTTCGAAGGAGCGATGTGGAGATCTGATCCGTGGTGATTTTGTTCCAGTTTCTTTGCAGAGTTGGTTGGAGGTGGTTGATGGGTTTTGGCTTGTTGTAGGTGAAGTGAACGCAGCTGTGGTCAGTCCAGAGGAGATCCGTAGTGTGGCTGAAGGAGACATGATTGTTGGAGGTGAAGATGGGGTCGAGTGTGTGACCTGCGATGTGGGTGGGGGAAGTGACCAGTTGTTTAAGTCCGAGGTTGGCGAGGTTGTCTAAGAGGGTGGCGGTATTGCGGTCGTTGATCTTTTCAAGGTGGAAGTTGAGGTCTCCCAGAAGGATGTAGTCTTTGGAGGGGAGCGCGTGTGGGGTGATGAAGTCCGTGATGTCTTCACTGAATTTTGCGCGGGGTCCTGGAGGTCTGTAGAGGAGGGTGCCTCTAAGAGTTGTCTTGGGGTCGATGTGGATTTGGAAGTGAAGGTGTTCGGAGTTAGCGAGGTTGGCGTCGGAGCTGGTAGAGATGCGGATGGATTTCTTATGGACGATAGCGATTCCTCCTCCTGTATGGTCGGTGCGGTCCTTGCGTGTGATCTTATAGTCGTCAGGGATAGCGATGGCGATGTCAGGGGCGGAGGAAGCGTTCATCCATGTTTCCGTTAGGAAGGCGACGTCAGGAGAGATGGTGTCTAGTAGGTTCCAAAGGTCAATGGCGTGCCTGTGGACCGAGCGGGTGTTGAGAAGGATGCATTGTAGGTGGCATCATTAATGCTATCATACATACAATCTGTATCGGTGAAGGAATCTTTTGTTATGTGCAGCACTGACCCTATACCATACCCTTCATGGGTAGCCAATTTCATGTTGAGTAACAGAAAAAATTGTTTCCTCCAGATACTCAAGCCCTGATTCATGTCAAATGCCTTATTAAGGACAGTCTTTACTTGTGTCAAACCCCTCACAGAGGGTTTGAACAAATAGGGTATATCAACCCCCCAGACCCCTGTAAACAAGTTTCAAGTTTATTTATTATGATAACGGAACTCTTTTATGAGGTCCACATAAAAGACAAAATATACATACAAAAGCGATTAACACATTAAATATCGATTATGCAATAGCAACAAAATAAACAACAAAGAAAAATTACCATCTTAATACAGGTCCAAAAAACATTTGAAGAAACTGTACAGTTTAAAACAAAACATTTCATTTGGTGGCTTAATCAGGGCCGCCTGAAAAGAAGAGGCTGATAAAATGTTGAGTTGTAGGCAAATTGGTCTTAACCATCTTCGCCTAAAATGCATCAGGGCAGGACAAACAAAAATGACATGAACCAAGTCCTGGTCATACATCTGACAAAAATCACAGAGTGCTGAGTGGCCATACCATCTGGCATAAAGAGATTTCAACGGAAGCAGGTCCTGTCTTATTAAAAACACTAAGCGTCTAACGCAATGAGAGATGTTCCAGTGACTGTAGGGTTGAGCTTTCCTCAAAGTACAGGACTCAATAACAGGTGTACAGCCTTTTTTCAACAACCGGAAATCTCTATCCTGTCTAAACCCCAGTTCCCATGTGGAGGACTTCAAGATGGTTTTTAATTGATAAGAGGATAAAGAAAATATAATCTCTTTATCCAGTTTCAATAGGGCCACTGCATATCTGAAATTTTTTACAATCAAGGAATGGTCATTAAAGTTTCCCAGCAATTCATTTTTTATGAGATGTCTTAAGGTATTAGACTTACTTTTTGCAATACTTACAACCCAGCGTATAATGCTGGCCAGACCTTGAACCCAGCTGCTGCGTAAGCCAAGTTCCTGTCTCAAGGAAGCAGTAGAATTTGCTGTGCTAACAGATAGTAAACTACGCAAAATTTTTCCTTCCGAGGAGTTTAAAAAACTCCACCTTTTTTGGTCAATTAGCTCTATTCCGTATAATAGGGAGGCAGGTACTTTCGCTCTGAATACATCCAGTAAAATAGAAAAATGCCTTCTACCTGTGGCTTTTTACAAGGATACTAGACTCTTTCCCTGTGAGATAGCCTTCCGGGAGTTATTGTCCATATGCGCTTTGTCACTTAGATTACTTGTGACAATTTTACCAAGGAAGGTATAGGACTTCACAATTTCCAATTTTTGACCCCCCACTACCCATGGAAAGTTAAGGAATTTAGGTTTCTTCCTACCAGCCAAACACATCACTTTACTTTTTGCAGTGTTTATCAACAGATAATGGTTTTCAGCGTATTCACAAAGCGCTTGCAGGCGATTATTCAAGCCCTTTGGGGTAAGATCGAGAATCAAAATGTCATCTGCATACATAAGGCATGCAATCGGAACGCCCCCCAAGGTCGGGGCAATACCAGAGCAAGCTGAGAGTGCAAGAGGTAGATCAACTGTATAAAGAGAAAAAAGCAAAGGGGCCAAAAGGCAACCTTGCTTTAACCCGTTGGATGTGGGAATTATTTTAGATAAACCTCGTTCACCTCCCAGCAGGACTCTGCACCAGGTATCTGAGTAAAGGGCGCGGATTAACTTAATGAGAAAAGGGGGCATCCCTAAATCAAATAACTTTCTCCACAGCAATATTCTATCCACTTTATCAAATGCGGTGGAGAAGTCAATAAAAGCGCCATATACCTGCCCACCACGAACTTTCACATATTTTTCCGTGATAACCTGCAGTGCCGTCAAGTTATCTAAAGTTCCGTGCTTTTGCCTGAAACCCGTTTGTTCAAGAGGCAGGATTTTGAACTCAGTTACCCAAGTGAGAATACATTTTGCGAACACCTTACCAATAGCATCAAGCAAAGCAATTTGACGATAGTTTTGAGGGAGGTCTCTTGCCCCTTTTTTATATAAAGGAACAAGGATACTCCCTTTCCAGGAAGGGGGGACTATTCCGCTAGAAAAGCAAAATTTAAACACTGGAAAAAGGATTTTGCTCCAAAGTTCACTCTGTTGTTTTAATACAGAGATGGGGACTTCGTCTGGTCCCATCGCACCAGAGGAGCGCATGTTCTTAATAGCGAATTCAATTTCCTTTTCAGATGGACAATCAAATACAAGCCGGTGCATGTGTAAAATACTCCACACTGTGAGGTAAGCTGTGTGCCCTGCAGTCACAAAAAATTAAATACCTGCTTGAATTATAATTTTATAGGTCATAAGTGTTAACAATGGGCCCTTTTTTGTTTCCTCTTCTTAAAATGTTGATTTGTAGATAAACACTCCCAATCATTGTATATTTTTAATGGACAATGGGAGCACTCATGTAAATAAAGGCAAAATAGAAGGCAGTACAACAACTAGAGGCATAACTACCAGAAATATATTCACCATTGAAAGAAGAGGTAACAATGCATTCAAATATGTGCTTCAACAAACAAGTATGACAGGGGCAGTTTGTAATTTTAACGCCTCTGGAATTTCTCATTACATCTTCCCTAGAAACAGAAAATTACAACTGTATGCACATTTAAGTATATGGAGGTTCTTTAATAGAGGCCAGTCATCTGCCATTTATACTATGTGACAAACTTCTTTTGTCACGGTGAGTGTACTGTGTGAGTGAATCATGATTGAAGCTAAAATGTAGTGTGAATAGACGAGTGATGAAGCATTAATTCCTTTCTGTATCAACTGAGGATGGGGTGTATCCAGTGGACACAACATTGAGATGTAGTGCATTAGAACGGATGTTAAAATAAACACAATACAATACAGATGTTGTTGTTTGTGGATTGGGGTTCTTTACAATGTCCAATTCTAAATCTAGCAAATAAAGAGACTGGGGTACCACAGAATACCCAATAATACCAAATCTAGGATCTAAAGGAGTAGAGGGGGATTTGAGAAACCTATGAGTTTAAATATGTTAAGAAATGTTTTTTTTTAAAGTTATTACATTTCGTCTATATATTTTCTTCCTACCTGTCTATGTAGATATAAATCTGCTGTGCGGAGGAGTAAGCCCCATTTATATGTTGAGTCCTGAAGAAGGTGCTCCTTTTAATCATGTCTAATAACCACCGAAACGCGTCAACACCAGTTTTTTTTTTAAAGAATCCAACTCACAGGAATTCCTTGGACAGGACTAGTAATCCCACCAGGTTTTCTTTTTGAACATGTAGTGTTTTAATCAATTTGGGCAACAGTATATAGCACTGTGAAGATTGGGTTTCCGTCTGTAGATTGTTATAGATGTCTTTTAATTGTGTTGTCGTATTTTATTTAGTGTGTATGAATTGAATTTTGTTAATCCTTGTTAATCATTGTTATGCTTTTTATGAATTTTTAAATGATGTATTTGTAATTTTACACTCAGGTTCTCAGAGTAATTGTATTTTTAGCCTATTCTCCCTTTTGCTTAGAACAAAATTAAATATATGTAAGCGCTACATCAGAATTCTTTTTTTTTATACTGTTATGATTATAATTCTATGTTGATCTAAGTAAAGGCACATGCTCGGTAAGAATGATTTGAGAGTAAGTGGAAGTGTGGGTGTTTATTTTTACAATCCAGGGGAAATCTGTTTGTTTCACTCAAACCCCTTACAGACACCAAATTTACATGGAGAAATGAAGTGGAAATCAGCAGAAAAAGTGGGTACTCTAAACAGTGTTTACACTATGGAGACAGTTTACTCTGTACTCAACTTGTTTGTAACATGCTGTCACCTGCACACAGAGTTGCTCTTCAATACAAAGATTTATAATGTGTTCAATACCTCGACAAATCTATGATGCACATATGGAGAAAGGCTGTACAAAAATATGTTGAAAAGTAATAAGGTAGATACCCGCCAATATGTAAAGTATATAACAAAGTAACACACTCATTGGATGATGTCATTAGTGATGTCATCAAAGATGTAATTTGAGATGTCATCAATGATGTCATAACTGATGTCATAAAACATGTCATGAGTGATGTACTATGTGAGGTCATAAGCAGTGAATGGTAGGGGCGAAGTTATAGTTAGCTCCACTGACTATAACTGGAATTTCTGTGGTCTTTTGAGTTAAAAACTTTAATGTTGTCACTAGGATATTAATAATAATAATAATAATAATAATAATAATAATAATAATAATAATAATAATAATAATAATAATAAAAATGAGGCTTGTAGAGCGCATGGCTACCTTCAACGGAGATGTCCCGGCGCTACTAGTACTGATATTCACCTAACTATAACGTCACGTTAAATTAAAAAAAATTTCAGTGAATGCCTTAGGTTTTTAAAAAACAAAAAAAAGATCTTTTTATCACACCTAGCTATAACGTTACTTTAACCTTTGATTTTTGTCCCGTGAATTTTTAGGGGCTTTGTAAACAAAGTAATATTTTATTACCATACCACCTGCAGGCAGCCAACCCCACGCCACGTACAACCTTTGGTCATGCATGGCTTGATGTTGGTCACAGGGCCTCGCTTACAGCCAGCATCTGCGTCCAGCTCCCTGCCAGCATCCAATCCCATGTCTATTCGCAGCGGGGGCTGGCCACAAGGCTTGGCCTGCTGCCAGTTTCTGTAGCAAAACTTTCAGCAGCTACTGACAACACGCCATGCGCAGCCTTTGGCATGAGCACATAGGGTTGCCCATTCATGCTCCATGGATGTCATCCCGGGGCCAAAACATATACATTAAGGAGAGGGAGGCAAGAAGCCCCCTTGAACCTTAATTAGCCTCCAGGACCCAATCCATGGGGCAAGTACCTTCAAAAAGGGGAGCCTTAAAAGGCCCCAGGTACCTCTATCCCCCGGGGCCAAATACAATTAAACAAAACTACTGAAAAGATTCACACCAAAACACAAAAAGCACGCTCTGCGAACCTAGATCTATCTTCCAGCCAAGTTTGGTTTCTTTGCGATAGCCCTGCCTAAAAAGACTATGGAAAATGCATTCCCCTAGTTTCTTACCACGCATTTGTGAAGATCCCTCAAAAGGAGCAAATGTTATTAGGAAAACAAAAAATGCATTGTCAATGGAAAAGAAATGGAAAAGCAATCCTGACTATAACTATTCCGTGTGGCAGGGTGGCGAGTCACAAACAATCATAACCAATGCAGCAAAAACCTGTATTTTTAATGTTATGGCAACAGCGCAACGTGTTTCAGAGCTTGCGCTCCTTGTTCACGAGTAACATTGTTGCATTAGCAGAAAGATTTAAATAAACATGTGACAGTTCATTAAACAACACAGAAAAAAGACTTTACGTTTGCTTCAAGTTCATCTACTCAAAAAAGATTACTAATTCAGTTATATTTCACTGAAAGTTTATAACTAATGGCATTTCAACATTACATGCCATGATCGGTATGACGAGTGTGAAATTGATAGAAACGTTTGACTGCAATTAAACCGACTCGCAGTTACCAATTGTTCTCTGCCCGTCTCCCTGATTCAATAGAGTTTTAATCTAGCTTTATTGTCCTTAGTCAAATCGACACACACTCAAACACCGGTGTAAAGGTTTTATTAAAGCAAATGTAATGCAAAAAAACGTAAAACAACATAGATCTCGCTATCAGCCAAAACATTGATGTTACATAGATTTAAATTAGTATCTTAAATCCGATCTAATAAGTGCAACTATTACTGCCCAAGTGGGCAACACCACACGTTATTACCACGCTCTCATATTCAGCACTTAAAAAGGCGATATGTCCGAACGTGTATTGCTTTAAGAAAGTAACACATTTTTTAGAAGGGCACGAAGCACAATTTATGCAATTTGGCAACCCAAAAGTGCTCCATTTTGGTTCTTCGGTGGAGGTATGTTGGTGAGGAATTTGTAGCGTGCAAGCCACACGCACGCCGGATGCACCCATCGACAAGGAGTTTGGCAGTCTGTTGAAATTTGATGGACTGTAACTAATATTTCTGTCAGAACCGCCGCAACCCAACAAAGAAACTTTGCCTGCCAACAAGAAGTTGGACATGACTACATGATGAGACGGCAGTCACTGAGACCTAACCTTCAGGCGTGAGACTTTTAATGGGCAAGTAAGCGGTTGACGAGGGGGAGAATGTGCAATGTAGTCACCCCCAAACATTACAGTGCAGAGTGGCACAATGCAGTCGATAATATTACTAAAATAGGAACATGATCACTGAGATCAATTTCACTAAGATTACACCGTCACACCTCTTGGCTGGACGGACCACTCTTTGGTTTCCATCTGTACCCCTTTGCCGGGAATGATTGTTGTTCCCCCGGCTAAGCTGGTTATTAGGCGGCAATGGAGTAAACTACGGCTGGAGGACTTACACCGTGCCCTCGCCGAGGAGCCTTTAGATCTTCCACTGCTGGTGGACTCAGGTTACGAGAAGTTCTGCTCCTGGATTTCCAAGGCGCTTGACGCCCTTATTCCACTTACCGCTTGTAAAGTCAGCTCCAGGGACTCCAGCCCGTGGTACGATGGCGCCCTACGTTCACTCAAGGGTAGTTGTAGGCGAGCAGAGAGGGCTTGGCGGAAGGCGTACGATACCGGGAAAAAGGCTATCTATCTCGCCTCCGTCAAAGTTTACCATCGGGCTGTTTGCCAAGCTCGGGCAGCTTACTATGCTACTGAATTCGGCAACAGCTCTAACCCCTCTAAAACCATCTTTAAAGTGATGAAGGATCTCCTGGCAAAGCGTGCCTGTGCTACTACGACTGGCTCCACCACTCACTGTGAGGCTCTTGCTTGTTTCTTTTTGGAAAAGGTCCAAAACATCTATCGGACGTTCCCTTGTACAGAGCCTCCAGTTGAGACCCCGATCAACATCTTTGGTGATTCCACCCTGCACGTGCTGCCCCCGCTGACACCTGAGGGGTTTGACCTTCTGGCTCTGCAGGTCAAATCAGGGTCCCCCGCTGATCCACTTACTGCGACTCTCTTTAGGGAGCCGTCGTTTGTGGGACGGGCCGTGGTTCACTCCCTGATTAACATCTCTTTGAAATCAGGCACGGTACCTGCTAGCTGGAAGCGGGCAGTGGTTTCTCCCATTTTGAAGAAGCCATCTCTGGATCCAGATAAGCCTGAAAACTATCGGCCCATCTCCTTACTCCCGTGGCCGACTAAAGTGTTGGAGGCCCATGTCAACAAAGCTCTTTCGGCTCACCTTATCCATGCTAACATCTTGGATCCCACCCAGAATGGGTTCCGTGCTGGACACAGCACGGAGACCGCCCTCCTCTCCATGGCTGAACACCTTCGCACGGTGATGGATGCGGGCCAGACAGCAGCGCTCGTCTTATTGGACTTGAGCGCTGCGTTTGATACTGTCTCGCATCCTATCCTGTTGCATCGCCTGGAGGAGATTGGGCTGGGTGGACCTGCCCTCCAGTGGTTCCGGTCTTTTCTAGACGATCGTTTCTTTAGCGTTGCTGTCCCACCGTTCCAGTCCCAATTCCATCCTTTGAAACAGGGGGTGCCGCAAGGATCCTCGCTGAGTCCCACGTTGTTTAATATCTACGTGAGACCGCTGGCTGAGGTCGTCAAGCAATGGGGCATGACTATGGTCTCATATGCTGACGACACTCAGCTAGCGGTTACGATCAGCGGGGATGCGGACCGGGATGCCCCCAGGTTTCAGAGCGGACTTAGGGCGGTGGCGAGCTGGATGAAGAACAACTGTCTCCAGCTCAACGCTAAGAAAACAGAGATCATGATCGTAGGCAAGAGATCGGAGCTTTGGGGGGACAGATGGTGGCCCACGGAGCTGGGGCCGGCCCCCCTCCCGGTCACGGAATTAAAGAACTTAGGAGTATGGATGGATCCTTCCCTCAGCTACGTTGGCCATACGAAGAAAATTGCGGCCTGTTGCTTTGGTATCATACGGTCGCTTCGCCCGGTTTTGAAGTTCTTTGACCATCGCACCAGGCAGCTGATAGTCCAGGCTACTGTGTTATCCCGCCTGGACTATGCCAGCTCTCTTCTGGTAGGGTCCAACGTGGCTGAGGTTACCCGCCTCCAACGCGTTCAGAACGCTGGGGCGAGAGCCATTGTTGGCCTTCCCCGTACTTGCTCTGCCTCCAGCACTTTGAGATCACTGCACTGGTTGCCTATCAAGGCCAGAATTCAGTTTAAAGTGCTGTGTATGGCGTTCAAGATTTTGAAGGGAGCAGGTCCCCCCATTCTTGCGGACCTTCTGTCATGGTATGTGCCTACTCGGCCCCTGAGATCCTTGGGTCATGCACTTACTGTGGTTCCCCGATACAGGCTGTGTCGGGTTGGCGGCCGTTCCTTCCGGGTCAGAGCAGCCGAGCTCTGGAACTCCCTTCCTGTAGAGTTGCGACTGTTAGATGATCTGCTAGTCTTTCGTAAAGCCTTGAAAACCGTTTTGTTTTAATAAATTCACTTTTCTCCCTTTTGTTCTGTTTCCTGTGGTGTTGCATTTTTACCTGCCATGCGCCTGGACGCCCCTTAGCTGGGGCAGCAGTGAGCATTACAAATGTATGTAACATAACATAACATAACATATACAAAGATGGCGACTCTGCTAATGGAAGGTATTAAAATGAAATCGTAGTCCTTCCTTTTGGGCTACACTGAAGGGGGAGCAATGGGGACCAGATAACCACCGGCACAACTTGAACTCTCACATTCAGCATTTAAAAAAGGCGGTATGTCCGAAACCCGTCATGCTATGAGAAAGTAATGCATTTTTAAGAAGGGCATGAAGCAGAAATAATGCAATTTGGCAACCCAAAGAGTGCTCGTTTTGGTTCTTCAGTGGAATGACGTTGGTGATGAATGTGTAGCATGCAAGCCACATGGACGCCGGAGGCACCCGTCGATAAGGAGTTCGGTAGTCTGTTGGCATTTGATGACTATATATTACCTACTGGCGATCACCAGTAGGTAGTTGTAGTTAGGACCTAGTTACCATATGATATTGGCAACATTCTATTCCCAATAACTTTGGCGCCGATTGACGAATCCTCAAGAAATTTTCAAAACAAATTTGTTGAGTTCAGATCCTATGTTGAACATTTGGGGTGATTTATCAAGGGGGGCCAAGAAAAAAGGGGGTCCCAAAACGTGATTTTTCAATGTTAATTTTCATAGGAAACTTTAGACAAGGCTATAGGTCGAACGGGTGAACGGAATTACCCCACATTTGGCAGGGAGAAGGGTCTTGGTCTAGAAAGCACGTTTTTGTTTATTTGGTGTAAATCCGTTTGGTAGTTTTTGAGAAATATTGACATTTGCAGATATCAATATTTGGGAATTCGGCCATCTTGCTGCTTATTGGCTGCAAGCGGTGCGGGTGGTTGCAACTAGGAAGTGTTGGCTGCCATTTTGTGATTCTATTCTAAGGGGGAAAGGGCAGATAAAAGTGAGAAAGACGAGGGTAGGAGCGCTGTGAGGTCTGTAGGGTGGTTAGGGTGTGCTGAAGAGGGAGTGTGATCGAAGTATTCACCCCTACTGGTGTGAAAGTGCTGTTTTGCCTACTGTGAGATGGTGCTGAGGTGAGGTGCTGGTACACACTGGGATGAAAGCTTGCATGTAAACTGTGAGCTGAGTGCTCTGGGCGCTGTAGCATACTGGCCGAAGCAAAGTATTTACCCCTACCGGTGTGAAAGTGCTGTTTTGCACCCAGTGAGATGGTGCGGAGGTGAGGGGCCGGTGAACTCGGCGATGAAAGCATGTGCCTAAACTGTGAGCTGCGTGCTCTGTAGCATCCTGGCAGAAGCGAAGTATTTACTCTTACCGGTGTGAAAGTGCTGTTTTGCCTAGAGTGAGATGGTGTTGAGGTGAGGTAATGGTAAAGTTGGGGATGAAAGCGTGTGTTTAAACTGTGAGCTGAGTGCTGTAAACTGATGTGCTGTGGGCGCTGTAGCATACTGGACAAAGTGAAGTATTTACTCCTACCGGTGTGAAAGTGCTGTTTTGCCTACTGTGAGATGGTGGTGAGATGAGGTGCCGTTACACTTGGGGATGAAAGCGTATGCCTAAACTGTGATTTCAGTGTTCTGTAGCATACTGGCCGAAGCAAAGTATTTACCCCTACCGGTGTGAAAGTGCTGTTTTGCCCACTGTGAGATGGTGCGGAGGTGAGGGCCTGGTAAACTCGGCGATGAAAGTGTGTGCCTAAACTGTGAGCTGAGTGCTCTGTAGCATCGTGGCAGAAGCAAAGTATTTACCTTACCGGTGTGAAAGTGCTGTTTTGCTTAGAGTGAGATGGTGTTGAGGTGAGTTATCGGTAAAGTTGGGGATGAAAGCGCGTGCTTAAACTGTGAGCTGAGTGCTGTAAACTGATGTGCTGTGGCAGCTGTAGCATACTGGCCGAAGTGAAGTATTTACTCCTACCGTTGTGAAAGTGATGTTTTGCCTACTGTGAGATGGTGGTGAGGTGAGGTGCTGGTACATCTGGGGATGAAAGCGAATGCCTAAACTGTGAGCTGAGTGGTCTGTAGCATACTGACAGAACCGAAGTATTTACCGTTACCGGTGTGAAAGTGTTGTTTTGTCTGGAGTGAGATGGTGCAGAGGTGAGGTACTGTTAAACTCTGGGGTGAAATCATGCACCTAAACTGTGAGCGGAGTGCTATAAACTGATGTGCTCTGGGCGGTGTAGCTTACTGGCTGTTTTAGCATATGTGTGCAGGTGGTGTTAGTATGCGTTTAGAGTATATCAGGAGTGGGAAGCAAAGTACTCACTGGTACCGGTATGAAGAGTCGGGGATGAAACTGAGTGTAAGTCATGAGTTAATTGTTGTAAAGTGATGTGCTGTGGGTGCTGTAGGATACTGGCAGCTGTAGCATACCTGTGTAAGTATTGTTAGTGTGTGTTTATACTGTACAGGGAGTGGGAAGCAAACTAGTCACCCCTATCGGTCTGTAGACTCGAATGAAGTGTTTGAGGAAGCAGGAATAAAAAAATAATCGTGAAGAATATAATGTAGAATGTTGCAATGTCACAGAAGAAAAATGGTGAAATGAGGTGTGTCTAAGAAAGTGGGTGTGTGTAATAAAGGCCTGGAGTTTGAAAATTATTGCAAAGTTGAAGCACTTCTGTTGCATTCAAACATAAGCTTCTACATCAGTGAATTGTATATTACATGTTACAGTTGCATGTGACATAAACAATAGTTATTACACTTGAATGACTCTACATTCTGTAAGGAAAAAAGAGGTAGGATACGATTACCACATGTATCCTTAAAAAAAAAAAAAAGAAATTGCAAAATGTAATCAACAAACTTTTTAGGTGCCTTGGCTGTGCTTTTTTGTAACACAAAATTATCGACAGTAGAATAGTCAGCAATCTGTTGTACAGTAGATTCAATGTGGTGTGTGTCAGAATTGGTACTCGTTCCCACATTGGAACTTTGAGGATGAATACAAACATTGTACCTCGGAGAAGCACATTCGGTACCTTTGTAGTGGAACTATACATTATTGTATTCAGCTGTTTCAAAAAACCAAATCTTGTGTAGAGAGCTAATGCATCGTGCTGAGAAAAATTCCGAACATTTCTGCTGTAGTCAAATCGATGCTCCTGCATCAGTGAATAAGAGTTCTAGCAACACGCTGAATTAGACTTCTATGTGACCTACACAATCGCTATTAGACATGGATGAATACATTGTATAATGAAAATAAAGGTAGTCTACGATTACTACACTGTGCCAACCAGTTGCTAAACAGTCTTCTTTTTTTATTTTTATTATGAGGTTCTGAGCAGAAGTTGATTTTGAGTAAATGTGTGTGAAAGGCTTTGTGAATAACAGGGAGGCAGAGAGGCATGTGCACAAAGAATAGACGTGGTTTCAAAATGGGTGTCGGGTTTAGGCTAATTTAGGAAGTAAATAGCGTATTTGCATAGGCCATGCATGACCGATCCATGGTTAAAGTGGAGATGTAAGGGGCAATAATGAAGATAGAGTTAAAATGTCTGAGTATACTTAGAAAGTTGTTATATGAAAGTATGAGGATTGAAGTGTATTATAAAAAATTTAAAGGAAAAAGTAAAAAAAGATGGAAAAAAATCCATTCAAGGAGAACTACTCCTAGTCCCACTACTCCTGCCAATAACTATACAACAACAAATTCCTGCTACCCAGCACCGTGAAATCCTTCGGGATGATTGTTTGCGCTCTATAAATAAATAAATAACGTGAGTTTCTTACAAGTTTCCGAAATTCCAGTCCAGAAGTTCTTCAGCGGCTTAAGATGCTTAATGTTCCAAGAGGCAATTGTTGCCATAGTCTGAGAAAAGCAAAGCGATACAATTCATATCTTCGAAGGGAGCGGGAATTTGAATTGGCAGGCAATCTGCGATGTTGTGAAAGGTTGCACGTTACAGGAGATCTTTCGCGGCTGCGCAGAAATCCCATTTCGCTGCAATTCCTTTTTGCATTGCGTTCGACATTGCTCCACTGCCAGATCAATCCCGTTCATGGTTTTCAAGATAATGCATTACCTGCTGGATTTCGGGAGCGATTGTTGGGATGTTGGAAAGGCATACATCCATTTTCCAGTCAAATGGTCAAGTTTTTGCAATTAAACAATGGTTGTACGCATATTGCATAAGTGTAGATAGATGTTATGCTGTAGCTAGCTCCGATAATAGATAGAGGCAGGTAGCCGAAAAGTTTTTCAGTTTTTTTACAGTATTGATGTAGCTTGGCGTAGAGTCTTATTTTGTCGGACATAGTTGTTACCACATAGAGCGTAGCTATTTCTAGAATAAGAATTAGTAGTAGGATGGCTGCAAAGAGAGCGAGAATTGTGGGCACTGTTCCTGTTATTCCAGAGATGATCGAATGAATGTAGTCTGCTATTAAAGGAAGAACAGTTTGAAATCGTGTTAGAAGGCTGTAGGAGAGCGTGTTAAAAAAGTGTGACAAACCTTGAGTGTGAAATGTGTTGTAAATTGTGTAACAATTCACAAAGTGTAATGAGCGGTTTGTATTTAAAAGGGAGTGTATTTTACTTGAAATTTGTGGTATTTGTAATCAATACATTTCTTTTGCAGAAGTGAAGGAGAGTATTGTTCTGAGCAAAAGCGCTTTTAGTTTGGTTTGTTTCTTGAAATCTGTTTTCACACTAAGAATTGAAGGCCAATTTGAATTTTGGTAGTTACTTTGTGTGGGTGGGAATAGACATTGTCACAGGAAGTTACTCTGTTTGAAACAGTAAGAATATGCGGTGTGCCAGCTAGCATTCTGTAGGAGTGCTTGTTATTGAGAAGCAGATAACTACTGTTAGAAAGCTGTGTGAATATTAGTCTGATTGTGGGAGTAGGCGTGCTTTTAAGGAAGGACGCAAGGTTGGGGGCTGTAAGCTTAGAAGCACCGGGTAGTTGGACATTCTTGGATAGTAATGAATGACAGTCATTGTTGTCGCACTTTTTACCTGTGAGAAAAATTTCTGCATGCTCTTTAAGACAGCGATATGTAAATGGGAGAAACCACTGCTCCTGAATAAACTTGCTACCTTATATAATCACATACAACATTGAAAATAACATGTGCACCTACCAGACACAGCATACTGTGGGAAACCTGGCTAGCCATGTACACAAACTAAACATGGCATGGCACCTCTGCCTCATAATGCAGAAAGCAGGGAGAGGTGGAAGCAAATTATGTGCGAAGGTGGTAAGTAATTATGGATTATAAAAGTATATAATGTAAAGTCTTGAGGGGATGTGCCGGACACAGTTGAGTATGCAGAGCACCGACATGTACATGTCAACATACACTGATGGTATATTGATTGAAGTGGATAGTGGACGCAACCATGATAGTAAAGTCAGTAGGGAAGATGACGGAAAGGTAGCGCTTACGCACCTCCCCCCCTCAATGTTTAGCATAGTGAGCTGGCTTGGCGTACGCAAGGCTAGCGTTGGGGTTTGGAGAAGAGGCACATTTCTCTGGGTGTGGTTCTCTTCCGGATTGGCAAACGTGTCTGCCAGGTCTGTGCAGCTTACATCGCCACGAGGCTGATGCCGTGAGCGAAGGTTGCTGCGTGAATGATGCTTTCAGCGTGCTAGTATCTAGAAAGCGTAACGGCTGATACGACACATATATGCTCCATAGTTCACCTTTTGAAACTGCCGTATGTGAAAGGATGGCTCCTGAGATTAACGCTGGCTACCGCGACACAGGCACACAGCGTCCAGCCTGAGGCCCAGGAGCGTGGAGTGCTCTGTATACTACTAACACAGTAGTCCGACAGGTACCCACAGTGGAACTGTGTTTTTGAGACCATAGTGGGCGATGCTAGAACTGTATCTGTGAGTGGAGATAAAGGTACTCCCTTCGACAAGCGTAACCAACTCTACGTCCAAACAATGGAACGTTGTCTTGATCCCACAATGGACGTTGTCCGATATTACCTGATGGTTGCTTTTCACAGAGCTCCCTCCGTTGAGGTGCATCAGACTCTGTGATTCCGTAATTAACTGTTGCATACGACTATTGGGCTTGGTTGACAGCAGTTGCTGGACTACACCGTGGTACAGCAGGTCCAAACAGGGTCTTAATTATATGAATGAGGAAGTGAGAAGTTACATTTTGTGATGATTTCGGTGTACCCTGTCTGATGAGGTGCAAGCAACTGTAGGTTCCAACAGTGGAACAGTGTCTTGACCCCACAATGGACAATGTTAGAACTGTATCTGAGAGTGGAGATGAAGATACTCCCTTTGACCCGCTGAAACCAATTCTAGGTCCCAACAGTGGAACGGTGTCTTGATCCCACAATGGGCGATGTTAGAACTGTATCTGAGAGTGGAGATGGAGGTACTCCCGTCGACCAGGTGCAATCAGCTGTAGGTCCAACAGTGGAACGGTGCCTTGATCCCTTAATGGAGGATGTTAGAACTGCATCTGAGACTGGAGATGAAGGTACTCCCTTCGACTAGGTGTAAGTAAGTCTAGGTCCCAACAGTGGAACGGTGTCTTGATCCCATAATGGACAATGTTAGAACTGTATCTGAGAGTGGAGATGAAGGTACTCCCTTCGACCAGCTGCAACCAACTCTAGGTCCCAACAGTGGAACAGTGTCTTGATCCCATAATGGACAATGTTAGAACTGTATCTGAGAGTGGAGATGGAGGTACTCGCTTTGACCAGCTGCAACCAACTCTAGGTCCCAACAGTGGAACGGTGTCTTGATCCACAATGGGCGATGTTAGAACTGTATCTGAGAGAGGAGATGGAGGTACTCCCGTCGACCAGGTGCAATCAGCTGTAGGTCCAACAGTAGAACGGTGTCTTGATCCCACAATAGATGATGTTAGAACTGCATCTGAGAGTGGAGATGAAGGTAGTTCAGCCGACCAGCTGCAACCAACTCTAGGTCCCAACTGTGGAACGGTGTCTTCATCCCACAATGGACGATGTCAGATATTACCTGCTGCTTGCTTTTCTCAGAAGTTCATGTGTTGAGGTGCATCACACTCTGTGCTTCCATAGCTAACTGCTGAACATGATTATTGGGCTTGGTTGACAGTAGTCGGTGGACTATACTGTGGTACAGCAGGTGCGAACAGTGAAATGGGGTCTTGATTGTATGATTGAGGATGTCATAAGTTAAAGTTTGTGATGATTCCTGTGTACCCTCTGTGATCAGGTGCAACCAACTCTATGCTTTTGAATCGAACGGTATGTGGCTGTGAGGTGTTAATGACCAGTGCATTTGTTCTACACTGCGGTTTGCAGGGTTCACAATTTAGATTGAGTGGTGATTGTTTAATTACAGACTCCAGTAGGTAAGTAATTAGAATGTCAATTGAACATACACAATATTGTTTTATTAGAACATTGGAATGTTGGGAGCTCCATTGAAAACAATGGAGTAGCTCTGTTCTTATAATGTCTTGTATAAGCCTGGCGCTGCACATTGCAAAGTTGTCTTGTTCACAGCTTTGGTTGTGAACAAATGCTTCAGGGAGGCTGAAGGGATTCCAATCCCCTTGCGCTCTCTTAAGGCTTGCTTTATTTGTTAGAAGATTGTATCCTCTAGTGGCAGAATGTTCAAATAGCCTTATAGCTCTTTGTAGCTGAGCTATAGTGGCTATTACAGTTTCTCTGCCTTGTTAAAGGCCCTCGCCTTTAGCTTGGGCCTTTAATGCTGGAGAGGGCCTTTAATAGCCGGTATAGCCTGCTACGGCGGGCTATAAGGGTATAGTATACTTGGTTGAAGAAGTTTTTTTAGATGAGTTGTAGGTTTAGTACAATGACCAAATTCATCTTGCAAGTCGAAAGGAACAGTGAATAGAGTAGACTGTGGACAGATGAAATCCCAATTTGAATTGTTTTGATTTATTGTAGAGTTGTATTTTGTGAAGAGTGAGTGAGAAAAAGTATTGATGGTTGTGTGTGTGAGTACTGCCTTCAATTAACAATGCAGTGACAGTAGTGTTCACAATTCAGATTGAGTCACTATTGTAGATGATGTAGTCCTGCTAGAGAAGAAATTGCTGTAGTTTGCTCTGTCTACACCACTCATACGCATCATTGCAGCCTATGCACATGTTTTGTTTTGCTTCGTGTATTGGAAACTGTAGAGCTCAAGTCAATGCCATGTGGCTGTGGGGCCTTGCTGACTGCTCTCTCTGGCCTACACTGAAGATAGCAGTGGTCATAACTGAGATTGAGTTGCTATTGTAGATGAGGTAGTCCTGTAGGAAAAGACATTGCTGCGGTGCGTACTGTCTGCACCACTCATACGTATCATTGCAGGCTCTGCACACATTATGTTTGGTTTGCGTATTACAAACTGTAGAGCTCAAGTCAATGCCACGTGGCGGTGGGCCCTTGCTGAACGCTCTCTCTGGCCTGTACTGAAGAATTCAATATTTACTTTTGCAATTGAGTCGGTATCGTTGATGATGCAGTCCTGTAGTAAAAACATTGCTCCAGTGTGCTCTGTCTGCACCACTCATATGCATCATTGCAGGCTTTGCACAAGTTTTTTTTGCTTTGCGTATTGCAAACTGTAGAGCTCAAGTCAATGCCATGTGGTTGTGGGCCCTTGCTGACTGCTCTGTGGCCTACACTGCAGACAGCAGTGTTCACAATTTATATGGAGTCCTTTTTGTGGATGAGGTAGTCCTGTAGGAAAAGACATTGCTCCAGTGCGTACTGTCTGCACCACTCATATGCATCACTGCAGGCGCTGCACACTTTTTTTGATATGCGTATTGGAAACTCTAGAGCTCAAGTCAATTTCACACAAAAGGAAAGGGGAGAAGGTCAACTACTCATCTACCCCAAACCCCCTAATACAACCTATTCGCACCAAGAGTGGTAGAGAGGAAAACGAGACTGAAACACACATGCAGGGGCACAAAGAGTGTTAGTAAAACTGCCCTCACTCACACACATCTGTGTGCGACATGCTTCATCATCGGGTCTGCTTACAAAACACCCTGGCGTAACCACGCACAGGATGGAGCATAGGGAGAGGGTAGACAAACAACATTAATAACAACCATAAATGGATGACAATCATAAATGGATGAGTACAAAGTGCTACCAACCCAGACTGGGAACAGTGATAGAAATAAGTGCAAAAATAAACCTCAAACCCTGGGAAGCCCGACCACATAAACCCAGTCATTAATATAACACAAATCACAGCGCAAATTGCTAAATACATTTGGCCAAAAAGGGAACCGTGGGACGAGATCCCCAATCAATCGGTTCATGTGTGTAGGCACAGGGGCGGTCAGATTTAAACACTCGCCAATTCATAATTCATCATAACACAAGCAGCGGGAAAGGGTGTTTTCTTATTACAGTTGGCATTGAGGCTATAAACGAACCTGAAGACGGTTGAGAGAGGAATGTTACTACTCAAGCATCGACAGATTTGGTGCCCAAGATGAAAATCACCTAGTAAATGCATGCCAGGGAATGTCATCATTTAAACCCACTATGTGGCTTTTAAGACGGTAAACCCACTTCTGTTCACGCAGTAATAGTGCTCTGTTTTTATCCCCACCAACCGAATTGCACTGTAGTTTTTCAAGAATGGTCCATCTTAAGTCTTCTGTCGTATGTCCCATTTCAAGGAAGTGGGCAGTCAGTCTCATATTAGATCTACTACATCTAACAGTGCTCCAATGCTCCATTACTTGAGTTTTTACTTTTCGGCTGGTCATCCCAACATATTGCTTCATGCAGGGACATGTAATCAGGTAAATGACCCCATCTGAATTGCAATTCGTATAGGTTCTCTGTTCCCAAGGATACGTTAAGCCTATGTCAATGCATTTGGTGTTAACTGTCAAATGACATACACTGCAAGATACACAGTGTTTGTGTCCAATTACTGGAGGTAGAAGAGTAGATGTCATACTTCCACCCCCTCGATTGACCCTGGGTCTAGTATAGACTAATAAGTCCTTCAGGTTTTGGCTTTGTTTGAAGGAGAATAGAGGCTTTTCCATGCTCAGCCCATTAGAGTTCAGAATCCTCCAGTTTTTGAGAACCAATCGTCTAATCTGTTGGGAAGCTGTATTAAAAGTGGAGACAAACACAGGTTTCTTGGACAGTGGTCTAATAGTCTTGGACAGAGGTCCATCGCGATTGATGTTAGTCGCCCTCTTGCTATCCCTCCTAATCACCTGAGTAGGGTACCCCCTATTTGCAAGTTTTGCAGATAGTACAGAAGCCTCCTCCGTAAAGTCAGCCCTGGCAGAACAGTTCCGACGTACTCAGGGAAAAACTGTCCTACCGGTAAGTTTTCCCGGAGGGATTTGGGGTGGAAGCTATCAAAGGCTAACAAAGAGTTTTTATCCGTGGGCTTGTGAAAGACTCTTGTGGGAAGTACCCCCTCTCTGGGTTCAATCAGAAGATCCAGGAAAGGGAACCCTGTTTTCATGATAGTGGAGGTAAAGTGGAGTAGAGGATTCCTCATATTCAGCCACTCCAAAAATAGGTGAAAGGAACTATCATCCCCCTTCCAAATAACCAAGACATCGTCAAAATACAACGACGCCAAAGTCTTATGTGGGAAGACCACGGGCAATCGATGCCATAAATCACAGTTGTCTCAAAAGCTCCAACATAGTGCCCTGCCAAGCTCAGGGCAAAAACACTCCCCATGGAGGTACCATGTGCCTGCAGGTATAATGTCCCCTCATACTCAAAGTAATTCTTGGTCAGAGCACCACTACGCAATGAGTTTGACCGGAGTTGCCGCCGAGCTGCCGATTAAGGTCCCACGATTGGTGGCAGCAGAGTGGAGGTCCTACTTATACAAAGAGGACTAGACCACGCACAATTTTTTTCTGTACTAATAAACCATGATATATTGCAAGTTTATATTAAAGACCGTGGTGTTTTAAAACCGGATTCAAACGTATTAAATATTGAAGTGACACGGAAAACTCAGGGCGTTTTATCCATCCCCAGAGGAGGAGATCTGTGTGGGTCTCATTTGATATATGTTTTAAGATTTCTCCTGGGACGTACAGTGGGAGCCATTGGGAGCCCTGTTTTATACCTGAGCGAGCAGTATGAATAATATGAATATTCATACCACCTCTGACATCACTGAGGACAATATTATATCAATTTGACAAGAGAGACTGCTTTATAAATCTAAGTCTTGATAAAGGTGGTTTGAAATTGAGTAATACCATCAAAACGCGTCGACGCCTGCTCTTTATTGGTTGCACCCCTTGAACACGTTTATGTCCAACAGAATACGTCAGGCTGTGGACATTTAAATGTTTTAAGACTGGGATTACTTAGGGAACAACTTAGTATAGATGCAACTATCTATTCGCACAAAGCTTTCATTGTCTCTCATTTTATTTATTCTTTTGTAATAATGTGCTTTTTATGATGTGTATTCCTTGATGTATTGGGTTTTTATCTCTTTCTTTATTTTGAAATTTTTAGGAGATTTTGTGACCAAGTAAGAATAATCCTGTTTATACAATAACTTTTACTTTGCACACATTACAATTGTCTAGTGGGGTCTGGGCCATTTTGGGTGACTGTGTATGATTGTGGTTTATCACGTGTGGGTGAGACCAACACTGGAAGAAGATTTGACGTGAACAAATATATTTTCTTACTTTCCTCTCCAAGAGAATTTCATTTTTTACTTACCAGGGCTATTTCCACCAAATGTAACAATAAGGCCTTAGATGTTTGATAGGGCCAGTCCTCTGCAAACAGGATGTCCTCCAGGACTCTGAGAGTTTCTCTTTGCAGAATGTTCATATATAAGGCTTCGATGTCGAGGCCTATGAGAAACTCAGTCCCGGGGTCAAAAGGTAAGTCCTTCAGATGTTGTAAAATATCTAAGGTGTCTCTAAGATATGCCGGTAGCTTCTGAACCAACGGTTTCAGATGAAAGTCACAAAATTGGGCTAGAGGTTCCAGAAGGGAACCCATCCCAGACACAATCGGCTCCCGGGGGGAGATCTGACTGGTTTTTTGGGAGAACATAAAAATAGGGAATTCTCTGCTGTTTATTCACCAAAAATTCTGCTTCATGGTCAGAGATCCAATCATTGGATCGAGCCTCCTCAACTAGGGAGACAATTTCTTTAGTTATCTCCTCTGCAGGATCCCTGGATAGTTTCTGATAATTCCTCTCATCAGATAGAAGGCGGGTGCATTAATTGTCATAAGTAATTCTGTCCAGAATTACTATAGCCATGCCCTTATCTGCAGGTTTCAGGACGATGCTAGAATTTTCTTCTAGTTCTTTCAAAGCTTTTTTCTCCACATTAGATAAATTAGAGAACGAACGGGTTCTATTCTCATTTAAGTTCTCCAAATCGTGAATCACTGCCTGTTCAAATGTTCCTACCTCCAAAGGTAGTACCGATAGCAGTGATGTCATGTGATGTGACATGGTCAGTGATGTCACTGACCATGTCATGAGTGATGTAATATGTGACGTCATCAGCAGTGCAGTGCATTGCGGGCGCGGGAGTTATAGTTAGTTCAACTAACTATAACTGGCGAATTTCTCTGGTTTTATACTAGTCAAATGTCAAACTAACTATAACGTCCCTGAAACCTTTGTTTTTTTTCAGTGAATTTCTAAGGTTTTTTAAATGCTAATTCCTAACTATAACGTCTGAAAAACCTATGTTTTTTTCAGTTAATAAATATATATATATATATATATCTATATATATATATATATAGATATATATATATATATATATATATATATATATATCTATATATATATATATAGATATATATAGATATATATATTTATATATATATACACACACATACATACATATTACACACACACACACTTTTTTGTGTAGAAAGTCTGAGTCTGCCTATCTATCTCAAAATCAGACCTAAAAAGAGTATTAAGGCTCTCAGCTTGGCAGGTTAAAAAACGCAGATCAAGACAAAACAAGTCCTTACATGGTGCTATGCATTTTAGTCAACAACTGCCCACAGCAGCCTGTTTTCCTGCACAGATAAGAACACTTTCTGAGGATTATATTACGAATCAGTTTCTGAAAGGCTGGTGGGAGGCATAATTGCATGCCTTCACAAACCAGATGCAGCAGTAATCACAGCAGAGCATCATGGCTGAGATTTATCAGTGATGATGGCAGAAGGCGGGAGTGAAAGAAGAGTGAACAGTGAGCCCTGCTTGGAGAGGCAAATGGCATCTTAATTCGAATTCTTGATAGTTTTGGCAGAAAAACAAAGGCTAAGAAAAAAATAAGCAGTTTTTTTAAAACTACTTTTTGCTGCACAATATTGCAGTGAATTGTTTGTTTAAGCATCACTATATCTTGTCGCAGCATAACGACTAGAAAAACATCCATTACTTTCAACTGTTTAGAGAACGCATGTCCCAGACACTTGTTTTCTCCCCTGAACTGTGCAACACCTGTTTCAGTAGAGTGTGATTACGTTGAGATTCTTTTAAATTGCTTAGTTTCCTGTATCGCCAAAATAAAATCAAAATATACTGAGAATGATAAACAATTTTAAACCACCTGGAGGTACACGAACAGAAACTAAGAAAATGATTCTAGAAAATTAAAACAACAATCATATGTGCACAGCTCACTCTAAAAACAAATTGAATTGTCTTAAGTACTGATAACTGGTGCTTAGAGTCACATTTACATTGAGAGCTCAAAACAGACTTGAATATAGTAGTTTTTGCAAACATCACCTATATATGTTGTTGATATAAGATCCTGAAGCTGGTCCTGCGATGCAGCTGATGTATAGCGCTGTCTATCTCTTATTGGCCAATCCATGCACCAAAATGTGTGCATGGTGGTCACACTATTGTCCAACGAGAGTTCTGCCTAGTGCAATGTTCACAATGACATACATGCCTGCCTGAGACACGTCCCGTGTCACTGGGGTAGGACCCTGTGCTGCACTGCTCACGTCAAGCTTGGACAAAGGGGTACATTCAATTTATTTCACCAATTTACAGTTCAAAACTTGATTTAAGGTATTGATACATGCAGCTTTTTAAGCCCTCTGCATTTTAATGCGGTTCTATGATCTAATCGATGGAAGGGAAAGAAGTCTGATGACTACAACAGTCCACAGGTCCTATTCTCATGTAACTCTTGGGAGTCACATGAAAGCAGGAAGCTCAGGCTCACTGCTCAGCACACAGAATATGATCTCATTGCCTGGCTTTCCCGGTCCCCTCAGGGCCCACCTATGAAAGGGATCTGTGGCAGAAAGAAATGACCATCTACAGTTGTGAAAAGGCTTCTGCTGCTCCCAAATGAGCAGACATTCCGCTGTCTATTGAGCTCAAGGGGGCATATTATCAAGGGGGTTTATCTCCGCTTTTTTGGCTTTAAAAGCCAAGAAAGCGGAGATAAAATTATCTCCCTATTACCAAGCTGTCGCTAACACCAGTTAGTGACAGCTAATAGGAGATAGCGACCATCTTGGGCCCCGCTTTGCATGTCAGTGATATTTATCACTAATGACATGCAAAGTGGGCGTGCCAAGATGTTAGCGACTGGAAACAGTCCCTAACATCGCTATCTCCTATTACCAACTTTTGGAGATATTTGCGCTAAGCGCGAATATCTCCAAAAGCTAACACCTGCCCTGAGCAGTTCTTAGCCATGTTATCCAATGGGAGGTGGATAACATGGCTAAGAGCATTTGCTCGATAATGCATGAATATCGCTGACTTTTCAGCGATATTCATGCATTGCGGCCGTTTTTTATCACATTTGCGATAAACCTTGCTAATAGCAAGGTTTATCTGAGATAAAAATCGCCGATGTGCGGCGATAATTTTTGTCTCTAAACAAGTTAGAGACAAAAATTATCGCTAGTTGTTGGTAATATGCCCCAAGATTTCTTGCGGACATGGAGTCATCTGGCAGCTCCCTCAAGGCTGTGCTCAGTCTGTGTTTAGGGCTCCAACCAAGTGGGTGTGTGTGATATTTAACACTATCTTTAATAGAACTTTAAAGAGGTCATTAGCTATGTCAGGCATTAGGTTGACATAGTAAAGTTCTAATTTCAGTCAGTTGATGTCTGCTGGCATTGTATGTGGATGGGATCTTATGTTCCTGGATTGAACTTCATTTAATATACCTTTCTGTATCTTGGATTTAATAATGAAGATACTTCACTGGCATAGCTGGATACATCAAGGTGATTTGGGTGTTTATTTGGACCCTAATGCCAATCCCTGCATACAGTTGAAAGATAAAATTCTTTGTGTTGTAAATGAGAAGGGAAATTTAATTGAAGGGAAATTGAAGACAAATTTGCATGTGAATTAAAAAAAAATTCCTAATGTGTTTAAGGAAACTTTAGGTGGTCTTAAAGAATACCAACATAAAATACGGTTAAAGAATGATTCTATTCCAGTGAGTTGTAAAGTCCGTGGTGTACCTTTAGCAGTAAAAGAAGATATGAGAAAAGAAATTGAAAAGCTCATTGAAAATGGGATAATTGAAGAAATAGAAGGTTGTGAATGGATGGCTCCGGTCGTCGCAGCGCAAAAATCTAATGGCGATCTGCGCTTATGCATTGATCTCAGGCAACTTAATAAATGTGTAATTGTCGATAGATATCCTCTACCAAATATTGCAGAGTTGTTAGTATTGCTAGAAAATGCTATGATTTTTAGTACAATAGATCTTACCTCTGCGTATCACCAGATTGAATTGGAGTCTTGCAGAGATTTTACGTCCTTTATTACACCTTTTGGTACGTATAGATTCAAGAGGATGCCATTTGGTTTAGTATCTGCTTCCTCTGTGTTTCAGCGGGTAATGGAGTAAGTCTTAAAAGATGTTCCTGGTGTTTGTATATACCAGGATGATGTATTAATCTTTGCAAATAATGTATCTGATCATGATGTAAGATTGAATATGGTTTTGGAAAAATTCTGCAAACACAATCTCACTGTAAAGGCGAGCAAGTGTAGATTCAGATCTGATTCTATAAATTACTTAGGACATAACATCTCAGGTGATGGAGTGAGACCGAGAACTGAATTGGTTGACACAATAAACAAAATGGTTGCTCCTGAAAACAAAACAGAACTTATGAAGCTTTTAGGCATGATAGAGTATTATGCAAAATTTGTCAAGGGTTTTGCCAATTTAACAGTCAACATGAGGTGTTTGTTAAGGAAAGGTGTGGAATTTCATTGGTCAGATCTGTGTGAGAATGAGTTTAATGAAATTAAACAAAGATTAAATAGTGCTACTTCGTTAAAAAGCTTCAACCCCAAGGTCAAGTCCATTCTACTTACTGATGCAAGTGAGAAAGGGTTAGGTGCTGTATTAAAGCAAAAGAGTTCAGAAGGCATGCAAACCATAAAGTTTCTGTCTAGAAGTTTGAGAGATGCTGAAACTCGTTATTCTGTTGTAGAGAGGGAAGCATTGGCAGTGTTCTGGGCAGTGAGAAAGCTAAAAAAAATTCTTTGGGGTCTGGACTTTGATGTCCATACGGATCATAAACCCTTAGTGGAAATTTTTAGTAAGAAAGGTTTGGATCTTGTATCTGGGAGAATATCAAAATGGGTTATTGGTCTACAAGAATATAGCTTTGGAGTTCAATATAATCCGGGTGTTGATAATGGTGTAGCGGATGTTCTCTCACGTTTAGTTTCTAATAGAGATTTGGAAGATGAACATTCTGAGTTAGATGATGAATTGGTTTGTGCTGTGGATTACGAATTTCTATCTGGAAAAAAATGGTCAGAAGAATTGGAAAATGATGATACTTTACGTGAAGTTATGTCTTTGATGAAAAATGGTTGGATTAAAAGCAAAGAAGGTTCTGCTTTGACTAAGCCTTTTTGGACGGTACGCAGTAAATTATCTGTTGATAATGATTTGTTGTTTCGTGGGACAAGGTTGATTCCTCCATCAAGTCTCAGGAAAGATTTGATAGATTTGGTTCATGTTGCTCATTCAGGTTTATCCAAAAGTAAGGAGAGGCTTCGCATGTCATATTGGTGGCCAGGCATGGATAAAATGGTTGAAAGGGTAATTAGAGATTGTACTCACTGCAATGTTAGTGACAAGTCTTATAGTACGCATACGCAACCTATGTTTTTAAGAAGAAGACCTAATGGTCCTTGGCAAGACATAGCTCTGGATGTAGTGGGTCGCATACAACATAGAGATTCTCAGGTGTTTATACTTGTGGTCATCGATATGTATTCAAGATGGCCAGAGGTGTTTTTTTTGTCAGGAATTGATTCGAGCAAAATAATTCAATGTTTGAGTGAGTTATTTTCTAAAGAAGGTTTTCCTGCAACCATTTTGTCAGATAATGGTGTTCAATTTGTTTCCAAGGAAATGGAACATTATTTATCTTCTAAGGGTATTACACATAAGACTTGTTCTCTTTACCACCCAGAGGCCAATGGTATGGTCGAGAGATTTAATAAAGTAATCAAGGACACTATTAGTTTAGCTAAGAACTTGTCATCTGATTGGAAAAAATGTGTATTGGCAAAAATAGAAGAATACCGATATACTCCTCATACTACAACTGGAAAGACTCCATTTTTGTTGTTTCGTGGAAAAATTCCCAACACTCATGTTGAACCTTTTTGGGTTAATAAGTATGAAGTGTTGAAGGGTAAAGAATGTGTGTGCAACAAAGATAAAGTTGTTAAAAATGGGAAGGATAAAGCTGAGCGTAGAAAAGCATATTTTGATGTTAAAAAAAGTGTCAAGAAAACTGTTGTGTGTGTTCTTGATATGGTCATGATCAGACGCCCTGGCATGGTGGGTTGTTCAGAAACAAAGTTCATGAAGCCAATCAAAGTAATTAAAATCTTAAACAATGCAGTGCAGACTCAAGATCATCGCATATGGAATCTAAATAGAGTTGTGATTGTTAGAAGAAAATTGCAAGGAGAGGAGAAAATTGTTGCCAAGGAACAGGTGTTAGGAATTAGTGAGGGTTTAGCTCCCTGGTCTAGTCTTTTTCCTTCTTTCTTTTTTTCCATTGGTGTCCTTCCTCTGTTTCCTTGTTTTCGGTAACCCCGCCCCCCTTCCCTCCGTGGTTTTAGGTCGCCAGCACTAGGGCTCTGTGCTTGGTTTCTGACCTTGTTGGCGTTTTTCGGAAGTCGGGATTTCGAGCTCTCCTGAATTCTTCGTGGGAACCTGTGGAACTTGGGATTATTTCAAATCGCTTCTCGGCAAGCGGAGGCTTTCTGCTGCACGAGGCTTCGTGACAGCCGCCCGGATGGGTGCCGCTCCGGTCGTCTTCCAGAGCGAGTGAGAATCAGCGGTAAAGTAAAGAAGCAGCCGCTTTGGATAGCGCGTGAACTGTCTGCTGCATTTTTTGTGTTATATTCGGGACTGTGCTAAAGGGTTTTCCTCGGCGAGGGAACCTCGGAAGCTTTGCCGGGTTTTGGGCGCCCGAGGTTTAGTGAAGTTTTTCCTAGCGCTACCTTGGTGGCGTGTTTAGTCTGTGGCCACAGAAAGTGGGAATTTCGTTGGATTGATTGGTGCCTAGGGCGCACATACATTTTTCTTCCTGGGGTTTTTATGTCAGACGTATGACTTTTTTCCCCCTGTCAAGAATATTATACTAAGCAGGTTTTGGACTTGCTATTGGATTGTTTGCTCTTCTCGGATACCACCTGATATGTTACACAAGTAAGGAGGGGATTGGGGTGTGTTGGATGTGTTTACTGGTGGGAATAGGGAATCAAAGGAAGGAGCACTGGGTTATATGTTAACGTACTCTTTCTTTTCTGTGTTTCTTTTCTCTTGTGGCTGCAGGTCAGGATCCCCTTCCCCAAGCTACAGAAGAGGGTCTGCTGTGCTGTAACAAAGAGAGAGCATTGGCTTTACTTTTTCTTTGTTTTACATTTTTCCTACCTTCTCCCTTTTCCCGGTTCGCGATCACGCTGTACAAAAGTGCGTGTGGCGATCCGAGAGGAGGCAGATGAGTGGGGCCATCCTCGCTTCCGTGGTTGTGGGTTGAGTCGGCGAAAGATCCAACAGAAAACCAAGCCCACGAAATTGCAACCACCCGAGCGAGTATGGATGAGGACGGGAATGTGTTGGAAAAAAGGGACCCTACAGTGCAGGAACTAATGGGGGCTGTTAATGCACTTCAGATTAAGGTGCAGGAATTACAGCAGGAGAACCAAGGGTTACGTCAGGAAATGAATGCAGGGAAGGTTAAGGCTCCGGTTTGGGGAATGGGTAAATCATCAATAGTACAGCCTGCTACTTTTCAATTTGAAAGGGGTGCGAGTACCAGTAATCCCCCTTTAACAGTTAACGTGACTACACCCTCCCCTGTACCTTTGGCAGTTCCTGAAAGATTTACTGGAGATTCCAGTAAATATAGCATCTTTATGAATCAGTGCCATTTGCACTTTATGTGTCGACCTGCATCTTTCCCTAATGACTCTACCAAGGTGGCTTTTGTTATATCCTATTTAGCCGGCACTGCGGCGTCTTGGGCCGTGCCCCTGGTTGAGAGTGATGACCCTGTTCTGTACAATTATGTGGCTTTCAAGGAACAGATGCGTTGTCTCTTTGCCAAGCATGCGTTTATGCAAGCGAGCGACGCCGAATTATTGAAACTGAGACAGGGAAAACAAGACCTAATGACTTATGTGTCCACCTTTAATCGGTTGGTTTCCGAAACCCATTGGCCCGCCGATAAAAGGACTTCTTTATTCTATCAAGGATTGTCTGAGGACCTAAAAGACATCGTCTCACAGGTGGTGAATCCACCTGAAGACTGTGTGGAATTCATCGATCTTGTGGTGAAGCTGAACCATAGGCTAACTGAACGGAGAGGCGAGAAAAACCGCTTTCAGGTCTCTCGTGTGGTTTCATCTAAGGTAGAGGTAAAGAGTTCAGGGGAGAGTAGGGCGATCCCTGAACCCATGGAGATAGGAGGTGTGCGGGGCCCCTTAACAGCTGAGGAGAAAAGCAGAAGACGAACTCAGAATCTGTGTTTGTACTGTGGGCAAGGAGGGCACTATGCCAGGGATTGCACAGTTAAACCTTCTTCCTTGTCCTCCAGGAAGGTGGTGGCTTGCGTGCAGCCTTCTGCAGAATTGGAGATGAGAGATCGACTTAATCCTTCCTACCAGATTTCTGGTATAGTCAAACGAGTTCCCAAGCATTTCATGATCACCGTCTGCTTAGTAATTTCCAATAGCCACAGGACTCCGGTGTCTGCCTTATTGGACTCAGGGGCCACTGGCAATTTTATGGACATCAAGTTAGCGGAACAATTGAAAGTGCCCTGGATTCTAAAGGAGCAACCCGAACCTGTGAGGGCCATAGATGGAACAGAGTTATCCTCAGGTACTATCACTAGACAGACCGAACCCTTATGCATGATATGTGATAACGGTCATTCAGAATATCTTGGGTTTGATTTGATTGATGCCCCTTCGTTTGGTGTTGTGTTAGGGGTTCCTTGGTTGCAATCCCACAATCCCCGCATCGATTGGTTTAGGAGGACAGTGACTCTTGATTCTGTTTTTTGTTTGCAAAGTTGTTATAAAGTTGCTACTGATTGGGTTACGCCTCTATCCTGTGCAGTTGGAGATGGCTTGCGGTGTGACGTGCAGACAATACCGGAAGCTTATGTGGAGTTTGCGGAGGTGTTTGACAAAGGGCGAGCGAGGGACTTGCCTCCCCACCGTTCTTTCGATTGTCGCATAGACTTGATACCTGGGGCAACTTTACCTTGTTGTCGTATCTACGCCTTATCTGGGCCGGAAGAACACCATTTAAAGGAGTACTTGGACGAGATGTTGGCTAAGGGGTTTATTCGACCTTCCTCTTCTCCTGCCTCTTCGGCTATCTTTTTCATTCCCAAACGGGAAGGTGGTCTACGCGCCTGTGTGGACTATAGGGCGCTCAATAAAGGGACTATTAAGAACAAGTACCCTCTCCCGTTGATCCCGGTATTGCTCGATCAGCTGAGGCATGCGACGGTATTTACCAAATTAGACCTCCGAGGGGCATACCATCTCATACGAGTCCGTGAAGGCGATGAGTGGAAGACTGCCTTCCGGACTAAATTCGGTCTGTATGAGTACTGTGTTATGCCCTTCGGGTTGTGTAATGCCCCGGCTGCCTTTCAGTTCTTTATCAATGAGATACTGAGGGAGTTTCTGGATGTGAGCGTGATAGTCTACATAGATGACATACTGATCTTCTCAAACACGGATGCGGAACATGTCAAACATGTTCGACAAGTTTTACAGACCTTGAGAGATCATCAGTTGTTTGTCAGACCTGAGAAGTGTACTTTTCATACCGACAGGGTTGAGTTTCTTGGGTTTGTTGTCTCGGTGGAGGGCATTAGGATGGATCCTCGGAAGATCGAGGCAATCACCTCGTGGCCAGCGCCAAAAAATGTGAAAGACGTCCAGGTGTTGTTAGGATTCGCTAACTTCTATAGAAGGTTTATCTCCCATTTTTCTGAGATAGTAGCCCCTATGACGGTATTGTTGCGGAAGGGTGTTCCTTTTGTTTGGTCTTACGTGGCTCAGATGGCTCTGGATCAGCTGATAGAAAGGTTTACTTCCGCCCCCGTTCTGGTCCATCCAGACCCGGCTTTGCCCTTTTTTGTTGAAGCCGATGCTTCCTTGGGTGCTGTGGGGGGGGTTTTGTCACAGAGGGATGCAGAGACCGGATTCATGCACCCCATAGCTTTCTTTTCGAAAACCCTGTTGCCTGCCGAAAGAAACTACACGGTTGCTGAGCGGGAATTGCTGGCCATTAAATTGTCCTTTGAGGAGTGGAGACATCATTTGTGGGGGGCCCGTCATTCCATTACCATCTTTACAGATCATAAGAATCTTGAGTTCTTTCGATCTGCTCGGGCCCTTACCCCCAGGCAGATGAGGTGGGTCTCATTCTTCAATGAGTACGATTTCATTATCACCTACAGGCCTGCCGCTCAGCAATTGAAATCGGATGCCCTATCTCGCATCCATGTGAAACCAAATGAGTGGGGGACCGATAAGGACTCAGGGTGTTTTATTCCATCTGAGAAGATAGTGGGGAGTATCACACTGGATGATTTTGTGGCCTCGGTGAAAGATAAGTTGAGGGGTCTGGATTTAACACCTTGGTCATCTCTGCCTTCCTTTGCTCAGAGAGATGGGTTGCTGTACCACGGCTCGCAATTGTTTATACCTCCCTCTCTACGTGACTCTGTGGTGGAATGGTGTCATTCATCTGCTCTGGTTGGGCATCCAGGAATTCATAAAACCAGGGAATTCTGTTTACGTTGGTTTTGGTGGGAGTCATTGACTCAGGATGTGCAGCAGTATGTAGCTTCTTGTCCGGTTTGCGCTGTGAGTAAACCATCTCATTCCAGCCCATCTGGCCTGTTGAGGCCATTACCTGTACCTCCTGCACCCTGGCATACGATTAGTATGGACTTTGTTACCGACCTACCTTTGAAATCAGGTTGCACAGTGATTCTTGTTGTGGTTGATTCCTTTACAAAGATGAGCCATTTCATCCCCTTGCCTAAACTACCCACGGCCAAGGAAATGGCCTTGATATTCGTGTCATCTATTGTGCGGCTGCATGGGTTGCCTTCCTCCGTTGTGTCTGACAGGGGTTCCCAGTTTGTGTCCCGGTTTTGGACTGAGTTAGGGGAGGCCCTTCATATGAAACTCTGCCTTTCTTCAACCTATCATCCCCAGTCCGATGGTCAGACAGAGAGGGTTAACCAAACCATGGAACAGTACTTGAGATGTTTGTTGACTTCCCTAACTTGTGATTGGGTGGTGGCCCTCCCTCTGGCTGAGTTCGCGTACAACAATAGCTTTCATTCCGCATTGGGAATGTCTCCCTTTTACTGTTCTATGGGGTTTCATCCCAGGGCAATCCCCATCCAACCTACTGGTCATGTGCCTGCTATTGATGCCTTAGGGACAGCCTTGAGCCGGATATGGGATTTGGCAAGGGAACATCTGGTAAAGGCTAAAGAGGACATGAAGCGACAGGCAGATAGACATAGGAGCCCTGCTCCGTCCTATGCCGTAGGGGAGCGGGTGTGGTTGTCTACTAGGAATCTGCACCTGGATGGCCCTAGGAAACTGCAGCCTAGGTTTGTGGGTCCTTTCCCCATAGCTCAGGTGATCAACCCGGTTGCAATGAGGCTGGAGTTACCGGATGAATATCGCATCCATCCGGTGTTTCACACCTCTTTGTTGAAGCCATATGCAGACACTGATCAAACCTTGCCCCCTCCCCCTCCTGTGATGGTTGAAGGTGAGGTGGAGTTCGAGGTTAATGCTATTCTAGATGCAAGGAGGAGACGAGGGAGGTTGATGTACTTGATTGATTGGAAAGGGTATCCCCCAGAAGACCGTTCTTGGGAACCTGCTACTGAAGTGCATGCTCCCAGACTGGTTAGGTTATTCCATCTTCGTCACCCGACCAAACCTCGCCCGGTGGGGAGGCCTTTGAGGGGAGGTACTGTTAGGAATTAGTGAGGGTTTAGCTCCCTGGTCTAGTCTTTTTCCTTCTTTCTTTTTTTCCATTGGTGTCCTTCCTCTGTTTCCTTGTTTTCGGTAACCCCGCCCCCCTTCCCTCCGTGGTTTTAGGTCGCCAGCACTAGGGCTCTGTGCTTGGTTTCTGACCTTGTTGGCGTTTTTCGGAAGTCGGGATTTCGAGCTCTCCTGAATTCTTCATGGGAACCTGTGGAACTTGGGATTATTTCAAATCGCTTCTCGGCAAGCGGAGGCTTTCTGCTGCACGAGGCTTCGTGACAGCCGCCCGGATGGGTGCCGCTCCGGTCGTCTTCCAGAGCGAGTGAGAATCAGCGGTAAAGTAAAGAAGCAGCCGCTTTGGATAGCGCGTGAACTGTCTGCTGCATTTTTTGTGTTATATTCGGGACTGTGCTAAAGGGTTTTCCTCGGCGAGGGAACCTCGGAAGCTTTGCCGGGTTTTGGGCGCCCGAGGTTTAGTGAAGTTTTTCCTAGCGCTACCTTGGTGGCGTGTTTAGTCTGTGGCCACAGAAAGTGGGAATTTCGTTGGATTGATTGGTGCCTAGGGCGCACATACATTTTTCTTCCTGGGGTTTTTATGTCAGACGTATGACTTTTTTCCCCCTGTCAAGAATATTATACTAAGCAGGTTTTGGACTTGCTATTGGATTGTTTGCTCTTCTCGGATACCACCTGATATGTTACACAAGTAAGGAGGGGATTGGGGTGTGTTGGATGTGTTTACTGGTGGGAATAGGGAATCAAAGGAAGGAGCACTGGGTTATATGTTAACGTACTCTTTCTTTTCTGTGTTTCTTTTCTCTTGTGGCTGCAGGTCAGGATCCCCTTCCCCAAGCTACAGAAGAGGGTCTGCTGTGCTGTAACAAAGAGAGAGCATTGGCTTTACTTTTTCTTTGTTTTACATTTTTCCTACCTTCTCCCTTTTCCCGGTTCGCGATCACGCTGTACAAAAGTGCGTGTGGCGATCCGAGAGGAGGCAGATGAGTGGGGCCATCCTCGCTTCCGTGGTTGTGGGTTGAGTCGGCGAAAGATCCAACAACAGGAGAATGTGGATTTGAAAAATCGTAAAGGAATTGATTTTGGAAATGTTAGGTCTTCTACACGAGTGTCCAGAACGCCTAGTTATCTTACTGATTTTATATAGTTTGTATATCTTGATGATATTGTGTAGTTCATATATTTTACACATACATATAAATTTGTAGTCATCTTACTGACTTTGTATAGTTTGTATATCTTGCTGATATTGTGTGGTTTGTATAACTTATTTTTGTTTTGTTTAATTATTTTTGGAGGGAAGGAGATGTGTGATATTTAACACTGTACCTTTAATAGAAATTTAAAGATGTCATTAGCTATGTCAGGCATTAGGTTGACATAGTAAAGTTCTAATTTCAGTCAGTTGATGTCTGCTGGCATTGTATGTGGATGGGATCTTATATTCCTGGATTAAACTTCATTTAATATACCTTTCTGTATCTTGGATTTATTAATGAAGATACTTCAGTGTCTTCACTGTATGCACACACAATAGAAGCTACCCTCAAATAATGCTCACTTACATAATGTAACCATATCACTACAAAGCACTAAATGAGTTGAGTGCTGGATATCTTAAAAAATGTCAAGGACTGTCCTCACACACAGTGAAGGTGTCATGCTTCATCATAGGCAGTTCTCATTCTCTAAAAAAACGGTTTGATAGAGAGCGGGCCTACACCTGGAGACATGGAGGGACTACTAAAAATATAAGTGGGGGCCCGTGCAATAGTGATTTAAAAACCAATGGACTACCCCAATTTACATTAATTGGTAGGGCACATTATGTGGTTCATAACATTGGATATTTTCATGTTTATTACTACATTTTGTATATGATGTAAATTTTTCTAAAAATGTGTTTTGCATCGGATCAATGTATGAATTAATTTGCTGATTTTGTCATGTTGCAAGCTGTTGCCAATAATTTCTTCACAGTGTCTAAGTCCATTTTTGTCTTTAAGTGTATGTTACTGTGAATTCTATATAGGTGTAAGTTAATGTGTGAATTTGATAAGTCTGCGTTTCTTTTTCAGTCCAAACAATTGTTTTGATCAATGTTTAAAATATTAAGAAACAGGAATGGTCTAATAGAAATTCCATTCGGACAGATACTCCATGAGTAGTAGGAGTGTACGGTAGTACGAAGCCGGGTTCATTGTTTTGTGTTCTGAACTTTCTAAAAGTAGCATTTTCAGACCTGCAACTTAAAAACCAACTTCCCTAAAAGATGTGTTTTAAATTATGAGTCCAGAGACAGCAAACTTGCTCTTTATTTCTTTTCCCAATTGGAAGTTACACTTATAAAGTGTTACCAGGCAGTGGCATAACCAAACTTGAGGGGGCCCCTGCAACTTACATGGAGAGCTCCCCCGACCTAGTCTGGAGCTCTCAGGCGAGGGGTCTGCGGCCCATGCACAGTGTCAGAAGGGACTCCCTGGAGCTTGGGACCCCCCCCCCCCCGCACCACTGGGGCTGCAGGGGTTAATGTTATGCCACTATTAGAAGGCAGTTCCAATGATAACCTATGGTAGAGATAGACTTTGCTACAACGAAAAACGAATTTAGCAGTATTTGACTACCAGCACATGTAACACCCCATAGTAATTTGTCCTACCAGTGGTGGCTGATGACATTTGAAAGTGGTAGAGAGCAAAGGTTTGGAGTGAGTGGCTACCGGCGAGCGAGCATTGTGAGAAATTACGAATAGGGCATTTCCATAGTCGAGTTTAGATTGGCCAGGGCACCGGTCACAACTATCTTCTGAAGATCAGGTGGAATGAAAGGACGGATCCTTTTATTCAACTTCAAGATTTAAAGAAAACGATGATACCAATTACCAAGGCATTGATTTGATCTTCAAAGGTCAGCCTATTATCAAAGATAATTCCTAGATTGCGTACCTTGTTTACAGGTGACGGAAAGCACCCATGTCCTTATGCCACCAAATGGGTGACCAGGAGGAGGTGTCGTTTCATAAGAGTGGAACCTCTTTTTTACCAGAATGTAACTTTATGCAGTTAAGCCGCATCCAGTTGTTGATCTAAGTCCTACAGATATCAAAGCGTTCAACCGTCTACTGAAAGATGCTGGACAATGAGACAATTATCTGAGTGTCATCAGCGTAGGATATGGCTGAGAAACCATAAGATCTGATGAGCCGTGCTAGTGGGACTACATATAGGTTGAACAAGGTAGGGCTCAATGATGAGCCATGCAAAACCCCAGAAGGTAGCTTGAAGATGGCCAAGGTGAATTTGCCTAAAGCCACATGTTGTTCCCTATCTGACAGGAAAGACTTTATAACATTGCCTTTAATTCCACACTCTGAAGTATCTAAAAAACCTGTCAAGTAGGTTTGTATTCAGAACATCTGTCTTGTATTGGACCTAGGGCGTAAGGATCTTTATGGTCACAAAGCTTGTGAAGACCAGGAGCTATGGTGTCCTTGATCCTCCAACATGTGTGCCGCCTTTCACCTTAGAGCCGGACTAGCAAGCCCCCAGAACTGAAACGCTTGCCGTGCTGGAGGCTTTCATCTGGAGTCGCTCTCAATGTGAGGCGATCACACATCTATCCACGTCTTTTCTACCTCAGTCTGATATCCTTCAGTGACCAAAGCTTGCTCAGATAATTCTTTCTCAGGCTTATAATGTCAGCCCCATGCTTAAAGCAAGAACTAACAGCCAGATTCATCAAGCGAAATGCGCTCCCAAAAGGGCCAGATTCTGAGAATCTGGCCCTTTGCGAGTGCAATTTTTGCATTTGGGATTCATCATCCCAAATGCAAAAATCGCTAATAAAGATTTCGCAAATTTGCGAGGATTAGCATTTAAGGAATCTCTATTAGAGATTCCTTAAATGCTATTCATGAAACATTTTAAAATTGCGAATTCGCAATTTAGGAGCGCTATTTACCACGAAGTCAAACCTCGTGGTAAATAGCAAAAACTTAGAAAAATGCATTAAAATGCATTTTTCTAAGTTGCATGTTACACACACACATGTCCTTTGGACATGTGTGTGCACAACATCAGTGTAAATTCACATTTCAGGGGTGCTACAGGGTGTCTTTTGGACACCCCTGCACCCTTGAAATCGCATCCTTATTTGCGATTTAGCAAATTGCTAATCGCAAAAAAGGAATAACTCCCCATTCATTCCTATGGGCCTTTGGACCATAGGAATGAATGGGGAGTTATTCCTTATTTGCGATTAGCAATTTGCTAAATCGCAAATAAGGAGGATGTAGGAATCTCAATTTATTTTGCGATTTCTACATGAATCCCGATTTGCAAGTCCTTAATAGCGATTCCTTAATAATCTCTATTAAGGACTCGCAAATCGGGACCTTGATGAATCTTGCTGAATGTCTCTCTCGGCTACCACACAAAGCAAGTGAAAAGTCTCAATCTCAATCCCCACAAGAGTGGATAAATACCCTATCCTAGCCAAACAAATGAGAAGATGTGCAAGATTTCCTTGGGCAGAAGTTCAAAGGGGTTTTAGAACTGGGGGCCGGCTTTCACATTGCTAAATGAGGCTATTCTGGAGGAGGGCGCCTGTCAGCAGCTTGTTTGATTTGCGCCATTAGCGTTATTGCATCTCCCCCGCATTGTGAGTGAGGCTGTGTCACCATGTTCCAATACCCTGTCCCTGCAGCAGACACCGGGGTGCATTAAAACTGCAGAGGCGGGAGGGGGGGAGGCGGGCCATTCGGATTGCACTAGCCCCCATCCACCTGCCTTACACAGGCAGCATCAAATTAACTGTAAATTATGCTAAATCAACATGAGAATTCTTGCCCAGACTGCTATTGCATTTTCAAACATCCATGTATCCCTTAAATACAAAAGATATTTAAAAAGTCTTCAAGTAAATGCAGTTTTCAGCACATATTTCTAGTTCCCATGCAGTCCTGGGTGCACCTACTACATGTAAAACCTGCCCAGTGGGCCCATGTCTGTTGGGTAAAAAGCCATCATTACGAGTTTTTTACTTTGCGATACCATTACAATGCATGCATTACAACGCAAAGTAAATTACTACACATTTTTTTAGAACGCATAATCATTTACCACGCATGCCTTTACAATGAATTTCGTTGTAAAGGTATGTATGGGCGGAATTTGCGCAATCCCGTCTTCATCTTTGGAAACTGCGCATGCGCGGGAGCCTGCACATGCGCATTCCTGGCCAGGAATGCGCATGCGCCGACTCCAAAGATGAAGCCGGGATTGGGAGGAGGCAGCGCAATAAGGTAAGTTTGCTTTAAAGTTCTATTTAGCCTTTTAATTTATTGTAATAAGGCAGGCGGGAGGCGGGAGGCAGACGGGCGGGAAGCGGGAGGCAGGCAGGTGGGAAGCGGGAGGCGGGCAGGTGGGAAGCGGGAGGCGGGCAGCATCGTGAAACGGAAATATCACGGAGAGGCACAGAGATTGCTTCAATCTCTGTGCCTCTCCGCGATAGTCCCTTCCGTGACTTTCGCCACATCTAATCAGAACCTTCCTACTGGGTTTGACTCATGATGTGCCTCTGGCTGGTCATTTGGAGCAGAACAAGACCTTTTACAGACTTGTCACCCACTTTTATTGGCCCCAGATGAGTAAGACTTCAGATTTGCTCTGCAGGTCTTGTCAAATCTGCCAGACGAGTGTCAAATCTGGGAAAAGGTGCAAGGTTCCTCTCCAACCGTTTCCTGTTGTGAGCACCCCTTTTGAGCGGGTAAGCACTGAGATTGTGGGGTCTCTGGATTCCAAGACAGCCATGGGCAATAGGTTCGTCCTGGTCTTGGTAGACCATGCCACCCAGTACCCGGTAGCTCTCCCACTAAGGACGGTGACTGTATCCAACGTGGCTAGGGCACTGATGGAAATCTTTATACATGTGGGTTTCCCAAGGAGGTGGTATCTGACCGGGGAACCAACTTCATGTCTTTGTACACGAAGGCCATGTGGAAGGGGTGTGGTGACACCTATGAGTTCACTACTCCTTACCACCCCCCAGAGTAATGGGTTGTTTGAAAGGTTCAACCGTACCCTAAAGGCCATGATTATGGGTTTCTCACAACCCATGAGGCTTAAGTGGGACGTCTTCTTACCATGCCTTTTTCTTCTTCTTATTATTTAACATTTGATAGAGTGCATGGCTACCCTTAGGCATCCCAGCACTAGTGACAGCAAGCAGACAGATAGAGGAAGTCTTAAGGTAGCTTCTGAAAGAGCCATGTTTTCAATTGCTTCCAGAATGAGAGATGGTGGGGCATGGAGCGAAGATGAATGGGGAGAGTGTTCCACAGTCTTGCAGCGTTGTAAGAGAAAGTACAGCCTCCAGCTAATTAGACTGGCCTGTCAAGATCAAAGTGATCTACCCTAGCTGCTGGTCAGTGGAGTACTCAAACATTGTCCACATGCCGATACCAAATAGTCACATGTTCTAAACATTGTCATACTATGATAGCAAAAAAGTATGATGAAACAGTCAAGTTTAGCAAGTCTCTTCAACTGACATCTAATAATGGCAGTCAAGAGGATGGTAATGCACTCTATGCATATAGGGTTCTGATTTTGAATCTCACGCACCCCTCGTCACCCTATATCGATGCCGGTTACCTCTTGCAGATCCGTATGCTCAGAATGAATGACCTTCTGCCACAGCCAGCACGGGAAACCTGATTGAGAGTATACTAGATGTTTCTAATACCATAAAGGGACTTGTAGTGCTAACCAAAGCTGCCAGCATTACATACATTCTAAAAGGTGTGTGTGTCTCTCACTTCCTCATCTATCACACAGCTAAGCAGTAATAAGTTTCACAAATCAAAACCTGATTGTGGGTTCCTGAGATTTAAGGTCCACATGCCTCATTATACGGATCAGTCATGCCAGTTCGACAAAACAGGGATCCTGTTCATGGATATTTCTGGACAAACAGCCTTATTACATTCTGTATTATCAGCTGATGTTTGGGAACCTCTAGACCTTGTTTGTAATGTTCTTAAATACATTGCTGCATCCCATATTCAGTAACACACATGCACAATATGAGGCCATTTATCACACAGGCTCAAAGCAAATACAACGCTCTTTCGAGCACACATCCACATGGTTTAGTGTGCTATCCTCTTGGACAAGCAACGCAACATCCCTCATAGTTGTAGTGAACATAATACAAATACTATAATACTATACTGATGGGTGCAGCTAACCTACAGGATCAAGGTCTTAAAATCTTCCCTTACTTGTTTCTCTCTGGAGACTGGCCTCTGTTCAGATATTTTGTTTTTCTCCATTAGGGTATTTTTCTGAAGGATTGGGCAAACCATGACTGATTCTCCAAAACGTAAAGCCCTCCCTCTGAAGCTGATATTGCTGATCAGTCAAGGAAATTCCTATATGGTTAGAAATCTGAGCTCTTCTGAATCTCTGTACCAATCTTAGCATGAGGGCCATTCAAAACGACTTTAACTTTCAATGCCTTCAATTAACTATGTCCTTAATTTCTGGATTGTATCCCCTCTGATCTAATCTGTTATATTTTCTCCTTTTGTGCCAACAACTGTGTTTGGTAGTCACAAACTGTTCCTTTAAAAGGTGGGTCCACCAATTTGAAATGCCTTTTCCTACAAGGTTCTCTCATCTAGGTGTTCTCCGAGTTTTCCTGGAGTCTTCCTATGGATATCTGGTCCTAACAAGAACTACACGGTGGGGGTTGCCTCGGTGTAGTTATAGTTAGGTCAGAATGTCCATTAGGAAGAATGTTTTTTGTTAATGTCTTTGATGAATGTTCGTGAAACTTTCCAAAATAAAAGTTCATCCATCTCAGTTCCTTTTAGGAAAGTTTCAAGGTGACCCATCAAGTAGGGGCACAGAAAAAGGGTAGTGGTACAGAAAGAAACAGCTGAAAAGAAATACACTGAATTTGACAGAAAGCTAGATCTTTACTCAGAAAGCATTGCACTTGAGATTTGGGGTAAATCCGTTCAGCTATTTCTTAGAAATTAAAGGTCAAAACAAAGTGAGATCAGAACTGTTGGAACCACAGTACTTCTGCGGAATCGCAAATTAAAAAAATGAATCACTCTTATTGGCTGAGAGGACTTTCGGTCTCATGGGACCAAGCAATGTGATTGGCTGGCTGCATCATCATCAGAAAGATGGGTGCTGTCATTTCAGGACTCTGGGACTCAGTCCTTGTCTTATAAGCTTGCAAAAAAAGGGTATGGTAGGGTGAGCCTGTTCCCTGGCCCTTGTTCAGTGGGCACAGAGGCATCCCGCCAGGGCTGAAATGATTTTCTTTTGTGCTACAGGTCCCATGGTACTCTCGCACTTTCAAGGAGGCCTCTAATGAGGTCCAGCAGGACTTCTGCATGACCTAGTATGGCCCTCCCATGTGATTCTGGGGAAGTACTGTGGGCTACCATGGGACCGTTCAAGCATTAAAAAGTGAAGTTTGCCCTCTCCCGTGATATCTTTGACTGCCAGTTGAGTGACATACTGCGTCAGTACCTCAGTACTACAGAAAAAACAAAACAAATTAGAATGTGGGTGGGTGACTGGGGGGCTGCACAACTGTAGGGGGATGGACAGCCACAGGGTGCTGGCTGCAGGGCCCAACCCTCCACCATGCACAACAAAAGCTATCCTCAGTGAGGGAGTTGGATGAATTTTTTTTTTTTTTTTTTTTATTTATTTTATTGGCAGGATGAAATGTATACAAAGCAGTACACCTACAACCCTTCTCAGGCCGGCATCACTTTCAGACTGGTCTCCACCGATCCATCATATCTGTAGTATCAAACATCATTTTATTTTAACTTTTCCGCCCCTCCCCCAAAGAAGAAAATAACAAAACTCCGACCCCAACACCCCAATACCCCTACTGGTGCTCAGGCTTCGTGGCCGTCCAACAGACCTGTGTGGTGTACCTAGCTCTGGTGAGTGGGGAATTTGATTTTTTTTAAACCAGAAATTCACTGGGAAAAAACCCAAAGCTTAAAGAAACATTAAAGTTACGTATGGTTATAAGATCTTACTTTACATTACAAAAACCTGGAAATTCACTAAAAATGAAAGGTTAAAGTGACATTGTAGTTAGATATGTTAATAATAGCTTACTTTACATCAAGGTAACCTCAGAAATTCACAGAAAAAAAACTAAGGTTTAGTTTGGTATTGTACTAAGATTTTAGTTTGCATTTTAATAAACCTAGAAATTCTCTGAAAAATAAAATTTAAATTTACGTTCTAGTTGGCCCTTGCAATATTATAAAAACTATTGCTTTGAAGCCAAAAACAGCACTGAAATTCACCAGTTATAATTTACTGAGCTGACTATATATTGCGCCCCTCCATGCATTTTATAGGACCTCACATGTTACATCACTCATGAGATGCTAAATTACATCATTGTTGACATGAATGATGACTTCTCAAATGACATCATTGAAGGCATCACTAATGACATCATCCAAACCTAAGGTACATATAGACGTAATTTTCTTAGCCTCTTTACTGTTAATGGGTGTAAGCTTTAGCACCATGTTTGGCCTTCCTATGGGTCTTGCGTGTGTGAAGGAAGTGAGCTCTGAACGAGCCGTTGCGCACAGCGACACTACTTTGCGCAGCAGGGACTTGTGAATTGTTGACTGCCTACAAGGCAAAAGTTGTACGTAGGAGGGTTTTTGTCTCCTAAGGGTACTAGAGTGTCTGGAGGGAATGGGATCTGCGTTAGAACTTGTGCATAGCAGTGTAAGTACCGATACTAGCCCACCCATGTGTGCTTGACTGTCCACAAGAGAACAGCTAACTACAAAGTATTTGGTACGGGGGGGAAGCTGTGTATAGTAAAGCATTCACCACCTAAAAGGCCCTGTGTGTCTAGAGAGAGTGGGTTCTCTGTGGAAGGGTTCAGCATATGGTGATTGTTCACAGTAGGTAGTTCCCTATTTATGTCTGGTATATTGTCTATGAGAGTTTGGCTACCCACGAATTGTTCAGTACAGGGCAAAGGCTGTTCATGATAGGGGCTTGGCCATACTTAACACAAAGAAGGGGAGAGAGCCATTCCTGTTTAAACTCTAATACCCCAGGCCCCCATGCCAAATCAAATGTTCACACTAAAGGGGTATGTAGAGTACACAATAGACATAACCAAGAAAAATTTCTCAGTTTTGAAAAACTGCCCTCACTCACATACCGAAGTATGTGACATGCTTCATCATAGGGCCTGCTACAAACGCCCTGGTGTAGCCACATCCAGGGCGTAGCATTAGGGAGGGGAAAAAAATAATAAATTCTACACTACAAGAAGTACAACCAAATAATATCAACACATACAACGAGTAACACGAAATGAGGTGAAGAGCGTGTGCAAAAACACCCTGTGACTGGAACTGATAGCGCGACAATAAGGTGCAGTATAGGAAAGTGATTAAAACTGATTAAGGGTGCCAATAGAAAGAATTACTTTATTGAACACAATTAGGAATCCATACCAGGATTAAAAATAAGAAAAGGATGGGAAATGTCTTATTGAGAAAGTGAGGTTTCTCAAGATTTCCCTCCTACCACTGCTGAAGTCGACATGTTTCGACCGCTGGAATTGTGCCTAAAAAGGTCACCCCGGTCTTCGTCAGGACTGTCGCGATCAGTGCCACTGTTGGCCCTTCCGTAATCCGGTCAAAGGCCCCTCTGAGGAGAGTAGGTCATCAGTATCCGTACTCTTCCAAGTCTTCTAATTTAAGATTGGAGGCTGATCCCAATAATGAAGGAAAACATTTACTGAAAAGGAGCAGAAAGAGTTGATGGAAACCCACATTCTTTCAATCGCTCACTCTCCCAGCCCCCGTTTGTTTACAGCGTCTCTATTGACAGTATTGCTCGTGATGTGTTAAAAAATGGCTCACGCAACTATGGCAGTAACAATGTATCTGCTATGCTTGTGCCCGGGTTTTAGACTCCATCCCCTTGGGATTATATAGCATCTAGCCCTCGTTCACCAATGGTAACGATCTCAAGTGCTTTAACAAAAGAGGCAACACACTGCCTGCTCCCAAGCCCGCTCGGTGTACCCCCGTAACCCACCACGCACCCATACACACAAACCACTCACTAAGAAAATGCAAGTTACTACTAGCCCCTGATAAGGTAGGAAACCCACATGTAGTTTTAAAACTCACGAGTTCATGAATTTCACAAACCGGAACAGGTGTCCGCCAGGAGGGTCTTCCTAAGAACACAATCTGCAAAAAGAATAATGCGTGAGGCTTCTGTACCTTAAATGTGTAAAATCTCCCATCAGAGACTCGGCAGCGGTACAAAAACCGCCCGTGGGAGCAGCCAAATAAATCCAAAGGTTCAGAGAATTGACCCCTTCTCCGATCACCTTACCGTTCTGCGGGCTAGCCCTGTCAAGTCTGCCTGAGTCACGAGACACCGCGAAGATAATTTACGCCGTGTCCAATCGATCTTTTAAGGAAAAGTGATCCATGACCCGTTGCGTCCCTAGCGCTCCACGTGACTAACGTTGTGTCGTCACGACGTTGCGCACGGGGCGTCTACGTTCAATGAGGAAATATAGTTCAGAGATTTTGAGCCGCCCGAGAGATATGTGCAGTGTATAGTCAGAAGTGTAGGCTAACTGTGCTCAATGTCACTACGCCCATCATGACCCACGTGGATCTAGCCGCATGTGAAAGCAGGCGCAGCTTATCTAAACAAACAGGGCAAATGGGAATTAAGATAAATCGGCTGAGCCAGCCGTCCCCAGTCTCCCGTGTGTGTAAGAGCGCTCCCCTACTTCCAGTGAATGATGGCAGTCTGTAGGCAATAAAGGTATGTGTCCGTTCAAATGAATAATCTAAATCCCGGAATTTACGGGGAAAAAACAATTAAAATTTACTTTGTTGGAATTGGCCATGTAATGGTGCTTGGATGTCTTGGGCTTGGGCGTCTTGCGGAAGTGGGTGGTCCATTAAGAAGTTGCTCACAGGGTGAAGACTGCCCACCGAGGGTTAGCTATCCACAAAATGTTTGATTCTGAACAAAGGATGTGCTTAGGAGGAGCTTGTTTCATCTAAGAGTGCTTGTAAGTCTGAAAGTTGATTTATGCTTTACATGATTGTCTGCCATTTAGTACTTACTGTCATATCTGAAATGCTTCAACGTTTAGAGAGTAATTTAAACAGCAGTAGTTGGGTGATGCCATCAGTGATTTCATCAATGATATCATTTGAGATGTCATTGGTGACATCATCATTGATGGCATTGAGCATGTCATGACTTATCTAATTTGTGTGTTCATGAGCAGTGCATGGCGGGGGTGCAACTTATAGATAGCCTAGTAAACTATAACTGACATGTCATTTTTGGTTATAAAATGCTAGTTTTTGCACTATTACAAGGCCTAACTATATTATAACTTTTTTTTCTTCAGTGAATTTATATATTTTTTTTATTCAACCTACACACTAAGGGGCATATTTCCAAGCCCCTATCGCCACCACTTGTGCAGCACACATATAAACAGCAAATTACCTTTGATTGTTTATGTGCAGGAAGGTTACCCTTTCTGCACATAAACAATCATTTATAAAAAAATTCCATTTTGCAACTTCTATGTGTGCTGTATTAACCCCTCCCATGCGTCAGATGGACCCTGGCAGTCTGACGTCACGGTGCGCGTGAGCGTTGGACGTCCAAACCGCGCATGCAACATTTTTTCCAGCATCGCGGCGGAATGTCTGCCGCAGGGAAGGCGTTAAGCAGCACACATAGAAGTTACAAAATAACATTTAAAGATTGTTTATGTGCAAGAAGAGGGTACTTCCGTATATAATCAATCTTCCCCTCAACACAGACTCCCTTTGCACTATAGTGCAATGGTGCCTGTGTTGGCGCTAGGCAGCTGAACTCAGCGCCAGCGCCGGCGCCAGGGTAAACGCAGGGGTGCATCGCATTCTTGTGATTATGGCACATCCCTGTGTTTTCGAAATGGAGAAGCGTGGGGTTAGCAATGTTTGACTAATGCCACGCTTCTCCATTCTATTGTAAATATGCCCTTAATACCTTAACTACCTATAATGTTATCCAACACATCCTTGGCTGTCTTGTTTATTATAAGAGATTCTAGCTGATCTGAGGTTTTTTAGATGGTCCGCTGAAGCAGTGGATCTCCAGGAGCGCTCTAAGGCCCTTGGATTGCGACGTTCCACATTTAGGTTGCTATTGAACCATGGTTTCGATATTTTTGAGGGTGCAATTTTTTGTTGGAGTGGAGCAATGTCGTCCATGATGCTGGAAATAGAAGAGTTATAGAAGTCTGTGAGTGCATGTACTTCAACTAAGTCTCTTTGAAGAGAGGGCACACTTACAGCGGGTTGCTAGGTCAGCTGTGTTGATGTTTCTGAGGTCTCGTTTCCAGACCTTTGGTTTAGTAGTTTGAGAATTACTCTGAGAAAGCTCCAATTAGATTTGGAAGGAAATGGCGTGATGGTCTGATCAATCGCAGGGTATGATGGAGTCCAAAGTGATTAAATGTCCTTTTGAGATGATGAGGTCAAGAGTTTCCCCTTTACTGTGGGTAGGCTGGTTACAGTGTTGAACCAAATCGTGATCCTTCAAGAAGGAACTGAGGCATGCTACCGCTTGGTCATTAGGGTTTGACCAATGAAGGATAAAGTCTCCCAGGTAGATGTGTGGCTGCACTGAATCCACATTGTCCACTATGATTTCCATTAATTGTTCAATGAATGGTAGATTGTCACCCGGAGGGTGATAGAATATATGAAGTTTGCAAACCACCTGCTTATTACTGGAAATGTTGAGGCAAAGATATTTGCAGGTTAATGGGGAAGAGGACTCTGAAAGGGAGATCGCAAGTGTATTTGGATGTATACAGGCTAGGCCACCTCCCAATTTCATAACTCTGTCCAGACAAATTATGTCATGGGAGAGGGGCACCAAGAGGTCTAGAATCGGAGTGGACGAGGGGGTGAGACAGTCCTGACGAAGACCGGGGTGACCTTTTTAGGCACAATTCCAGCGGTCGAAACATGTCGACTTCAGCAGTGGTAGGAGGGAAATCTTGAGAAACCTCACTTTCTCAATAAGACATTTCCCATCCTTTTCTTATTTTTAATCCTGGTATGGATTCCTAATCTCTTTATGTTGTATGAGGTCGAAGATCTCAGAGGCATGTTTGTTGGCAGACCTGCAGTTGAATAGTATGCATTTGAGTGTAGCCGGAGACTGGAGGGGAAAGAGGCTGAATTATGTTCACTCTCCTCAGGTTGTCATTATTTATGACTCTGCAGTTATGGTGGGATTCACTGTTCGGGTTAGATTGAACTGTTTGAATTATTCCCTTTGTACTTTAGTTGGTGTCCGTGTTTGACGAAAATGGCTTGAGTAGGCTATCAGCTTTGTTGGGTGCAGGCCCTGTTATCGAGCATTTGGGAGAGAAACTATGTTAAGAAAACGGACGATAGAAGGGGAGGAGGGATGGTCATGGGGAGCTTTATCTGCTTGGCGTCCCCCCGTTTGACGCCTCTTGGGGCGAGCTGGAGGTGCGGTGGGGTGTGTCGGACATACGACCTGAGGAGCTGCCTGGAGACCCGCGGCTGGGGGACGGTGGGTGTAAGAGGTCCTTGGAACTCCCCTGGAGGGATCGTTGGGACTTTGACGACCGGCAATGCGCAAGCACAGGATGTCGAAGTCCACCCAGCCCAACACCATTACAAAGTACACTATCCAGCGGGTGCCGTCGCAACGAATTACGCGACAGACCGGTCAGGAGGAGAGTGCGGATGGGCCTGCGTAGCCTTCCCGGGCCGAACTATTGAAAGCTATACAGGGCTCCCACACTGCGCTGGAGCGACAGATTGAGACTGTCTCAATTGATGTTAATCTCTTACAGACGGATCTTTGGAAGGTGGCGGATAAGGTCTCGGATGCCGAGGGCAACATTACCCAATTGCAAGGCGAGGTGGCCTCCCTCAAGAAAACGGTAACGCACCTCACGGCCGCGACGCATGCCTTGGAGCAAAGAGCTGAGGACGCGGAGGGAAGAGCGCCTCACAGTAACATTAGGGTCCTGGGGATACCGGAACGGTTGGAGGCAGGTAACGCCGAGCGTTTCCTGGAGACCTGGATTCGAACCCACCTGTGTCCGTAGGGCCTGTCGAACGTCTTCGTTATTGAGCGGGCGCACCAGGCCCTGGTTCCGCCTCCGCGCCCGGGGGAGCCCCCGAGGTCACTCATCGCACAGATCCTGAACTATAAGGACCGGGAATGCATATTGCTGTTTCGGCGAGGGAGACAGCAAATCTCACTATAGAAAACAGTCACGTCTCCATATATCCTGATTACACCCAGCAAGTGCAGGAGCAGCGCAAGTCCTACCTGGGGGTAAAACAAAAGCTCAGAGAGATGAAGCTCCAATACATGCTATTGTATCCGGCCAAGCTCAAGGTGATCTTGCAGGGACGTGCGCACTTCTTTGAGTCCCCAGCGGAGGTGTGGGAGTGGCTGGAGATACGGGGAGACGACCTGCCACCGGGAGAACGTGGGGGACCCCGTGAGACTTGGGGGACCCCTCCTCAGAGATGACGTCGCGGAAGACGAAGGCGCCAGTCTGGGTCCGAAGGTCCAGAGGGGCCTAGAATCATGGTGGGTGAGGATGGGGCACAGCTTCTGAGACCTTCTGGGGAGGAGACAGCTCCTGAGTTCCCGGGCAGACCTGGCCCTGGGGAAATTTTGGTTCCGGACACCTTACAGGATACGGTGCCGGGTACGGACCCTATGGTCCCGGTGATCCCGGAGACTGGCATGTCCGAGCCACAGCAGAGACGGCTCCATCTTGAGGTACTGTTTGGTATATGCTACGTTGTTCTCGGCCTGGGAGGGCCTTGGCTGTATTTTTGGTTGTTGGGGATGCCTGGGTCCCATACTGTTTGCCCGTGGATGGCGAGACAGAGCGGAGGACTTGTATCCTGCTGAAGGAGGGCTCTGGGGCGGGGAGTCTATATGGTTCCTATTTCTAGTCAGCCTACGGACTGTTATGCTGGTTTGGGTCCTGCGGGGACCTGGAAGGGGGAGGGTGGGTGGTATTGGTTTGGTTGTGTGTGTGTGACTGTTGTGTGGAACGGATAGGGTGGCTGTGCACGTCCTGGCACCGGCAGGGGGAGGGCAGGATAGCATGTTTTGTTCTAGCTGTCTTTTTGCTCGTGGGTGGGGGTGGTGGGGAATGTTCTGGGGGATTGGTGGGGTTGGGGGTTCTTGGGGGTTGGGAGGGGTTGAGAGGGGGAGTTGTTGTTGGCATCAAGAGTGCGATGGTTCAGGTTCGTGTGTGGCTGGTCCTGTGGGTTGAGATTGCTGACCCAGATGGAGCTTGGCCCAGGGGGTGGCGGATCGCAATCTGTGTGTTACAGAGCATGGATGGGCGTCATTGTCTGTTATGGGTTTTAAATTCTTAACTTGGAACGTGCGCGGGTTGTGCACATGCACCAAAAGGCACAGGGTCCTTTCATTCCTCCGACGACATGGGGTCTCTGTTGCGTGTCTCCAGGAGACCCCCACTTGAATGAGGAGGGTGCTCAGAAGCTGTCCAAAAAATGGAGGGACCAGGTCTTCCATTCCTTCTTCTCCACTTATGCCAGGGGGGTCCTGATTTGGGTGGCACCCGGGGTTCCCTGTGCTGTTCAGTATGTAGAGGCAGACATAGAAGGCAGGTATCTGCTGCTGCGGGTTAAGCTGGATGGTAGGGATTTTATGCTCGTTAATTCATACGCACTGAATGTAGATGACCCTGGCTTATTTTCCAGTCTTCAGGACCTTATTGTCTCGGATCTAGATGCCCCTTTCCTCTGGTTCGGGGATTTTAATTGTGTATTGGATCCGTATTTGGATCGATGTCCCCCTCACTCTGGCACGAAGCCGTGCATGACGGCGAGGCTCCGGGAAGTGATGCACAATCTGGGAGCTGTGGATGTGTGGCGCACAGGCCACCCTACTCGGAGGTTATACCCCGACGCATGGCACCCATAGCAGACTGGATTGCATACTTGCGGCCAATATTGCTGCGTCCCTCTCCTTGACGGTTACCCACCAGGCCCGTTTTTTGTCGGACCATTCCCCAGTGACGTGCGAAGTGGCCTGGGCTGATCAAGCTACGCGCCCCCGTACTTGGCGGATGGCAACAGACCTCCTACAGGACCAGGTGGGGAAAGACCATGTGGAGACTGCCCTGACTGATTATATAGATCTGAACTGGACCACCAGTAACTTGCCCTACTCAACCAAATGGGAGGCCCTGAAAGCGGTGGTGCGTGGTGCCTGTATGGGCCTCACAAATGGAAGCACTTGCTTTGTGAGTTGCAAGACGCGGAGGATAGACTCCAGCACTGTCAGTCTCTCCCGGATTCAGTCGCCTTGGACCAGGCAACTGAGAGGGAGGCTCAGGTGTCCATCCATAACATTCTTACCCGTCTGGACAAGTATACTTTAGGTCAATATTGGCAGCGCCTCCACCGTGAGGGGGACAAGTCCGGCCGACTGCTGGCCTGGATACTTCGGTGAGAATTTGCACCGGAGCAGATAGTTGCCTTGCGGGGCCCCGCTGGTGACATGGTACACTCTGAGTCTGCTATCCTTGAGGTCCTTCGTTCTCACCTACAGGAGGTGTACACCGCTTACCCCACGATTACGGAAGCCTCCTATCGGCTTTACCTCCAGGCTGCGGAGGAGCTCGACGCGGCGTTAACACTCCGGGAGATTAAAGTGGCGTTGGCCGCCCTCCCGCGTGCTAAGGCACCGGGCGGAGACGGCTTTCCACCAGAATTTTATCACTCGTTTGGGGATGCCCTGGGCCCCCTCTTATTGCAGGTCTACAATGAGGCCCTGGAGTGCGGCGTCCTTCCGCCCACCATGAATCAGGGAGGTCTGTATCCTTTTGAAACCGGGAGGCGACAATTGCGACCTTGCGGCGTACCGGCCTATCACTCTGATCAATACGGACGTTAAGATCCTCACCAGGCTCTTGGCCACTCGGCTGGCCCCTCACATGGCACACTTGGTCCATCAGGACCAGTGTGGATCTATCCCTGGTCGTAATACTGCACTGAACTTGAGGCGTCTGAACCATATCCTCCATGAGGTACGTGGCAGTGAGGAGCCACACGTCCTGGTGTCAATAGATTTGGCTAAAGCCTTTGACACGGTCTGCTGGGGATATTTGTTGGAGGTGCTCCAGATGGTAGGGCTGGGGCCGGATCCTCTATGGGGCTCCCCGGGCTAGAGTTCGGCTTGGGTCGGCCCTCTCCGAAGAGTGGTCTTTGGGGAGGGGCACTCGCCAGGGGTGCCCCCTGTCGCCGCTCCTATTCGCCTTGGCGGTAGTGCCTTTGGCGGTCTCCATTCGGGCGGAGATGGAACAGTGGGGCATTAGGGTGGGGAACACCGTGAATGTGATTTCCCTCTATGCGGATGACGCCCTATTCTATTTGACCTCCCAGAGCGAATCGCTCCCCGTCCTATTGCGGTTGCTAGACAGATTTGGAGCAGCCTCTGGGCTGCGCATCAATCCTGGTAAATCCTTGATTTTTCCACTAGCGGGCTGTGACGTGGACCCGGGAGGGAGCCTCCCGGGCCTGGGGCTGCGATGGGAGTTGGAGGCCTTCCGATATTTGGGCATTCAGGTGGCCTCGTCTGACGAGCAGCTGCTGGTCCGTAACGCCGAGAGAGTGCTCTGCTCTCTGCGCCAGTCCGTGTCCTTCTGGAATACGCTTCCCCTGTCTCTCATGGGGCAGGTGGCGATTTCCAAAATGGTGATGTTGCCCAGGATATTATATGTCCTGCAAAATACGCTGTGCCCGTTCCCCCGTGAATATTTTGCACGCTCAACGCGCTGCTCACGTTCTTACTTTGGGCAGGCGGCGGTAGTAGGGTCGCCTTGCATACTGTGGTCCGGGGCTGGGTGGAGGGGGGCCTTGAGGCTCAGAGGTTTGACCTCTACTATTATGCGGCACAGCTCCTGCCGGCGGCACGGTGGTTCACGGGCACAGACAACTGGGAGCTGCGGCTCCTGGCGGGAAGAGCGGGCGAAACAGCCTTGCAGGTGGCGCTGATGCAGGGACGGGGGGCGGACGGGACCTTGACATATGTGGTGCGCCATACGGCGGGGATCTGGCAGCGGTTTGTGGAGCGGATCTTGAAGCGCGCCCCCTTTCATAGGGAACTGCCAGTGTGGATTTTGGCCTCGGTAAGGTTGATGGAGGAGAATATGTCCTTCCGGGAGTGGCAGGAGGGTGGGTGTGAGACTCTGGCTGACCTGTACCCAGACGACTCCTTCGTTTCCTTTGAGCGCGCTGAGGAAACCTTCGACCATGGCAGGGGACAATACCTGCATTACAGAGGACTGCAGGAGATGGTGAGGGCGACTTGGCCTCAGTTCCCGGAGGCGCCTCCATTGACCCATACCCTCAACATCCTTCTCTCCTGCGGCAGGGGAACGCGACTGATCACCTTACTGTACTCAGCCATGAGACGGGATTCAACACCACCGGTCGTGCCGTTCTGGGCAGCATGGGAGGCGGACTTAGGGATGTCCTGGAGCCGGGGCAGCACAAACATATTGGGCTCCTGACCCGGAAAGTGTCGTGCAATGCACGGTTTAAATTGATCCACTTTAATTTTCTACATCGCACCTACATGACCCCTGGCTCCCTGGCCCGCATTTCAGCGGATCGGACAGACAACTGCCCTAGGTGTGGGACAGAGAGAGCTGGATTCTTACACTTAGCCTGGGAATGCCCGCAGGTCGGTAGCTTTTGGAGGGCGGTGGTGGAGCACATTGGCCGCGTTACAGGCCTCCGGATTGCATTGGCCCCACTTCACTGTCTCTTAGCCTTGGTACCCAAGCCCAAAAATAGGAATTTATCCTACAAGTTGCTACAGTTGCTCCTGGTGTTAGCATGGAGGCGCATAGCTATTACATGGATGGGGCAGAGGGCCCCCGAGTTCTCACACACATGCAGTGCACGCGATGAGAGGCTTCAGGAAGACCTCCTGGCTTGGAGGGTGATGTGTGCTGAGGGGCTGCCTGGTGATGACTCGGATGCGACTAGTGCCGAATTGTTCATCCCCGAGTAGTTTGAATCTGAGGAGGTTGCGGCAGGAGGAGAGGTGGAGGGGCCTGGTTTGGGGTAGTGTCCCGATGGGTGCGCACTTCTGTTCCGTATTAGGTTGTTATGTGAATTGTCTAGATTCTCATAGAATTGCTTAACATGGTGATGACTGTACCCTGCTGGGCCAAGAAGAGGTAACCCAGCTCTTACACGTACTCTGTTATCGATGCCACATAGGGGGGGGGTTTGTTCTATTTTTTATGTTGATTGTGTTTTTGATGCGAACATTATCTGTTAAGATAGTTGGGTGACGGGATAGATGGACGACGTAGGAGGGGGACGAAATAAGAAACATGTGGTACATGTGTATTCTATGCAATTGCTTTAGTCTATTTCTGTTTTGAGGCGCCTCTTGAATTTACGTCGCCCGGCCTCCGGGATGTGGGCCGTATGGCTGTGTATTATCCTTTATGGTACCCTTGGTTATCCTGATCTTATTACGCCTATGAGTAGACTGCCTGAATAGGTCTTCTATGCTGTGCGCAATTAACATATTTTTCCCCCAAAAATATTTATATATCCAAAAGGACTGTGATGAGCCCAACATTCCTAACAGTTCAGAAACGCCAAGAGTAACTAACTAAGGGGCATATTATCAACAACTAGCAATATTTATCGCTAAATGATCTTAGCAACATTTTTTCTATCCCCGGTCCTCGCCGGATTTTATCGCAGAAATAACGTGCTATTAGCAACGTTTATCTCAAATGCGATAAAATATCCGGCGATAGCGGTGAAATGCGTGAATATCGCTGGAAATCCAGCAATATTCAGGCATTATCGCTAATAGGGTCTTAACCTGAATATCCACCTCCCATTGGATATACAGGTTAAGAAGTGGTCTGAGCAGGAGTTAGGTTTTTGAGATATTCGCTCTTAGCGCAATTTTTTTTATCGCTACGCCTGCGTTGATAATAGGCGATAGCGATGTTAGCGACTGCTTTCAGTCGCTAACAGGTTGGGTACGCCCACTTGGCATGTCATTAGCGATAAATATCACTGACATGCAAAGCGGACCCCAAACAGCAAGCTATCACCTGAAAGTTGTTGCTAACTGATGTTAGCGACAGCTTGCTAATAGGGCAATGAAATCGCCACTTTGGGGCTGAAAGCTGCTGCAAAAGCGTTGATAATCTCATATCGCCCACCTTGATAATATGCCCCTAAGATTCTTCGCACTTTAAAAACAGTACACTCATTAGTAGTATGAAAAGAATAGCAGTTAAACTAATGGTATAGTTTAGTATATATCTTTAAGTCTCAGAAATATGTATGAAACACTTACAATCACTGGAGGATGTCATCAGTTATGCCATCAGTGATGTCACTGACCATGTCATGAGTAATGTAATATGTAAGGTCATAAGCAGTGCATTGCGGGGGCGAAAGTTATAGTCAGCTCAGGCAACTATAACTGCTGAATTTCTATGGTTTTGTACGAGTGAAATCTGAGCCTAAATGTAATGTCCCTGTAACCTTTGTTTTTTTCCAGTGATTTTTAAAGTTGTTTTAAAATCTATTACCTAACTATAATGTCCCTGTAACATTTGTTTTTTTCCAGTGGATTTCTAAGGTCTTTTAATGTTACTTCCTAACTGTACCATCCCTGTAATCTTTGTTTTTTAGTGAATTTCAAAGGATTTTTTTAAATTGTATTTCCTAACTGCAACCTGTAACCTTTGAGAGTGTGTGTGAGCGGCTGTATAGGTCAGTGAGTGGATTTGTAAGTGGCTGTAAGGGTCTGTGAGTAGGTGCCTGAACATCTGAGTGGGTCTGTGAGATGGTGCCTAAATGTCTGAGTGGGTAACGGAGGGATTGCATTAGTATCTAAATGGGTGTCTGGGTGAGTACATGAGTGAGTGGGTGTGTGTCTCTAAGTGGGTCTGTGAGTCAGTGCATGAGTCTCTGAGTAGGTCTTCTGAATCGGTGTGAGAGAATATGAGTGGTTCTGTAAGCAGGTGCATGAGTGTCTGAGTGGGTCTGTGAGGTGGTGTATGTGTCTGATTGGGTCTGTGAGTGGGTGTGAAAGTGTAGGAGTAGTGTGTGAGTGGGTACATGAGTGTCTGAGTGGGTTTATGAGTGTGCATGAGATTGCCTGAGTAGGTCTATGAGTGGGTGTGTGAGTGGGTCTGTGAGTGTCTGAATGGGTCTGTGAATGAGTGTATCAGTGTTTGAGTGAGACTATCAGTGGGTGCATGAGTACCTGAGTTTGTGAGTGGGTGTCTAACCCCTAGATTAATCAAAGTCCTGTTTTGCGAGTCCTTAATAGCGATTTTTAAGGAATCGCTATTAAAGACTCGCAAAACGGGATGCATGTAGAAATCGCACTATTTTTTGCGATTTCTACTGCTTCCTTATTTGCGATTTGCTAATTGCTAATCGCAAATAAGGAATGGCTTTCCCATTCATTCCTATGGGCCTAAAGGCCCATAGGAATGAATGGGGAGTCATTCCTTATTTGCCATTAGCGAATCGCAAATAAGGAAGCGATTTCAAGGGTGCCAGGGTGTCCATATGACACCCTGTAGCACCCCTGAAATGGTAATGTACACTGATGTTGCGCACACACATTTTTTGCTATTTACCACGTAGTTAGACTTCGCGGTAAATAGCGGCCCCAGATTGCGAATTCGCAATTTTAAAATGGTTCAAGAATTGCATTTAAGGAATCTCAAATTGAGATTCCTTAAATGCAATTATTCGCAATTTAGAGATTTCTAGAATTGCGATTTTTGCATTTGGGATGATGAATCTCAAATGCAAAAATAGCGCTCGCAAAGGGCTAGATTATCAGAATCTGGCCCTTTGCGAGCAGATTTTGGCTTGATGAATCTGGCTGTATGTGTCCGTGTGAGTGTGCCAGTAGCAGTGTGAGTGACTGCACCACAACAGCACCGCACCGACCCCTTTATCCAACAAGAGTCCACAGTTGTGCACAAAATATCAGCACTCAAGTGGAGTACTTTCTTTCGGGTAATTAGTAACTGATACCTTAGTCGGTAAATGCTCAGTGTGTAGTCTTCACTATATTTGTGTAATGGACCACAAGGAAATGTCCATAGTGACCTTGTGTGCATTTTGGCAATGGGCTTGTTCCTTGTGCATCTTTAGCCAGAAATCGTTGATAACATGAATGCTCCTATAAAAAGGACAACAAGACTACAATGAGGCAAATCTCCACAAAACAAAGGTACTTCCACTTAGCTATATCAAGTAAGTGCTTCTTTGTTTGATGGAGATCTCCTCATTTCCTCGGCATTAGGAATGTGTCACCAAAATCGATAGGAAACGCACCGGGAGGACTTTTGGTAAGCTGTCCATCATCCTGGACAAAGGCAGAAAGACCTTTGCATACTACTAAGGTGGATGGGGAGACCCAGCCAATTATTAGAAGGGGGAGCCTCGCGGCACCCCTCCATAGGCCGATTTCAATGGGAGAGAGAGACTGTGCAGCCCTCCTCCCTGGGCCGATTTTAGTGCTCGGGCCCCATCTCTGGGGCCAGGCCACATTTCCTTGGGTTCCCTGACCCAACCCAGGGTACCCAGTGTGCAGGCTGGGAACCACAGAAGGAGCCTCAATGCACCCACGGTTTAAGCTGGCTCCGACCTCCTATGGGAGCTGGCATTGCTCAAGCACGCAGGGAGCTGCTGGAAATGCATCTCCCTGTGTTCACCCTATGAGATGAGAACTCTGCTTCCAGCAAGTGGGAGCATTTTGCCAGCTTACGTTTGCTGGGAGCAGAGTGTTTGCTTTTGCTGTGTGGGAGCTGTCACAGCTCCTGCCAAGCAAAATCAAACTGCTATCTCCTCTGGGTGGGTACCTAGGGAGATAGGAAGAGCCAACCCTGGGGGTGGTATTCCCCAGGGCCATTAGTGGCTCCGTGTGATACCCTCCTTTAATTGCATGGGCCAGCCATGGGGAGGTGGTGATCCCAAGCTGTATATGGCACAGGAGGGGGACTGCATAGCTCCCCTCATTCAAAAACCTATGCAGGCCCTAGGGAGGTGGTAGTCCCCAGGGTCCCATGGGTCCCCCTTTATTTGTTTGTTTTTTGACACAAGGAGGTGGTGGTACCTGGGGCTTGTCCCAGTCCCAAGACTGGCCAATACACCCCCCCTCCATTTATAAAAATAAAGCACCAGCTAGGTGGTGGTTCCTGGGGCTCAAATATGTCCATTAAGGGTGGTCCTGCACCTCCCCCCCAATATTTGCATAAAACCTCATGTGAGGTGGTGGTGACCAGGTCTCAAAGAGGCTTAGGAGGGGGACCTTGTTTTTTTTTTAAAAATGCCACCCAGTGGCTTTTTTTTAACCAAGTGCAAGAGCCCAGGCTTGTTTGAGTGTTATTTTTTTTGCTGCAGATTTGCAACTCCATTGCAAAATTTGTGAAATTTAATAGTAAACTGTCCTTTCATAATCCGTTTAATTCTGTAGGACAGAGCTGTGCATCCACCTTGCAGGATTATGATGACCCTTCACAAGATTTTTTTGAGGAGCAATTTGGTGATGGTAGAGTTGGGTAGGTGACAGGCACAAGTGTGGATTGTCGTATTGTGCATGGGGAGGATGATTGGGAGCTGGGTTATGAGGAAGAGGAATATGTGAATGAATCCGATTGTGAGAGCAAGTGGTGGGCAGCACCTCCTGCGCGGGCAAAGGGGAGGAGGTGACTATTCGGAAGGCCAGTTTTGGCGTTTGCACGAGGCAACAACGAAGACGACATCTAGTCAAATGGGAAAGAGCTCAGCATCAGGATGGATGGTTTGGGTTGGGCCCAGACTCTGAAGCCATGCAAGGAGTCTCACGCAGGCAGAGTTGCGGGGGTAGTAGAAGTGGGGGAGCAGGGATGGAAGTGCAGGGAGGGTGTGGCCCCAGGTTAGTGAAGAGCAAGTGTGTGGACGACCAAGGGACGGGCATAGATGCAACAGGAGAGAGGGAGGCGGGGACAGAGTGTTTGCTTAAGAAATTACTGGCCACAGTGACCAATCCAGGTGGGGGAGTAGGGGACAAAGAGAAAAAGGAGAGTAAAGAGGAAAAGCAGCAGAAGATGCTGAAAACGGGGATTACACAGCCCTTGGGAGCGCATTTGATGGCTGCCACTAAAGACCATATTTGGAAGAGGGAGTATGTGGGGGGGCGCTCACAGAGTGCGAGCGGAGCTATGCAGCAGGGCAGGCCGCCAAGGAGGGTGACCTGCTTGCAGGACACTCCCACGCCGCACGGCCACCAGCTGTGCCGGTGCCCTCTCCCCTTGCTGCTGCTCCCAGCCTCGCTCTCCTCGCAGGTCCGCCCTCCTCGGCGGCCTGCTCTGCTGCATAGCTCCGCTCGCACTCTGTGAGCGCTCCCCCCCCCTGGGCCGGCTCCGCCGTCCACGGTAGGACTCGGCTGCCCGTTTCACTGTATTTTACTGCTGACTTGACTTGACTTGACTTGACTTGCTGACGTGTTTTTTTTCCTTTTTTCCCTCATTACTGTACCTCCCACTTGGCTGTCCCCCCTGTGCCCTCCTGCATTTTGTCTCCTTATTGTGTATCCCACCTGGTTGTCCCCCTGTGCCCTCCCCGCCCCGCTCCCCGCTGCCGTTCACGCGGCCACGCCCTCTTCCTTTCTGTGCCCTCCCCGCTCCCGCCTCCCAGCTGCCCTCCCGCCCACTGGTCCATAAATAGGGACCGCACAGCGCAGTCCAGCGTGACCTGCTTGCAGGACACTCCCGCGCTGCACGGCCACCAGCTGTGCCGGTGCCCTCTCCCCTTGCTGCTGCTCCCAGCCTCGCTCTCCTCGCAGGTCCGCCCTCCTCAGCGGCCTGCCCTGCTGCATAGCTCCGCTCGCACTCTGTGAGCGCTCCCCCCCCTGGGCCGGCTCCGCCGTCCACGGTAGGACTCGGCTGCCCGTTTCACTGTATTTTACTGCTGACGTGTTTTTTTTCCTTTTTTCCCTCATTACTGTACCTCCCACTTGGCTGTCCCCCCTGTGCCCTCCTGCATTTTGTCTCCTTGTTGTGTATCCCACCTGGTTGTCCCCCTGTGCCCTCCCCGCCCCGCTCCCCGCTTCCCGCCGCCGTTCACGCGGCCACGCCCTCTTCCTTTCTGTGCCCTCCCCGCTCCCGCCTCCCAGCTGCCCTCCCGCGCTCCCCCCCCCCACTCTCCACATATGGCAGAGTGGCGAACGCGCAGCGGGCGCGCCCTAAGCGCGCCGAAGGTGCGCCAAAGGTAAGCCCGTCTGCGCCCGTCCGCGCCTGGACCGCGCCCAGTGCCAGGACCCCTGGGCCCCGCAGACACCAACCCACCCGCTGGACCTACGATGCCACCACCCTCAACGCACTCAACACCGGCCGAATCCCGGGATGCTACCGAGCCACGCCAAGACGAACCCACGGACCCTTCAGCTGCCACGCCTGCAAGTTCACCTGCATCCGGACCTGCCCCACACCAGCACCCGCCAAGCCGAACACCAGCAGCAACCACCTGAAGTGCATCCTCCTCAACACCCGCTCCGTCCACAGACACGCCATCGAACTCTGGAACCTCCTCGACACCACAGCTCCTGACGTCGCCTTCCTCACGGAAACCTGGATGAACGACTCCTCAGCGCCCGACATCGCCATCGCCATCCCAGAGGGCTACAAGATCACCCGAAGAGACCGCGACAACCAGACTGGAGGAGGCATCGCCATCATCTACAGGGACACCATCCACATCAAGACCAACACCGACGACACCCTGACAACCGCCGAACACCTGCACTTCCAGATCCACACGGACCCCAAAACCACCCTCAGAGGCACCCTGATCTACCGACCCCCAGGACCACGCACACAATTCAGCGAGGACATCGCCGACTTCATCAGCCCGCATGCCCTCCCCTCCGCTGACTACATCCTCCTGGGGACATCAACTTCCACCTGGAGAACAACAACGACCGCAACACCATCACCCTGCTCGACAACCTCGCCAACCTCGGTCTCAAGCAGCTGGTGTCCACCCCCACCCACCTCGCCGGACACACACTCAACGCCGTCTTCTCATCCAGCAAAGACATTGCCTTCAGCCACGCCACCGGACTCCACTGGACGGACCACAGCTGCGTCCACTTCACCTTCAAAAGAACGACGATCCACCACCACCAGCAACAGGTTGTCGAAGAAGCTGGAGCAAGATCACAGCCGACCAGCTCGCCGCATCCCTGAGCCAGCACCCTCCCGCCAGCTCAGCGAACCCCAGCCAGGCCTCCGACAACCTCACGAAGTGGATCAGCAACTGCGCGGACGAACTCGCCCCACTGAGGACCCCGCCCAGCAGACCCTGCAGCAAGAAGGCCCCATGGTTCACCGACGAACTCAAGAGCTCCAAGAAGAACTGCCGAGCCCTCGAGAAAGCCTGGAGAAGGGAACCAACACTGGACAACATGACCACCCTCAAGCTTGCCACCCGGAAGCACCACCAACTGATCGCGCCACCAGGAAAACTGCATTCAAGGACCGGCTGGACAACAACGCACACAACTGCAAGGAACTCTTCAACATCGTGAAAGAGCTCTCCAACCCCAACGCCGGAAACAACGACATCACCCCATCGCAAGACCTCTGCAACTCCCTCGCCTCCTACTTCCACAACAAGATCACGGACATACACAACAGCTTCAGCACTCAACCGACGCACGCCACGACCGAACCACCGCCCCCCACCACCACCCTCCGCGCCTGGACTCCGATCAGCACCGAAGACACCGTCCGCATGATGAACTCCATCCACTCCGGATCTCCAACCGACCCCTGCCCTCACCACGTCTTCAACAAGGCCGACGCTGTCATCGCACCCCACCTGCGGGACATCATCAACACCTCCTTCGACACCGCCACCTTCCCGGAGAGCTGGAAGCACGCCGAACTCAGCGCCCTACTCAAGAAACCTACAGCGGACCCCACCGAACTCAAGAATTACCGCCCCATCTCGCTCCTCCCATTTCCAGCCAAAGTCATCGAGAAGACCGTCAACAAACAGGTGGCCGCCTTCCTCGAGACGAATGGATCCCTCGACCGCTCACAGTCTGGCTTCCGAGCCAACCACAGAACCGAGACCGCCCTCATCGCTGCCACCGATGACATCCGAGCCCTGATGGACAACGGGGAAACAGCGGCCCTCATCCTCCTAGACCTCTCCGCGGCATTCGACACAGTCTGCCACCGCACCCTAGTGCGGCGCCTCAGCAACGTCGGAATCCAGGAGAAGGCACTGGAATGGATCATCTCCTTCCTCGACGGAAGAACACAGAGAGTCCGTCTACCACCGTACAAGTCAGAGGCCACCGAAGTCATCTGCGGCGTCCCTCAAGGATCCTCGCTGAGCCCCACCCTCTTCAACGTCTACATGAGCCCCCTCGCGGCCATCGCACGCCAACACAACCTCAACATCATCTCCTACGCTGACGACACCCAGCTGATCCTCTCCCTGACCAACGACCCCGCTGCCGCCAGAGCCGACCTTCACGAAGGGATGAAAAACGTAGCCGAGTGGATGACGACCAGCCGCCTGAAACTGAACTCAGACAAGACAGAAGTCCTCATCCTGGGCTCCTCGCCCTCCGCCTGGGACGATTCCTGGTGGCCCCCCGCCCTGGGCACCGCACCCAAACCGACAGACCACGCACGCAACCTGGGCTTCATCCTGGACTCCTCCCTCTCCATGACCAGACAAGTCAACGCCGTCTCCTCGTCGTGCTTCAACATCCTGCGCATGCTACGGAAGATCTTCCGGTGGATCCCCACCGAGACCAGGAAGACGGTCACCCAGGCCCTCGTCACCAGCCGACTGGACTACGGCAACGCCCTCTACGCCGGAACCACCGCCAAGCTCCAGAAGAGACTCCAGCGGATCCAGAACACCTCAGCCAGACTCATCCTCGACATCCCACGACACAGCCACATTTCCGGACATCCGAGAAACCTGCATTGGCTCCCCGTCAACAAAAGAATCACCTTCCGTCTCCTCACCCACGCACACAAAGCCCTACACGATCAAGGCCCGAGCTACCTCAACAACCGCATCAACTTCTACGCTCCCAAGCGCCATCTCCGATCAGCCAGTCACGCCCTCGCCGCCGTCCCCCGCATCCGAAGAACGACAACAGGAGGAAGGTCCCTCTCCTACCTGGCCGCCAAGACCTGGAACTCCCTCCCGACCGACCTGCGCCTGACCCAAGACCACCTTTCCTTCAGGAAGAAGCTCAAGACCTGGCTGTTCGAGCAGTAGCACCCCCCCCCAAGCGCCTTGAGACCCTCCGGGTAAGTAGTGCGCTCTACAAATGTCTTGATTGATTGATTGACTCTTTAAGCTACTACACCGCTAGGTCAGGGCAAAGGATGGGTCCAAAGAAGAAGAATACGAGTTGTCCCATAGGCCCAGGGTGCCAGTCAACATAGAGAAGTGGACAGCTGCCTTTCTGAAATACGTGAGTGTTCATTGCAAAAAGTATCCTGACAGGTGCCTTGCGTTGTTTCTATATCTGGACATAGTGCGCAAGGCATAGGTGACATTTGGGGGCTGGACGTGGGTATGCTACTATGAGGAATTCTGGGCTCACCTTATGGAGGAAGAAAATGGGGTGTGGGGACAGCAGGACAAAAAGCTGTTTTTACAAACTATGATGCCAGTGCACCAGCCCCATCGTCTTATAAGGCGAGTAGCTGGCTGGTCATTTACAAGCTCTTTTGGGGGCATCCCACCCAGATAGGGGTGGGTACCGCAGGACGGAGTATTGCAAATACCGTCATGAGTGCTCAAAATGTGACAAGAAAGCACATGCTTACCCAGTGTGGTATCCAAAGGGAGTCCTGGACAAGAAGGCGGCCCTAGAGCTCAATGGATTGGTTACAATGATCGGGGACGGAGGAGAGTAGGTCACAATCCCAAGAAATACAAATAAAATTAAAATAAAAAAAAAATTGCATATGCCAGCTAGGTTGGACCGTTTGGAATACTGGATTGATGTTGTGGGGTCAGACAGGGAGAAAGAGTTACTGTTACCAGGTCTCCAGTTTGGTTTAAGGCTATGCTATGGGGGCCCCAAGGTGGGGCAGTGGACAGAAAACTTGCGATCTGTGAAAGGGCAGGAAGAGCTGGTTGGTAGAAAGTTGTTGAAGGAGGGGACGGACATTTTTTAAATGGGCTCTTGATAACCGTAGGATTCCACAAATTGGGGTGGCCCATAGGAGGAGCTGGGTAAGTTTAATCTCATTCATCACTTCTCGTGGCTGGTTAGTGCACAAATGACTTTATTCTGGACGGGTGCATTAAAGTGCATTATACTTCTGTTGATACAGCGGTTCAGCTGGTCAATAAAGTGGGTAAGGGCACCATGGTGTCAAATGGTAGAAAACTTTATTGCATGATTTAAAAAAACCTTCGCAAGTTACAAAAGATTAAAATGTATGTATTAAAAGAAAGTAGAACCCCAATTCCTTATGATAAAAGACCCCTGGTCCCCCCCCTGATTGTAAAAGGTCACTTGTGGTTACCCTGCCGCCAATGCATTGAAGGCGACCCCTTTGGGGGTATGATTGTCATGTCCACGATTAAAGAATTTTGAGTCCCGGAGTAAGCCAACCTGTGTGCTCAGCCCCTTTAGTCAGTTAGTTTGATAACTAACAGTTTTTCCTTTGTCTGGGTGTCTGCGGGGAGTACCTGCCAGTTATTTTTCTGATGGAGGATGCGGTTCATAGATCCCCTCCCCTAGTTTTTTTGCAGCACAATCCATAAACCTTACTACCGCACAGTTTAAATTGGTGTTCCGTGGGTCAAAGCAGGCCAGTACTGCAGCTCTGCATGATCTGACTTCATTGATGTTCCAGCCTTTCCATAAAAGGGACCTTCTTCCCTTCAGCAAGTTTGGACACAGGCATAGGATGTGTGTTATGTCTTCCCCGTGATTACCACAAAGCCGACAGTGTTCCTGGACATGATCTCTTTTCCATTTGGGCAGATGGCACAACAAGTTGATCACTCCCATTCTCAATTTAAAAAAACTTAATTTAGTGCGTGCGGTAAACGGCAGGGTTAGATACCTCTGAGGAGTCAGCTGGACGTACGATAAGAGGGTCATCCAGCCGTGGCTTCTTCTTGCAAGACATGCCTGGTCTTCCAATGAGGAGAGTTTTTTTACGCTTATTTTTGCTAGCCTTTTAAATTAATTATGGCTTAATTGTAGGTTCGAGACTTCGTTCAGGCCTAGAGTTTTTAGTCCTCTTGCCCATTATTCATGCCCTGCATGCCATCGTTTCGTATTCAGGCAAAACCAGAGGCGTTTTCTTCTTTTGCCGACCTCAATTTGTGACAGCACATTAAGAAGCTCATCAGTCTGGCCAGTGATTGATTACAAATGCCCAGTTCCAGCCTGATTTGGGCTGGTGATGTGTGTGTTGGTAGCTTGAACACTATTCTATAGATTTTTGCAATGATTTTGTCTAATTGGCCGCTATCCAATCCTTTTAGTGCCTCACTTCCATACGCTAATGTAGTAATGACTTTTGCCTGTGCTACCTGTAGTGTTGGCGCGAATGTTGGGCTGAGTAGCTTCTTGTGAATAGAACTAATTGCAAAAGCTAGTGCTGCTCCCTTCTATTTTTGTTCTTCTGAGTGGGTTTTATATCTTCTGTTGTTGTTAAAGAGAACTCCTAGGTACTTATGGCAATTGGATTCTGCAATACTTTCACAATTTAAGACCCATGTCAGCTTCTTGGGCCTTCCTGGACGTACCGCCAAGATTTTAGTTTTCTTAATATTTATCAAGAGCTCATTCTTATTTGAGTATTCGGCAGTAGCGTCCATGAGTCTTTGCAGGCCAATCTTTGTATTGCTTAGAAGAACCACGTTGTCTGCATAAAGAAGATTTGACAGCCGGAAACTAGCTAGTTTGGGAGCATGAGAATTTACCTTGTTTAAGGCTTCCGGGAGGTCTGATAAAAATAAGTTAAAAAGTGTGGAGGCCAGGACGCATCCTTGTTTTAGTCCTTTTGAAGTTGAGATTGGGTGGACAGTCTGGAGCCATCTCCAATCTTAATCCTGACCCATGTGTCCTGGTGAAGTAGCTGTATGGCTCTTAAAAGGCCATTTGGGGGGGCGTGGCCAAGATGGAAAGCTAGGAGGTTGCTGATCCTTGAGGCTCCCCGCACTGCGCTCCCTTTTCCGGCCCCTTTTGCGCTCTTACACCCCGGTTGTGCAGCAAACCGAGCCCGGGGACTGCGCAGGACATGGGGGCGAGAGCTGGTGCCTGGTTCCGAGGCTCCCTGGTCGCTGGCCGCTTGGAGGTGGCGGATCGTTGCTGACGGCCGCAAAATGACGGCGGCCTGAGCTGGGGGGCGGTGACGGAGTGCCTGGTCCCCGGGTGGGCCAGATAACGGAGGTGAGCTGGCGCGGCGAACTACTGGAGGCAGGAAGGCATCTGCTGATTTGAGCGGCAGTGGCAAGGTGCGGAGGTGACTCCGGGGGTGGCTGGCGGCAAGGAGGAGGCCCGCAGCCAGGGTCTCAAAAATCGAGGCTCGGGTCTGGGCCTACAGACCCTGGCCTGGTTAGCGGCCCAGACGCGAACACTGGACGCCTATAGACATCGGGTCCGGCTCTTCACCCCGGAGGCAGCAGCAAGCAGGGAGTAGAGGGCAGAGTGCGATGGCCCTCGAGGAGGCATTGGATGCCTGGAGCGGTGGCAGGGAGGTGTGGTGACGGCCCAGAACGCGGCTGGCGGCATTGAGGAGGCTCGCGGCCTGAATAGTGAAACACAAGGACTAGGGCTTGGGCCTGCAGACCCGGGCCTGGTTGGAGGCCCTGTCACACCCCCTGGAAGCAACTAGGCGCTGGGCCCGGTTTTCATTTTGGAGGCAGCAGCAGACAGAGAACGGAGGGCGACGGCCCTTCGGAGGTGAGAGGAACCAGGCGAGCGGGTCTGCCGGAGGGCCCTGCTGGTGACAGAGCGGGAGCTGATACTGGGGCACCTGGGCCAGCCCACCCTGTGATCGGGGCTTCAGAGGTGAGGAGTTCAGCTCCTGATACAGCGGCCCCCCACTAGTGGAGGAGGTGAGCAGCGGGCGGCACAGGGCGACATCCCAAGACCTCGGCTGCCGCGAAACTCGAGGTCGGGGTTTCGCGGCCTATCCCCAGGGAGTATTGGCGGCCTAGTTGGGCTCTGAGGATCGGCGCTGCGGGAGAGCGACAGGACACCCACCCCCTTGGCGCCCAGAGGAGCGGAGATTCGACTGAAGCGTAGCTCCTCAGAACCATTGCAATGAGGAGGGGCCCCCTTTAGCCTGAGGCCCAGTGAGAGTGTTGCGCTGCTAAGGAGGGCCGTCCCAAGCAGCGGTTCGCAGGCATAAGGAGCTGGGGGTGTGCGGCAACAGCTTTACGGCCCGGAGGGGGGCAATGAACCTTGTGCTTGGGCTGCACCCTGGATCAGCACCAATTACGCCCTCACTGTGCACTTGAGGGGAGCGGGCCAATACGGTGGGGCCCGGGAGTGGGCCGATGGCCGTGGACACTGGGGCGGACAGGACACTCACGAAGCAGAGCACCGCTAGGCTGGACTGAGCATAGGCGCCTGGGCTCCTGGGCTCCTGGGCTTGGGGCCCGCCGTGGAGGTTGCATGTGTCTTGACGGAGCCCGGTGGCGGCGCTTTTGACCCCTGTGGTGACCACACGTTTGCTCGGAGGTCTTTCGCAGCCCAGAGTAGGCGGGGGAACCCCGGAGCACCACCCATGCAGCACTACAAACCGGTGGGCCTTCTGCGCCTCTGGTTCGCCATGGCAACTGCACGGAAGAAAGAGGTGAGATCACTTAAGGAGATGCTCTGCAAATCACCTTCAAGCAAGAAAAACAATTGGCATGGCTCTAATCAGTAAGGCTGAGCCTGTGAACATCAAAACAACCAGAAATGCCAGTACTGATAGCTATTCAAAAACCTTTTATCGGACACAAAAGCCACTGGTCAGTCTGTGTCCAGATTAATCAATAATCTTTATTTCATTGAAAAAGACAGCTCATTTATTGATAAACCCTTTCTCAAAAGAAGCACCGCAAGCTTTTACAAGGAATGTAAAAAAGTGTTGAAGAAATATAGACACCACACTTGGTGTTTGAACAAAGTTAATCTACATACAAAAAAGAATATATGCAAACTCAAGACTCAATTCACTCATCCAAATCTTCCATCATTCAAACCACACTTTCTCAATCATCCTGTTCAGCATTCATACACATACTCATGACCCCGTAAACAAAAGAGAGAAATGTTCAAAAGTTTAGACAACCTAGGGGGTCTAAGACCAAACAATGCAAAGATTTGATATAAAGGCTTGGTTGTGCACAAACTCTTAGATGACAGTGATAAATTTGATACACAATTTAGGACAGCACATGACCAGCCCTATCTGTCACAACAGCGCATTTGTTTGGTATACAACAGTAAAACAAAAGGGTCTACGCTTTTCGAACACCTTTTAGTTTTTGGGGTTCTCCTCAGGACCAAAAAAGTAACTGAAAAAGTAACTGGATAAGAAAAAGAAATAAACTTATGTTTAGGAATTCTGACTTACAATCTCATCTAAAAGCAACAAGCCATTACTGCCTCTTACCTACTTTGTGACTCCGGTAGTGAACAATAAAGTTATTGTAGAACCAAGGGGGTGTTATAGGTTCTAAAGGAAAACAAAAGCACACAGACACATAATGACATAAAGTGCACTGTCAAAGGAAGTCTTGTCAATGTTATGTCTTGATGTAGTCAACTATGGAGTTTTCTTACCGATTTATAACATCGTGGCGTCATATGATGGTCAGATGAACTGACTTCTGAAATGATAGCGTATTGTAAATAAGAAGTCCTCAGTAGCCAGATGATGAGTAGAAATATATTGTAGATTTATTGTTAAGTTAAGAGCATCAATAAGTCACTGGAAGATGGTAAGTCCATGTGAAGCCCCACCAGGAGCAGCCTCTGTCCTGCTCAGCCTGCACACACCAACTGACACTCCACAGCTCACCAAGCACCCATCATTCCATGACATCATCATTCATCCAACATTCTAGACATCTTCAGGCACACCAACACTCAAACTGGCTGAGCAGTAGAGAAGAGAAACATAGGCAAGGGGAAATGTAACTGTAGATTATAACATAGCGCTTCCTGGAGGAAGAACGTTTTGAAGACATGTGTTGAGACTGGTCCTTTTTTTTTAAAGAAGATCAGTGCATGGAAATAAATATCAGGTTCTTTTAAATATATACCTGGACATCCAAATTGAATCTGATGTAGCCGGGCGTCAGGCCGGAGCAGCAACATGATGAAACTCTAAAAATGGATAAACGAAGGTTTCAGCGGACTGAGCATTACCATTGTTGTCTTTGCTTTTAAATAAAGTTAGGCATGCTATCGTTGCTTGGAAAAAAGAAATTTGTTGAGTTATCTTCTCCAAAGGAGCGGTCTGCTTGGTAAATTACTGGTGAACCGTGCTTAAAGAGTGGTATCTAAAGGACATTACAGCTAAGTATGGGCGGAAAATCCGTTCCGCTCGCGGATTTTCGGTAAATTCGCAATCCGCGAGATTCGCGAATTTCGCGCAAAATCCGCAAATCCGCGAGCAGCGGATTTTATGGTTTGCTCGCACTGTTCGTGTGAGTTCGCGGCTTCCCAGTTCAACTTCGCGCCCCGCGAATAAGCGCTAAATTGCAGAAATACGATCTTAGCCAAACTGAAACTACTTACCAGGTTCAAAAGTTCAAGCTCATCATTAGTAGCCATTTCCTGTAGTGCTTCCTGAAGGGCCCCTCCAGAGTTCAGCTGCCTACTTGTGACTAATATGTGACCCTGCTCTGACCCTCAGAATAGTTACACATATGCCACAAAGGTCCTGAATTACAGCTAAGGGAGACAAGCAGGAGCCAGGCTGGAAGTTCAAATCCAGTGACACATTAATCAGCCCCTAATTCATTATTGTCAGTTGGGGCAGGGCAGGTGTTGTAACTAATTTTGCAACAATGAAAGCACTTAGCAAGTGCAAAAGATCACTAATCAGGAAGCACTAAGGAAGCAGGTGCCAGCTAAAAAAATATTCTGTGACACATTAATCAGCCCCAAATTAATTCAGGTCACTTGAGGCAGGGAAGGTGTGCTTTGCTTTGCCACAATAATGTACACTGGACAACCAGAGGGTGATGTGATGAAACAGAGGGTGGCATGGGTGAGCCAGAGGGTGGCATGTGGTGACAGAGGGTGGCAGTGATGAAGAAGAGTGTCCCAAACAGGCTGGACACGTAGAAACAACAAGTTCGCAAAACTTGCGACCCGACTGGTAAGTTCGCGTTTGCGAAATTGTACAAAAACCCTCGCGACCTGCCAGAAACCCGCGCGAACACAAAAAAAAAAAATCCGCAAATTCGCGAGAATTCGCGGATTTTGCGGATTGCGAGTTCGCAAATCCGCAAAATTCACAAACGCGAGATTCGCAAAATTCGCCCATGCTTAATTACAGCTACGTGTCTCTGCAGTAATGATGGAACGGCTAACTGTTATGCAAAAGATCTTATCAGCATACCTTGTTTATTAAAGTTGCCGTGACATCCTTGGCGGCATGGCGTTTCAACTGAGTGGTGCTCGTGGTCGTGCTTGTGTCACTTTGTGTTTTTTTTTTTTTTTTTTTTAATCTGTAACGAATAGTTGATATGTATTATTAAGTGAATTGCAGTGAGCTAATGTTTAACCGGGCTCGCGGTAGGTTGGCGGCATACCTGTGTTTTGTTTCCATGACGTCGATCAGTGGGATGCAGCAAGGTCTGCTTTTTTACGGTTGAGTCTGTAACGAATGCAAGACAAATATAAGCTTTGCCATAAAGCTAGCTTGCTGCTTGCTGCACGAGTTTAACTGCGTTTAGACAGCTTACCTGCATTTGCTTAGAGTGGCGTAGCTCTCAGAGTAACAGCGAAGTCTGTTGCAATTACCTCCGGATGTGGCTTTCCTCCTGTCGAGCTCCAGGTTAAATTGATCTCTGTGACGATAATTGCAGGGAATTGTGGGAGCGCACTGCTGCTAGGGATTATGGTAGTTGTAGTGCAAAGATCTCTACGGGCACAGTCTCCACGTCTACATGGAACTTATAACGACAAAACAGAGTCCATCTTTACAAATTAAAGATCTCGGATAATTAATTTAAACCTGCACACGCCGTATTGAACTTCACAATTAGCAAGGCCTCACGTTGGGCCAATCTCAATTCGGGATTGCCGCCTCTTTGGTCCCTTTCAATGTTAGAAATCACTGTCCATCGTAGATCTTGTTCTGAATGGGCTTTATTGATACAGTGATTGACTAATGGGGCTGTAGCCACTTGCTTTCGAATACACGATTTATGTTGGGTAATGCGTTGTCGCACTTCCTGGTTTGTTTTCCCTATATACAGCATAGGGCAGGGGGAAAGTACACCATACACCACATATTTCGTTTTACAGTTTGTGAAACTGTCGTGTTTCCAGTGGATTCCATTGTGACTAAATAAGTTACCCTCTACTGTCTGGTCGCAGCAAGCACATGTTTCGCATTTATGGTGGCCTGTGATTGGGGGTAGGCCGATCATTTGTCTCAGTGATGGTTTTTCAGTTTTAAGAGCTGCTCTCACAATATGATTTGATAGACTCTTCTTTTTTGTAAGCAAAAAGTTGAACATTGGAAAATGCCGGGTCAAGATTTTGGATTAAATGCCAATTTTGTGTGATGTTTTTTTGAGCTGGTTCGAATTGGGACAAAAGGTTGTTACAAACACTTGGCGATCTGTTGACTTTTTTTCTTTTCTTTGTAACAATGCTTCCCTACGTGACCAGCGGGCCCTCTTCATTGTGGTTTTCAACAGTTTTTTTGGGTAGCCCCGTTGTAGTAATTTCTCACTCAAATTTTTGGCATGAGCATTGTATTCATCCTCAAATGTACAATTACGACGAATCCTCAAAAATTGGCCATTCGGTAGGTTCTCTTTAAGGCTTCTCGGATGATTGCTCGAGAAGAGGAGGACCTTGTTCCTGTCTGTAGGTTTTATATACAATGTTGTTGCAAGGCCCCCGTCGGATGGATAAACTTCAACATCCAAAAAAGGCATTTTGCTAGTAGACTGGTTCATACTGAATTTTATATCCGGTGATCTTTGATTGAGCCAATCATAGAATTGTTGTAGTTCGACGGTATTGCCTGACCAAACAAGGAAAGTATCTTCAATGTAGCGCATCCATGATTTAATGGATTGTCTGAATGGGTTATTGGTATAGACACATTTTTCTTCGTACATTGACTGGGCAGGGATATATGATGTTAGCACGCATACTTTTAGCACGCATACTATTACCACACATTTTTTACAACGCAGGTCATTTTACAACGAATACCTTTACAACGCATTACACTACAACGCAGATACTATTACAACGCATACCATTACAACGTAAGTATAGGTAAGTATATAATATTAATATATAATGTAAATAATAATTTTTTTAATATTTTATTTAATTATTTATTATTTTATTAAATAATTTAATTAATAATATTAATATTAATTTTATTATTTGTAAACATATATTTTAAAAATACCCCTGTACCCCAAAACCCAAACCCAACCCTGAAACCTAAAAATACCCCTGTACCCCAAAACCCAGCCCTGAAACCTAAAAATACCCGTGTACCCCAAAACCCAAACCCAGCCCTGAAACCTAAAAATACCCCTGTACCCCAAAATCCAAACCCAGCCCTGAAACCTAAAAATACCACTGTACCCCAAAACCCAAACCCAGCCCTGAAACCTAAAAATACCCCTGTACCCCAAAACCCAATCCCAGCCCTGAAACCTAAAAATACCCCTGTACCCCAAAACCCAAACCCAGCCCTGAAACCTAAAAATACCCCTGTACCCCAAAACCCAAACCCAGCCCTGAAACGTAAAAATACCCCTGTACCCCAAAACCCAGCCCTGAAACCTAAAAATACCCGTGTACCCCAAAACCCAAACCCAGCCCTGAAACCTAAAAATACCCCTGTACCCCAAAATCCAAACCCAGCCCTGAAACCTAAAAATACCCCTGTACCCCAAAACCCAAACCCAGCCCTGAAACCTAAAAATACCCTTGTACCCCAAAACCCAATCCCAGCCCTGAAAACTAAAAATACCCCTGTACCCCAAAACCCAAACCCAGCCCTGAAACCTAAAAATACCCCTGTACCCCAAACACCAATCCCAACCCTGAAACCTAAAAATACCCCTGTACTCCAAAACCCAATCCCAACCCTGAAACCTAAAAATACCCCTGTACCCCAAAACCCAAACCCAGCCCTGAAACCTAAAAATACCCCTGTACCCCAAAACCCAAACCCAGCCCTGAAACCTAAAAATACCCCTTTACCCCAAAACCCAAACCCAGCCCTGAAACCTAAAAATACCCCTGTACCGCAAAACCCAATCCCAACCCTGAAACCTAAAATTACCCCTGTCCCGCAAAACCCAAACCCAGCCCTGAAACCTAAAAATACCACTGTACCCCAAAACACAAACCCAGCCCAGAAACCTAAACATACCCCTGTACCCCAAAACCCAATCCCAACCCTGAAACCTAAAAAGACCCCTGTACCCCATAACCCAATACCCGTAATAAATGTTTTTAAAAAAAGATAAACTTACCTATACTTATACTTATGTTGTAATGGTATGCGTTGTAATAGTATGTGCGTTGTAGTGTAATGCGTTGTAAAGGAATTTGTTGTAAAATGACCTGCGTTTTAAATTTATGCGTGGTAATGGTATGCGTGGTAAAAGATGCGTGGTAACAGTTACATACCCTGGGCAGGCGATACTGGTGCTGCTCCTCCGACGAACGCTTGGTCCCAGCAGGCCTTGTCGCCCACGGAGTCCCCTGTTACGAGGGAGTTCCTTGAGACCTTATTCAATACCTTCCGTGATGACTTCGGTCTTTGAAGCAAGAATTGGCGGGGGAGGTAAAGGAAATCCGCTGCGACGTTGAGGGTCAGGGAGAACGGGTCGCAGCAGTGGTAGAGAGTGCGCACTCTACCAGTGAGGAAATTGAATCCCTACAACAGATTATTCGCCTAAAGGACCAGCAACTGGACCTTCAAGCCGACGCGGAGGACCTAGAAAACAGGTCCCGGCGCAACAACATCCGCGTGAGGGGTGTCCCATCGCGAGAAGAAGGGTCGGACATGGTGGGCTACTTACAAGGCCTCTTTTGAGACATTCTGGGCGAGGATGCAGATTTTGACATTTGCATTGACCGGGCGCACCGAGTAGGCTTGGGAAGCAGAGCGCCAGCTCCGCCGCCGGATATTCTGGCTTTCCTACCTGACTTTGTGTTGAAAGAACGCATCTTGAGGGAAGTCAGGAAGAAACAGCCTTTTCAATATCGAGGTCACACGGTAGCTCTCTACCAGGATCTTGCCTCTATAACATTACAAAAACGGAAGGCTTTTAAGGTGGTGACATCCTTTTTAAAGGCCAAGGGGGTGCCTTACTTCTGGGGCCATCCCTTTTGTATAATTTTCAAGTGGAATGGCAAGCTGCAGCAGTTGCGATCTCTTCAAGAAACCTGCGAACTGTTGGGCATCCAGGGGCCGAGCCGCGAGTCCTCTCCTGCTCCCACACAGCGGCCATCGAGGGAGGGCTGGCAAATGGTGGTGCGCCAGCGTACTCCCAAAACTGCGATGAAACTGGACACTCTCACATCGACCCAAGAGCGAGAAGCGGCCCTAGAGGCGGTGAAGCGTGATACCTCACCTGTGGAGTGATGGGGTGACAGTTCACGGGTTGTATACGTCACTGTGCTTTAGCTGGTCGGGGGGAGGGTGGGAGCGGGGATGCCTGGACTCCGTGTGGACCCCTCTTCATGTCTATGTTCTATTTTCCGGCGTCTGGAGAGGTCAGGCGCTGGACTATGATGCTGGGTTGGGGTAGTTCTGTTAGGGTTAGGGAGGGCGAGGAGGGGAGCAGGGGTGGGGGTGCTCTATTGGGGTGGGGTGGCTCTGTTGGGGTTAGGGAGGAGGGAGGGCTGGGGGTTGGGTCGGGTGGGTCAAGGCGATGGAGGGGGGCAGGGTTGGGATGGGGAGAGCAGGGGAGGGGAGGAGGTGTTGGACATTGAGTACCATGGATCCTTTGCATCAAAGAGTCCCCCGTAGGTGCATCTTGCAGCTTCTTTCCCTGCCGGGCAACTTTTTACACTAGCACTTGACCCTCATTCTGTCTGATGGCACAGGTTTTATCACTCAATGTAAAGGGGTTGAATAATCCAATTAAGAGGCGAGCGATTTTGAGTTACTTAGAACAATCGGGGGCCACTATTTGTCTACTGCAGGAGACACACTTACTGCCTAAGGATTGGCATAGAATGCCAATCCTTTCCTCAGCAATTTTATTCATCCGACTGGACAAGCGAACGGGGGTTGCTATACTTCTTGCCCGACACTTTCAGGGGAGGGTGGGGGATAAGGTGGCGGAGGTGAAAGGTAGGCTGTTGGTACACAGATTTTGGGTTGGTGATGCTTCCGTGGTTATTGGTTCCATTTATGCCCCTAACTCTGGACAGGAGCCATTTCTCGTCGACTCCCTCTCGAATACTCTGCGACATCAAGACAGGCGGGTCTTATTAGGGGGGACCTCAACATAGACCTGGATAGGGACAGGTCGGGGCATAGACAGGGGGGCACTGGGGCTCTTTCCAGTAAGCATGGGCAAATTTTGCGAATCTAGTGTTCGCGAATTTGCATATTCGCGAATTCGCAATCCGCAAAATCCGCAAACTCTTGCGAATTTGCGGATTTTTTGTTTTGTTGTGTTCGCAAGGGTTTCTGCCAGTTCACGAGGGTTTTGTACCAGTTCGCAATTGCAAACTTACTAGTCGGCTCGCAACGGTCGCGTCTATGTTGTTTCTACGTCTGGTTCATCATCACAGGTTCACAGCCCCCTCTGTATCAACACTGCCACCCTCTGGTTCACCCATGCTACCCTCTGGTACATCACTGCCACCCTCTGGTTCATCACTGTAGATTATGGGGGGGGAGAGCAAGCACACCTGCCCTGCTTCAACTGACATGAATTAATTTGGGGTTGATTTATTAATGTGTCACCGTATTTAAACTTCCAGTCTGGCACCTGCTTCCTTATCTGTAATTTGCTTTCTGTTGCAGTGCAATTTTTTTTTCCCAGGACCTTTGTGGCCTACTTGTAGCTATTCTATGAGCCTGCTGTGAGGGTCAGAGCAGGGTCATTGAATAGCTGTAAGTAGGCAACTGAACTCTGGAGGGGCCCCTCAGGAAGCACTACAGGGAATTGTTACTAATGATGAGTTTGAACTTTTGCACCTGCTGAGTGCTTTCAGTTTTGCAAAACTCGTTTTTCTGCAGAACAGCAACTGTAATGCCCCAAACAAACTTACTTGTGAAAGTTGATTTCTAATCCAAAAGTGATCCAAAGAAAGTCAAAAAGGCCTCAAATCCAAATATCCAGCAGCATCCACAAAAAGTAATCCTTCCAGGTCAAGAATCCAAATGAAAGTGACCAGCACATGAAGAAAGCACTGGGAGGAGCCTGCTGGACAGGAACAGGAATTTGGAGACTGTGGGGCACTTCCTTTCTCCCCCCCCCCAAAATGGACTCCTTGCAAAAAAAAGTGCAGGCAAATGTCAACCTGAGGAGTTATTCTGATAAAAATCATCATTTTCAGAAGGTTTATGCTGCTTGCTGGTGGATTTCTTGTGCAGAATTGCAAATTTTGTAATTTCGCCAGTGTGAGATTGTTGCTGCCCACCGCATCTACGTGTTCGCAATTGCGAACTCCCGCGATACGTGATCACGGCGTACTCGCTGTGCAAGTTGGCAAGCCGCGATGACGTAATCGCGGTCGCCAAACTCCCGCGGGATCCCACAGTAAGATCCAAAATGGCGCAGCACTCGCAAAATATCGAGAAAAACAACTCGGCAAACGCTGAATGACGGTAAGTGAATGCCGTGCGCCGCAATATTGTATCACAAAGCCAAAAAATCCGCCGCTTGCGAATTTGCGGATTTTTGGCAAATTCGCGATAGTTCGCGGATTGCGAATTTACCGAAAATCCACGAAATGCGCGAGCGGAACGGATTTTACACCCATGCTTACTTTCCAGGGATGGGGTGAATTGGCTCTGAGATAGGGGACTGGTAGATATCTGGAGGGCTGCCCATCCCCATAGCACGCAATACTCCTTTCACTCCCATGTCCACCGTACCTATGCTCGCCTGGACTACTTTATAAGGTCATCCGATCTCCACTCCCCGGTCAGATCTGTAGACATCATCCCTGCGGCACTGTCCGACCATGATACGATTACGCTGACTATCGACTGGCGCTCAGCGACTCACAGAAGGGGGAGGTGGCGTCTATGGGAGTCTCTGTTGCCGAGGCCGGACGCTTGCCGACAGGTGCGGAAATGCCTGACTGATTACTTAGAGTCTAATGACACTGGTGACACTCCGTTGTTGACACTTTGAGGCACCCTGAAGGTGGTAGTGCGAGGGGAGCATATTGCGCTCTCGGCAGATGACAACCGCGCACATAAAGAAAAACGAGAAGAGTTGACAGCTAAGGTGTTGGAACTCGATCATGTCCACAGCAGGACCGGGGCCCCGCGTATGTGGCGACAACTCAAAGCAGCCAGAGCTCAGCTGGTGAGTTTAGACCTCGACCGGGCGGAAAACGCCGCCCTCCGGCTCAAGCACTCGTATTATATAGGCGGAGACACGACCGGGAGGCTCCTTGCTAGCAGGTTACGGGCGCCGGCAGAGCGCTCCAGGGTAGCGGCGGTCCATACCCCCGACGGGACGAGGGTTGAAGGGGATGAACAGATTGCGGAGGCCTTTCGGGCGTTCTACTCCTCTTTGTACAGCAGGGACCCCACTGTAGACGGAGCAGGGGTAGACTACCTTGGCCGAGCTGCAGTTACGGCTCTTAATGCTTCTGGGGCGGTGACGCTGGATGCCCCCATCAGGGTGGACGAAGTGATTTCCGCAATAGCACGCCTTAAACCGCTGAAATCTCCTGGTCCGAAGGGTTCTCAGCGGGCTTTTACAAGACCTTCAGTCAAATTCTGGTGCCTATGTTGACCCGCTTGTTCAATTCGTTTAGGGGGCCGGGTTCAATCCCGGCGGACATGTTGGGTGCTGAAGTCGTTGTCCTTCCAAAGCCTGGGAAGGATCTCACCCAATGCGCGGCATATAGGCCGATCTCTTTCCTGAACCTAGACCTGAAATTATTCACAGGGGTTTTAGCAGCGAGATTGGGCCCGCTCCTCCCGGGTATAATCGAGCCTGACCATTCGGGCTTTGTCCCTAACAGACAAAGCAGTGACAATACCAAAAGAATCCTGCATCTAATCGACAAGGCCCATTATGTAGGACTAGACGCTTCTCTGCTTTAGATTGATGCTGAGAAAACTTTCGATCGTGTGGATTGGGGGTTCTTGGATACCGTATTAGCCCACTTCGGGGTGGGAGAGCGCTTCTGGGCCTGGGTGGCGAGTAGTTATGATAGACCTAGGGCGACGCTCCGGGTCAATGGATTGTGCTCCAAACCTTTTGAGATCCGACGTGGTACAAGGCAGGGGTGTCCCCTATCCCCCCTGCTCTTTGCATTGTATGTCGAACCCCTAGCGCAGCGCATCCGGAACAACCCTCAGATTTCTGACATTCCGTTCGGGGCGGAAGAGCATATAGTTAGCTTATACGCCGATGATATCCTGACGACACTCAGCTCCCCCCAGCGGTCTGTTCCTGCTTTCCTGGTGGAGCTTGAAGAATTTGGTAGAGTATCAGGATTCAAAGTTAATATTGGGAAGTCTAGCTTTTGCCCGTGGGCCTACATGAGGGTACCCCTGGGGAGGCCTTTCAGGGGGTGGGGGGGCTTGAGGGTGCAGGGTGAAATCCCCTACCTTGGCATCACATTAACGCCGTCCACTCACTCTACGCTCACCCGCAACTACACGGCACTCACTCTTCAGGTGACAACCGCTTTGCGTCGCTGGAGAACATACCCTTTTTCGCTGCTCGGCAGGGTTGCAGCTGTCAAAATGTCTATATTGCCTAAAATACTATATGTTTTTCAAACGAATCCGGTGATGCCTCCCCTTCTTTACTTTTGTACGCTACAGTCCGAGGGGGGGAAGCGACGAGGCTCCGTCGTGACCTGGCTTTTCCGTCCTACGGGGGAGGGTAGTCTTGGGATCCCCCACTTAGTGACTTACTACAAAGCTGCCCAGCTCCGGTATCTCGTAGAATGGAGCAGACCAGAATCCAAAAAAAGGTGGCTTTTTCAGGATAGGGCTATGGTACGCCTCTCCTTGTGGAAGATTCCCTTTTTAAAACCAACTGACAGCCCTCATACATGCAGAAATCTCCGATAATTCACTCAGCGTTGAAGGTGTGGGACTCGGTCGCCTTGCGAAGAGATCTCACGTCCTTCCCCTCACCTCTCACTCCTCTTTTTGATAAACCAGACTTTCCTCCCGGTACTGATGCGCAAGCTTTCCTTCAGGGCCGAGACTCGCCCTGCAGATCTGCGGGTCACCTTTTTGACCTTTAGGGCTTCATTCTCTTTTCGGCTCTACCGGACTGGTACAGCATTAAAGATCCCAAGCGATTTCAATATTTTCAGATCCGCCATTGGCTCACCCATCCTGATGTGCGCCCCGGGGTTAGCCGTAAACTCACGACCATCGAGAAATTGCTCCTCTCCAAGCACTCAGACCGTAAAATGATCTTTGAATTGTACCCCATGCTGCTCCCCCCAGCGTGGCAGGAAAAGTCAGCGGGTCAACGCCGATGGGAAGCGGAACTGGGCCGTAATCTTTCACCAACGGAATAGCAACAAATTTATCACAGGGCTCACCATACAGCGCGGAATGTTGGGAGCAGGGAAGTTGCGGTCAAGGTGGCCACCTATTGGCACCTGACGCCGGCCCGTTTGCACCAAATTTACCCTGCTCGTAGCTCTGTTAGCGGGGGTGCGGAGAAATCGGCACTTTGACCCACCTATTTTGGGAGTGCAGTGAGGTGCAGGGGTTTTGAGATGGAGTCCTTACGGATGTAGACACTTACTTTGAAACAGAGATTCCTCGATTCCCTGCATACACTCTCCTGGGCTTACCTAACGCAGTCACTTTCCCACTTAAATCTGTATGGGGAAACACGTGGGGATCGCCCTGGGTGCAGCTGTACATCATATGCATCTTATCTCTCTGGGGCTCCAAGACCAGGCCATCGCATACTGGGCGGTTGCATAGGTTGTGGTATGTTGTTGGTATGGAGCGCATAAAACCTACCTTCACGGCCTCGACAGCCTCCTTCCAGGAGATGTGGAACCCGCTCCTCGCATTGCTGTTGTAAGAATTTAACGAAGTGACGTGCCCTAAATACCTGCGACTCTCAGACTCACAGAGGCTACCCCTCCTGTGGGAGGGTCGCAAGATGGATAATCCATGGTATTTTCCTTTTTCCCTTTTTTTTCCTTGTATGGAGATTGGCACACCGGTTTCGGGGCTTCGGGGTGGGTTCGGGGGTGTTGGGTTAGGAGGGGCAGGGGGGATGGGGTGGTTCGATAGGAGTGGGTAGGGATAGACACATTTATGGTTGGCCACAGCACCCAAGGCATGCGTGGATAGGGGCAGGTACTCCATTTCTGTCCTGGGTAATTGTCCGTGAAATATCGAATTCAAAGGCTGGGGACTCAGATTTTGACTCATGCATATGTTTGTTGGATTTTGGCAGGGGCAGTGGGCAATACATCTAAATGCACTGTAATGTTGTCTGCCTGTTTTGAGAAACTCAAAATAAAGATAATTTAAAAAAAAGGCCATTTGGGATGTTCAATCTGGAGAGCTTCTGCCAGAGCTTGGCCCTGTTGACGTTATCAAATGCGGCTTTGAAGTCTATGAATCCCATGTAAAATGGACTAGACCTAAACTCCGCCAGGTCTATCAAGCAGGAGAGAGTCATGTGATTAACTGAGGTGCCAGTGTCGCTTGTAAAACCAGTTTGATTCGGAGGAATTACTGAATGATCATCAGCCCATGCCCGAAGTGAATTGAGCAGTATCCCAGCAAAGTACTTTGCTTTGTTGTCGATAAGGGCGACTAATCGATAATTATCTGGAGATTTTTTGTCCCCACCTTTAAAAATTGGCGCAGGAATCGATCCTTGTCAAGAGGGCGGAATAATGTTGTTTTGTAAGATGGAACTGAAAAGTGGAGATACATTAGAAGCCCAGAAGGCTGAGTTCTCCTAGAACAGGGGTACTCATAGTACGGCCCGCGGGCCGCCCGCGGGCCGCCCGCGGCCCGGCAAGCCTTCCTTGGCGGCCCGCGGACCTTACAGACATGTACCAGTTTAAAATAAATAAATTCTCGAGTGTCAGTAAATACCACTGGCTGCAGCAGCCTGGACTCGGAGAGGATCTGCTCTCTGGGGGCCGAGAGATTCCAGCCATAGAGTGGAGCTGCAGGGGCCTCAGAAGAGGTGAAACAGAACAAAGCCTCATTAAAAAGTTAATGGTCCTTAAAGACCTGTGAAATGCTCCGGCGCAGCTGTGCGCGCGCCAGGCAAGCTGTCTCATCCCGGGCTGACAAGGGGGTGGGGGCGATTTTAAACTCCATGGATGTTGCACGCCTGTATGTGACACATATATTTCCTTCAGAGCTTTGACCTGGCACGCAGGTTTCTGGTGGCCACATACAAAAGCTTGCTTACCCCTCGGTGATGGCAGGGCTGTCCTCTTTAATTTTATCCAAAAATAATTTGCTACAAACTTTCAATATTTTCGGCGGGGAGAATATGTCCTGCTATGTCACGTGCCTCTTCCAGTGTCTTCTTTGTAGTGTCCATTCATATGTCCGGAATGGCAGGCTTACGGAAAGATGCAGCCTACTAAAAGCAGTGCGCAACCAGGAGCATGCAAGATTTCAGACTTTTAAAGGAGGACCGCGTTCCATTGGGAGCTTTTCTAAAGATGCAGTGACTGCTCTGTAGATGAGGAACAAACGGTCTAGAATGCAAATAAGTGTTGTTCAATATGTTAGCGGATTCTCACTCAAGTCAAGTTTCGGAACAAAACCGATTTATTACTTCTGCCTTTAGCCCGTGTGATCTTTCAGATGCTGTGTCTGTTGCAGTCAATACCATTCGAGTGCTTGGCAGAAACTCTGGATCAGGCGGCATGCTATGACGCGCTGTATAGCGGGGCAGGTTCAAAAGTGGCAAGGGAGACTTGCACAGGTATGATCCAAGCAACAAACACGGAAGGAGCAACCTCGGCAGGTAAAGCAGTAGTACTGTGCCACACCGAAGCAATGAACTGACTTCAATTCAGACCGCAGGGACGTCAACTTATTGCGCTTCCCTCTTCGGAAGGAAGAAAGGACTTTTTTATGTTCGCTGTTTAGTCATGATTCTTGCTATTTGCTTTTTCACTTCCTCATCCCGATGCTGTAGCAAGGATACCAACAAGCTGTGCCTAGAATCTCCGAACAACAAAGAGAAGAGCGAGCCTTCGTGGTACTGACGGTGAGCAGCTCCACTGTCCATATTTTCGTTCAGATTTGCCACAAAGGTGAGCCCCGGTAGGAGGATGTCATCATTTGTGCATGTGTGGAAGAAGGATGCCAACGAGGAAGGTACTTGAGTACTCAGAAGATCTGTTGTGAGCGATGGGTTTGCAGCAAATTCATAAGCACCTTCAAAACATGAATCTGCGTCTTTTCATTTCCACGAGACCACAGACGAAGAAAGCAAGGTAAGGATTTTACGATCATGTCTTGGTACTCGTTTGTAACAGACATGTTAGTTAACAGCCTAAGTGCAGCTAACTGCAGGTCAGAGTTCAGTGGAGCAACTTCAACAGCTGCACAAATAGGTTCAATATAAATCTTTACCTGTTCCTGATTACGCAAGTTGATACTCCAGTTGTTAAGCGCATTTAAAGCCTGTGGATCTAAAAGCATGTTTCCAATTACTGGAAGAGCCCCTAAATTACGAATAAGATCTTGATTAACTGAAAATGCAGCACTGTTACTGAGAGTAATCAAGGCTTGTTTTCGAACGGACGATTCTTCTGTGGCTTCAAGCAGTTCAATAACTCTTTGTAGACGTTGAGCATCCAAATTGCTTGATGGATTTATTAGAACATCTGTTGGGTTCTCCCTCACTTTGGCCACCAAAGTCATTCTGGACACCCTGCGCAGGAGACCGCCTGTTGCCTCAGAGGCCCAAATCAGGCTCTTGGAATCCGCCTCATCTCTGTCCTGTGTTGCCCCCGCACCGTCCCCTGTGTAAGACCCCGGTTTAGACGGCTCACTGCGTAAAAGGCGTTTGTACAGCCAGTAGCATACGCTGGAGCCGACCACCAACCCAAGCAGGGATCCAAGAAGAGTCCTACCGTGAGGGCCATGACGGGCGAAGCTGCATCCTTCACAACCTACTTTTAACAGTGTGCAAAGGGGAGGATGAGGGAGGGAAAGTCAGGGGAGGGAGAGAGAGGGAGAGACAGGGGAGGGAGAGAGAGGGAGAGACAGGGGAGGGAGAGAGAGGGAGTGTCAGGGGAGGGAGAGAAAGGGAGAGACAGGGGAGAAAGAGGGAGTGTCAGGGGAGGGAGAGAGAGGGAGAGACAGGGGAGGGAGAGAGAGGGAGAGCGAGGGTGTGTCAGGGGAGGGAGAGACAGTGGAGGGAGAGAGAGGGAGAGAGAGGGAGTGTCAGGGGAGGGAGAGAGAGGGAGTGTCAGGGGAGGGAGTGAGAGGGAGTGTCAGGGGAGGGAGAGAGATGGAGAGACAGGGGAGGGAGAGAGAGGGAGGGAGAGACAGGGGAGGGAGAGAGAGGGAGAGAGAGGGAGAGACAGGGGAGGGAGAGAGAGGGAGTGTCAGGGGAGGGAGAGAAAGGGAGAGACAGGGGAGAAAGAGGGAGTGTCATGGGAGGGAGAGAGAGGGAGAGACAGGGGAGGGAGAGAGAGGGAGAGCGAGGGAGTGTCAGGGGAGGGAGAGACAGTGGAGGGAGAGAGAGGGAGAGAGAGGGAGTGTCAGGGGAGGGAGAGAGAGGGAGAGACAGGGAAGGGAGAGAGAGGGAGAGAGAGCGAGTGTCAGGGGAGGGAGAGAGAGGGGAGGGAGAGAGAGGGAGTGTCAGGGAAGGGAGAGAGATGGAGAGACAGGGGAGGGAGAGAGAGGGAGAGACAGGGGAGGGCGGGGGAGAGAGAGGGAGTGTCAGGGGAGGGAGAGACAGGGGAGGGAGAGAGAGGGAGTGTCAGGGGAGGGAGAGAGAGGGAGAGACAGGGGAGGGAGAGAGAGGGAGTGTCAGGGGAGGGAGAGAAAGGGAGAGACAGGGGAGAAAGAGGGAGTGTCAGGGGAGGGAGAGAGAGGGAGAGACAGGGGAGGGAGAGAGAGGGAGTGTCAGGGGAGGGAGAGACAGGGGAGGGAGAGAGAGGGAGAGAGAGGGAGTGTCACGGGAGGGAGAGAGAGGGAGAGACAGGGGAGGGAGAGAGAGGGAGAGAGAGGGAGAGGCAGGGGAAGGAGAGAGAGGGAGAGACAGGGGAGGGAGAGAGAGGGAGAGAGGGGGAGTGTCAGGGGAGGGAGAGACAGGGGAGGTAGAGAGAGGGAGAGAGAGGGAGTGTCAGGGGAGGGAGAGAGAGGGAGAGACAGGGGAGGGAGAGAGAGGGGGTGTCAGGGGAGGGAGAGACAGGGGAGGGAGGGAGAGAGAGGGAGAGAGAGGGAGTGTCAGGGGAGGGAGAGAGAAGGAGAGACAGGAGAGGGAGAGAGAGGGAGAGAGAGGGAGTGTCAGGGGAGGGAGAGAGAGGGAGAGACAGGGGAGGGAGAGAGAGGGAGAGAGAGGGAGTGTCATGGGAGGGAGAGAGAGGGAGTGTCAGGGGAGGGCGATGGAGGGAGAGAGAGGGAGAGTCATGGGAGGGAGAGAGAGGGAGTGTCAGGGGAGGCCGATGGAGGGAGAGAGAGGGAGAGTCAGGGGAGGGAGAGAGAGGGATAGTCAGGGGAGGGCGATGGAGGGAGAGAGGGAGTGTCTGGAGGGAGAGAGAGGGAGTGTCAGGAGAGGGAGAGAGAGGGAGTGTCAGGGGAAGGCGATGGAGGGAGAGAGAGGGAGACTCAGGGGAGGGAGAGAGAGGGAGTGTCAGGGGAGGGCGATGGAGGGAGAGAGAGGGAGAGTTAGGGGAGGGCAATGGAGGGAGAGAGTGGGAGAGTCGGGGTGGGTCAGGGAGGGGGAGAGAGGGAGTGTCAGGGGAGGGAGAGACAGAGGGAGGGAGAGGGAGAGCGAGGCGTGAGGGAGAGTGAGGGAGAGCCAAGGCGAGGGAGGGAGAGCCAGGGCGAGAGAGGGAGAGCCAGGGCGAGGGAGAGAGAGGGAGAGCCAGGGCAGGGTGAGGGAGGGATGGAGAGTGAGGGGAGGGCAAAGGAGGGAGGGAAAGAGAGGGAGGGAGAGAGTCAAGGGAGGGAGAGAGTCAAGGGATGGAGAGAGTCAAGGGAGGGAGAGAGTCAGGGCAGTGAGAGAGAGGGTGAGTCAGGGGAGGGAGAGAGGGAGAGTCAGGGAAGGGAAAGAGAGGGAGAGTACGGGGAGGGAGGCAGAAGTAGGGATGGAGACAGAGGTAGGGAGATAGAGGGAGGGAGAGAGGGAGGGAGACAGAAAGAGATGGAGGGAGACAGAAAGAGAGGGAGGGAGACAGGGAGAGGGAGGGAGACAGAGAGAGAGGGAGGGAGACAGAGAGCAGGAGGGAGGGACACAGAGAGCAGGAGGGAGGGAGACAGAGCAGGTGGGAGGGGGAGGGAGGGAGGGAGGGAGGGAGTCAGAGGGAGGAAGACAGAGCATGAGGGGGGGAGACAGAGGGAGGGAGAGAGAGAGGGAGGGATGCAGAGAGAGGGTGGGAGACAGAGGGAGGGAGGAAGACAGAGAGAGGGAGGGAGATAGAGGAAGGGAGACAGAGAGAGTTAGAGAGGGGGGAGGGAGAGAAAGATAGGGAGGGAGAGGAAGAGAGAGAGAGAGAAAGAGGGAGAGGGAGAGAGAGGGATATGTGTGTACGCTGGATCTGGTGGGTCAGTGGACGAAGACGTCCACTGCAGAGGCCTGTGTTCAACCTCATGGTCATAGTTTTTTTTTGGCTCTAGCCTCGCCCCCTCTCTCACTGACCCCGCCCCCACCGGTGCGGCCCTCGGCCACAAATCACACTGTAATTCTGGCCCATGAAAGAAAGTTTGTGAGTACCCATGTCCTAGAACAAAGCCGGAGGGATGCCTCCTGGACCTGGGGCTCCATCCTATCGACCCTTTTTGATCTGTTTTTCAATTTGGTCCTCCGGGACTGTTCTGTGTGCGATACTGCTTTGATAAGTTAAGCTCTCTGTTAGTTTTTCAGTTGTTTGACCTTTGTTGGAAAATTCATACGTGGTTAGAGTTTTAGTATGTTGCTTTGAAGGCAAAATTTGGCACTTTTGGAGCTTTGCTGCCCTCTTCACTGGTACTCTGATCGGAAGTATTGTCTTGGCGATCATTGAAATGAATTTGCAAAAAAATGCCACTCGCACTCCAATATATTTGACAAAGCGACTTTCGGGACATGCCCTCCAAGACTATTGATGGTATGCCAGAACCTCGCAGAATTATTTGTTTTTATGTCTTGATATAGTTTAGCCCAGAAAGAATTCCAGTGAGCTCTGCGTTATTCTCTTTTTACTTTCTTCAGGTGGCTGCGGGCCTCTCTCAGTTTACTTATTGTTGGAGGGTGCGGTTTTTGTTTTTAATTCCCGCCATAGCCGATTCATAGTTCTTTTTGCAGATTGTATTGCGGGATTCCAGGAGGTCTGCTGTTGAGCCCCATTTGATTTTGCAAACGTTATTGGTTTTGCGTGTCCGTCTGTCAGTTTAGTTGCAAATGTTTTCCAGTTAGCAATTTGATTGTTGGTTGTCCTGCTAGTACTCTTGAAGATTTGTTTTGCCTCCGTTATTACCTGCTGTAATTTACTAACCAAGCACTTGATTCGTTTAAGATTGATCGTGTAGCTATCAAATGACAGAGCCCTTACCTCTTCATGTTGCATTTATCTGGTGCTAAGCGATATTTCTTGGGGGCTATGATCGCTTTCTGTCCTATTGCCAAATCCAAAGCCTTGTATTTGATGCAGGAGGGAGAGGCTGACAAAGGTGTAGGGAATTAATGAAGCTCCATTTTTTGATATGTATGAGAGGCCGGGTGGTTTGTCGGGGAGGAAGCGCCCATTGAGGGCTCTAAGGCCTAGATGTTCCAGGTTACCTTGTAAAGAATGTCCCTTCGGGTCTTCCTTGTGCCATCATGGAGGGTCCTGCGGTGGTATGACCAAAATGCTTTCCTGTGCTGATTGGACCTGCAGATCTTATTGCTGCCTTTTCGCTTCCTTTGTCTTTTCCCCTTGCCAATCTGGTCTTCCATATCTTGCTCGGTTAAGGGTGGTAAAGTAAACTTTGCTTTGCCTGCAAGTGGGGATTTTTGTTGTTCACTCATTGAGCAGCCAGTGGCCGATGTGTCCTGGTGTAAAGACGAGTCCCTAACCTCTGCCCCTCGCGCCCCTGAAGATTCTGCAACTTTTGCTTTGTTAACAGGACTTGAGTCGCCATCTATATCATTTGTGGGGAGCGGCATGCCTTCTCTTGTGTGAAGGCCTCCTTCTTCTCCTCATTTGGGGAAGCGCCTTTGAGATAACCACTATCTCTTTTCCTTTTCCTCTTAGCTTTTCTCTTAGCTTGTTGAAGTGTCTTTTGTAGTCACTTTCATTTTTCACTTTTCACCTTTACGTTATGTTTTTCATCCCAAGCCAAGGAATCCCAAACACTGGTGCAAATCTGCCACAGTTCTGCCACTAAGCTGTTCAATGTGCAGATCGGGGCCAAAAACAAGAACTTCCAATGCAAAGCAATATGTAGCAGGGGTGAGAGTGGGCTTGAGGTTGTTGAGATAATCAAAGCCCTACAGTATTGTATTGTATTGTATGGCATTTTTGTAGAGCGCGTGGTTACCAGAAGGCATCCCAGCGCTGTGATAGAGTAATACTCAAGGAGGGCGAGGGGAGAAGGGATCATTTCGGAAAGAGGAAGGTTTTCAGTGTCTTCCGGAAGCGAAAATGACCAGGTTCAGCGCGTAGTTTCAGTGGGAGAGAGTTCCAGTGTGAAGCCGCGTTCACCGAGAAGCGGCAGCCTCCGGTGCGTGCTTTCTTGACTCTCTGCACCGTTGCCAGGAAGCCTTTATCTGAGGCAAGGGTTCTATTGGGTTTGTAAGGGGTGACTAGGCTTCTCATAATCGGGGGTCCTTTACCTTGCAGGATTTTGTGAGTGATGCATAAGGATTTGAAGATAATCCTCTCCCGCACGGGGAGCCAATGAAGCGATTTGAGAGCAGGTTTGGCTGATGACCTGGGGGGATACCCATTAAGAGCCTAGCACCGGCATTTTGAGTTTGTTGAAGCTTGTTGATCGTGGCTTCGGGGGCTCCCAAGAATATTGCGTTGCTGAAATCTAGTCTGGAAAGAATTAGACCTTGTATCAATGACCTCCTAGAGTGATGCAGGAGGAGAGGGAGGACTTTACGGGCAGAACGGAGTAGACCGAAGCAGGTACTTGATGTCTTTTTCACTTGTGTCTTGAGCGAGAGGTCCTGCTCCAGCCAGACCCCCAAGCTTTTGATTTCTTTTTTTGGGGTAGGTGGATCCCCTAGACAAGCCGGCCAGATGGAAGAGGGCATTGAGGCTGACTTGTGGCCTAACAACATGATTTCTGTTTTTGATCCATTTAGCTTGAGTGAGGAGTCACACATCCAGGCATGGATCTTTGTCAAACAACAGTGGAAGTTGTCAGGGCATTGATCGATTTGGGAAAGTGAGACGACCAGTTGAGTGACATCGGCGTAGCTTACTATTTTGATCCCAAAAGGGGCAACCACGTCCTCCAGTGGGGCCATATACACATTAAACAATGTGGGGCTTAGGGATGAGCTCTGCGGCACCCCACACTGGAGGGGTATTAAGGCAGATCGTGAGTTGCCTTCCCAAACTTGAAAGGTGCGGTTGTAGAGATAAGATGTTAGCCAGGTCAATGCAGACCCTCGTATTCCTGCTTCGGCCAGGCGCTGAATAAGGATACGGTGATTCACTGTATCAAAGGCTGCACCCAGTTCCAGGAGGATTACTGCCACTGATCCTCCTGAATCCAGAATGCGCCTGGCCTCCTCGATGACAGAGAGGAAGGCCGTATCAGTACCCTGGCCTGGGCGGAATCCGGTTTGAGAATTACGCAACCGATCATTGGACTCCAGAAAGTGGAAGAGTTGGGGGTTCACCACTTTTTTGTGATCTTACTGAGACCAGGGAGTAAGGAGATAGGTCTAAAGTTAGCAAGCTCTAGAGGGTCGAGATGAGGTTTCTTTAGAAGGGCCTTGACAATGGCCCCTTTCCAACTGGGCGGCACAATGCCCTGGGAAAGAGAGAGGTTGATAAGCTCCGTTGCCGGGGTGGCGATGGAAGTGGCTATCTGTTTCAGGAATCGCATCGGGACTGGGTCGCTAGGGGAGCCACTTTTAATGCTGGATAGGATTTTGAGAAAGTCCTCCACGGAAACCAGATTAAAGGCATTCAGCTGAGGGTCCGTGTCCAGGAGCAGATACTTAGTGCATGCATGACTCTCTGTTTGGGGTAGGGTAGATGTAATATTTTAAATTTTTTTATCAAAATAGGTGGATAGTTCGTTACACTTGGACCCTGAAGGATCTTGGGGTAACGGGGGGTCGGGGATATTCAAAAGTTCTTTAACGATCTTGTATGTTTCTCTTGTGGAATTAGAGGCGTTTTTGATTCTATGATCATAGAATGTTATTTTGGCCTTTCTGAGGGCGACTTTGTACGCTCTGATCGAGTCGCGATATGTGTCTTTGTTAGCTGTAACCCAATTTCTTCTCCAGATGCGCTCAAGCTTCTTACAGCCTTTCCTTAAGATTCTGAGTTCAGGAGTGAACCAGGGGGCAGAACCAGCTCTGACCTGCTTTTTCCGCAGAGTTTTTTTTGGTAGGACTAAGTCCAGTGAGCTAGAGAGACAGTTTTTGAAGTTGGGATCGGCTACTACGGGGTCCAGAGCGGGAGAGGGGGGCCTTCAAGAATGCTAATCCACTTCTCCACCGAGAGTTTCGCCCATGTTCTATCGTGAGTAGAGGTACTGAGCGTTTGTAAAGTATTAAGCTCGACCTGCCAGGTGAAGGTAAGGAGAAAGTGGTCTGTCCAGGGGAGGGAAGAAGGGGGGCTAGTCTGAAGTGACCTGATATTAGAGAGTATCGGGTCAAGGAGGTGTCCTTTATTGTGTGTGGCTCCTGTGTTCACAAGATGGATTTCAAAAGAAGAGAGATCAAGGAGAAGGTCAGTAGCTACTTTATCTGAGGGGTCGTTGAAATGGAGATTCACATCACCTAAAATGGTAAAATTGGGCGCGGAGGAGGCCAAAACGGTAACCGTTTCTAGGAGAGAACTGGTAAAATGGCCAAGGTTCCCTGGAGGGCGATAGACTAAGATGCCTGAGAAGGACGTGGTGGGAGAGAGTTGAAAATGGAAGTGGCAATTTTCGGAATCCGAAATGCCACCGTCCTTCATCCTGCCGGTTTAATGGTTTTTGTACAGTAGGGCCAATCCACCTCCTTTACCTGAGGGTCTAATCTGCGAGTGGATGAGATATCCTGGGGGGAGAGCACGAACAATGGCGGCCTCGGAGTTGGAGGATAGCCACGTTTCGGTTAGGAACAAGATATCCAGGTTATGATCCTGTAGCAAAAAGTTGATCTCAAGAGACTGTTTAGGGAGGGACCTACAGTTCAGCAAGGCCATGCGTAGGTCAGTAGTAGCTGGGGGGTTAATCTGCCATCCCAGTGAGTCTATGCTGCAGAGATCGCAGTGCGTGTACGTGTGTTCATGTTTAAACACGTAATGACAATGTCTATTCCTACGGGGTCTTAGGGAAAGGAGCTCACTTCGGGAGTAAGAGATAAGACTATCGGTAAAAACGGGCATAGATTCTCGCCCTAAGCCTGGCAGTGCCTGGATGGGCCGGACGGGCTTGCCTCTGGCGCACCATCACTGCGCCCGCTGCGCAGACGGGAAGTGTGATTCATTTTATAGTGCTCTAGCCCCAAAACGGCCTTAGCACTAGTGTATTGTCCTGCCCCTCACCCAAGATGGCGGCCGCTGTCTGCGCCTGGGGAGGAGGGGAGTATGTCCTGATGAACTAGAGGGGAGTACAGTCCTGATGAACTAGCAGGAGGCCAGCAGGGGGGCAACCCGCAAAGAGGACGGTGCAGATCCACGACTTCCCTTGGCTCCTTTAATCCTCCAGATATCAAGTGTCAGGTGACTAGCCCCCCAAGTCGCCACAAGTCGCTAAAAGTCCCACGAACCTCGTTATTCACTATCGGACACCCCTGGTGCGACTCCCCCTGCAGTTCTCACCTAGTGATTCCACCAGAGGTCGCTCCCGGCACTCCCGCACTTTCTCTGCTGACCTGGCTGCTTCTGGCTGATAGCTGGTAGCTGGATAACTTATGCCATGGCAAGACTGCAACACTGGTTACACGGCCCCCGCCTGCCGGGACCTGGCAAAAAAACGGAAAAGAGCTGCAGCAAGAGCCGGAGCTGGACCACAATGAGCGATGAGGCGGCAGGAAGTGGGAGAGGCAAGACTGCAGAAAACGGCAGAAGGAGGCGGTTACTTAGGTGTCTTAGGTAGAGGCTCCCAGGTCCTCAAGGTCGAGTAGGACTCTGGCGGTAGATCTGACGGTAGACCACAAGAGGCACACCGGAGCCCCAAGCGGCCCCGCAGTCAAGTCGCGGGCCCGAGCAGCAGCGGGTCGTGAGCAACAGTGGTAATGGCGGCAACAGCAGCAGCAGTGATGGCAAATGTGATGTCAAATCAGCTTTTCATTTGCTTCCCATTCCCCCTGCTGACCATGAGTTGTTGGGTATTAGGTTTGAGGGACTGTTTTGTAGACAAGGCCTTGCTCAAGGGTTGTACGATTTCCTGTTCCTAGTTTGAAGCTTTCAGTTCCATATTGCAAAATCTTTTGGGCATATGGTCGGGAAAAAAGTTTTGACTAATTACTTGGATCATTTTTTCATTGTGGGGGGTCCTCTTTTCAGAATGCTATCAGGAGAGCTTGAGGCTGTTTCAAGATGTAATACACAACTTGGGTGTTTGGTTGGTGCTAGAATAGACAGTAGGACCCATCTAGGTGCTCACTTTTTTGGGCATTTGGCATGTTGGGCTGTCAGGGCTGGGAGGATGTTTTGTAGGACATCAAGTTGGGCATTGACAGGGACTTCACTCCCATATCGGAGGGTGTGGCTCAAGGTGGGGGTGAGGTAGGATTTGAGGCTTTGGGGCCAGTTTTTTAATTAATGCAATGGGATTCCCATGACAGGAATTGGGGAACAGATGGAATGGTCAATTGAGATGTTTTCCGACACCGTAGGTGGTCACGGATTTAGCTTGTTTTGGAAGTGGCAGTGGTCTGTAAAGTAATGGCCGGAGGCTTGGAAGCAGGGGATGCAGCATTGCTTTCTTCAAATTGTTCCCTTTGGTAGTGGCTGTAAATTTGTGGAGAAGACACTTTGCAAACAACATAATGTAGTGAACATAGTAAACCGCCGATTAGCAAGGGAACCCAAGGTGTGGCAGTTGTTGACAGTTTTTGTGTTGGAATGTTTGCAGTCAAATGTTACTTACAGGGCGTGACAAATTCCGGGAGTACACAATAAAATCGCTGACGCGCTTTCTTGCTTTCAGTGGTCGAGGTTCCGTGGGTTGGTCCAAGGGGCGAACAAGATGAAGACAGCAGTGCCAACTCACTTGTGGGTGGTAGGAAAGAGTCTGTGATCCAGCTGATCCTTGCCTCATTATCAGGACAGACTCACAAAGCATAAGGATTGGAAGCAAGGATGGCGGTCAAGCACGTCGGGATGAAGTGGTGACCTTTAGCATGTCTCTGATTGAAAAGGGCGTTTCAGCTGTGACAATCACTTCTAAGTTAGCAGGTGAAGCATTATTTGGGAAGCTGCGTTGGGGATAAAAGCCATCAGCAGAGGAGATGGGGAGGCACATCTTGGAAGGGTGGTCCATGGTGAGGGAACTGGGAAAAAGGTTGTGGTGTCACATCACACTTAAGATCACCATTAATTGGATTTGGTTTCTCTTTGGTTGCGTTGTGGGTCCACAAAGAGGCCACATTGAGGTTTGAGGCCGACCGGAGTAATGTAAATAAATAAATGAATAAAACAAATTTCATAGTTCATGCTGAAACTAACCCCCACCCCACTGCCCTACAGCACTCCCTCCATGAGCCGCTACTGATTTCGATACCCTCTTTTATATCTGACTAGGGAATCTAGGAATAAAATGTATTATGATGATATCTCATAGTCAGTTTTAAAATCACGGTTTGTCTGCACTTTTGTAGGATCCTTTTCAATCCTTCTTCTAATTGTTTGTATTGTCTACCCCTCCCAATCGCTCCTCCTCTAGCATTGGTATGCACAGAGGCGTTCAGTAGCAGACCTATGATGAAGTATGCCACAACTTGTTATGGGTGAGGGCAGTTTTAATAAAGTGGTTGTGCTCCCTTTGCAACTACACATTATTCTCATAAACGTTTGTGACTGATATTCGCCTTACCTCCTTTTGTGTATATCTATCGTGTTTGAGGAGGATGAGGGAGAGCAGAGTCCTTCTCCACACTTTTTTCTGTGTGTACTACCCTTCTTTTGCATAAACCAGGTCCAACCAAAAGAGAGGAGAGAGGACAGAGTAAGGGCTCTGAGACAACTGGAGTCAAGATACAAACTAGATATGAGAACCAGAGTCCCATAGAGAGTCAACAGTGACGAAGAGTTGTGGACACATATAGGGTAGCAGTGCACAGCATTTAGACAGTAATATAAACACCACACATTGAAACACTAAGTAATCATTTTGTATAAATTTCTATTCCGGTAGTTCACTTTGCAGCTTGATAGTTTCTTCACGAACAATGGCAGTTGGTGTGGTAGGTCTCAGGGGAGTTCGACCACAGCATACACCACGGGGCTAGCAGGCCCACACAGGCCGTTATTGTTTGCTGGTAATTATTGACCCAAAACTAGTGGCAACAGCCCATGGAGTGTGCAATGTTTGTTCTTTTGTTCTTTGGATGTTTGTGTGTGTGTGTGTATGTATGTATATCTATACTAATATAATAAAGAGAGAGCCTAAACCTTTGAGGCGGGTAATCTCAGGAAATACAGCACCAATTACAGCACCCAATACAGCATTGGAAAGGGCAGTTGCAGCAGAAGGACATAGGCTATGCAGATGCCCACCATATACATTTAAAAGGTAAAAGAACCGTGCCAGCAAAGTAGTCCCTTGTGGGCGTGTCTGCGTTGTGCTGTGGGCGTGTGCTGGGGTGTGACAAACGCTGGGGGCGTGTGGTACGTTCCGCCCTCATGCCATGTCTCATATTGTGTGCTAATCCCACCCTGCTCCCTTTAAATACCCCTGAACCCCATAATCATAACCCACCCTTACTCCTTAAAATACCCCAACACCCTTAAACACTAACCCATCTTAACCCTATAAATATACCCTGTACCCCAAAACCCAAACCTATCACTAAACCTTAAAAATACCCCTGCACCCCAAAACCCAAACCTAGTTTTGAACCCTATAAATACCCCTGTACCTCAAAACCCAAACCTACCCCTGAACCCTAAAAATACCCCTGTACCCCAAAACCCAAACCTAGTCATCAGTGATGTCATTTGAGATGTCATGAGTGATGTCATGAGTATTGTCACTGACCATGTCATGAGTGATGTAGTATGTGACGTCATCAGCAGTGCATTGCGGGCGCACGAGTTATAGGTAGCTGAACTAACTATAACGGGGGAATTTCTATGGTTTTGTCTGAGTGAAATCTCCAGCTAACTATAACATGTGTGAAACCTATGGTTTTATCAGTGAATTTGCAAGGTTTTTTAAATGCTAATTCCTAACTATAACGTGGCTTTTTCAGTGAATTTCAAAGGTTTTGTAAATGATAATTTTTAAATGTATAAATTATTATATTTCTTTCTTTTTAGACTAATTTCTTACATTTTTGTTAAAAATATTAATATTTATTCAATTTTTTAAATTATATTTCATATTCTTAAAGTAAAATAATAACAAAACTAATTCCCCAATCTTTTTAATACATTTTGTTTTCCCAATTTTTTACAATTAAAATCTGTATAATTTTTTTTCATATTTTGTTTGGTGATCGCACCGTACGCGTACAGTGATTGCACCACACTTTCTATGGTAAATGGTCCTCTGCGCATAGCCACACACTTGTTATGGATACGCTTTGACCTTGCGCATCGCATCAACGCTTCTGCGTGACGTCATGTATGGCACCCCATAAGCGTACGGCGCAAAACTTTCTAATTGTTCAAAAACATATATTTATGTATTTAAATGTATATTTTAAGAGAAGACATTATCTAGGACAATCATGAAAATAGTTTTTTTAAAACTTTTAACAAGTGATTAATATTTTTAAAAGCAATTACGCAAATCGCAGAGGTACGTCGTACGTACTCGCATCTTAAGAGCACCGTAAGAGCACTGTAAGCGTACGCAAACTCATGTGACCATAAAAGCAGAGTTTTGATTGGTTCATAATACTTCCTATTCCAACTGTTGAAAAACACCTCTCATTTTGATCATCCTACTTGGGCTTCCCCAGGAAAAACATCTAATCTGTGGAGCTGTAGTCTTTTAGAACCAAACTCTACAATGGCTGCTCTTTTTGAGACTTCATCCGTACATTCCTCTGAGGAAGATTTTGTTACTGCGCCACCTCAGAAAAAGAGAAAAGAAGCTTTCATTTGGAATTTTTTTTCATTTTCAGAGGGACAGAAAAAGGTGAATGTACCGAAAGTAACGTGCAAGATCTGTGAGGTTACACTTTCCATGGGTGACCCCACTAAAAAGTACTCTTTTGGGACAGCCTCAATGGTACGCCATGTCAAAAATTTGCATCCAGATAATTATGGAAGAATGGCAACACAAAGGTTCCAGGAGAACCCTCAACCTGCGGTTCCATCTACCTCAACTGCACCACCACCTCCTCCGAGCAGTCCGCATCCTATTATTGTGCCTCAGTTTGCGGATCTTACAATTCATTGTAAATTTTGCAGATATCTCCTTTGTTACAGTGAGCAGTCTATTGACCTCATTGTGAAGAGCAAAGAAGAGCACCGTTGCCCAAAACAATAATATTTTTTTCTTTTTGTTCCTGTTGCACAGTTTTTTGTTTCCAGTTTCATTTTTTTGGTTTAAAAAAAAACAACTAAAAACTTGCTGAAAAAATACAAAAAAAATAGAGAACTAAAAAGAAAAAAAAACACTTCTTTTCAGAACTACCTCCATTGTCTTAAGAAAGAACAATATTTCTATATTAGTGTGTAAAAGTTTGTCAGAATGAATGTGTAGTGCATAAATGAATGAATGAATTAGTAGTGTATGGTGAATGTGAAAGTGCAAAACTATAAGGGAGTGCTACAGCATAAATGTATAAGGTGTTTACCTATAGTATACTGTAGTACCTCTGAAGCACTTCAAAGTAACATATCCATATAAATAAGTTACAAGTCTATGCTTCAATTTGCACTGCTAGTGAAACTGCCTGGGTGAATTTGTATGTGTTAGGAGCGGATTAACAACCCCTTGTGCCTCTTTTAGACATTTTTTCCGTCACTTTTGTGATGCAGCGGTGTTGCAAAAGATGTGCCATGGTGTCTGATATTTACAATGTGATGCATATGGAAGGTGCATCAAATTCTAAAGCCCTGCGCCAGAAAGAGGCTTTCTTGCGCAGAGAGGGGGGGAGGAGGGAATGGAGGTGTTCTAGCATAGGAACACCTCCTAAAAGTGACTGAGTGAAATCTATAAGATTTCATTTAGTCACTTTTACGCCTATGCTACGTCAAAACCCTGCACCTGCTTGAAACAGGTGTAAGGATTGATACAGCTTTGTGAGCATAGAACCTCAAGAGCATTGCTGGAGCTGCGTTGCACTTGGAACGCAAGTCAAGCAATACACCACCTTCACAACACAAATACATCACATATCTGTGCCATTTTTTTGCTCTACAATACACTACATTGTAAATACGATGTATCCATTGTGGTGATATCACAGTGCCCAATAACTGCCATATCTCTGGGGACGTACCACTTATTGTACATCTGCTGATTACTGTTTGAATGTAGTGAATGGATTACTACACACTGATCAATGAGTCACTACAAAACTATAACAGGAATGACAGAGTGCTTGGTGGAAGTGTAAAGATAAAGACTGAGTAATTCAAAATATAAAAGGTAAATTTGCAGGTGCATTGAACAGTACATGCATAGTAAATAGGAGTTTGAAGCACTACAATACTAAGGCCTACTTTGCTCCATAATTACTTGGGTACTGACTGCATGATTACAGCTCTGCAAAGAGAGTGCATGACTGAATTTATAAGAGCTTCAGTTTTACCACAGTACATATATAAGGAAATACTGCTGAATGGCTCACTGCAATATTAAAACAGTAGAGTGAGAGTGATTGTGAAAGTCTAATGATACAGACTGGGAGATTGAATGTATAAAAAACAAATGTGCAGCTACATAGAAGAGTGCATGCATAGTCTATACAGGTTTAAAGCAGTACATGGCCTAAGCCCTACTTTGCACCATGATTACTTGAGTACTGACTGGATAATTACAGTTCTGCAAGGAGAGTGTCTGTCTGAATTTAAAAGAGCTTTATTTTTAGCACAGTCCACACATAAGGGCATTCTGCTGAATAGCTCACTACAATACTGAATCAGCAATCACAAAGAGTTTGCTGGAAGTGCAAGTGTGAGAGGTTGGCCTGATATATGATGTTCACTAGTTCTAGTGACCACCTTGTATCAGTCCAAACAACCCTTATGATGATGGGTTGTAAGTCAACCTTATAGACCAGGTCTCCTAGGGGTAGCATGGACAAAGCAGTCTTAGGCTAAACTCTGTAAAGGCATGTGAAGCAAGCTGTTTTACCATATACACTCTTCTTGAATACCAAATGAAAGGACACCACACAGATATATATTGAAAATATATATATATTTATTTACTACAAGTATCCTCTATACTCTTTATGAGCACAGAAGCAAATGCGTTAAAACAAAACAGTGTTTAAATATACAAAAGTTGCACAATATGGATAGGCCCTGGAGGCCGCTCAAACCATATACTAAAATAGTGGTATAAGAACCACATATCTGAAAGGAAGAAGGCCTAGGGCCTTGACAATCGCTGGGACTACAAGGAGCTAACAAAAGTTAGTGACCAGGAGGCCCACAGAATGCGTGTGCAGTGCTGAAAGTTACACGCGGGCGCCTATTGATTTCAAAGGGTGCGTAAAAGTCACAAAGTTAAAGAAAAGGGAACCTTCCGGATGACCTAGAACCTAGCAACTTGGAACTTAGACACTAGAGGTGTATTTCTACACAAGAGCACCGGAGTGCCAGAGTTACCTCACCCACAGGAAGCGGGTGCATATGTCTCAAAGTGTGTCGGGTTTCGTCGTGCCGTTCTATGGAGCCTGGAGATGAAGATGCTGCAGGCGGGTCGTTGAGGCGAGTTCCGGTGGATCCAAGGGTGGATCTGAAGAAGTGAAGACCTGAAAGCAGAGGGGACAATGTTCAAAGTCACTAGCCAGTGACCGGCGAGGAACCAGGACGGAACCAGGCGTTGTCGGGTGCAAACAGGTGAAGAGGTGTAGCTTGTCTCTGCAGCCACGTGGACACGAAGAGGTCGAGGACGTCCAGGAGTCGATCACGAGCTGTCCCACGCAGGCTCTAGCTGAATGCGTTGGTGGCGACTTGATTGAAGCAAACAGGCTTTGGCTAATGCAAGCCATGCAGGAGTCAAAGAAAGCTTGTTACTCGGACCAGCAAGGTCAGAGGGGCTGCTCCTTTTTACAGAAGCGAGGGCCAGTCTGGAGCAACTAGACCAGCAGTGTTGATTGTAGATTTAGTCGCCAAGATGGCCACTAGCCAACGGACCAGTGAACGGGATGACGCGTCAAATGGCAAAATACACAAGGGCCCCACGCAGATCGTGGAGATACTGGAGGGCTGTTTTTCAGTGCAGATGCTGCTCGGTGGTGGGGCTTCTCAAACCCCAAAGCACAGCATTGAGGATGCCTCAGGTGCTGCGCAGTCAGCTTCTTGTGGATCTTCCAAGATGGCCGGTCCCACGTCTTTCGGTGCCTCCACGGGTCTCTTCTTTTCAGGAACTGTGGATCGGGCTCTGAGATGTCTGGGAATCCAGGTCTTGTTGGGCTCTGGGCTCGGGCCATGGCGGGAGGTGGTGGCAAAGCAGATGTCGAGTTGCTGGATGGTGCCTCTATTCACAGGGTGGTCACTCCTTGGCCACAAGGGAGATGCTCTTCAGTCTTCTGTGCAGCAGAATGTCGAAGTCCAGTATTCTTCTTATTTTCAAGTCGAGTTCAGGATGATCTGCAGTTTTAGGAAACAGCTCCTACTCTTAAACCAAATCTAGGGGCCGGATCACCTGCTAGGTCCCTCCTCAGGGGGGGACCAGGAAGGGGGGTGGTTACACCCCCTTTCCTTTGTCCAGTTTCGTGCCAGGACTGGGGCTGGAAAGCCCCAGCTCCGGTTTGAACTTGCATAGTCACAGGGACACCTTGTGTGCCCCAGGCATGTCTCATTCTATTCAGCCCTCCCTAACCCACTACACAAAATCCTGTCTGGGGTGGTGCAAGCACCTCCCCTGACAGGAAACCCGTTTTCCAGGCCTCCCAAGCTGGAAGGACTCCCAGCAGCAGGAGGTCAGACTTGTGTCTGTGGTGGCAGCATCCATTTTGTGATGCTGAGGCTCATGTTTAACTTTACCCGGGTTTCAGGTTAGGTACATGTCGTCTCCCTCTAGAAGGGTGGAATGCTACCCCCGTCACCAGAATTGGCGAGGGGGAAGTATTCCAAGTCGTATGACACCTTACTCGACATGTTTTGATAAAGCCAACCAAAGGTAGCATTTAACCGCGAGGTTCATAATGCACATAAGAGTATATGGTATGGCAATATCATGAAACAGCTAAAGGACGTTGTTCCGAAAGCTGCAGACAGGCTCAGCTCATGCCAGAGCACCATCTCACATGAAACCAAGCACTCTGCCTCCAGGATTGTCGAGGCCTGCCATAGGAGTGACTTATAGGTTACCATGTGTCCATATATGTTAGCTATAGATATACTATATCTAAGTAAGAGGTGGTTACACCAACTTACACCAGCTGAGTGATCAGCCAGTTGTGTCAAATAGCTAGGCCAGGCCAGGGGTGGCACAATACATGCTGCAGTCCCTGGTAGCCCTTGGATACACCTATGCCCTGGGTACCTAGGGCACACTGTTACAGGGGTCTATAAGGTGGTCCAGTATCCAATTGTGTATGTACCTAAGGTACATGGAGTCCATTTTAAGGAGAGAGCAATTAGCCTGGGGCCCTGAATAGCAGGATCCCAGGCCAACTAAGTCAAAAACCAGCTAAACACTAGGCAAAAAGTTTGGGGGTAACCATAGTCAGATATCTACCTTCCTACAGTAAGAATATAGGGCCCGATTCACAGAACTAACTTAAGAGAAAATCCTAAACTTACTACTTTTGGTATTCACAGAAGTTAGGATTTTGTCTTTAGTTTGTTTTAAGACAAACTTAAGACAGACTTAAGACAAAATCCTAACTTAAGTCTGTCTTAAGTCTGTCTTAAGACAAACTTAAGACAAAATCCGAACTTCTGTGAATATCAAAAGTGGTAAGTTTAGGATTTTGTCTTAAGTTAGTTCTGTGAATCGGGCCCATTGACTGGATAATAAAAGCTATAAAAGACAAGCTTGCCCATGCATAGAAGAGTGCATGCATAGTGTATAGGAGTTTGAAGACATGCCCTAGGCCCCACTTTGCACCATGACTACTTGGGTACTGGCTGAATTATTACCATTCTGCAAGGAGAGTGTCTGGCAAAATATATAGCAGCTTCACTTTTAGAAGAGTGTATAAATAAACACATAATGCTGAATGGCTCACTACAATACTAAAATAGCAGTACCAAAATGTTTGGAGGAAGTCTAAAGATACAGACTGGGCAATTGAAAGTTTAAAAGCCAAGTTTACAGGTGCATAGAAAAGGGCATAGAAGAGGGCAATTATTATTTAATAACCTTCCCAATGCCCTAAGCGCCAGCACACCTTTCCGAGGGTAGGATTACTATTTACAAATGCTAGCATTTTTTAAATTAAGAACCATAAAAATAACAAATATTAAACCATTTTTTTTCTGATAATGATAACGATATTTTTTTATACGTCTTCTATTTAGATGCTTTTAATCATGAAAATGCAAAGAACACATTTTACCAAGTAACACTTTTTAAACTCTCCAAAGTATATAGATAATAATACCTTATACGTGTTACTATCAAAAATTGAAACCTTTACAGCTTCACAGTTTGTAACTTTTCTGAACACGTGCAGAATAAAAACAGTTAAAACATGAGCACATGTAAACTGCAAAACGTCCCATCTAAATAGGCGGAGCCACATCTTCCTTCCATAGACTACTAAATAACAAAAAACTATATAAACCACACCTACTGTGCAATTAGTTTGTTTTTCGCTAGTTATTTCTGAATCGTCAATCTCTGTTGCAGGTTCCGTTCTCTAGCATCGGATTCTCTTTTTGCGTCAACAAACATATTCCGGAGCTGTAAGTTGTTTCAATATGGCATAGGCATAGTACTTAGTTATAAATTGTGGCTATTAGTCAAAATTTAAACATTTATTTGTAGAAAAAAATGTTATTGCATGTTTTTCGCTTTTTCTTTGTAACGTCAGCAGCTTGTTCTTAGAAACACATATATTATAACAAATATTACTCCTTTTCCGGCTCCTTTCACCGTATACATAGTGACTTTTTATATTATAATATTGATACTGTACTTCGCTCGAGAGGTTTTGCTAACCCGTCGACGCAAACCCTACACATTTACAATCAACGTCACAATTTTACACTTGTTATTGTGTTTTCTCCTAGAGATCACATACTGTTAATATGTATATTATAACATTAACAGTCTTAGTGATCTTAGCGGAATTCACAATCCGTCGTCACAAACAGTAACGATAAGTAAGCAACGTTACCGGCTTGCGGCTTGCAGTCTATTTTCCCCTTGTGATCATATGCTGTGAGGATATATATATATTATTATTCTCAACGTCATGATCTCAGAGGAGTTTATGACCCGTCGCCAGGAAGATCAAATTCTTTCACCTCCCGGAGAAAAGGAGTTCCGTAAATAATTACCCCTCGAAAGTATTTCATTATGGATGTTTTGTTAAATACATACTTTTATTTTCCTTTTCTTTTTACTGTAACAATGGTATCAATCGTTATATTATAATAGATTGTCCTATTGCTACAGAAGAGGAATGGGAGATTTGTCAGCGCCATCTATAATATAATTATCAAATATTTATAAGTACTTGATCAGATATTTTTATATATATTAAAATATAGCTATCATGCATACTTTGTTACTTTAAATATTTAAAAAACCCTACATTTCTGAATGTTATTTTCTAATTTCTATTCTTATTTACGATTCCTATTCACCTTCTCCCTAAAGAATATATAGGACCTGAACTATATATTATAAAAGTAACATTCTATATATTCTTTGGTGAGCATGTGATTTATTAGCGGAACAGTCTGCAACCTGTAAACACTACGACAGCACGTTTCTGAATTTTACAGAATACAAATTTGAAAAATGATAATGCATGCACTTCTATGTCATATGAAATAATTTATATTTTACTGTTTTACTTGTTCTCTTGATCTGAGATAATGTTGTGCTGGAGTGTTTGTTATAGCACTTCTATTCTACTTTATCTAAAAGTAACGGATGCTCTCTTACATCAACAAGAATGTGGGGCAACACTTTTACAAACTGTAGCACAAAAAATAAGTATATAGCCACACTTAACTAATATTTTATGAAATTCCATTTTTAATTGTCACCCCTTTCATATATACTGCGACAGTTTTCTGAAGAAAGTTTATTTTTTCACACTACACTTGTGACTTGTGCAGTCAGTTTATATATAGATAATACAATTTTACCTTTTCCGCTGTTTATGATATGCCCACTTGGGTTGGATTCAGGTTAATATGCGGAAACATGTATTGGTACCGGGTACTTCTGTACATTTGGTATGCATTTAATAATATAAGTAACTTTATACTTTTAATCTATATAAATAAGCGATTATTTAATCATGTTTAAAGGGGCACTAGACCTGAATTGTTAAGCATTTAGCCTCCGGAAGTCGAGAGTATATTTTTGGCACTTTGGTGTCTAGCACTTTAAAATTATTTTTGTAGTGGTTTCGCAATTCATGATGAGAGGAATGAATTTTGTAATTTTAAAATATTCCTTTTATCTCGGGGGCATTGCGATCAATACGTTGAGTTTAACGTGATTCAATGTTGGGTAAAATGGAAACTACTAGTCTTTTTTTTAATGCACTGCGTTTGTAGTTCAATCATGTGACACGTGTTTAAAATGGTGGTTAACTTTATTTCACATTGTTGGTGAAAAAGCCTGCAGGACAAGTGAAACACGTCCAGCAGCCGACAAATAAATTCATTATTTGTGCAAGACATGGCGTTGTTATCCTTTTTCTGCTGGAGAAGGTACTTTGGAGAATATATATATATTGTTTTAAAAAAAATGCACAAATTCAGTCTGTCAGTAGTGCACGCTTTGGCGTCAAGGGTGGGCTGACCCTCATTTAAATTTTTCAACAAAGTTGTAAACACGCCATATTCCAGGACAAAAGGTTTCGTCAACACAATTTATTCAACAGATGCAATTAGCACCATAACCACCACTAACAAGTTTCAAACAGAGAGGTCTTGCTCACAATAATGTGAGTCCCTCATCACTTTGTCTATTTATAATTTCTCCCATTTCAACCCATTAGGAGGCATTGTGGGAGTTGTCGTTTTTATTTACCAATCATTAGGATGTTTCTATTAACACATCTTTTCTGTTGGTATTATTTATCTTTTTCTTTTTTCTTTTCTCATTGGACCCAGTATCTTTTTAATGCTATGAGGCTAATGTGTGGTTCGGGTATCAATCTACAGATGAATCTCTTTGATTATATTAGACTTCATTGACTGAAGGGCATTCTCTCTGCCCAATAGATTACAAATATTTTCTTACGTATTTCTCATTACCACTTCATGCATGGTGGTAACTCTCAATGAGGTAGATATTCCTAGGGTGTGAGAACAATGTTTCTTTATCTTCAATATATAAAGTGGCCATCATTTCAGGAGTTCCCTTGATTAACAAAATGCATGGCTTAGTGCCTCTTTTAATCCCTTCTACACGTTTCACTTTTCAACCCATCTCTTTTATTCTTGAGCTCACTATTGCCTAAGTGCCATGACATATGGGTAAATCGACATCTCCTTTACCCCAATGTGTGTCTCTTCTCCCCCTACTCTCATCACCTCCCATGTCTTTTCAAAATGAATGTTGGCTAAGTACCTTGGCGGTCTCTGGGTGGATGGACTTTCTCCTCAAGCCATGGTTAGCTTCTCCTGTGCCCTATTTACACCATCTGTAAATGTAATGTCCTACTTTTTATGAGTCTTTCTTCTATATACCCCTTTACCCACAAAATATTCTCAGCCTGTACAGGCTTCTCCTGTTCATAATTCCAATTATGTTTGATTTTGTTCTCCACTTTTATCAAGAAAACCAACAATTTTTCATAATAATTACAGGTGGATATATAGTTCTTCGTCTCTGTTCAAACCATTAGGAATTTTGTTTTGAATCTGATAATTAATCTTGATTCAAGCCACCTTAATTTTAAAGTTCTGTTTCCTCCTCTTTCATTTTTTGGAACTGTTGCTACTCCAAAATATTTCATATTCTGCCAGTTCTTATTTGAATGAGTACACAAATGTTTGGAAATTGCATAATTCATGTCACCATTCTGGACTGCTCTTATGTGTTCTAAGATTATTTTCTTTAAGGGACGAATTGTGTTCCCTGTGTACCTTGATCCACAGAAGCATTCAATGACATACGCTACATATGTTGATTCACAGGTGATCCTTTCACTGAATTTGAATGTTTGCCCCCTGAAGTCTAGAACTTTACATGTTATACATTTATGACAGTGAGTAAAAACCATTTGTCGTTTTTGTAGCCAGTTGTTAGATTTATTCATGGTGAAGTGACTCCTTACCAGTTTGTCTCTCGGCGAGGGTACCTTTCGATATGTCACATTTAGTCTGGGACCTTTTTTTCTTCCAATATCTGGTCCTTTTTCAGGATATTCCAATATTTGTTCAAGATCTTAACTATTTTATGTTTTTCTTTAAAGGATGTAAGTCACATTCTGATGATATTTTCATCCTTGTTTGTCTTCTTGCTTGCTCTCTTTATCAGCGTTTAAACTCGTGCCAAAGATCTTGCTCATTCTAGTCCTTGTTTAATTGCCCTGTGTTTGTAGCCTCTCTGTATGAATCACCATTCAGTTTCTTTGAAATTCTTCTCCATCACTGTGATAGAGCGTAGGCTTGCCTGCTCGTTTTACCATACTCACCTGGGCCCATAAAACAATACACACTTTGAACAGGTAAACCTATGCTAATCAGAATTGTAATTAACCATTTAGGGCCTATACCAATTGACTTACCAATCCTAGTCACCGGTACCTAGAGTCCTAAGGGAACAGGGGAGTTAGCATAATAGGCAGTAATAAACATTTGCATTCATAAAATAATCACAGACTCTGGAAAGGTTTAAACACTTCATCTATGTAAATGTTTAAATGTCAGTGTCCATACCAATTCAATTAAAGTGCGTTCAATTAGAAAGAATATGATCAAAGCAAGATGATGTGAAAATGTTATGAGACTTTCTTTAAGCATTGAAACATAGGAAGGGTAAGAAAAGGGAAATAATACAATGACATACCCACATTGATTTATAATGACCTAGAATGGTGTGAAGACCAACCCTAGCCACAGGCTGGGATAAAGAACAGGACCCCGATAGTTCAGGTGCCAACAGGACATGACAGGTGTAGACCAGAATCAGGACAGGTAAGGACCAAATTTGATCAGAATAGGACCACCACAGGTCAGGACCGGCACCCACAGCTAAAGTGCAATGCCAGCGTCGCAACCCTCTCTGCAGCTAACAGTCGGACACCAATTGGGTTATCGAACTCCTTCCCAAAACCCCGATTGGGTTATTGAACTCCTTCCCAGAACCCTGATTGGGTTATCGGACTCCTTCCCGGAACCCCAATTGGGTTATCGATCTCTTCTGACAGAGTGCTCCGCCAGCACCTCTGCTCTCGATTGCCTACTGAGTGCGTTGGGTCAGTGACAGGTCAGCTTTTCCGACAAGTCAGACAAACTAGCTAGCTAAGCCTACCTTAGATATACCATTTTCCAGGGCAGTGTACCAACCCCCAATGTAGCAAGTTTGTGTATTCCCTCAATTTGATTGGTTAAAAGACGAGGAGAGGTCATCACACCATACCAGTTATGAGGTCACTTGATTCAATAATGCAAATTATCTTGCCCGCCCATAACTTCATTTTCCCATGCATTTTATTCCACCCAACAATGAATGTTCTAATAGTAAATACAATGTTAAACAATATATCAAATTGTCTTCCTCTTGTAGGTTCATAAGGTCGGGTTCCCAGGTGCATTGCAGGCAAGACTGTCACTGGCACACGTTCAATGCCATGGCTTGTAGACTCAGGATAGTTCAGCACATGCACAGTCGCGGGACCCTAGATGGAGCAACATTGTACTTAATTGGTTCAAACACAAGCTAATAGCAAAATCAAAAAGAACAGTTTTAGAACAAAGAATAAATGAATGCACCGTATACCACTTATCTCTACTCTATTCCCATTACTTTATTTTAACTACAGCATTAGGAATTAAGCAGAACAAATAATTTTGTAAAAGCAGGAATGCAAGCGTTAGCATGTGAAAACATAAAGCAGCCATCTTTAGTTCTAGTGCGCAGAAGCAAAGATTTCCTACCAAAGCAGAGAATACGTCATGTCACGTGTGACATACGCATGCACAGAAAAGTTCCCATATTGGACTGTCATTTTAGGATGCTTGAGTTACGGTTAGTAAAGGCACATAGTAAAGCTTCCCCTATATACTCGAAATGTCGTGTGGTGCATTATTAGTAAGACAAAACATGTTTATTAGTGCATTACGTTTTATTTCAAGAAGGTTGAATCAGAGCAAGTCTCTTTACGAGCGACACCTTGCTCCATCAATCCCCTCTTTGATGATATTTTATATCATCACAAATTACAGAAACATATGCCAACTTTTCAACATTTACTCATTTTATTTCTTCAAACACTCTTTTATGTTTTTCCCTATTATTCATGTGGAAGTTTTTCATTTTCCTATACAAATCCCCATTTAATTCTTCAAACTCAATTTCATTGAAGTTTCTTTTCTTTCCTTTCTTATTTACTGTATATGTCTTTTTATGCTTGCGACATTTGCAACAAATTATTATCCATAAAATCAGTAGGGCTACTCCCACCATTGGCATCAGTATTCTACCTACAAAACTTTTTCCTATGTTAGAGAACCAACTACCTATTGAAGAGAGACCACTAATTAGTCTCTTCCATGCACTGTCAACCTCCAGTGGTTTCAATTCTTTTCTCAAATGTGTAATGTTGCAAATTTTCCAGTTTTAACACTTTCATCTGGAATGTAAGTGCAACAATGTTGCGTCTTCAGCATTTTACAGACTCCGCCCTCTTTTGCCAATAGTATATCAAGAGCAAGTCAATTTTGTAAAACCATTGATGTTACCGCAATTAGTTCAGTATTGATCATTAGAAACCCACTAGCAGTGTCTGTCGATAAGCGATCCGCCACTGTTGACAATTTGCAAATTCTTTGAGTGTTCAGAACCACTTCCACTGAAGGTATTATTGCACTAAATATGTCACCTACAATTTCAGCAAATTATGCTCTTTTACTACAAGTTAATCCATTAGTTTGTTCATTGCTTCCAGTGATTTTCTCTACATGGTACACCTTTGGGAATACTATTCCAAAATAGCAACCCCCATACCAATGATCAGGCAATTTAAAATAGGCCTTGTTCCCACAAATGTAATAAATTCCAGGGAATACTGGTTCAGTTCCATCCTTGAAACCCCAACCCACAATAACTTTGAAATTATGTTCACATTCACTGGAACCAATTAATATATTGTTATAATAATCTGTTTTCTCTCTATGGAGACAGAGTTTCCCTTTCTTATCAAAATCCAGCAATATAGCAGCTTGAGTCTTGCCATTAGGGTTAAATTCTTTATTTTCAGCCCATTTAGGAATCTTTTGTTTATGATCAGATGCTTTCTTATGGAAATCCTGTCTCCTTTTTTCGACTAAATCTACAAACATCTTTTCTTTCTTGTGTAATATGTATGTTAGATTATCATTGGGAGCCTTAGCTATATCTATTGACCATACTGTTAGAAAATAATCACCCATAAAGTGTGTAGAATCTCTAGTACTAGAAATTCGATTTAAATTTCTACGTAAAGGAATTTCAGAAAAGATGACATAAAAATTGGAATAATAATACTATAATTTTCCAGTTCTATAAAACAAACTAGCTAAAATGCTACATGAAATCCCATATGTACGGGTAGGTGATGATAGGTGACCCCTTCAGCTACTGATGTGGGCAACTTCATGCAGACATAACAATCACTGATCTCCATAGCTTCTACATAATGTACTAACAAATTAGCAAATATATTTAAATGAGTTCTATTTCTAGCTCTTTTATAGTGTAAATATCCCTCATCTGGTGCTTCTAAACCTACTCCAGGTTGCTTAAGACTAACTGCTTTCTCATGTGTATGTGTGTCTATTTTCTTAGGTGAATCTACTTGCTCAGATATATTAGTGTTATTCTGCATTTCTTTGCTCATTAAGTAGACATATAGCTAATGTCAATCCAAACCATACTATAACTACTATTAATATACTACATGTACATATTCTACAACATGTCTTTAGACAATTTCTTTTCGGTCTTCCATTAACATTATAATCAGCCATTTTTGATTAAGGAGACTTTATACCCTCTTTGTAAGTTTTTCATAGACTTTAACATTTGATTCTTTTCTCAAGTTGGTCTCACTTCTTCGTCAGTCTGATCAACAATCAGTTCATCATCACTCAGTTCTAGATTTTCGAAATCTTCAAGTATGACGTATGTCCACTCAGGTACTTTGAACTTGTTATTCGGTCTTTTCAAACGTGGACTTCTCCTTTTTGGTTGCTCTGTGGATGATCCAGCTTGCGGTGATATTTCATATACTTGCTCTGGTTCTTCATCTATTGTTTTAAGGCGAAATTTCAGTCTTTTGACAAAACCAGGCCACTTATCTCCCTTTCTGAGTCTTTTAGCTGGCACTATGCTTTGACTTTCTTCAGATGCTCTTTTATTTTCGTTCAGTTGTGGCAGTACTTGTTCTTCGTCAACTTCTGAATTCCTCTCTATCTGACTTGGTCCAGGGCTTAATTTTGTTTCTTATGCCTGGATACTAATCTGGCCTTGTTCAGGAATGTGCTGGGTACGACTTTGACTTTGAGTTTGACTTTGCTTGCCTTCTTCTTCCTGAACACGTTTTTCTACAACTATCTGGTCCTGCTCAGGTCTTTGCATTTCTTGATTGTCTTCTGCCTGAGCTTTCGCCATAATACCTATCTGTCCCTCTTCAGACTCAGGAGTTCTTGCTGGAGTTTCAAAAGTTTGAGCACATCGATCTTTCCTTATCTGGTCCTCCTCAGAATTACTTTTGGCTTGGATTTCTGTAATCTGAGTACATTCTTCTATACCTGACTCATCCTTACTATCACTCTGTCTATCTAGATAGGTTTGACTTCTGGTTCTCACAAATTCTGCAGGTATGTCGACTACTGGAATCCATTCATCCTGACTGGTGCTCGGTTGCTCTTCATCAACTACTTCGGGATCAACTTCTTGAGACCCCTCAGCTGCAAAACCTTCAGCTTCTACTTCATCAGGTTCTGTCACCCTCTTGGTGTGACTGTCATGGATCCAATTCGGAATTCCCCTGCACTTCACAGCTGTGGTTGTAACCAATATCACTTGATGTGGCTCTCCCCACCTTGGTGCTAGGCAAGATTCTCGAGTATGTTCTTTTATCACTACCCAGTCACCTGGATTCAGGTCATGTGCTGGAGTTGATTGCCTGGCAACAGCGTCTTCCCGAACCTGGTGAGAGATAGAACGCACTTGGTCAGCCAGTTCTTTGCAGTACTCGAGTACTAATTCATCAGATATATTTATCAGCTTTTGTCCTGGTACCCATGCTTGCCTCATTGCTCTTCCCATGAGTATTTCATGGGGACTCAAGCCTGTTTTTCTTTCTGGGATGCTTCTGAGTCCCATCAGAATAAGGGGTAAAGCATCTGGCCACTCCAATCGGTTAGATGCATACATCTTTCCCAATCGTGACTTGATTGTACCATTCAGTTGTTCTACCACTCCAGAAGCCTCTGGGCGGTATGCACAGTGCAGCCTTTGCTCAATTTGGAATGCTTCACAGATCAGACAAATTATTTCAATATTAAAATGAGACCCTCTGTCTGATTCAATTGTTACTGGAAAACCGAAACATGGTATGAGTTCCCACAGTAGTAGTTGAGCTACAATGATGCTGTCATTCCTGCGGGTAGGGTAGGCTTCCACACATTTTGAAAACAGGCAGACAATGACAAGGACGTACTTCAGTCCTCGGCAAGGGGGTAACTGGATGAAATCAATCTGGAGTCGTATGAAGGGACCTTCTGCCTTTCCAATCTTTCCTGGCAACACAACAGTTGTCTTACCAGGATTCATTCGTTGGCAGGTTATGCACCTCTGGCAAAGACTCTCTGCTATATTCCTGAATCTCGCATTGAACCAACTCTGTCTAAATAATTGAATCATCGCATCCCTACCTATGTGTGAACTTCCATGATACATCCTAGCCATAGGAGCAAGCATACAATCTGGTAACACAGGTCTCCCATCAAGGTAAACAATAACACCATTCTCAACTCTTCTGCGACATCCTATTTTCTCCCATTCTTTCTTTTCCTTTGTTTCTGCCTCATTTTGCAAATCTCTCACCTCTTCCCATGTTTTCACTCTTTCAAGCAACATAGGTTGGCAGCTGTTTCCATATGCATTGATTTTCTTATTTATTGCCATCTTATGTTTGGCCCAATGCTGGGCTAGTTGGTCAGCATATTGGTTACCTGCTGTCACTTTGTCATTTCCAGATTGGGGAGCAGCACACTTGACCACTGCCACTTCTTTTTGCAATTGAACTGCTTCTAGGAAGTCTTTTACATAATGTCCATAGGAGTACCCGAAGAAGTCAGAAACTCCCTTTGCATCCAAAGTTGGCAAAAATCATGCACAACTCCGTAACCATACTGACTATCAGGTATATATGGTTACTTTCCAATTTTTTTCAAATTTGCAGGCTCTTGTCAATGTAACTAATTTGGCTACTTGTGCAGACTTGACTCCAGGTAAATAGGATGCTTCAACTGGACCCCACAAAGTACACACAGCATATGCAGCACTCAATCCTCCTTCCTCATGTCTCATGCATGAGCCATCCACAAATAACTCATATTCTGAATTTAACAGTGGCTCTTCTTTTATGTCTGGACGGGGCTTAGTACTGTATTCTGTGAGGTTGATACAATCATGCACAACTTCCCCTTTCATCTCTTCAAAGTGTGAATCAGGTAACAGTGAGGCTGGATTTAAGACAGTGCATCTGGCAACAGTCACATTCCCTGCACCTAGAAGGATTCGCTCATACTTAGTCAGCTGACTAGGAGCCAAATGCTGAGTTTGTGTTCTGGTTAACAGAATCACCACTGAGTGTGGGACATACTTGGTTACAGGGTGTCCCATAATGATGGATTCACTTTGCTCAAGAGTCATGCAGGTCGCAGCTACTGCTTTCAGACATCCTGGCAATGCAGATACCACTGGATCTAGTATAGATGAAAAATAGGCCACAGGACGTCTCTTTAAACCATGAGTTTGAGTCAGAACAGACAATGCACAATTTTTGCGTGCGTCACAGAACAATGCAAATTCCTTTGAATAATCAGGCATCCCTAAGGCTGGAGCTGAGCAGAAACAGTCTCGCAGCTTCAAAAAGGCAGTCATGCTTTCGTCATCCCACTCTACTGGGTCTTTTGCTCTTTTTGTTGTCATTTGTATCAGGCGTTTAGCTAGGACTGCAAATCCCACAATCCACTGCCTGCAGTAATCTACAACTCCAAGAAACATTCTGATTTCTTTCTGTGTTTGAGGTAGATGCATGTTTATGATTATTTTGATTCTTTTAGAAGTAACTCGTCTGACACCTCTCTCTATCTGGTGACCCAGATATTTTACTGATGTGGTGCAAAATTGTAACTTTTCAGGTGACACTTTATGCCCCCCTTCAGCCAAATGATTTAGCAATGCAATGGTATCCACAACACAGTAATTTCGAGTCTTAGACGCCACCAACAGGTGTCTATATACTGCACCAGGACAGACTGTCCGGGCAAGACCAGAGATTCAAGACATGTTTTCAATATCTGATTGAAAATCGATGGACTTTCTGTATACCCCTGAGGGACACGATTCCAAACGTAAACATGGTCGTCGAATTTGAACGAGAAAATACATTTGCTACCTGGATGTAATGGTATGGAGAAAAATGCATGGCACAAATCAATTACCGTGAACCATCTGGCTCCCCACGGTATCTGATACAGGATCACTGCAGTATTTGGCACAACTGGACAACATGGGACGACAATTTTATTAACTTTGCGGAGGTCTTGTACAACCCTATATTTTCCACTTGGTTTCTTTATGCCAATTATAGGTGAATTACATGGACTGCTTAAAATTTCTTGTAAAATGCCTTGCTCAACCAAACACTTTATTTCTGCTGCAACACCTGCTTTTATATCTGGGCTCATCTTGCATTGTCGAATATTTGGGTAAACTGCACCTTGTTTTACTGTCACTTTTACCGGGTGAACATTTGCCATTAATCCTACATCTTTCCCAGTGAAATTCCACACTTCTGGATTCACCGCATACTGCAATTCTTTTGGGAGGTCTTGCACTAGCATCTTTTTATTTTCAATTTCTTGTTTGGCTACAATTAATTTATAAACTCCATCTTTGTCTGGGGTTTGAATTTCAACACCACTTGGGGTACAAAAGGTTGTGCAATTCATTTCACACAGTAAGTCTTTACCTAATAGCTTCACTGGAGTTGCACACTACAAATTTGTGCATTTCTTTAAAATTCCCTATTCTGATTTCCATAGGTTCTGTAATTTGTTTATTAGGAACGCCCACTACTTGAATCACTTCTCCAGAGAGGGGTATATTTGGAACGCCTGCTGTTCTCACGGTTGAACGGGTACCGCCAGTATCCAACAAAAAGGTAAAATCATTTCCCTTAACTTTTCCCTCAATGTATGAACCTGACTGATCTACAGGCAAGGATATGCCAAGTACACACTCCTTGTCCCCCCCTCTCAGGCACTGTCAGTAACTATCTTCCTCGAAAAATGCGTCACTCAAAAGAAATTGTGAAGTCACTGCATCTCTCCTTCCACTTCCCTCCCAATTTGTGGTGTCCACACTATATTTATCTTGGCATAGGTGCAAGTGGTATCTGATTCTGTATTACCTGTTGCTGTGGTCTCCTTGACACCCCATTCTGCGTCTGTGGATTCAAATTGTCATTTTGCACATTATTACATCTTACTTTTTCTTTGCCTCCTCCCTATTCATTCTTCCTCTAGGTTTACCCCATTTCCATCTCCTTGATTCTGATTATTTTTCAATTGATTCAACTGGAGTTCCTGCTGCTCTGCTAATTTTACCTGTGCCCGCATTACCTTTTCTTCTAAATTCTTTTGTTTGTTGTCTATTTCATCCCCACAATATGTTGCATATTTGAATATTTCATCAACAGGCTTGGCCTGCAAGCAGATTTTATGATCTTTAATCGTTTGCGAAATTGCTGGCTTTAACCCTGACACAAACCGATAAATAAAATTCGTCATGTCTTCGTATCAATGCTTTCCAAACCACTGTACTGCTTGAATACCTGTAAACGGCGTTCATAATATGCATGCACTGATTCATCCTTATTTTGGGTAGTTCTGTCTATTCTGGTCCAATCTGTTTCTTTTGGGGGTACTTTCCCTTTCAGGAAGGTTATGACTTGATGATACTTTTTCATCACATCATCTGAGGGGGCACCTGTCTTCGGATTTCTAGGATATTCATCACTGGGCCAATTAATAGTAATATTACATTCTGTCCATAAATCTGCGGGTACTACGATATCAAACAACCCATCTAAATTTTTCAACAATACTTTGGAGACTTTTACAAATCTTTCGACTTGTCTGTCCACTCTACAGGTTTCTCTCTGAGTTTTGGGAAATCATTTGTAAATGATAAAATATCCTGTCGGGACCATGGAACATGTACATAACCTCCACCTGGCACTTCTCTCATTGGACACAACCTTTCCACTTTTTCTGGTTCTTTTAATAAATATTCAGATGTAGTATTTTTCGCTTGGGCTTCCTCCTTTTTCTTTGTCCATTTTGATTTCCACTTATCTAAATCACCCCACTTTTGCAATAGAGACAGTAGCTCCTTTATTTGCACTTTACGTCCTGGCACATTCATATTTTCTAAATCTTTATCAGAAAATTCAGCTCGATAAGGTTTCTGCAACACTTTAGATTTCCCAATATCAATTCCCATTTCCAAAGCCAAATTCATTAGATTTTCATGGAAATTTTTTGCATTTCGTGTAATACTTTGACATATAAACAACAATTTGTCTTCACTTAATGTATTTAATCTATCTAACCCCACATTTCCAGCAAGCAATTCTTCCAATTCTACTCTTAATCTGAAAATATCTAATGCTTTCGGCTGTGATTTTGGTTTTTCTATTTCTCGAGACCACCTCTCTATTTCTTCTGGGGACACTACAGTAGCACTTCTTGTACATGAGGATGTTTCCATTCTTACATCTCTATTGATTTCGGGAGTGTTTTTTCTGTTTGAACTGCTTCCGGGTTCTCTTATAGGTAAATCCATTAGGGATACTACTGACTCGCACTCACTTGCTTGGTCATCAATAATCAAAGTTTCTTTTCTAGGCTGCACTACAGGTGTGGTCAGAACAGGAGCTTTAGGACAGATTTGTTTATCTCCGTACTTGGCAACAACAGGACCTATAGTTACCGGTATAGTCAAGGTTTCAGGACTCGTATTTAACTGGGAAATTTTCTGAATTAATTCATTTCTCTGTTTATTTATTGCCTCTCTTTCCCGTTCCTGCAAGACTTTTTCTAGTGAGAGTTCATGTACTATTTGTGGCACCAGAGGTGGCGTAAAAAACAGAGCAATAGGGTTAGCTCTACTTGCTTACTCATGATAAGGTGGTGGATTTTTCATTAATAAATCCTCCAAATAATCATCTGAATCACCACTAGTCATTAAGGGGCAGATTTACAAGCCCCTAGCGCCGCTTTTACGCTGCCGTTGCGTCCCTTTTGTGACGCAGCCGCGGCGCAAATTATGCACCATGGTGCGGGGTATTTACAACGTGACGCATCTCCCAGATTCGTCACGTTGTAAAGCCCTGTGCCAGAAGAGGCGTACCATCGCAGGGGGAGGCGTTCCTGCGCAGGAACGCATCCCAAAAGTGGCTAAGGAAATCTACAAGATTTCACTCAGTCACTTTTGGGCCCATGATGCATCAAAACCCCGTGCCTGCTTGAAGCAGGAGTAAGGATTGATGGAGCATTGTACACATAGGGCCCGCCTGATCATTGCTGGAGCTACGTCACGCTTGCAATGCAACTCCAGCAATGCGCCGCTTTTACGGCATAGATGCATGACTTATCTGTGCAATTTTTGCCCCATGGTGCGCCACATTGTAAATGCTAATATAGGGTAAAGGATAGCTACAAGGGATTTTGTTTATCCAATACTTCAGTTATTTTACGAGTGAATATTGGAGGTTAGTTGTCAACATATCTACCTCAAATGTATCCATAGGATGACCACAATCAATGTCAAAGTACATAACAACAAATGAAGAATCAAAAGAAATTGAAGAAGCACACGGAAAATCCTATTTGTATGAAAATACATATGTATTATTTCAGTCAAGGAAAATTCAAGGGGATACAGCAAACAATTCGATGTAAGCAATAATTATCATGAACAGATCTATGAACAAATCAGACAATCAGTTCATGGCAGGTCATCAGCTCCTAGAAATTGGAAAGAATAACGGAGTTCAATAATGTACAAAAGTTACTCATGAAGAAGTAAAATGCTTTGGAGATGATGACAAAGTCGACGTTTCGGTCTTTCTTGCACTTGTCTATCAGACCATCATCAGGACAATTATATATTGCAGAGGAAGCCCCCTATGTGGAAACAATATAATAAAATTACCAACTTATTCTGTGTGTCAAATAGATCCAGTGACATCAACCCACAAAATCATATATTTACATAGGATAACCGTGTGTTTGTAAATACGGCGCATCATTGGTGGCGGAGCTGCGGCACACAATTACTGGCGCATCATTGCCGATATGCACGGATGCGCCAGTAATTGTAAATCTGCCCCAAAATGTTTCCTTTTCTCTGTGCACTTGCTTCCTGACTGTTCCTCTAAAGTCAGTATGGGATATAATCCTTCTACTAACATAGACTGTCTCCATTTCTTCATTTGATTATCTCTTGTCTCTTTTGGAAATCTGGGATAAAATGTACTCCAATTTCTGTCACTTCTGGGTCTATCTCACTCAAAAGCCTCAGTTTCCCATTCTTCTAATGCTTCGTACTAGGTCAATCTAGGTCTAGGATCTAATTCATTTATGCGTGTTCTCAAATTATACAAAATTCTTCCATTAAAGGTACCATGTTCTGGAAATGCCAAAACCCCATCATCTTTAGTATACTCCATCCAGTTCTCTAACCACACACAAGTATGATAGCACCTTTCTACCATCATGTATGATGCAGGCATATTTGGTGGTGGAATAATAATCCCTTCTCTTGTTTTCATCGGTTTGTGTTTCATAAAGAAGTTTTTAATTTTCTTAAATAACGAGATTTTTCTCTCCCCTCCGTACATGATATAAGGTCTTCCCCTTATGTATTGCTCTTGCGCAAAACCTAAGTACCTCCTATTGGCTCTATTTCCTATAACTGTTGGATCTAAATGCTACATATACTTTGTACCAATAGAATTAATATGCAGCTACATTCAATTATTTACTAAATGCTTCACCAATACTAGCTCGTTTCTTATGTTCAAGGACCAATCAGTGTTTAGAATTCAAATAAATTTCAACCAATAATTACGCTGCTTTTCTCGTGAGACAAGTTCTTACACTCCTGCACTCACCCCTCCTTTACAATTATTACCTCAGTTACACACCCGCTGTCTCAACCAATACCAGCGTGGCTCTTGGTGATGTCTGCGCAGCACCGCAACTGACTCCCTCCTTTGCAAGGTAATTACGAGAACTTATGCAATTTTTTTTTCATTGATTAACAACGTAAAAACATTCACCACTGTGCCTAAGTGTCTAATTCAAAGAATGGATGATTTGCACCTACTATGAATAAATCCTTTCCGCTTACTCTTCATACACTGCGAGTAGATCCCATCAGCCTACTCTTCATACAAACATTAGAAAACCTGTTACTCCCTCTGGCTTACCCTTTCTAGGTGATTCAGGGCCAAAGTTTCACCAGCGAACTCCTTTGCTATCATGTATTCAAACATTTATACAGCAAGTCCATAATCAGTGCTTCCAGTTTTACCTAACCATGCACTTACTTCCTTAGGCAAGTGACCTTACTTGCAGTGTGGCTTCCATTTACCACCCGCTATTCTGCCCCCAGGGTTTCCAAAACAAACATAGAACAATACAAACGGGTTTTGGTTAATGCATAAAATCAATACAAATACAAAATAATCAATACGTAACTAACTACCTATCTTAACTAAACCCTAACCACTACTCTGCTACCAAAAGAATACTGATAGAGCGCGGGCTTACCTGCTCGTTTTACCATACTCACCTGGGCCCATAAAACAATACACACTTTCAACTGGTAAACCTACGCTAATCAGAATTTTAATTAACCATTTAGGACCTATACCAATTGACTGACCAATCCTAGTCACCGGTACCTAGAGTCCTAAGTGATCAAGGGAGTTAGCATAATAGGCGGTAATAAACATTTGCATTTATGCCGTGGAACTCTGGAACCTGCTCGACGCAACAGCACCAGACGTCGCCTTCCTCACTGAAACCTGGATGAACGCCTCCTCAGCACCCGACATCACCATAGCCATCCCGGACGGATACAAGATCACCCGGAGGGACGGCGTCAACCAGACGGGAGGAGACATCGCCATCGTACACAAGAACACCATCCGCATCTCGACCAACTCCGACGAAATCTTCACCGCCGCCGAACACCTGCACTTCCAGATACACACCGACCCCAAGACCACCCTCCGAGGCACCCTCATCTACATATCCCAGGGACCACGCACACAATTCAGCGAAGACATCGCAGACTTAATCAGCCCGCACGCCCTTCCCTCCGTTGACTACATCCTTCTAGGGGACCTCAACTTCCACCTGGAGAACAACAATGACAGAAACACCACCACCCTGCTGGACAACCTCGCCAACCTCGGACTCAAGCAACTGGTGAACACCCCCACCCACTACGCCGGCCACACACTTGACCCCATCTTCTCATCCAGCAAGCACATCTACTTAAGCCACTCCACCGGACTCCACTGGACAGACCACAGCTGCGTCCACTTCAGCTTCAGAAGAACTACGACCCACCACCACCCGCAACAGGATCCCCGCCGGAGCTGGAGCAAGATCAACGCCGAGCAGCTCACCGCCTCCCTCAGCCAGAACACTCCCACCAGCACAACGGACCCCAATGAAGCAGCCAGCAACCTCACCAAGTGGCTGACCGCCTGCTCCGATGACCTCGCACCACTACAGAACCCTCCCAGCAAACCCGGCAGCAAGAAAACCCCCTGGTTCACCGAAGAACTCAAGGACTCCAAGAAGAACTGCCGCACCCTCGAGAAAGCCTGGCGGCTCGACCAGACCACAGACAACAGGACCGCCCTCAAGTGCCCCACCCGCAAAAACCATCAGCTGATCCGCGCCACCAAGAAGACGGCACTCAAAGAACGACTGGACAACAACGCCCACGACAGCCATGAACTCTTCAGCATCGTCAAAGAGTTCTCCAACCCCAGCGCCGGAAACAACGACATCACTCCCTCGCAAGACCTCTGCAACTCACTCGCCTCGTTCTTCCACCGCAAGATCGCCGACATACACAACAGCTTCGACGCACGGACCACGCACCCTACCACCGAACCAACGCCCGCCACCACCACCCTCTGCAACTAGACCCCGATCAGCACTGAAGACACCACCTGCACGATGAACTCCATCCACTCCGGATCAACATTCGACCCCTGCCCACACCACGTCTTCAACAAAGCCGACACCATCATCGCACCCCATCTCCGGGACCTCATCAACACCTCCTTCCACACCGCCACCTTCCCGGAGAGCTGGAAGCACGCTGAGCTTACCGCCCTCCTGAAGAAACCAACGGCGGACCCCACCGACCTCAAGAACTACCGTCCCATCTCGCTCTTTCCTTTTCCTTCCAAAGAACGTCAACAGACAGCTCGCCGCCTTCCTCGAGACGAACGGATCCCTCGACCCCTCACAGTCCGGGTTTCGGGACAACCACAGCACCGAGACCGCCCTAATCGCAGCCACCGACGACATCAGAGCCCTGATCCACAACGGGGAAACAGCGGCCCTCATCCCCCTGGACCTCTCCGCAGCGTTCAACACTGTCTGCCACCGCACCCTAGTGCAGCGCCTCAGCAACATCGGAATCCAAGAGAAAGCACTGGAGTGGATCATCTTGTTCCTCGCCAGAAGAAACCAGAGAGTCCGCCTCACCCATTCAGATCCGAGGCCACCGAAGTCATCTGCGGCGTACCACAGGGATCTTCACTCAGCCCAACCCTCTTCAACGTCAACATGAGCCCCCTCGCAGCCATCGCACGCCAACACAACCTCAACATCATCTCCTATGCCGACGACACCCAACTGATCCTCTCCCTCACCAACGACCCCGCCACCGCCAGAGCCAGCCTACACGAAGGGATCAAAGACATCGCCGACTGGATGAAGAACAGCCGCCTGAAACTGAACTCAAACAAGACGGAAGTCCTCATCCTGGGACCATCACCCTCCGCCTTGGATGACTCCTGGTGGCCCCCTGCCCTGGGCACCGCTCCCAAGCCAACGGACCACGCACGCAACCTGGGATTCATCCTGGACTCCTCCCTCGATGACTAGACAAGTCAACGCCGTCTCCTCATCATGCTTCAACACCCTGCGCATGCTCCGCAAGATCTTCAGATGGATCCCCACAGAAACCAGGAAGACCGTGACCCAGGCACTCGTCACCAGCCGACTGGACTATGGGAACACCCTCTATGCCGGAACCACAGCCAAAATTCAAAAAAGACTCCAACGCATCCAGAACGCCTCCGCACGACTCATCCGGACAAAGCCACATCACCGGACACCTGAGAGACCTGCACTGGCTCCCCGTCAGCAAGAGAATCATGTTCAGACTCCTCACCCACGCACACAAGGCCTTCCACGACCTGGGCCCCAAGTACCTCAATGACCGCATGACCTTCTACATGCCCCCCCCCGCCAGCTACGATCGACCAGCCACGCCCTCGCCACCGTACCACGCATCCGCAGAGCCACCGCCGGAGGAAGATCCTTCTCCTACCTGGCAGCCAAGACTTGGATCTCCCTCCCCACCCACCTTCGGCGAACCCAAGACCATTTCACCTTCAGGAAGCAGCTCAAGACCTGGCTGTTCGAGCAGTAACATACCCCTCTCCCCCAGCGCCTTGAGACCCTCCCGGGTGAGTAGCGCGCTTTACAAATGCCGTGATTGATTGATTGATTGAAGTTTTTCACGCATTCAGTGGAAGAAATGGTAACATCTTTTTGATCACTCCAAGTTTATAAAAAGAGGCCGAGACCACCGAATTGGCATGGGGTACAAAGGTCAATCTGTCATCAAATATGACACTCAGATTCCTGACCTTGGTGACTGGAATCGGTGGGGGGCCTAGAGCAGGCGGCCACCAGGAACTAGACACGATGGGCAGGGCCGGACTGGGAACTCAAAGCAGCCCTGGCAAATTTTGCCAGACCAGCCCCAGTCCGTCGCGCAGCGAATCAGCCCCCGTCCAGCGTGTAGCGAGCGAGCGCAGCGAGCGAGCCCGACGGCCACTAGGGGGGTTCTGGGGGTTTCTCCCCCCAAGAAATTTTTGAAAAACAACAGACCAAAATGGTGAATTTTACAGCACATTTTTCATTACATATTCAAATTGTATCCACTTTCAAAGCACAGTAAACAGTAGATGATGTCCTTAAAGAACATCAGGTTACCCACCCAGTCATATGTATTCATATGCATTCTTTCAGAGAGCACCAAAAATAGTCTTGGGCCGAGAGGTTATAACTTATCAGGTACATATTCACGTCGCGCGCTGCTTGCTTCTTTCAAGCTCGGGCAGAAAAACGGACTCGCCTCACTCAGGCCTGCTGACTGCTGTTGGTGGTGGGGTGGCACTGTGCCACCCCACCACCAACAGCAGTCAGCAGGCCTGAGTGAGGCGAGTCCGTTTTTCGCACTGTGGCAGACACTGGACACAGGGCGGTCGGGCTAGGCGCTAGCCACTGCCAGTAGAAAATTATGGTTGTGGTCGCTTACACAGGCAGCTTCAAGCAGCTTGTGTGGGATTTTTTTTTCTGCTGCTAGTGCGACTATGATCCGCGACGACCAGAGGCGATTTCTAATTGAAAGAACAAAGAAGCAAGCAACAAGCAAGCATAGGATCGAGAGAAATTAAGTCCTATAGACCAATAAATGTTTACGCAAAAGAGCAGACACAGAAGCAATAGGCAAACTTCTTGACTGAGTATAAGAAGGCTAGTAAAATGCTTGTAAAACACCTTAAAACGTAAAGCAAGATGCTCTAAAACATCCTTACATCAATCTCTGTGGGCATTCTCAAAATAGTCCTTTTAAAGTTAAGACAAGAGTTATACAGTGCTGCTAGATTCTTTTTTGAAAAGCTACCTAAATTCTCAGTAAAAAATAAAAAATGTATCTTTTAAAAGCTAAACATTTTTAACATGCCTATTGCTCATAAAATCATAATTATTGGGCACATACATCAACCGAAGGAATTGCGATTCCTTAATAGTGATTATTAAGGAATCGCTATTAAGGACTCGCAATACCTTTTGTATGTAGGAATTGCAAAATAATTTGCGATTCCTACACATTTCCAAATAGCGAATTGCAAATTGCGATTCGCTATTAGGGAATGCCTAGAGGCCCCTAGGGAGAGCATTCGCAAATTGCAATTACCATTGAAGTAATCGCAAATTGCAAATGCAATTTCAAGGGCGCTAGGGTGTCAAAAGGCCACCCTGATGCACCCCCAAAAATGGTATGTGTGCACTTGTGGCGTACACACATGCCCTTCTAAGGATTTGTAAATTAACATCAACTTGAAGTTGATGTTAATTTGCGATTCCTTAATGCAAAGTCACATTCTGAGAATGCTTCTTGCATTGCATTTTGGGAATCGCAAATTGCGATTCGCTAACTGCATTCGCAGAATAGGTGATCGCAAAAATTGCGATTACCTGTTTTGCGAATGCATTTTGGGTTGATGCATCGGAAATGCCTGTTTACCGGTCGCAAGCGGGACGATTCTGCGAATCAGCACATTTGCGACCGGTAAATAGCACGATGCATGTGCCCCTGAATTCCCACTACAGAGTATTGATTTCTACACAAAATTCAAATTTCAAACTGTGGAGAGCAACTGACCTCATATGTTTCCTTTTCTAAACCCATAAAAAAAACATTGGTCATGTATTTGCACCATTATTGTGAAATCGTTGTAATGAATTTGTGCACAAGGCTCTGACAGATGCCATTTTTCCATCTAAATACATATTATTGATCACAAGACAAAATAAAGAACAATAAATATAAACCGTTATTTTACAAATAAATCAGGACTGTAATTCATATGCAAACATTCTCTTAAAGGGACTATTTGAAGTTGATACTTTAATCACAAAGCCCCAATGAAGTTGGATTTCTACTGAGCTAACTACCTCTGTATCCCGAGTAGAAAGAACCCAGATCTGCTGTTGGGTCCTTTACCATAGAAGTCGGAAACGTGTAGGGCAGTATCTTCTTGCGTTTTATGGTCCAAACATTATATGCATTTGGATGAGGCTCAAAACAACCATATATTCAAGACATCCCTGGTCCTTCGCCCCAGTTCTCAAAAAACATCATACTAATCTCAGGGCCAAACCTCATATTAACAAGCATTTGCAATGCAACAGATCTCGCATTTGCGAAGGTGTAAGCTATTGACATTGTAAATGAGAATGCTTTTTATTTATGTTTTAAAAACCAAAACATAAATAAAAGGCATTATCATTTACAATGCCCGTAGCTTAAAGTCACGTAAATGCGAGACCTATTGCATTGCAAATGCTTGTTATTAACACTGAGTGGTAGTTATTGTGAATGTCAACGGCAATTAAACCAATTTGCAACATGTTTGAAATGTACAAACGTGAGGGAGGGGGCATTGGGGGAGAGGAACCAGGATGTGAGGAGGCCTGCTCCTGCGTCACTCCCACTCTGCGCTGTAGGCTACATACCCCATGATAAATGAGACACGTCCGGACCGTAGTAGAAACCTCTGCTGTGAGACAGGCAGGCCAGGCCAGGCCAGACCACTTGCAGTAGAAGGTGAAAGTGAAACTGGGCATACATTGGCACGGCACTGGCACAACGAATGAGGAATGAGGAATGATGAGCAGGCAGCGCGACGTGACTGTACCACCACACTACCTGATAAGTTAAAACCTCAGTGAGTCTCTCGGGCCGAGAGTTTAGAACTTAGTTATCAGGTGGTACTGGTACATAGTCGGCAGCGAGATGACGGGGGACAGCGCTGCCTACAGACACGAGCGCTAATGAGAGCAGCAGCGCTGCGTGAAGAGTGGGCCGCACCACCGTCCAACTCCAACCACCCAATGCCCATCCGCATCCATCCAACACCCATCCGCAACCACTATCGTCCATCTCCAACCAACCAATGCCCATCCGCATCTACCCAACACCCATTCGCATCCACCCACCGTCCATCTCCAACCACCCAATGCCATCCGCATCCATCCAACACCCATCCGCATCCACCCACCGTCTGCCTCCAACCACCCAATGCCCATCACATCCATCCAACACCCATCCGCATCCACCCACCGTCCATCTCCAACCACCCAATGCCAACCGCATCCATCCAACACCCATTTGCATCCACCATCGTCTATCTCCAACCACCCAATGCCCATCCGCATCCATCCAGCATTCACTTCCATCTGTCTAAAGTCACTTACATACAACGAAAGTCATCTGAAAGCACCCAGCACCGCCCTGCATTCATCCAACACCAATTTTCATCTGTCCAACCACAGCTATCTCCAACCACCCATCTGCATCCATCCAACACCCACTTCCATCACACCAAACTCCATCTCTCCAGAGGTCCCTTTCATCTAACCACCACAGCACTCTCCAACCAGCCAACGCCCATCTGCATGCATCCAACACCCATCATGATCGAACACACACCCGCCTCTATCAAATGCGCACTTCATCCAACCAAATCATCGCCATCAAACCAACTCCACCTACAACCCCCAACATTCACCTAAATTCATCCAACACCCATCTCTAGCTGGCAAATGCCCATTTCAAGCCACCAAGCGTCCATATTCAGGTGCCCTCTCCAGCCGGTCAAGGCCAAACTTGATCTATCAAACCCCCTCCCTCATCCTTTCCTGCAACAGAAAAATCTCGACATGGCAACAACGGAGATGTGACCAGATTACAACGTTCATCTTTCAGATGTGAAATACAGCGCCTCCTCCAATGCCGGTCCATTCAAAGCACTGCTTCCCAGTGCCTTAGGCCAGGGCGTCTGAGTCGTGCTGTAAGGGCACATCCAGAGTTTGCACAGCACGGTGCTGTGGTCAGCAGGTCACAATGACAGCACCAGAAGACATTCGATGCATAGATAGGGGGCTAATATGCCAACTCTACATCTTGTACTCTGCCCCCTGCTGCTGATCTGCACCATCTGCTCCGGTTTGATGTGGTAAAAAATAATGCGGATAAAGCTCAAGGGAGGTGCACCTGCGCCCGAGTAGTAACCTTGATTAGGGCTCGGACTGGAGTTTGCGCCTGAATCTAGATTGGCGCTACACTTGGGGGGAGCTGCGCCGGAAGTCAGGGAAAGCACTAGTCGGAAAACTGGAAATATGGACGCCACGGCCAGTTGAACCAGAGACTTCCCAACAACCATTATCACCGTAATTGCAATGGCAGTGCGATAGCTCTGTGGGCTAATGCGCGTGTCTGCATATGTGTGACCTCACAGTTGCATTCATTCACCAAGAGGTGTTTAAAAGTGTGAACCCAACTCGGCAAAGCTGTAGTCAGAGCACTGCAGAAAGGATATTTGTATGTTAAGCACTCGTCCAGACCAGGACCAGGGCCAGCCAGGCCTCAGGCCTGGTCACGCTTGCCCTGTTCTTATTTCGCCGGACTCACCTCACTCACAGGCCTGTGACTGCTGTTGGTGGCGGGGCGGCACGCACATGGCAGACAGTGGCAGTCTGGCAGACACGGGGGTCGGGCTTAGCGGGGCATAGCTAGAGCTTGTGGCGCCCGGGGCTATCCCTTAGATTGCCCCCCCCTTGGGGGGGGGGGTGCTGGGGAAAAAGGACGGCGAGCACTTGAAAGAGGTCAGAGAGACATGTAGTATTACAGCTAACAGCAATTATTTTCTTACTTTTGGTCCAGCCGCACCTCCGGCCCAGCTGGGAGACAGGGTGGTGTGCTTGGGTATAAAGGTTCCTGCAGGAGACTCGTGTACCTTGACATCAGGACATCAGGAACTGTATTTAATGTAGACCGCTCAGTGGGCTATTGCTTTTGCGACAGAGATCATTTTCTTACTTGTGGTTCAGCTGCACCTGCGGCTGAGCGTGAAGACATGATGACGGACTTAGACATGGGTGTAAAAGCCCCTGCTCAATAGTTACTTGTCTAGTAGCAGTTTTGACTCCCCATAAAATTGTGCATATAGGGTTAAAATGCATGCTGCAAAGATCAGCTGCTTTGCACCTGTTTCTGGTATTTACAGGTTTCCTTCATCTTTATTGAGTGATTTTGCCCGTGAGAAAGTGTCACTCCTCATAGCTGCCAAGGTTTCAGATTGCTATGAGTGACATTTTCATAACTTCTGTGTAATTATGAGCGACATTCCAACGACTATGAGTGACACTTTCCCGCAAGAAAAATGAAGCAGTGAAGACAATGGAATCATACAAATGTCAGAAATTACACTCATTTGAGCATAGCTGCTAATGTTTCTGATTGCTTATGGGTGAAATTTCATAGATTCAGTGGATTTACGAAACGAAAGACATTTAACAACTAAATGTATGACAGGTAGAGCTACACTTTCTTGCGGCCAAAATTATGCAATGAAGTCCATGAAAACAGACACATTTCGGAAATCACACTGATTTGAGCAATAAGAAATTCCAACTCAGTAGCATGTGCTTTTAAAGCAATTATTTAATTTTTAAATAATCAGCACCCACCACCCCAACCTCCGCTTCAGGTGTGGCTGAACCACAAAAACCAAAGAGTTCTCTGTGACAAAAGAATTAACCCACTGAGCTATCTACATATAACAGTTCATTACAATACAATATGCTGGTAACTTTATTTGCAGTATGCATATAAACTCTATGCTCTACTTAATAGTGAGTGAAGACAGCCATGAGCCAAAAGTCTGACACAGACAGCTCTCCAGCGCAGATATTAATCATCTGCCTTATCTGAGACCGAGCAAGTCTCATGCTGCTTGTAGTAACATGGTCAAGCAAAGATATTAAACCCTTTAACTAAACTAGCCGTTTTGATGATTTATTAGTACAGACAAAACTCGGATATGGCCTGCAGTGCATTTACAGAACAGACAACTTTAGAGTAGCCATTTACGAGGCGCTATGATGTGCTTGAGCCCCCTCGCCATTTTCTTAATAAACATATTGAATTTCAGGAGTCGATTATTAAATTAATAACTGACTTACCTGGTGTGGTCTCTTGATAGAATGATCCATTGAGAGGAGTTACCTGCATGTTACAGCAAGATCGTTAGCCTGCCTCTTGGTTAAGAGTCCGACAGCGAGCCGTCCCGCACTGTATCCTAAATCTGTGCCACTGCCACCTGCTCTCACTACGAGACTCACGCTTGCATGGTGAGTCCGGGGCACTAGTTGGGCTCTGACTGCCTGGGCAGGGCACAGCAACAGGATAGTGTCGAGGTCATGAGGTGAACAGGTGATGATCGATTCTCGAACACCGGCTGCAGAGGAACAGCAATTCATTCCTCGGTGCCTTGGGGCCCGGCTGGCGGGCAGAAAATTGAAACATCCTGTTGCAGCCTGGGACAACGGAAGGAGGACCTGATAACACCCAGGAACTTTTACAAAAAGTTGGTTTGGCACTAGTTTATTTTAAATAGCTTCTTTTGCATTAGAAAGCCTAGGTTCCGAAGACCAATTAATGCATTTGGTAATAATGATGTGCCCCTGCAGAGTGAGTGGAGTTAGAGACGAGTAGCAGCATCTGCGTCTCCTCAATCCTTTGTCCGTGCAACGGCCCGACCCTCCCGTAGAGAGAGAGAGAAGCAATCACACCAGCAGCGTTCGGGGAAAGCACGGAAAAAGTGGGAATGAGCCGCCCTTGCCCTGCCACCTTATAGATTTATATTATAAAAGCAATGCGCGGCACTTTCCACTACCTGGAAGTGCTGCGCTTTAGAAATCACACGAGCGCACTAAGTCTTACCAGAGAAGAGAGCAATTTTAACACCATGCGCAGTGATAAGATCAGTCAGTGCCTGTTGCGCCGTGATTTATTTAAACTAGCCGCGCGCCCGCCTGTAACAAGTGGCGCCGGTATCACGTCACGAACGTGGTGATTAATCATCTGAGGCGCATGTCCGGTGAATTTCTGTCTCATTGTAGCCCTCTGCCACTCCCACACACAAACGCAATACCTTTGGCAATTTTGAAAGCACTGCAGGCGCTGGTGCACTGGCGCACTAGCAGTTACTAAACAACAAGAAGCAGGTCAGGTTTCTAAACGGGGGCCGGTTTTGTGTCTGGGGGCCGATTTTCAGTCCGACCGTCACAGGCTGTGAGTGTGACTGACGGGCGGACTGAAAATAGGCCCCCAGCCACAAAACCGGCCCCCGTTTAGAAAACCGGCCCCCACCACCCTCCAGCCGACCGGGGGATTGCCCGGTGGGCAGACTCACCAGTCCGGGCCTGACGATGGGGGATAGCTTGCCAAAGACCATGACCTCTGTTTTGAAAGAGTTCAATTTAAGCCAATTGCTGGCCATCCAGCTACTGATGGCCAGCATGCCCTTTTGGGAGCTGGCTGCTACCCTTTCTACGTTATTGTTTATTGCGAGCACCAGCTGGGTGTCGTCAGCATATGATGTAAGACCCATCCTGTGTGCCTTGATGACTCTGGCTAAGTCCGACATGTAAATGTTAAAAAGTGTCGGACTTAGGGATGAGCCCTGCGGAACACTGCACTGTAGGGTCAGTTGTGCAGAATGGAAGGTGTCCAAAGTTACCGACCAGGTCCGATTGGTGGGAAAGGATAGCAGCAGGTCTTTTGCCTTATCTTGGATGCCCATTGTAGTGGCACGGTCGATCAGAGTAGTGTGATCGACCGTGTCAAAAGAGGCTGAGAGGTCCAGCAGTATAAGTACTGCTATTCCTCCCTGGTCTACAATGATTCTAATGTCTTCTTACGCCTTAATTAGGGCTGTCTCTGTTCCGTTGCCTTTGCGAAAACCAAATTGAGTATCATCTAACAGATGATGGTCTTCTATGTATTTGGAGAGTTGACTATTGAAAATATCAATGCCCCTAATAGGAAATAAGTTTTTCCTCTTCATTTTAGGCCCGCTGATTGTTTTCCCTGCGCAGGTCCACCATGCCTCAGGAGTAACTGGGAGATTGTCAATGGCTCTGCTCCCTCATAAATAAGGCGGAAGTATTGCCATTGCAGTGGAGCTGTCCACTGGAAGACGTGAGTGGGACATCGACTTTCCTACTGCAGAACAACCTGAAGCATCGCTATTCGACTGCCACTGGTTCATCGAAGCCCTGGCAATTTATGCCAGCTTTCTATCTTTGCAAACTTTAAACCACCTTCTACAAAACTGGCGTTCAGTTTGATGTCTATTTCAATAACCATAAAACCATGCCTGTTGCACCTTGACTCTGGCGGAATCGGCACAGACGTGGCCCGAGCGACCTCGGCAGCAGAGTGCAGCCGGCTTACAGATGCCACAAAGGAGCTGGTGTGGAGAAAGAGGAGACACTGCAGGTGGACTCCCTTCACCCCAGGCCTGGGTTACGGGCACACCAGAGAAGATTGAGCGACAGGCGATGGCACATCACAGCGGGGCTTCCCCGGTGCGGCTCCAAAGTGGGAGGAGCCGGCCGAGGATCTAAGTGAGGCCCCAGTTGCAGGAGGATGCGTAGGCCCTACAAGATCTCCCACTGCCTGGTGTTATGTTAAGGAAGCGCTGCCCCGAAGAGACCTGGGGTAAAGATCGAGGTGGGTGGCAATGAAAGCCATGCCGCAGCAGCCAGAAGATCTTTGGCTGGGGTGTCTAGTGCTGCCACACTGGTAAGTACTGAGGCACCCTCGGTTGTCAGCACGCGGGCCAGGGCTGAAGAGGAGTGCCGAGCATGAGGATTTCATCCCCCCTACCTAGTTTGCCAGCTGGGACTTCACCCTGGCCTATCAGCATATGTAGCACAGGACAGGGGGCTGTGTGGAAGGAGCTGGCCTCGGCTGCCTGCGCAGGGCTCAGGTCTCAAGAGAACACACAGGCCCAACGAGATTGCATCCTCCACTAGCCGGCATCAAATCAAGGAGATGCCGTTTCGGGGGAGGCCTGGGGCCAACATTGTGTAGGGCAACGAAGGTGGCCAAGCCTACAGCAATAAAAGAGATCAGCAGCTGTGTTGTGGTTCACTGCCCAATTGGTGGGAGCTGTGGCATCCCTGGTGGCCTGCACGAGGACCAAGACAAGTCAAGTCAAGTCAAGTCAAGTAATTTATATAGCGCACTACATACCCAGAGGGTCTCAAGGCGCTTAGGAAGGGGAGGATGATTACTTGTCAAATATCCACGTTTTAAGTTGCTTTCTGAATGCTAGGTGGTTCTGGGTAAGGCGAAGGTAAGTGGGGAGTGAGTTCCAAGTTTTAGCAGCCAGATATGAGAAGGATCTGCCTCCCATGGTGGTCTTGTTGATGCGGGGTACAGTGGCGAGGGCTTGGTTGGAAGAACGTAGTTGGCGGGAGGGGGTGTAGAAGGACAGTCGTGAGTTGAGGCATTCTGGTCCGATGTCGTAGAGTGATTTGTGAGCGTGGGTTAGCAGTCGGAAAGTGATTCTCTTATTGACGGGTAGCCAGTGGAGGTCTTTCAGGTGACCCGAGATGTGTTCATTGCGCGGGATGTCTAATATGATCCTGGCTGAGGCGTTTTGGATTCGTTGGAGTTTCTTCTGGAGTTTAGCGGTAATACCTGCGTAGAGGGTGTTTCCGTAGTCCAGTCGGCTCGTGACCAGAGCATGGGTGACTGTTTTCCTGGTTTCGGTGGGGATCCAGCGAAATGTTTTTTTGAGCATGCGAAGAATGTTGAAGCAGGATGAAGAGACGGCGTTGACTTGTCTGTTCATTGAGAGTGAAGAATCCAGGATGACGCCTAGGTTCCGTGCGTGGTCTGTCGGGATGGGTGCTTTTCCAAGGGCTTCCGGCCACCAAGAGTCGTCCCATGCAGAGGGGGATGTACCTAAGATGAGGACTTCTGTTTTATCTGAGTTCAGTTTCAGACGGCTGTGTTTCATCCATTCGGCAACTTCTTTCATTCCTGCGTGTAGGTTAGTTTTGGCGGTGCTGGGGTCATTGGTGAGAGAAAGGATCAGTTGAGTGTCATCCGCGTAAGAGATGATGTTGAGGTTGTGTTGGCGGGCGATGGCCGCGAGGGGGCTCATGTATACGTTGAAGAGGGTGGGGCTGAGTGAGGATCCTTGTGGTACGCCACAGATGACTTCAGAGGCCTCGGACTTGAATGGTGGAAGGCGGACTCTCTGGGTTCTTCCAGTGAGGAACGATGTGATCCATTCAAGTGCTTTTCCTTGTATTCCGATGTTTCTGAGGCGTTGTAAAAGGGTGCTGTGGCAGACTGTGTCGAATGCTGCAGAGAGGTCGAGGAGGATGAGGGCGACTGTGTCTCCATTGTCCAGTAGAGTTCGAATGTCGTCTGTTGCTGCGATGAGGGCGGTCTCAGTGCTGTGTTTTGCTCGGAAGCCAGATTGTGAGGAGTCGAGGGATTTGTTGGCTTCGAGAAAAGCGGCGAGCTGGTTGTTGACAGCTTTCTCGATTACTTTGGCCGGGAATGGAAGGAGCGAAATGGGGCGGTAATTTTTGAGTTCGGTGGGGTCCGCTGTGGGTTTTTTCAGAAGGGCGGTGAGTTCAGCGTGTTTCCAGTTTTCCGGGAAGGTGGCGGAGTTGAAGGAGCAGTTGATGACGTCTCGGAGGTGCGGTGCTATGACGGAGTCTGCTTTGTTGAAGATGTGGTGAGGACATGGGTCTGTGGGTGATCCTGAGTGGATGGAGTTCATCAGGCGGATGGTGTCCTCAGTGGAGATTGGGTTCCAGTCGTCAAGGGTGTTCACGGGGGGAGAATGTTCAGCATATGGTTGGGTGGGTAGGTCTCCGGGTTGGTTGTCGAAACTGTTGTGGATGTCTGCAATCTTGTTGTGGAAGAATGAGGCTAGGGAGTCGCAGAGGGCTTGAGAGGGTGTGATGTCGTTGGAGTTGGCCGAGGGATTGGAAAATTCCTTGACGATGTTGAAAAGTTCCTTGCTGTTGTGGGCGTTGTTGTCAAGTCGATCCTTGAATGCTGTTTTCTTGGTCTTTCGGATTAGTTGGACTGCGACCCCCCTCCCGTGTGAGCTTCCGGCTGGATCTGAGCCCTGCTCATTGACTAAATACACGCATGGCAGGGGGCTGAGAGCGGACTTCAGAAGGACTGATCACACGCCTGCACTAACACAACTTGAGATCCATCACTCAGGAGATCAGCGGCGCGGCGGCGGCTTGGTGCAGGGATACCTCCTAGAGAAAACTTCACCCAGCATAAACACCAATATCCCCTGGCGGGACATCTTAAACTTGGGGGTTGCCTCGACTTATGGCAACACTAGTGCAGGCCCAGGCATACGACTGGGGCTCGAGTCCCAGGGTCCTCTGCCTAGCCCCTTGACACATCCTAGGGGGCACAAAGCCACCCTTCTAACAGAAGGGATTGTGCAGATTGGGGGGCTAAGCCAGGCCATGGCGGGCATTTCGGAGGAGCCCGCCAACCACAGCGGAAGGAGCAAGGGGCGGCCCCCTGGCCAACAAATGATTAGCCTGCCCCCAGGACATCAAAGCAAATGACTACAGCATCTACCCTGGCCTGGGGGCATCAACGACTTGCAATGGCGACCACTAAGGGTCTGAAGGACAGATCGGTAAAGTTGCTCAAACTGACCAATTTGCAGTCCAAGGGCCAGGCCACTCCGAAGACCACGGTAGAGACGGAGGGAGCAGAGGGAGTGGAGGCCCCAATTATTATTATTATTATTATTATTAAGGCGGTTTTGTATAGCGCGTGGTTACCCTGGAGCATCCCAGTGCTTATCCAAACAGAGTAACGCTTATGTGAGATGAGGGACAACGGTTTAACAGAAAAGAAATGTTTTCAGATGTTTACGAAAACGCAAGAGGCATGGCTCAGAACGCAAACTTAAAGGGAGTGAGTTCCATAGTCGCAACCTTCACGGAGAATCTCCTTCCTCCTGAATGGGCCTTTTTTACCCTAGGGATCTTAAGTAGATGTTTTTGGTCTGAGCAAAGTGTTCTACTGGCCTTGTAGAGGGTCACCAGCTTTTGCAGAACGGGGGGCCTTTACCCTGCAAGATTTTATGTGCAAGGCAGAGAGATTTAAATTTCACCCTTTCCCGCACCGGTAAACAATGCAAAGCCCTCAGTGCGGGTTTGGCCGACCGTGACATGGGGATGTTATTGAGCATTTGTGCCGTCGCATTCTGAACTTGCTGTAATTTATTCAGAGTGGCCTCAGGGGCGCCCAAGGAGATTGCATTACTAAAATCCAATCTTGATATGATCAGCCCCTGGATCAAAAGCTGGAAATGGAAGAAGAGGCAGCACTTTGCGCACAGATCGAAGAAGGCCAAAACAGACACCTGCCATCTTAGTAGCCTGGGTCCTAAAGGAGAGATCTTGCTCCAACCAAATTCCAAGGCTCTTGATCTCAGCCTTGGGTTTGGGCGGTGATCCCAAACAGCTAGGCCAGACGGACATGGGGAGTGAGGGACTTTTCTTCCCCATCAGCATTATTTCAGTCTTTGAACCGTTCAGCTTTAGTGCTGACTCCCCCATCCAAGTGTGGACTTTGGATAGGCAGGAGTGCAGCACCTGGGGATTTTCCGTGGCCTGGGAAAGGGCAAACACCAACTGGGTGTCATCGGCATAGCTCACGAATTTGATGTTAAATGGAGCCACCACATCCTCCAAGAGGGCCATATACACATTAAATAATGTGGGGTTCAAGGAGGAGCCCTGCCGCACTCCACAATGGAGGTGGGTGGATGCCGATCGTGCGCTGCCCTCCCAGACCTGAAAGGTCCGGTCGCTGAGAAATGACCGCAGCCATTTCAGCGCAGTCCCACATACTCCGACGTCTGACAGCCGTTGAAGTAACACTTGATGGTTAACAGTGTCAAAAGCTGCACTAAGGTCCAGGAGGATCACTGCCACTGATCCTCCCGAATCCAAAATGCTTCTTGCTTCTTCAACGACTGCCAGCAGGGCGGTGTCGGTGCCTTGACCCGGGCGAAAGCCCGTTTGAGAACTTCTCAATAAACCTTTGGACTCAAGGAAATTAGATAGCTGGAAATTAACCAATTTTTCCGCGATTTTACTGAGTCCCGGAAGTAGAGAAATGGGCCTGTAGTTCGCCATGTCAAGGGGATCAAGGTTAGATTTTTTTAGGAAGGCTTTTACTACTGCTCCCTTCCAATTAGGTGACACCACACCGGAACCCAACGAGGCGTTGATAACTTCGGTTATCGGTTCAGCGATGGAAGGGGCAACTAGTTTAAGAATCCTCACGGGGACTACATCACGGGTAGAACCACTCTTAAAGGTCACCAGGACCTTAAGAACCTCATCCACAGATACTGGGTCTCCCTCCGTCCTCATTGGACTCTACTCCTATGCTAATTTGAGGCAGGGTATTCAAAAAATGTTCTATTTTTGTGTGGAAGTACTCTGCTAGGTCATTACATTTTCCTTCCAAGTTGTCTGTGGAAGCAGGCGGTACTGGGACCCTCAGGAGTTCCTTGACCACTAGAAACCGTTCTCTGGAGGAGTTGGAGGCATTGCTAATTCTCTTCTCGAGGAACTGAGTTTTAGCGCACCGGATGGTGAGTTTGTAATTCCTTATCGCAGCACGATATTCCGTCTTACTGGCTACTTCCCAATTCCTCCTCCAGGCACGTTCCAGTTTTTTACAGCCCCTCCACATAGCTCTCAACTCTGGCGTATACCAGGGAGCGGAGCTAGTTCTTTTCTCCCTCCTTTCTGCCGATCTTATGGGGAGGACGGAGTCAAGTGCATTGGACATCCATCTTCAGAAATCTGCTTCCACCAATACTTGATCCTTCCCTAGAGGGGGGTGCGAGCCCTCTAGTCTAAGCGTCAAGTTCTCCACAGACAGCCTAGACCAGGGTCTTTCAGGCGCACATACACTGATGGTAGAAGTACTATCCATCTCAGTTTGCCAGGCGAAGGGGATCATAAAATGGTCCGTCCACGGGAGGGGAATCGGGGAGGCGGCTTTCATGGCAGTAACATTTGTAAAGATCGGATCAAGCAGATGACCCTTATTATGGGTGGCCTCTAGGTTTATAAGATTGACCTCGTAAGCTTTTAGGTCACATTGGAGGTCTACCGCCGACCGATCTTCCTGGTCGTCGAAATGAAGATTAAAATCTCCCAGTGTGATAACATTTGTCGTAGAAGCGGCAAGAACCATCACGGTTTCTATAAGAGAGCTCACAAAATTCCCAATACTTCCTGGAGGGCGGTAGACTAATATCCCGGACATCGCCACAGTAGGTGAAATTTGTATGGAGAACTTACAGCTCTCACAGTCCTCCACCTCACCATTTTGGGATCTACATACCAAAGAGTTCTTGTAAAGAATGGCAACACCTCCCCCCCGCCCCACTGGCCTGTCCTGTGAATAAATTAAAAAAACCGGGAGGAAGGGCTTTCACTATATCTGCTTCTGAGCCTTGCATAAGCCAGGTTTCTGTTATAAACAGAATATCTAACTCATGCTCCTGTATGAGGAGATTGATTTCCAGTGAGTGCCTCGGGAGGGATCTACAGTTCAATAGGGCAGATCGTAAAGTATGCTTTACTGCTACTTGGTTAGGGGGGTTACATAGTGCACAGTGTGTAAAGGGTTTAGTACCTTTATGCACAAATGTGCAGCGCGAAGATTCCAGGGGGCGAAGCCGAAGTAAATCTGCGCGCGAGTAGGTGGTTGCAGAGCTTACCAGATTGAACAGGGGGCTGGCCCTAAGCCCGTCTGGGCCCGGACGGGCACAGACGGGCTGGACTCTGGCGTGACTCCGGCGGGAGTACGGCGAGTCCGCTGCGCGTAGTCATGGCCGTGTTAAATACCGGTCTAGCGTCCTTCTGACGACTACACCGATCTCCCCAATGGCGCCGTCAGGCGTCCTTCAGATCCTCTAAGGTGGCGCCCAAAAGCGAAGAAATGACCCGGGACCCGTCAAGTGCGGTGAGACAACTATTATAGTGCAAGCAATGGGGCAAAGTTAAAAACAGGGGAAAATACAAAGAAACATTAAATTAAATACAGAATTGGGAAATTAAAAATACACTCAGAGCCTCGCTGTAATTGCGCTGTAAAGCCCTGAACGCTCTCAGTCACTCAGCATTACCAGTCAGATCGGTTAGACTTCGCGCGCTTCCCACTTGCCTTAAATACCGGTCTAGCGTCCTTCTGACGACTAGACCGATCTCCCCAATGGCGCCGTCAGGCGTCCTTCAGATCCTCTAAGATGGCGCCCAAAAGCGAAGAAATGACCCGGGACCTGCCAAGTGCGGTGAGACAACTATTATAGTGCAAGCAATGGGGCAAAGTTAAAAACAGGGGAAAATACAAAGAAACATTAAATTAAATACAGAATTGGGAAATTAAAAATACGCTCAGAGCCTCGCTGTAATTGCGCTGTAAAGCGCTGAATGCTCTCAGTCACTCAACATTACCAGCCAGTCCTACCTTAAATCTCTCTTCTCTTCCCATCGTGAGGACCTGTCAGCTATGAACAAAAGACCTCTTGAGTGATGCACCAAGATGTAGACTCCCTGGGGAGAGGGTTAACACAATGGAGGAACGTGAAGCTGGACGCGATGAGGAACTAGAAAGCCTTCAGCAAGAAGTCCTCTGGCCTCAAGAACAGAACCTCAACCTCCAAGCTCAAACAGAGGACCTGGATAACAGGTCCCGGCAAAACAATATTGGCATCTGAGGTACGGCGTACAGAGCAGAGGATATTAACATGTAAGCGCTAGTAGTTGACCTTTTACGCTCACTCTAGGGAGAAACTCAGGACTTTCCGATCAAGCTGGACCACACCCATAGAGTGGGTCCTCGTAGAGCCACCCCAGCTCCCCCAGCAGATATCTTGACATGTGTGCACGATTACCAGCTTAAGAAGTGCATATTTTGGGTGCCCTGGGGCGACTCCGCTTTCCAATACAAAGGCCAGAAACCTATCCAGTACCAAGACTTGGCAGCATCCACCTTAGTGAAGCTCCAGGCATTCCGACCTATAACTGCACAGCTCTGAGTGGCTGATGTTTCGTCCACTTGGGGGAACCCCTTCCGGATGATTTTCACTTTCCATAGGGAGCTTAGGCAAATATGCTCTCTCTCAGCAGCCTACAAGCTTCTGAACATTGATGAACCTACAGTCGAGAAGTTGCAGCATAGCAGTTCAAGCAGAAGACGCCAAAGTGGCCACAGATGGACCACCATCAAGCCCCCGAGCTCAACATTGCGACCTGACCTGGACACTATGGCCAGGGAATGGCAGGTGGTCCTGGCGTCCTTGACCGGGGCTTCCTCAGAATAGTCATAGAAAAGAATCAGTGAACATTTTGCTGTCCTTCAAGTCCGTCATCCGAGACACTCTAACATAAGCATGGGGCTGAGTTCAGGGGGGCGGGAGAGATACCGTCCATTGGTACCCCGCAACCTTTTCTCCAGGAGTTGAAAGCTCCGGACACTTGTTTGCTAAATGACATCTCTCTATATTTGTATAGTTGTTTTTGTTGGGTATGTTTTTCTCTCTGTTGATCTCCTTCTCCTTCCCCATCCCTCTGCATACCTGGTTCTGTGCAAAGGTGCCCGCCTTCATGCCAGCCCCGCTTCTTGACCCAATAAGATTATTTATAAGATGGCACATACTGACGACTTTTTTAGCTGTATATCCCGATCCCAGCCCACATGCAACAAATTACCTGTACACATCTCATCCACAACTGATCATAAATGTTTTCGCAAAAAAAAGGAAAACATGGCTTTTCCTGCAGCCACCAATTAGACGCAGCGCATTGTCTGTCCTCCATTCTTTTGCTGCTGCAACCATGAGACCTTACGGTGAACTCCGCACTATATATGAATATATGACATTGACATATGACATTGACATGCTAGCACATTTTAAAATTCCAGCTCTGAACGTAAAAGGGCTTAACAACCCGATTAAGAGAAGGGCTATCTTGTCATATCTCGAGAATTTGGGCAAACATATTTGCTTACTTCAGAAGATGCATTTCTTATCCAAGGACACACAGACTTCGTTCCAAGGCTTTTCCACAGCAATAATTCTCATTACTCCCTACCAAAAAGGCTGGAATTGCCATCCTTATCTCCCATAATTTTAAGGGAGTGGTGGGAACACAGGTGTCTGAAATTAGGGGGCAGCTTGTGGCCTTTTCTATATCTATTTGTGCACACACATTCACACTTGCCACTATTTATGGACACAGGAGGCGCTCCTACGCAGAGCGGTCATGGATCTAGCAGCCTCCCCAGATCGGCAGTTACTTGTGGGGGGTGATATAAACAGTGTTCAATAATCAACTTGGCCGCTCAGCCCAAAGGCAGGGACAAACAGGGGCCTTGTCCGAGAGTGGGAGAGAATGGCTGCAAGACCTTGGGCTAGTTGACATTTGGCACGCCCTTCATCCCCACACAACGGACTACACATTCTATTCACATGCCCATAAGACCTATGCCAGGATTGATTATTTTAAAGGCTCTCAATCCCTGCTCCCACTGGCGTACGCTTCGGAAATCGAACCCTGTGCGCTCTCGGATCATGCAGAACTGACCCTGACATTAGCGATTCCCCCGCAGTCAGGCCACCATACTCTTGGCAGTTGCGCGATACTCTTCTCCACCACCCAGCGGTAGTGCAGCACCTAACCAAGACTTTGGAGGAATTCTTAGCTTTCAATACCACCCCGGTAGTGTCCGTATGGGAAACGCTCAAGCTAGTGACAAGAGGTGACCCCATTGCCACGCCCTTGCCGGACAAAATTCTCAGGGACAAAAGAGGAGAGCTCTCCAAATAAATGCTAGAATCAGAAGGTATACATAAGTGGACTGGGGCGCCTCGGTGTGGCGGCAGTTGGAGGCAGTGCGCCCCAAGCTGGCTAGTCTTGATCTTGATATGGCAGAACATGCTGTCTTACAATAGGTCATCTAAGCCATAGCCCGACTCAAACAACTTAAAGCTCCGGGCCCCGATGGGGTAAGTGCTATTTTTACAAAACCTCCTAGCTCTGATATTAACCCAACTCTTTAACGCGATCGGGGACACTTCTCACATCCTGCTGATGATGCTCCTTACTTCAGTTGTTGTCCTCCCTAAGATTGGCAAAAATGGCCGGTATTGCGCTTCCTACCAGCCAATATCCCTGCTGAAAATCGACCTCAAGCTCTTTACAGGGATTCTAGCTGCCAAGCTGAGACCACTGATGCCGGGCCTGGTGGACCCAGATCAAGCGATGTTTGTAGCGACGACACAGTGTGGTGACAACACATGGAGACTGCTCCACCTCCTTGACAAGACCCACCACCAATCGAAGGAACGGGTGGTGCTATCTCTAAGTGCTGAAAAAGCATTCGACAGGGTGCACTGACCATTTTTGGAGGCCACCTTGGAGCGGTTTGGGATGGGTAATTTATATATTTCAGTGCCCTTCCGGATAGTACAGGAATGAGGCACGGTTGCCCGGTCTCCCCATTGCTAATTGCTCTGTATAGGGAGCCTTTGGTTCAGAGGGTGCCAGAGAATTCTCAGCTCATGAGGGATTCGGTTTGGGGGAAAGCACCACACTATAAGCTTATACGCAGATTATGTCATTGCTACACTCGAGGCCCACACAACATCGATACCTGCTTTCCTCATAGAACTAGAGATGTTTTCTGCAGCCTTGGGCTTGCGTGTTAATGTGTCCAAGTCATAAGCTTTGGAGTTTTTCCTACATCCCTTTAACTAGGGACGCTCTTAAACAGATATTTCCAATTCAGTGGGACCTGGAGCCAATACCATACCTGGGTATAAAGCTGGCAACCTCAATTCACGATTCAGTCACCCTAAATTATAATCATCTCTTGTCGCAGACTCGGCAGGACCTCCTTCGCTGGCGGCCATTTGCCTCTTGTGGCTGGGGGGCATGGCAACGCTTAAAATTAATGTGCTTACAAAAATATTATATCTCTTCCAAACGCTACCTGTGGAGCCTCCCCCTGGCATTTTGAAATCACTTCAACAAGAGTTTCTCTCCTTTATATGGGTAGACAAAAAACCCAGGATGAATAGGGATTTAAGCTATAGATCCCCAGGAGAGGGCGGCCTTGAGATTCCCAATATCGATCGCTACTATCGGGCTACTCAGTTGCGGTTCTTGCTGAAAGCTCCCAAGGCAAATCCGAAAAGCATAGGCTTTTATGGAACGAGCCTTGGCGGCCAGTACCTGTGGAAGATCCCCTTTATCCATAAAACCCGATGCACCTGAGGGCTCTACAAGTCACTGGTACACGCTGGCAACTCTAAAGGCCTGGGATGCAACCATTGTATGCTGCGGCCTCACCACCATTCCGTCGCCGCTCTAGCTATAACCAGTAACCCCAATTTCACTCCTGGCCTTTTTCTGGTCGCCTTTAAGCTCTAGGACAGAGAGGGGTATAGATCAATCGGGTACTTCTCCGATGTGGAGGGTTCCTTGACCTTTGAAGATTTCCACTCAGACTTTGCACTGCCGGAGACTGAACAATACCATTACCATGAGATACGCCACTGGGTTATGCAACCTGCGACACGCCAGGGGCAGAAAGGCTGCTCACCTAATATGAGAAGTGGTTGCACACTAAACAGTCGAGCAAGCGTCTCATCGCAGAGCTTTGCCATTTCCTGCGACCTCCAGAACAGTCAGCTAAATCCACAGGACAGAGGCGGTGGGAGGCAGAATTAGTGTATACACTATCACAGAAAGAATGGGGGACATTTTTTACCGGGCTAGACACTCGGCACGCAATATCTTCGCCATATAAATCACTACTAAGATAGTGACATACTGGTGTCTCACTCCCGCCAGACTGCATAAGGTTAACTCCAGCCACTCCTCAGGCTGCTGGAGGTGTTGTGGTTCCGAGGGTACGTTGACACACCTGCTGTGGGAATGCTTAACACTTACATCATATTGGGAACAGATCCTCAATGAGGCAGATAAACATTTTAATACACAAATTCCACATTTCCCAGCGTATGTTCTTTTGGGCCTGCCCAACGCGCTTACATTTCACCTTAAGACGCGCAGGGGCAGGCAGGTGGGAATTGCCTTGGGTGCGGCCCTGCAAAGTACACTGTCTCATTGGGGCACAAACAGGACTCCCACGCTCCAAGGGTGGTTGCATAGGATGTGGTGTGATTAGGCATGAAGCGCATTTCCCTTTCGCTCTAGGATGATGGTGCTTCCTTTGCGGAACTGTGGCCCCCTTTCGTAACATTGCTAAACTCAGACTTTCCTGAACTCACCTGCCCCAGATACTTGTGCTTATTGCATATCCCTGCACTGATACAAGATCCGGCCCATCCCTCATCAACATGAGGCTCCCATGGTATTCTTGATCTTTCCTTCTGTTCCTTTCTGGGGTGGCTAGAAGGGGAGGGGGGTCACTTAAGGGGGCGGGATGGGAGGAGATGGGGGTGGGGGAGAGTTGGGGCTTTGATTCTTGTTTTATGCCCTATTGTCCTGCACTTCCGCTTGGCTCTCTGCAGATGGTATTGTATTGTTTCACTACATTTTTGGCTTTATCAATAAAAAGATTGAACGCAGTTTGCTGCGGCGCAAATTTCCCCACTGTGCCGGCAGAATTAACGCGTGCGGATATCGTACGGCCCCCAGCCGTCCGACGCACACACCAACCGTAACTTCAGACGGCGGGTGCCCGTACAACGCATGGAAGGCGTAAAAACCTAAGATAGGAGATGCTTTGTTAGGTAGATGCTTTGAGAAGTAGGAAGAGGTTACAGGGTTAAAGTTCAACAATTAATGATTGAATAGGGGTTGTAAATAGTTGCAAGGAATTGGAAAGGAGGATCTTAGGGGTAAGGGAAGGAGGCAAGATGGTGAAAATGCATAGCTAGCTTTAGTTTTGTAAGGCAAAGGCCAAGGGTAATGTTTTGTCAGATGCACCTGTCTTCAATAAAGCGGCCTTTTTCCCCATTTATTTGAGAGTTTTTGTGGTCTGTGCTGGCCCCCCTTTGGCCCAAGTTCCTGTTGGATAAAAAATTGCGCCATATCACCAAATATGTCAGATGTTCTTATATCATTTGTGTTTTTGGCTGGGATAGGTACGCTTCCACTAAAAGATTAAGATACGAGTTTCACAGAATTATTTCCTAATCTCTCTACAAATCAGGTCTCCTAATAAGCAGTTTCCTTCAGCTTGGAGCGAAGGATTGTATTTACAGTGATGTCAGCCATCAGCGGGCTCGCGCCTGACGTGCTGCGTCACGCCGTGAAGAGTGCACCAATAGATTGAAAATGCTGCCCAGGACGTTTCTAAACAGAGTCAGGGCAAAGACAATATCAGCACGGACGCTGAACTGAGATATGCCATCGTCCAGAGGCTCTTTTTGGGAGCGCGTTTATCTAGTGGCGCCATCTGCCCAGGGTGTGTGAAAAATGAGCCAGCCATCTCTGCGCGGCATCAGGGACCCTCCTTCTCCTCACCTTGGAGATGACAGCAAATCACGGGCTGCTGACAGGGAAACGCGCGCAGATAATCACAGTTGTACAGCACATGGTGTTCTGACGCGGACTGCTAAGTGCATTAGTGTAGAGAGAAAACATTACAGTCACTGCCGGATGCCATTCACAAATTATAATAAGAGCAGGATATTTCATGTGCCATCTAGAGCAAAATACTTCATGTTTGTCTGGCAAATTGATCGTTTATTGCACAGGCAGAGACTTACCCAGAGCAATGCACACGAGAAGCTAGCCTAGTATATCACGCAGGCGTCCATGCTTTGCAAATCACCTGGAGTCGGAACAGCACAATGCAAATCGCCGATTTGAGAAACAAAATAGAAAATAAGTTAGGCAAAAATCACCACATGCAGAGACTATCACATCACCAGACCAGCTGATGCGGAACAAACCGAACAACCAAAGCAACCCCATGATCTTAATTATATAAAGATACTGGAATGGTCTGTGATGGGCACCTGCAATGGAAGGGCAGGACAGGGAGAATGACACTTAATTTAACACTTATCAAAACTTCTGCAGATCACGAGAAAGCTTGCTGAATATAACTCTTCCCAGATAGGACTGAACATGCCTGCATGGCCGTTTACCAGGGTGGGTGTCTACGGTCTTGCATACCACCGTTGCGTTATTAATCAGGGAGATAATCAGGGCCTCATTTACGAAAAATGACGCATCGCTGCGTGAAAACAGCGATGCATCACTTTTCATTGCGCCCTCCTTGCGACATGCTGGATGCATCATATTTACAGTATGACGCATCATGTCGGAAGGAGTTACAGATACGTCAGTATTTCTGGCGAATCTGTAGGCGCAAAAATGACGCATTGCTGGAGTGTATCACAAAAGTGACGCAACTCCATCGATGAGTCACTTCACATGGGCAAGTCCCATTTCAAATGTGCCTGCGTCAGTCTTACGCCTGCTGTGAGGCAGGCATAAGATATTGACGCATTTGCGTCCTAGAAGTGACGCAGTGCCATCTCATAGATTTCACTGTTTGACTTCTATGAGGCTTACTTGCTTCAAAACAACCACCCTGAAAACACTATACCTTGCACAGGTATAATGTGACTCAGGGGTTTACAAAGTGACGCATCTTCCTAGATGCGTCACTTTGTAAATATGACACAACATGGTGCATTTTTTACTCTGCTGGTGCGTCACAAAAAGTGACGCAAGGGCTCATAAATAAGCCCCTCAGTAGAGTAACTTCTGAATATCTTCAAAAGTGGCCTAAGGTCAGAGCTACATGAGCGCCCGTCCCTGTATCCATCAGGATGTCCCGACCCCTACTATAATGACGGTATACCTCTTTAACCGCTTCACCGCGGCGGCTTTTCCCGCTGTGCGCGGCATTTTTAAAAATCGCGCGTTACGTGACAAAGCCAGCTCGTCATCCGCGCAGCGCAGGTAACGCCCATGACGAGCTGGCTTTGTCATCCGCGTCAAAGGGGTTAAAGAACACTGGATCACAAAAAAATATTAGTCTGCTTCCACTCTCAGACACCAGCCACCCCTACAAACATTGTACAGCTCTATGTTACTCTACGGCTAGCTTTGCACTGTATATACATACATACATACATACATGGGTTGATTTACTAAGGACTTGCTTTGTCGTCATAAAGGCAAGCAAGTCCTTAAATGGGACTATTAAAGCCAGGCAAGGGTCCATTTGCACCGCCTTGTGTGACTTTCTAAAAAATGTAATACAACACAGCGGCTTGCGCTGCATTATATTTCGTTGTGCTCGACTCTCCATGTGTGGAGCATAGATGTTCCTGTGCATAGATCCATGGAATCTTACGCAAACCCAGACTTACTAAAGGCACTACACTTGGTATTGCGCCAGATGGTGCACCTAACACAGAGAGATGTTACGAGGAGAGATATCCTTAGTTCTCCTTGTTAGTTACTCTTTCTTTGCGTGATGCTCTTTGCATGATGCATTCTGCATCACGCGTAGAAAGGGGGAATTGCCTTTTAGGATTATTTTTGTGAATGAAGCAATCCCTTCCTGCACAAAAACAAACCTGCCTGTAATGCAGGCACCCTTGCAGCATGGCACAAGGGTCCCTGCATTGGTGCTAGGCAACAAACAGTGCTCCTGCGCTAGGAGAGAGCAGAAGAGATCACAAACCATCTTCATGAAAAGAATGGGGACAGTAGAGGCAATTAGGAAGACCACTAACAAAGCGGTGAAAACTGAGATCATGAACCTTCTTCATGAAAAGAATGGGGACAGAAGAGGCAATTAGGAAGACCACTAACAAAGCGGTGAAAAGTGGAAGGATAACAGGAACCCCCAGAATACGAAAGTATTTTACATTAACCACGGATGGGCTAGTAGTAAAAAATCAGTCAAACCTAGCTATAACAGCTGAAATAATGGAGGATGGAAAAGACAAAGAGGGAAGTGCACAAGCCCTCCCCAAAGAATACACCTTAATTACATCTGAGGTTGACCAAATAACCCCCTTAACATATTTCGAGGACTCATCCCGGGAAATAGAGTCAACCGACCAAATAACATTGGACTTATCTAATATTCAACATAGTCCCGATCATATCTCGATGCGTCCTGAAACAACCGTTAAGAAAGGAGAATTAGATCTGGGACCTCAAGAAGAGCCCGATGATATACACAATAGCACATTACAAAAACCCTCGGACCGAGAGGGTCTCCTGGAATATTCTCCGGACCTCTTTATGTTCAAGTCCACCAGCTTAACGAACAATAATACTCCAGTGTCGAAGTCTCTTTTCACACTGCAAAAAATCCTGGACTCGGTCCTCGCCCATCTAGGTAATATCTTGGAGAACTCGGATCAAACACTTGATGTGCAAATAGGAATTTTAAAATTCCTAGTGGAAGAAAAAAGGAAAAAAAGAACAAACCGAGTTAACCAAAGTAAAGGGAATATCTGACAACTGTCAAGAGGTAACAAGTGACATCAAAAGCACCGGCCACTTAGCGCCGGCGAAAAGAGAAATGGGAACACAAACCGGTAATAAATCATGTAAGGGACCAATAAGTAAATTTTGGAAATAAGTAACCAGTGTAAAACTACGGTATATTCCCTAAAGAAACTCTTTAAAGAAGACACCAATAGCGAGTCTAACCTACATCCTATATTCAGGAAACCCAAAAACAACTTATCATGGCCAGTCCTGTCATGGACCAAGAAAGAAAGGATAGCATTGGCATAAATGGCGAGGATGCGCAGGATTTACAAAATATAAAAAAGAAGCAAGTGGAAAGAAAGAAAAAAAGGGGAAAGCCGCTAAGAAGATTTAAAAAGAAAAAAGCGCATAAACTCAAATTTCAGAAGACCACCACCCCTCCAGACGCCCACCTTGATCACGAAGAAAGTATAAAATCTCCCATATCTCTAAAGAGATTAAATCAAAACTTGATGGAAAAATCTAATAATAAAATTCCCCAACAAAACCCGTTAAACCCAAGGGCAAAAGACTTCCTTTATGACCCAGTAAGCCCTGCATTAAGAGTTCATTTTAAAGGATCCGAAGACTACCGGAAAAAAGACCCACCACAAGTAGATTTAATATTGACGCAGCTGCAAATAACAGAGCTTTTTCCAACAGATGAAGCCCCTCTCAACCGAGGCCGTATTATTAGCCTCCTTCAACGTATTTTGCCCCTCCAAACTTTAACACGAAAAGAAATCAACTTAGTAACCTTCCCGGATAAAGAAAAAATGAAAACCGCCGTGGTAGAATTTTGGTCACCAGTGCTCCCGGGAATTATTCTGAAAGAAAAAGAGACTCTCCATAAATGTGGCTACGACTTGACCTCAATACAGAAATCTACGGACGGTAAACCGAGAAATCTGCCTAAGGGATCTTTACAAAAAACCCTTCATCAGCAAAATAAGCAAAATAAAAAAAACAATTACATAGGCGACTCTGCAGATCATTTAATTATCTTAGTAAAGGACGGGGAGAGAGAAATCTGGAGCCAAAGTTCCAAAGATAAGGATACAGTAAATGTAGATCAGTCTTGGTTATGGATTGCAGAGACTCTAAACAACAAAAAACAAGCACGGAACAAGAATCACTCAGTTTAGCAGTGGCCTACTGATATCATCTTGGAACATAGCAGGGAAAACACCAGAAAAGATGATGGAACTGACGAAAAACCAACCAGCTATAATGGCAATACAAGAAACTTGGTCAACAAAAAGTTTTTACTAGGAGGGGTATTTCACCTATGATATCCCAGCGCAGGAAGTTGGCCGAGGGCAAGCGAAGGGAGGTATAGCAATCCTATTAAGCGAAGAGTACAACTGGGCCCAAGAAATTATCTCTACAAAATCTAACCACTTTCAATGTATTAAGATCAGGCTGGGGTTAGACACTTCAGAGCTGCAAAAAAACGTTTTGCTTTTCAACGTATATATACCCCCTGGACAAAAAAACGATAGGCTATTTGTCGAAATCTTGGAGGGTATCCAGCTAATAACAGAAACTCAAGCCTATCTCCCTTTCATAATCATGGGTGACCTCAACGGAAAACTATCTAACACAGAAATATTGAAATGGGCAAGCTGGTATAAGGAGGAAGCTCTTGAAATTTCAGTGCCATAGTTCCCGACCAGAAGCAAGGCTGACAAAAGGGGGAAAGTATTATTATAATCACTACCTTTACTAAATGGAACTATCCTAAATGGAAATGTGGAAGGTGACATCCCCGCGTCTTATACGAGACAGGGAACGAATTCCATATCAATGTTGGATTATATGATCTGCAGCTTGGATATGTTTGGGTCTGTTTCACAGCTTCAGATTCACTTTGTCCAAGGAAGCGACCATACCATCCTGGCTTTACACACCCAATGGACAACGACCGCATGCCCAACAAGCCACATCATGTTTAAACACAGTACAGTTACGGTAAAGACAAACCAAAGGCAGTTATATTGGAATTCCGCTACACTCAATAAAGTCGCCATTCTAATAAATACTAAGCAGCTCCTTCAAGCAATCTATTCCTCCAACCCAATAACAAACTTTGAGACGATAATCGAGACATTAAAACAAACGCTCCAACACAAATTGCAACAAGCAGTACCAGCAAGACTCAAAAATAAAACTAGTAGGCCATCTACAAGCGCAAAAAGGTTAAATAAATTAATAAGAACGCAGTTACTGGAGCCATCTATATCTAGACAAGCAGAAATGAATAAATTAAAGAACCAACGCAAGAGGGAGAAACAACGGCAAAAAAATATAACATAAGATAAAAATTGGGTCGACCTGCGGATAGCAGCAAAACAGTACAACCAACGTACTTACTGGTCACTAATCGCTAAAGAAACAGGCACAAAAAAGGCCTTGCAAGCTATCCCAGATCCCCCTAAAGAATGGGAGATATATTTGACCAACTTGTATAAATTAAATACTAACTATGAAAGGCCTATAACTCCCACAAACAACTGCGAAGGAATCACCTCACCCATTGGAACTGTGTCCCCCTTTTCCGCAGAAATGCATATAAGGAAGGCAAGAACAACAGGAGCCACCGGCCCAGACCAAATACCTATTAAGGTCCTTCAGACTGACCCTAAGGGATGGAGCACGATATTATCTCCCCTCTTCAATTTCATCCTCAATACAGGGAAATTGCCGAAATCTTGGAAGGGTAGCATCGTCATACCGAAATATAAAAAGGGACCGAGACAACAGCCTGGCAATTACCGGCAGATAGCACTACTGGATGCTACGGGAAAGATCTTTGCTGCAGAGGTTCTGGATCAACTAAAAAAATGGGCTTTCACACAGGGACTGATCCCTCTCTACCAAGCAGGCTTTAGGCCAAAGCACTCAGTCTTAGACAATATCGCGATGTTACAAATTATCCTTGACAAATATGTGGTAGTTAAATCCCAGCCTGTGTATGCAGCATTGATTGACTTTACCACAGCGTTCGACCGAGTGGATAGAGTGACCCTATGGAAAAAACTGAGGAAATTAGGAATCCCTGAGCAGCTGTTACGAATTATAATTGCACTGCATACAGACACCTGGGGCCTTATTTATGAAGGCCTTGCACCACCGGTGCGTCACTTTTTCCCATTTTAAAAGTGACGCACTGGCGGCGCAAGTCCTTCATAAATAAGGCCCCTGGTGCCAAGTACAAACGGGGAGGGAAAAGGGCCTGACTAACCCGATCCCAACCCCTAACGGACTCAAGCAAGTGTGCCTCCTTGCCCCATTGTTGTTCTCCTTATACCTCAGTGATTTGCCTCAGCATCTACAGCGAGAACTAAACTTCCCACAAAAGGTAGCTGCCCAAAAAGTTCATGCCCTACTTTACGCGGACGATATTATAGTGTTGGACCAAACACCCTTTGGACTGCAAAACGATCTGGATGCCCTGTATAAGTATACTAAGGAAAATTTTCTAATACCTAATTTAACCAAAACAAAAATAGTCTCTTTCTCAGGGAAGAAAAAAAGCAGCAAATATTGTTGGAGACTTGGTGACGAAAAAATCGAAGAAGTTGAGGAGTATACCTATCTGGGTAGGATCTTCACTAAGTCACTAAAAAACAACCGCCAGTTTCTAAACTTGTCGAGAAAATCAGAGGTGCATGCAGGAGCACTGCTAAGGTTATACGCGGCCTCAGGAAATAGACATTTCTCCTCCCTGCTTAAAGTCTACAGTGTGAAGATCCCTGCAGTTTTATCGTATGTCCTGGAATACATTCCTATGAAGCAGTGGACATTCCTGGACCTAAAAGAAGGAAAAATATTGAGGAAAATGCTAAAAGTAGCGCAGTCTATCCCAGTACAAGCACTCCGCCTTGAACTATCGCTTACGAGCTCTTACTCTCGAGGTATCGCAAACATCATTAGGTGGGCATACAACCTGCTCCATGCAAAGGATGGTACACTTCGCTCCCTGCTTAAAACAGAGACCTTTGATAGTGATTCTACAAAGCATGTATTTTATAAAAACATGTCTTTCGCCTTCAAACTGGCGAATATTAGTACTGATCTGTTGCTGACTTGGACACCGCCTCCAATACCTCCAAAAAAGGCTGACCTTTTACCATCCAGCCAGGTCGCTGAGGTCAGAAGCCTTGTTTCTTGCCGTAGTGCCCCGTGTTAAGAGGGCACGCATTGGAGGCCGCTCCTTTAGACTGTTGGCGCCCCAGTTGTGGAATAAGCTACCAGTGACCCTGCGCAGCACTTCTAACTTGTTGGCTTTTAGGAAGGGGCTCAAAACCTGGCTTTTTACTTCTTAGTTTCCCGGGCTCTGTTGGTTCCTTTTCTGTCTTTTTCTGTTTTTTTTCTTGTTATGTTATAAGATTGGGGTGCAAATCAAAGCGTCGGGACACTCTCTGAGTAGCCGTACGCTATACAAAATATAGTATAACATAACATAACATAACATAACATAACATAACATAACCGCCTCAATTGAAACTCTTTTTAAAACGCTATACCCCAAGACTAAGCTTTGACCTTGACTCATCGCATTGCGCCAAATTAATTTTATATAAAAACTTTGCTGAATCAGTGGTATTTAAGAAAACCCAGAACTATATAGATTTTAATCTCACTCACGGCGCTAGGAGATTAATTATCCTGCTCCGGTTGGGCATTCTACCCACCCAAACTTTAACATCAAAATGGCATCAAAACGAGTCACCAATATGTAGCCTATGTAACGGCGGGGAGCAGGACTTAGAGCATCTACTGTTCATATGCCCCAATTTAAAAGTAGTAGCGGCGAGAGCAAAACATCTGTATCCTATATGTCTCAGATGCCGCATCACCACCGTCAAGGAATTGATTATCTCTTGCAAAACTCACCCTAATGAACTAGTTTGTTATAAACTTTATACATGTTTAAAACCTTTTTTATCTCTGTATTAACAT